>NW_027132342.1:38120875-38836751 GCF_026122565.2 Emydura macquarii macquarii
GTTTAACCAACAAGGTACTCAAGGCTTCACCAGAGTATGCTGCTGCATATTTGGATGATATCGTTAAACATAGTGCCAACTGGGACGATCACCTGAAACAAGTATGAGCTGTCTGCCAGTCCGTGACTGAAGTGGGTCTCAGAGTCAATCTCTGGCCAAATACAAATTGGCAAATCAAGAAGTTACTTAACTGTGTTATAACATGGAAGGAGGCCAATTTAGGCTGCTAGTTAACAAAATGCAGGGATTGCTGATATGCCCTGTTCCTTGCATAAACAGATAAGACACTTCCTTGGGCTAGCTGACCATTACAGATTATTTGTCCCTGGTTTTGCTACCAGACCAGTCCCTCTGACAGATGTAATCAAAGGTAGTAGTCCAAAGAGGGTCCACTGGAACAATAGCTGTGAAAAAAAGGCTTTAACACCTTGAAAAATTCAGATGTGTCAGGAGTCAGTCCTCTTCAAGCTGGATTTTTTAAAGGAATTTATTTTACAGATGGACACCAGATGTAGGCCTGGATGCTGTACTGTCACAAGAGGTGAATGGTGAGGAGTACCCAGTTCTGTACCTGTTCCTGAGAGGCAAGGACTACTCCATGGTCGATAAAAGAAGCACTAGCGGTCAAATGGGCCATAGGATCCCTTAGGTGTTACTTGGTGGGTAACCCCTTTTCCTTTGTTATGGAACATGTCTTCCATCTGTGGCTAAACGCAGTGGAAGAGATGAACCTGTGCATTATGCAATGGTACTTAACTCTCCAAACCTAGTGTTTTAGGGTACAGCATCATGCCAGAGCAAAATTCAGCAACATGGAGTTTTGCAGGAAGTGAGGGGTCCGCATTCAACAATAAGATATTGAACTTTGTGCTGGGTTGGGGGGGGGAAGGGGAGGGATGTGGGGACAGGTTCCCACCCCAGTCAGGAAGGGCTTAAAGAGACCCTCTGGGCACAATCAGCCCCAGCCTAGTGCACCTGTGAGGCCTGTCAAAACTGGAGTTGGGCAGGTCCTTAAAAGGGAAGATTCAAGCCCACTGCAGAGTGGCACTCAGAGGGAAGAGGAGTTGGAGCTACCAAGCACCACAGGGCAGGGGCTGTTCACCAAAGGAATGGCTGAAGATCCTCTGTCACGTGGACTCTCTGGAGAAATAGAGGGACAATCTTTACTTTGTCTTCCCTTCTGTTTAGAACTCAAGGAGTTCAGCCTGGATCCTTCAAACACAAAGGTGGAAGGGGCCCACATTCTTTCACTGAGACTTGCTTGTCAGGGAATTGCTGGGTGAGCCCAGACTGTCTCGTGGACTGCAGTGCTATTGGGTTTGCCTTTGCCATTTTTGGACAGCTTTACATCTAGAAGGGGGGCTGCCATCTCTCTAAGGCTTATGACTGGAAGACTGTGCTCTGAACTGGCTCTACAACAGTGATTCTCAAACTATTTACCCTTGTGGCAGCTCTCTGTGTGTTATGTGGGCTGCATCCATATAATATAATCTTATTATATATAATATAATATAATATATATCCATATAATATAATTAATTAATTAATTAATCAGTAAACGCAGGTGCTGTACCGTATGACTGGAGAATTGCTAACGTAATTCCTATTTTTAAGAAAGGGAAAAAAAGTGATCCGGGTAACTACAGGCCTGTTAGTTTGACCTCAGTAGTATGCAAGGTCTTGGAAAAAATTTTGAAAGAGAAAGTAGTTAAGGACATCGAGGTTAACGGTAATTAGGACAAAATACAACATGGCTTTACAAAAGGTAGATCGTGCCAGACCAACCTGATCTTTTCTGAGAAGATAACAGATTTTTTAGACAAAGGGAATGCAGTGGATCTAATTTAACTAGATTTCAGTAAGGCATTTGATACGGTTCCACATGGGGAATTATTAGTTAAATTGGAAAAGATGGGGATTAATATGAAAATTGAAAGGTGGCTAAGGAACTGGTTAAAGGGGACACTACAACAGGTCATACTGAAAGGCAAACTGTCAGGTTGGAGGGAGGTTACTAGTGGAGTTCCTCAGGGATCGGTCTTGAAACCAATCTTATTTAACCTTTTTATTACTGACGTTGGCACAAAAAGTGGTAATGTGCTAATAAAGTTTGCGGATGACACAAAGTTGGGAGGTAGTGCCAATACAAAGAAGGATCGGGATATCATACAGGAAGATCTGGATGACCTTGTAAACTGGAGTAATAGAAATAGGATGAAATTTAATAGTGGAAAGTGCAAAGTTATGCATTTAGAGACTAATAACAAGAATTTATGCTATATGCTGGGGATGCATCAGTGGGAAGTGACAGAGGAGGAGAAGGACCTGGGCGTATTAGTTGATCACAGGATGACTATGAGTCACCAGTGTGATGTGTCCGTAAAAAAAGCTAATGCAGTCCTTGGATGCATCAGATGAGGTATTTCGAGTAGAGATAGAGAGGTGTTAGTACTGTTATACAAGGCGCTGGTGAGACCTCATCTGGAATACTGTGTGCAGTTCTGGTCCCCCATGTTTAAGAAAGATGAACTCAAACTGGAACAGGTGCAGAGAAGGGCTACTAGGATGATCCATGGAATGGAAAACCTGCCTTATGAGAAGAGACTCAAAGAGCTTGGCTTGTTTAGCGTAACCAAAAGAAGGTTGAGGGGAGATATGATTGGTCTCTATAAATACACCAGAGGGATAAATACCAGGGAGGGAGCGGTGTTATATAAGTTCAGCACCAATGTGGACCAAAGAACTAATGGATATAAACTGGCCACCAGGAAGTTTACGCTTGAAATTAGACACAGGTTTCTAACCATCAGAGGAGTGAAGTTCTGGAATAGTCTTTGAAGAGGAGCAGTGGGGACAAAAAACCTAGCTGGCTTCAAAACTGAGGTTGATAAATTTATGGAGGAGATGGTATGATGGGACAGCCTAGTTTGGCAATTGACTGATCTTTGACTACTGGTGGTAGATATGCCCTGTGAAGGGATGTTAGATAAGGTGAGTTCTGAGTTATTACAGATAATTCTTTCTTGGGTGTCTGGCTGGTGAGTCTTGCCCACATGCTCAGGGTTTAACTGATTGCCATATTTGGGGTTGGGAAGGAATTTTCCTCCAGGGCAGATTGGCAAAGGCTCTGGGGTTTTTTCGTCTTCCTCTGTAGCATGGGGCATGGCTCACTTGCTGGTGGATTCTCCATACCTTAAAGTCTTTAAACCCTGATTTGAGGACTTTAATAACTCATTTGTAGATCAGGGGTATATTACAGGAGTGGATGAGTGAGGTTCTGTGGCCTGCGTTGTGCAGGAGGTCAGACTAGATGATCATATTGGTCCCTTCTGACCTTAGAGTCTATGAGGTCATTGTCTAATTCCGTTCAAAAGTCCATGCCACGTCAGTGTCAAACAGTGCCATAAACAGACTCTTTGGGGTTCATGCGGGATTGTATCTCACTCCTGCTCCCTGGAGTTCACCACGTGTCTTTCAGGAAAGAACTTTGCTACCCTACCTGAAAGAATACCTGCAATGGTGGTTCTTGAGGGACAGACAGTGATCCATGATTTTGACTATATTGAGCTAATGTCAATCTCTACAGACAGAGGTAGCCCAAGAGTGACAATACATCAAACCTTGTGCTTTCTAGATCTGTGAATGAAATGTTACTGCAACCACAGAGGAAGCTGCTCCTGTTCTCCTACATAGACAAGGCTATTGCTTTCCACCCCAGTAGCTCAGAAGGTGGTGTCACTTAACTCAGGGGCCTGATGTATGAGTTTTGAAGAAGTCCCATGTTATTCATTAGTCTTAAATTAGCCTGTTTTTAAAAATAGGGATTGTGCTATCACATATAAAAACAGTCAATGTTCAATCTGGTCCCTGATATTCTGAATTAGGGGCTTTGTCTGAGAGGAGCCTTTGTGAGAGGAAGCAAGCTAGGCTGGTCTCCTCTGCTCTCATTGTATAAGGCCACTGAAGTATTTTAGTAGTCCCTAGATGCCCCAGTCAGAATCAGAGCCGTATTGTGCAAACACCTAATAAAAGACATTCCTTACCCCCAAAGGACTTTCAGTTAGCCAGAGATTAGGAGAAAGGAAGTTTAATTATCTCCATTTTACAGATGGGGAGACTGAGGCACAGACAGATTAAGTAATTTGCCCAAGTTCTCTCAGAAAGTCCATGACAGAGCAGGGAATTTAACACATTTCTAGCCCTTGCCTAGTACTTTATCCATAAGACAAAATTCATAATAAAGGGTAACTGTCCACACAAAACACTTGTATTGAAAGAGAAAACAGGAGCAGCTTTGCAAATATCCCTCTTGGCCTTTTTAACTATAATGAGACATACCATATGAGATGTCATCTTGCTGAATAAGCTGAAGCAAAAGCAGCAAGTCTGGTTTAGGTGATTGTTTCTACTTATGAAGAAGAATACATTAATATAGTGTATGAAGACTCTTCAGTCTGTTTGTGTAACAGTATTATTGATGGCAATCATTTGGAATGCTCTTTGATGTACATATCGGAAACACTTTTTTTTCTGCAACCATGAATCATGTTAGCATTCAGTTCCTCTTTACTGGCCTTTGTTTAGCATTCTGGTATCTACAGAGAGTGATTCAAATCACATGCATCCATAGCAGCACCAGCGATTTTAATAAGTGCACTGAATCAGTGACTCAGGATAAACAAAGCACCCCAAGCTTTCAGAACAGCCCAAAAAAGGAAAATCCTTATGAAATGCAGACTAACGTGATAATGACTTATGGATTAGTTCAGTCAAAATTTGCTTATTGCTAGCTAGGCATTTTGCAACAAGAAATATTAAGGGACACTGGAAAAACACAATACTGGATTTCAAATGACTTTGTGTTCTGCATCAGGAGTTAGGTTGATTGCTTTTGGCTGACCTACATTCATTATCCCTTTATGTTCAGAAACAGAAGCAACAGCTGTTATACTACCTTGAAATCGGAATGATTGATTATAAAGCCCGTTAACACTAGATGTGTATACCCCCACTAACTTGCAGACATTTCTTGGATGGAGAGCAACATCCAATTGGTACACAGTTCTACAGTGCAGGTAGACAAAGGAGGAATATTAGCCAAGAACTCCGGAACAAACCTCTTCTCTTACAACAAGGGCAATAGAATCTCTTTCTATCTAGAGCAGAGTGGACCTCACTTTAAAACCCTACACCAGAACTCAGTTCGCCTGCTGTGGCAGAATAAAGGACTGGGACAGAGATGGTAACCTGTAGTTCTAGGAAACCTGGGATTTGTTCTCAGGTACTGTAGGCAATTTTGACTTGCTCCAAATGCTCATGTGCTGGGTGGGTTCTTGCTTCAATAAAACACGGTGTCAAAGAAATGAATCTGTACCACCTAACAGAGCATGGCATGCCAACACTTTCAGAAGCAAGCACTGTTTTCTGGGTGCCTATCTTGAGCAACTTGACATTTTTGGAGGGGCTTAGCACCTGTAACCCCAGCTGAGTTGGACGTAGCTGTGAGCTCTAAGGATTTCTGAAAATGAGGCCCAATATGTCTCAAACAGGGCCTCCAAAAACGGAAGCATCCAAGAAACAGAGGCTACTTCTGAAAATCATGACCAAACCAACCTTCTCAAACATGCCTTCTTTATATTCTCCACACTGCACTCTAGGACTGTCCCACTAGCCTCTTTTTCTGATTTAGGGCTGTGTCTACGCTGCAATTAAGAACCTGCAGCTCTCCTATGCCAGCTGACTAGGGCTCAGGCTGTGGGGCTGTTTAATTGTGGCCATAGATATTCTGGCTCAGGCTGCAGGGGGAGTCTAGGACCCTCCCATCTCACAGGATCCTAGAGCCTGGGCTCCAGCCGGAGCCCAAATGTCTACATTGCAAATAAACCACCCCTTAGCCTGAGCCTTGAGAGCCTGAGTCAGCTGGCACAGGCCAGCCATGCAGAGTAGACGTGCTCTCCGATGATGCTCTCACCTCTCTACTAGCTCATTAGAAGACCTGAATTCAAATGCAATAAAGCATTTCCTTTTGACTGACCTGAAAATGATTGATTGATTTTTGAGGGCTGGCAATCTGCTGAGCACAGTAGGCTACTGCAATTTACCATGGTATTTTACACTTTTAATGAAAGAAACAGCCTATGATATAGGATCAGTTAAGCTTTGGAGATTGGATTGATGTTAGTGTGAAGACTGACTCCTCAATTTCCATTCCCCTAAGGAAGGTTTTGCCCTTTTTGCATTGTGTCAACAAACTGTGATCCTGTCAGATTCCATTGCTTCACTCTAACTAAAGTCTGGGCATGGGGAACAAGCCACAGCGTAGGAAGTCAAAGCCATGGCTCTGTAAATAAATTTGTCAAACTGATCTCAAGTGGGCAGGCAGCTTTGGTGCCCAAATATATTTAGCAGGTGCAAATGTGCCAGACACCAGCAGCACACAATATGTTTCTTTAACAAGTAGAAGGTTGTATGGGTTGTTTTTAATATCTGTGACTATTTCCCATGTGGTTCTGTTTATTTATCATGCTCCTTTGAATGCTATTGCTCACAGCTAGACTTGACAGCCAGGCCGCTCACAGCTCTGTGCACAATCCTGATTCTCAACTGTAGGCAAGCTCTTTTTCATAGCAATCAATTAATTCATTGAAACTATGAACTCATTCAAATTTAATGTGTTTGAACAATTGACTTGAACATTAGGGGTTTTGTGTTCTACATGAGTGAAACAACAACAACAAAAAAAGAGGCTGGCCAGGGAGAAAAAGCCAATGAAAATTTAGGATGAGAAATAAAGCATGGTCAGAGGAGAAAAGCAAATGCAGGGACTCTGGCAAGAAACCCTTCTAATGCGTAAAATGGAATTGCCTTTGGAGGGAAAAACCCATTGGTTAAATGGGAAGGGAAAAGATTCCCAAACTCAAACTAATTAGCAAGGTGCACAAAACCCACCCAGCCAGAAATGAGACTTGCACAGTTCTATTCTTTGTATTTAATTACCAAATGATTCCAGCATCTCTAATTAAGAACGGCTGAGATGTCTGTGTTTTTCTGTCTTGGGAAGATGAGTGTGAGATTAAAGCATCAGAGTGGTGGGCTGGGAGGGGGAAGATCAAGGAGCAGAATGACAGGCTGCCTGGAGATACTTTGAATATATTCCAGCCCCTGTACAGAAACTGGCTGCAGCGTGGCTAGATATTGAGACAAGAGAGATTGTTCCTTGGGGGCAACATCAATAAAATGCTCGCCTCCTCCCAACCATGAAGGTTTGGGACTGCGATGAAAGGCCTCAGCCCTGCTGCTGTCATGAAGGAGAAATAAAATGGGGGAGGAGCAAGCAAGCAGCAGAGCCAGTCAAGGAGCCATGAGGTAGGGAACCAACAGCAAAAGCCACAAAGGCAGAGTGCGAAGGTGACAACAAAAGCCACAACACAGTGCTCAAAAATGTCCTAGGCATGCTTCTCTCTCTAAAGTGCTCCCCATCACCTCCCTGGCAGATTCAATGACTTTGTCTCTCACTGCTTCTGTTTATAAAGATCCGATTATCCAATCAGGGAGCAGCAGCCATAGCATATTACTTAGGTAACAGCGTGAATACCTGTATTCTAAGGAATGTTCTGGGGCACACTGGCCCAGAATGATGTTTGCTCCTGTACAATTACTCTGATGCTCTTTTCATAATATTGCTCAAGTCAATTCTGTGACACTCAATCTAAAACAAGAACATTTTTAAATGATTATGCATTATATTTCTTAGAACTAAACTGAGCTATTAGACTCTGCCCTGCAACTGGTTTGCACCATAAAAGGCCTGCAAAAAAATTACAACTTGGTCATGTTTATGATCTGCAGTAAGTTTTTGCAGCTTTTAGAAGGGAATTTACTTTCCCCCTCATGCTTGGCCAACTACTCTGACCAGCAAAAAAGGAGAAGTGCAGACAAGACTCCCAAGAATTGTATCTGGAGATGCCAGACCCAGACTCAGGATCCAAGCAGGTGGTGGAAGAAATCACTCCCTCAATACCCCTTTTCACCAAGTAAAAATAGAGCATAAGCTAGCCCTGCCAAATGTGGTTTCCCTGTATAAACTTGTTTTAAATAAACCTTCCTCACAATTTTCCTGTGTGAATAAGGGTACAGAATTAATACTTAATCTTGTACTAGCAGATCTAAGGTTTTAGCCAATTGTACTTATATAAATAAATACAAGAATCTTATGGCCAGCATAATGAATTAACACAACTGCAACAAACTGGCAATGAATGGGGAAACAGAGCTCCCTTTGTTACATAAGCCAAATCTCGGAAGTCAGGTTTATGAGGATTGTCTCTCTCCCCTGCCACCTTCCCCCTTTATTTCTGAAGTTATGAAAACTCTTTTGAAGTTATGAGAACTCTTGCAGTGGGTTTGCATTTATAAGAAACCTGATCTAAGTTATTGTGCAGAAATGTCAGCTGGCTATCATTTAACATAGACAATGAACATACGTGGGAGGTAACATAATCAGTTAGATTTTTATTGCAGTTTAAGTCCAGATAGAAATATAGAAAACAGATTGCCCTCCAGCAAAAAATAAGGTACAAATTCTATACATAGGCAGGAGAGTTTGGCTTGTACCTGAAGCAAAGCCAGTTAGTACATCAGGGATCTATTCCTAGATCTAACTTTTGGCCAGTGACTTCATTTCTTTGTGCTTAATTTTAACTATCTATGCAATAGGGAATAATACTGATCTACCTCACCTAGGTGTCGTGAAAGTCAGTTGTTAATGACCATAAAGTGCTTTGAGATCTTCTGATAGGAACTTTTATAGACTTCCAAAATATTATAAAGTACCATTGAGATATTCATGTTTTAAAATCTTTTCATGATCAACAGCCTTTTTATTCAAAACTGGATTTAAAATACATTGAATTTATTAATACAAATTCTTATATGCGGGTAGTAATATTTACTCAGGCCTGTCAAGGGTAGGAAAAATATTTTTAAATCCTCCTAAGTTACATCATAATCACAGAAGCTTTAAACTCTTTCTATACTAAAGGCTTGTCTACTCAAAAGCTGTATTGTGTTAACTAACTGCTATCGTTGGCTGAGCTTGCAAGGCATTTCTCTGAACCTAAGAACGGCCATGCTGGGTCAGACCAATGGTTCATCTAGCCCAGTATCCTGTCTTCTGACAGCGGCCAATGCCAGGTGCTTCAGAAAGAATGAACAGAACAGGGCAATCATCGAGTGATCCATTCCCTGTTGACTACTCCTAATTTCTGGCAATCAGAGGGTAGGGACACCCAGAGGATGGGGTTACATCCCTGACCAGCTTGGCTAATAAACATAGATGGACCTATCCTTCGTGAACCTATCTAGTTCTTTTTTAACCCTATTATAGTTTTGACTTTCACCAAATCCCCTGGCAATGAATTCCACAGGTTGACTGTGTGTTGTGTGAAGATGTTCTTTGATTTTTTTTGTTTTAAACCTGTTGCTTGTTAATTTCAAACAATGGTTGTTTGGAGGAAATGTTATAACTTTTGAACACTGCATTCAATCAATTCCAAAATTTCAAGGAATGACTCAGGCATCATCGGGCAGAGCCTTATTGATTTTGGTGAAAATTGGAAAAACCAAAAATTGTGATGGGGGGACACATGGAGCCACTGGTACCTGATTAGCAGAGCCACAGCTTCAGCCACCTCTGTAATTCTCTTTGGAATCATAGAAATGTAGGTCTGGAAGGGAACTCTAGAGGTCATGTAGTCCATCTCCCAAGCTGAGCTGGGACCAAGTATATCTAGACCATCCCTGACAGGTGTTTAATCTGTTCTTAAAAATCTCCAGTGATGGGGATTCCACAACCTGCCCAGGTAATCTGTTCCAGTGCTTAACTCTCCTTATAGTTAGAAAGTTTTTCCTTGTATCCAAACTAAATCTCCCTTGCTGCATACTAAGCCTATTACTTTTTGTCCTATCCTCCGTAAACATAGAGAAAAATTGATCACTGTCCTCTTTTTACATATTTGAAGCCTTTTGTCATGTACCCAGTCAGATTTCTCTTCTCTAGACTAAATATTCCCAGTTCTTTCAACTTTTCTTCATAGGTCAGTTTTTTTTAACCCTTTTATTATTTTTGTTGGTCTCTCTCCAGTTTGTTCACATCATTCTTAAAGTGGCCAAAACTGGACACAGTACTCCAGCTGGGGCCTCACCATTGCCACGTAGAGTGGGACAAGTATCTCTTGTATGTTGCATAAGATATGCCTGTTAATACATCCCAGAATGATATTTGCCTTTTTGCAACAGCATCACATCGTTGACTCAAAGAACCAGTTAATGGCAGAAATGAACACATTCCAGCATAACAATACACCTCATTCTAGCTCAGCCTGTGTCCCAGTTGAGCTTAAAATGTTGAAAAAGAAATAAAGGAGAAAAAGAATGGTGGAGGGTAAGAAGGAGGCAAGATGCCCCCAGAGCCCCTGGCATGGAGGAGAGGATGTGGGACTCTGGCATGTGGGTGGGGAATGGAGGGTACAAAGCCTCTGGAGGGGAGGGCCAAAGGGGAATTGTGTCATGGGGGCAATAGGGGGGCACATGGAGACCTGCCATGAGGGTGGAGGGGCGCAGCAAGTCCCTTGATATAGAGGGGGACGAGAAGGTACTATATAGGGAGTTTGTGGGGGAAAACAGATGGATTCAAGGAGCCATTGGTATGTCCAATGAGCTCCAAAGTGTGTGACCCGCTAGGTATACTGGTATAATGAAAGAGGCACAACCCCCTTAGTATGGATGCAGTTTTACTGATATAAAAGTGTTTCTACCAGTACAGCTTATTCCCCTACAGAAGAGGAATAAGCTATACTGGTATAAGACATCGTTATACCAGTATACCTGCATCCACACTAGGGACAGTAGTATTATAACTATTTTGGTAAGATTCAATCCCTTACCCAAATAATTATACCAGTGCAAAATCTGTGTGCAGATCAGGCGTAAGCAACATGATCAAAATATGTTGGCTAACTCCATTTTAAAAAAATCACTTTATATTTGTAGTGTAAAGAAGCCCCCAAATGTCTCTTCCTCCCCCAAAGCTAGGCAGCCATTAATAACATTTTCCTATCAGCTGATGTTTCCAAAGCTTGATTAATGTTTGGAGATGAAAAGAGCTGAGAAGTACTAATTATCTTTATCAAGGAGAGCTTGTAAATTAATAGGATAGGAATTTGAAATATAGGCAGATATGTGAGTTGGATTGGTTCCTATTTTTAGGGTCATGATTGGAAGAGCTCACTGAAAGATGCCACAGTGAGCTCTTCATTTATGCCTTATTTTCCAATTTTTTCAATGCAGAGTTTCCGTATACAGGAAGAGTTCTACAGCTGTGCTTCATTCTACCCCTTAAAATTGTATAATGTGTTAAGTAACTCAAAGAATGCTATGCGGGATGCACAGTAAAAAATACAAATACATTTTCTGAAAACTGTCCTTCCAGCAGGGCCATCTTTTATAGTTTTATCCCAAGTCTCAAAATATTTGGATTGTTCTTTTTTCTTTTTTTGCCTTAAAGTCCTAATTCCAGGAATCTTCTGATTACATGAGAATAACAGTTTTCAATTAAAAAAATGTTTAGCTCTCATGATTGTGGAGAGAAGTTTGAAAGTGTGACCCATGTATGCCCTAAAGCCTCAAATATACAGAAGACAAATCAAAAGTCCCCAACTTTTATATAATCTCAAAATCATTAAATTCATTTCATGATTCTGGGAGCCTGCATCATCATTTCTGAACATTTGGAACTGGCAATACTGCATTTATGAATGTTTTTGGTCTATGTTATCTTCTCTTCACAGGTTGGTTTGTTCCAGCCAAAAGGCTGCCTGAGAGCCATGAACTACATTCTGCCAGCATTGCTAGTGCAGTGTGTTCATCTATTTTCAAATCCGTTTGTATTTCTGTTGCTGAGATTTGGTCTGGGGGAATCTCTAGTTTTAAGATGTCATCATCCATGACTTCTTGTGTAATGATTATAGAGAGGTAGAGGAGGCCAACCATAATGACCATCAGATTCTGCTAAATGAAATCCACTACATCTGCTGTGCTTGTAATATGCTTGCCTGTCTAGTCCGGCACAGCTTTCAGTTGTTCCAGCTGTTGCTGAGCACACATTAAGCAGTTCCAATAAGATGGAAACTCCTACTAATATTACAGCAGCTTGTTTTTCTGCTGCAACTCCAACAGGATTATTCAAGTATTAAAAACTGACTGTTATCATAGACTTCATACACCACTTAACGAGCTTCCGATTACTCAAGAAGTCACTTAATGGTAATAATTGATGCAGAGCATCTTTCTTCCAACAGTCTCAAAGTGTTTTACATAGGAGTAGTGGAGTCCCTCTTTCACAGAGGGGGAATACTGAAACACAGAGAGGGTAAGTGACTTTCCCAAGCTTACACAACAGCTTGCTGCAGAATAAGGAAAAAAATCCAAATCTAGCAGCTCCCTGACCTAACTACTAGATAATGTTGCTTATTATGGTCTCCTTTCCTCAAAATTCACAGGACACATCTTCTGCATCAGTCACATTTTGTTTCCACCATTGCTTACTGTTAAAATACACATATGTGTGCAGGCTCATGCGTGCACACACTTAAAAAAAATGTAATCGGGGCATACATGGCCCACTCCTGTCCTCATTCTTGGAGCTAATTTTATCTGTATTATGGTATTTTAATATAAATGGCTTCATGTGTCTGTTCTGTACTTAAAGTTAGTTTGGGGTACAGTGAAGATCGCAAATTGGAAATGCTTTCAATAATGTCCTCCTGGTTTTTCTAATTCAGAGATATATTTCCTGCCCAAAGTTTCTTTGAACTGCCAAGGTGTGAAAAGAACATCCACAAAAGATGCTGCTAGTTGGAACCTGTGTCCAGCAGCATCCAAGGAAAATGGCAAGAGCAGTACCTCTTCATTATAAGCACAAAGATTTTTAATAAGGTCATTTTTCCCTGTCAGTATCTATGTCAAAGAACGAGGCATCAGATTTTTAATGAGCAATATATTTTGTTAAGTAGTATTTCATTATTTTACTTTGACCGTGGCAAATTTCTATACACATGCATGAGTGCATATATGCATTTATATATATATATATAATCCCACTTTCTCAAGCTGCCAAGAAGGGGTTGAAGAGCCAGGCAATGACTCTGTAGAATAATACAAAGATCAAAGTAGTACAACAAACTTCCCGAATTCAGAGTATGAGGCATCCAAATTCTGTTATTTCATTTCTATAACAAAAGTTGGAAGGAAGCACTAATCTCATCTCTTCATAAAGACTATGACACAAATGGTAATGGACTAAGATAAAGCAGTCACCACCAATATTGTAGTAAACAAAGGCAGCCAGCAGGAAATGGAATAGAAACCTAAAGCCATAGAAACTGTCCTTCTATGCCTTTTCCATCCAGAACAAATTAAAGCACTCCTATTGATCTGGCTGAATGCTGAGGATTATGCAAAGGCCTCTTAAAACCTGGGAGCATGTTTGAAAGGCTTTTGATCCAGTCCCTGTCCTTGCATTACTCTCCTCTTGCTGATCCAAGTTCTCATCTTTCTGTCCGGTAACCAGTGCAGTGTGAAACTTACAACACTAAATTAACAACTGAGTATTTTACCCTTTTTTTTTTTTTTTTTGACAGCACTTCTGTGAAAGGTTCCTGGGTTGTATCCATGATTATTTCACTCACTGTTTTTTGTTTGTTTGTTTGTTTTTAAATCTGGATGTCAGTGTAAACCAGTGCAGCATTCGGTGATACATTCACAAGTTCTGAGCTGGTTGCCTGGATTTTGTCAAATAATGTCTTCTGGTGGTCTGTTTGGGGAAGCTCAGAAGAATCAGCAAAAGCCATTTTGACTTGTTATCTCTCTGGGAGAGGCTGTGAGTCTGCATTTTGTGAATTGTCTTGAGTTACTGGGGGGAAAATACTAGTGTCTGTTTGGTCCTTCCCTCCCTCAGTATTTGGGATTTTAAATATCTATTGTCACCCAAGGAACTGATTTGTATTTTAAGTGTCTAAGATTCTAATCAAACATCAAATATTAGTAGTGTATTGTTTTACATGGAAATATTTGCCCAAGGCAGCATCATAGATACCTAAACTATGGCAACTTCCCTACCAGATCATTCTGCCTACAGATCTCAAAGCTTCCACTAAAAATTCAAGGACCAATTAAAAAAATGTAATCAAAAGGACAAAGTTGTTGTTGGCACCACCTGCCAGAAGCTGGAGTGCAGATGCTCCACAGAGAGGAGATGGCTGCTGCTGCTCAGTTTGGAGAGGAAGAGTCTTCTGAAGAGGAAGAGTCTACTGAAGTGTCAGTTCAGCTGGCCAGAAATGAGCATGTTGCCAGAAGGCCCGTCAGCTATGATGGGGAAGAAAAGCAAGAGTTTACTGCGAGCAGCCACAAAGAAGGCTCCTTGTGAAATTTGAGTGAAGAAAGTTAAATTTGGGGCATATGACCTCTCCAGGAAAGGAATGGCAAACACTTTCACACACACACTTTCACAATCTGAGCTCAAAACTGTACTTGTAACTCTCTCGTTATTACATGCCACCTTTTCCTCAGATCAGTTGGTATCTGCACTGCAGGTTTCATTGTGGTAAGACACAGTAAAGGATGCCACTAACTATGTTTGAGGAAAACGCTTTAGCTTTATTAACAGCACAGTTAACAAGCATACTGTTTACGTAACAATAAGGGTTTAAGGCAGTGGTTCCCAACCTTTTTGGCTCCAGGGCCACAAATATCATTTTTACAAATCTGAAGGGCCACCAGTCTATCAACTCATAAAAAATGTATTGACGTACACACCATGAAGGACTACAAATCACTACATATTTAAAGTAACATTTTGATGCTTCTGCGCTCATTTTTACATTCACTATTTTACACCTACAAATTACTCGCAGTATGTCTCACACACTCAGACAAAACACTAGTGTAGATGTAGTGTAGTGTCTCTACACATGAAGCACATGGCCTGGCAGCTAAGTCATGGTGGGTGGCCTGCTAAGTGCAGGCCAAACCAGAAGGCACGGATTTTTAGAGTCCTGCCCCTCCTCAAGCGTGGCACGTCCTGTCTGCTCAAACAGCAGCACTCCCCCCTGCAGCCAGATGGAAGGAGTTCAGCAAGGAGGCAGCCTCCTTGCTGATCTCCCATCCCCCTGGATGCAGCAGGGAAACCACACGCATCCTGTAGCCCTGTGCACTCCAACTGGGTCCCTAAGCAGTGGCTCCCTTCTGCAGCCAGGGGGAAAAGAAATCAGTGCTCCTCTCCCTTTGGCTCCAGCAGGTACCCCAGCACCTAGGGACCCAGGCGGAGCACTTTGCTTTTTGCTGGAGCCAAAGGGAGAGGAGTGCTGACCTCCTGTCCCCTTGGTTCTAGCAAGGAGCCTGCACCGATCTTGTAGCTCTGTGGCAACATGCTCCTCCTGAGTCTGGCCGCTGTCACTTTCTGATTTGCTTGAGCACCTGAGCAACTCTTTTGGCTACAACAGGTACCCCCATTGTTGAAAAAAAATAAGCTGTGAATGCAAAAGGTTCCAAACCAAGGAATTACAATAGCTTGTTCAAGACTTCACAGAATTGAAAAGCCAACATTGCATGACTTTTAAAGTGCAAAAACACCCCATAAAGAACTCTAGAAACCTCATCCTCACCTGTCCTGCACTACACCCTGTGATGGGGCTGGCTTTACTGGTGGTTTTGCCTAGTGGTTAGATTCCTGGGTCACAACTCTCTCCCATCTTTAGTGTCCCCTGCCAGTATTCACTCCAGCACAGTGGCAGTCTCTCTTCCAGCAGATAGTAACTCAGCCTTCTGGCTATGCCACCAATGAAGTCTGCCCCCTTCTGAACTAACATGGCCCAACAAAGTATAGAAGCCCGATGTCCCCCCAAAAGGAGTTTTCAGCCCAGCTCTAGGTCCCTGAACACCTGATACTCTTACTTCAGGGTTTATAATGTCTTTATCCCCCTTATCTTGGGGGCCAGAGGAAGTTAAGCCATCCTCAGGGCTGGCTGGGAGAGGAGCCTGGGCCCCCCCCCCCTTCAGGGGTCTGACCTAGGGACCGACGAGTGGCAGCATTAGCAAGTATCCTGGAGTGCTCTGAAGCTGCTTCCCTGGGCCATTTCTTACCACTTACTTTCCCAGTCCAGGGCATGGTCAGACTCTCACAAACAATCCAAGAAAACATTAGAGTGAAGAGTTCCTTAAATCTTAAGGGCAAGCTAGTCCTTCCTGTGAAGCCTGGGGCAGCTGCTGCTTGTATATCCCCCTTTCCTGTAGCAAGGACTCCCGCTGTACCCTGACTCAGGAGTTCACAGAATAGGTCCATCCCCCCTCCTGAGCTGTCCGGCTCACTAATAAATTCCTCCTCCAGGTGGATCAGCTTCTGCAGGTGCATTGAAGCAGGGTCACCTGGCCCAGATCCACTTCTTAACCTCTTCCTGCCCATTGTGGGGTTTATATGCCCTATCACACACCCCCAGAAAGAAAACTAAACAGCTCTTGACAGAGTTCCCCTGAAAAGCTTCCTTCATCTCAGGAGCTCAGCAACAGTCGTCTTTTACCTCTCCCAACCCAAGGTAGACACCCATTTATCCAGGTGAATTGCAGCACCTGTCCTATTCTCTGGGACCACTCTGAGTCACATTTTATATGCAGTGCAAAGCCTTTAATTCTCTCTGTTCTTAGTAAGGTTTATTTTTTGGTTTGAACTGTGATGCAGAAGAACATTTGACTTCTGCTTTCCCCCCTGCAGCTGTTTTCTAACATCTCACTGTTTTCTGAACACTTTTTGGATGAATATTCTGAGGCATATTTACAACCCTAACAACAAGACTGCAGTAGCAGTAGGCGCTGTCATCTGAATTTTACATTCATCATGAGGCGTATCATTGTGGCATAATGCAGGCCTGGGAGAACCCACAATATTTCCAACATCCTATTTCCAGGCCTCAGAGTCAGGGTATGATTCAAATTGGTTCTGAAGGAATTAACCTTTGTTATGACAACAGAGCCATGAAAAGTATTTTAAAAATACAATCAGGTCAAATATTTTCCCTCTTAATAATGCTTGACTTCTGTGGAACCTCATACGAGGTTGTCCATGGTGACAGCAAGGTTTGCAGAAAGGGACTGTGAAAGATGTTTTCTGCCTTGATATCAATTGATTTCTCATCTGTTCTCCTTGTTGTAATCCCTCTTTTTCCAGTATCTTTGATTCAGCAGTCGGCTCAGAAAAGAGGATGGCACGTTGAGAAGGGTTCACATATTTAAAGGAAACATTACTGAAGTACATCTCAGTAGGTCCTCCTGTCCCTTCTGAAAGACTAAATCACTATTGCAAAGCTCCTAGAGTATGCTCCTAAAGAGGAGAAATATTAGTTTCAGGGAAAAAATAGACCAAATTTACCTCAGTGAGGGCCAATCACTCAATCTTGCAGAGTTCACTTAGGCAACGTTCACATTTAGGTCAAGGTCAATGGGTGTTGTGCATGAAGTAGATCTCCAGGAGTGGATCCTTAGAGCTATTCGAAGATAATTCAACATCAGGTCTTGTTCATTATGTCAGTCCCAGGCTTCCAGCTCCCTAGATGCTTTAGCCAAATTCAGCACCGACTTAAACCCCATATGATCCCATTGACTTAAGACTTGAAACAAGTTCACCAACTTCAGTGACTTCTTTCTAAACATGAAAGAGTAAATGCTTGTGTCAGAGTTTGCTTGATTTTCAGTATATATTATGGAATCAGTGGTAGTGATTACCTAACTTGAAAACAATCCATTCATGCATCTTGAATCTGAGATCTCCAAGGAGCAGAGTGGTAGGGTTTCAATCTTTTGCTTTATATATAAATAAATTTCCCCCCCATACATAGTTGTTCAGAAGAAATTACTCTTAAACATGTAGTATTCACTACCAATTATGCCTCACTTTTGTTAAAAAATAATGTGGTAAGTCAGTTCCCTACTCTACCATTAAAGCAATTCTCTTCACTAGATTTGTATCTGGTATTAGCAGAGACTAAATCAGGAGGAAGTTCATAGCTTCACCCTCACTAAAGACCATTGCCATAGACACAAATGCATAAGGCAGGGAATAGAGAAGAACAAAGTCAAAAAATGGAAAATGATTTTAAAGCAGGAGTTCCTGTGTGTGAGCACATTCCCCCCCAAAGGGAGAGCTAGCTGCGTGGATCAGGGGACAGGGTGTGTGACCTAGTGGTTAGAGCCAAGAACAGGAGCTGGGAGTCAGGAACCAGGAGACAAACCAAGGGTCAGAGCTAGAATCAGAAGCCAAGCAAGGGCTGGAGCAGAACAGGAACAAGACTGGAAACAAACAAAAGGCATAAACATTAGACAAGTAATGAGCTACTGCTGAGCTTAAATGCAGACCTGCTGGCTCCTTCCAGCCAATCAGGTGGGCTGGTCAATCAGGTGATTCAGCTGCAATCCAGCTGGCTTATTAGCCAAACTGAAGGCTAAAATGGCTCATCCCAGGCTCTGCTGAGGAAACTCAAGCTCAGAATTCCTGATCTCTATGGAGATTAGTATCTAACAGAGAGTGATCCAACCCAACCTCTGTTACTGAGAGCCAGCTACAAGCTCCACAGGATTTCAGACTAAGGAACCAGCACACCTTGTAGGAGTTAGGACAGAACTCTGACCTAGTCTTGGGGTGAAGAGGGGAACTGTTTGTTCAAGCCAGCTGATCTCACCGCACTGCCACACTCTGTCTCAGGACTCAGACTCAGCTGCCTGTGAAGGTGCTAGGGATGGGGCTGGTGGTTGGGAATGTTGGGAGGTGGGGATTGTATTTTATTAGTTAACCCTAACCCTTTCGTTCCCCAGATTCTATATTTGTATTCCCAATAAAGTCCCCCTTTGTTATGAAGTTACTTTGAGTGTGTCAGCCCTTTGCTGGCATATGTGTTGGTGTAGTTTTTTGTCCCTTGTGCACTGACCTTTATGCTCCTTGCGAATTAATTGTATTAATGTTCCAAGCTACAGTGAGGAGTCACATTGGATGGAGGCTGCAGGTGCCAGGGAAGAATCCAGGATCCAGCCTATGTGAAGAGAGTGGAGAAACTCCTTCTAGCATTGGTGATAGCAAGCACAAGGGAGAGAAAAAGGAGGAGGTGTAAGCCATACCCGATGGAGTGGCTACATATTGATATATAATTTTCCTCCTTTTTTACTGATATACAACATTAACTACAGAGGTTGCTAATGGTGACTGCTACAACATAAGCAGACCCAGGTATGTATAATATTGCTGGTGTACTCATTCTTCTGTTTCATCACTCACAGTTCAATAGTTGCTGTGTTTGAGGTCACTGAGAGAGAAATGATGGCTTTTCCCTTTGCTCCATCACAATTATTTTCTGACTCCTCCAGGTGATCAATGACTGTAGTTAATGCATCTGCAGTTCTGTCTTGTACTGGAACAGAATTAAAAGAAACCTGTTCTAAGCAAATGCCGTTGACTCACAAAAAGCTTTTTGTGAGTCTTTCTGCATCCATCCAGAATGTTTTAATAATCAAGGAAATTCAAAGTGACATGCAAAAAGCTAATTTCCAAAGGTTATAATAAGGATGGTCTTGTAGTTCCAGCACTCGACTAATTCCTGGGAACTCTGGATTCTCTTCTCAGATTTTCTGCAGAGGCCTGTATGACCTTGGACCAACCATTTACTCTTTTAGGGCCTCAGTGATATTTATCTACTTTATAGCGTGACTGAGGCTTAACTAACATCTATAAAGTTCTTTCAAATCCTGAGGTGTTTTATAAATATGAAATATTATCACCTCTGTATTGGTATACAGATGCTGACTTTTACCTAGTGTGGTGACACCAGAAGCAAAAGAAACTTCTCTGAGGTGCTGCTGAACAATGTATAAACCGTAGAAGTCAAAATAGAATATAATTTCCTGATACTAGATGACCACCTGAGGGCTATTCAGAAGCTTTGTCTTGTATATCTAACTGCTGGCTCATTCAAAAGGCTGTGCATATGAGAGAATTCAGTCACCCCAAGTATTTGAAAATGATTATATGTGTATGAGCTCATTTATTATTGCATACACACTGCTGTCACTTCATGCATTGTAAGTAGGCGTGTAATGGTAACTAGCAATTGCATATTACAGTTCCAAATGAGTTAGATAACCAGGAGGAAAAAAAGAGAGGAATAAGAAACAGAAGAAATACAGTGGAGAAGTTAAAATATAGATGGGAGAAGCAGAAGGTGCCTAAGTCTTACATCCCAAGTGTTTTTTGGGATTCAGTTGGAGCTGGTGGCGGTAGCAATGTCATTTGGGTCCCTCGCTCTGACCCAGTCTGCTTAGAACTTCATTCAGAATCAGAACAATATAGACCCAATTGTGTTATGGTGGTTCCTAAGGTTCCAGAATACGGTGAAGGTGGTAGCCATGTAATGTTGCTTCTTCTGGTTCACCTGTCTCCCAGCCTATTGTTGTTAAACAGCTTTTTGATTTTTTTTTTCCTCCCCAAAAAAGTCTTAATCTTCTAAAGACCCCTAACAGGGAGTGAGAGGTAGAATAGTCAATTCCCTTATTATTTTGCCCACTTATTTTTTTGACACTCTAATTTTGGGCCATTGATTTCTGGTTAGCAAACATGATTTTAACAGTCATCAAATTATATTAATAGGCCTTTTGGTCTCTAATCTGAGCTAGACCAGCCCTATGATGAGCCATCTGAGGATCCTAAAACTAGCTTTGCCCCTCATTCAGTCTTGTGCTGAGGACAGTTTGGCCAGATCAGAGAGTCTGGCTTATATATACTTAATTACTGTAGCTTTTAGTATAGACAGTTGATTTAAAAAAATCTAATAGAAATATAGTGGCCACTGTTAACATGTGACACTTGTCTTTTGAAAGGCATTAGTCAAGTATAACAGTTAACTTCACTCTAATGGTAAATGTCCCATTCCAATGTTGACCACTATAATAACTCCAGTGCTCTTTGTAATAGAAACTAATCTCCCAGAATCGTCGTCTGAATTTCTCAATGACCTGTCCCCTGCATGCTCATAAAGAGTCTCCTGAAATCACAGTTTGAATCAGCTTGTTGAATATGGTGACTCTGAAGTATGATCTTATTCATTTCCTGGACTGGGCAGGACATTAATCTCCATAAGGTTATCACACCGGAATTGTGAAAGAGGCACTGATTACATGGGAAAGAAAAATGTCCCTTTTCAGTCTCCGACAATCACAGCAGTTCTGGCTGTCTGGAATGGCTAATGAGGGGGATTCCCTCTTTCGTATGATTTTTCTACCTTTTTCTAGTCAGCTCCTGTGTTGCACAGCTACGGGGCCAGTAAACACTTTAAACAGTAGATTCTACCTTATGAAAATGTAGTCACTGTACTGTCTCAGATGATTGAGCAATCATAACATTTATAAATGTTGATGATGAGCTGGTGTGTAATGGGGACATGTGTGGCTATCTATTTTATTCTAGAGGTAAGAGTATGTCTATTTTTACCTTCTATATTCCTAATGCTTATGACTTCTACAATAGGAGGAGTGCTTCAATTATAAGATTCTAATCCCTCTGTTTGTAACAACTAAGTTTGTCTGTTTACATTGTTAAAACATTTTTCTTGATCTCTAATTTATTAAACTTCAGTTAGTGATTTTATTTTTACTGATCACATAGGGTAGTTAAAGAGCTAATCAGTGGTCTGAGCCAGCCACTCTTTCAAGCTTTCTACAGCTCCACCAATATGCTTCCAGCCTAATAGTCAAAACTTTTACATCAGTTGCAGTTCTCTACTGGACAGAGTTCAGTACTCTGGCCAACCCATGGCTGTGTTGCTTATATATCTTCTTTACTCTTGGTTATGTTTGCACTACAAAGATGTCTCCTTTTTGTAACCTTGCTGTGTTCCTTAACCCCAAATTAAAAAGGTATGTTTTCATGAATAATTTATGCATAGATGCTGGACTCTTTTTTTTAAAAAATCTTCTACAAGAGTATATTCTTGATTTTTATGTGTGTTTAATATATATAAAACTTTATAAAATATTGTCATCAAGGAGATTTTAAATTCTATTTCTCCTGTAGGAGATTTCCTGGCTTGCAGGGTGAATAGCACATTCTAAACCTGTTTTTACAAAGCTAATTTTAGAGGAAGGGTCTTCCTACCTGAATAATATTATAACAAGCTGTAAGATTGAAATTCACCCACTCTCTTCCTATTTCCAAACATCCAAACTGAAAACTTTTGGGGATACTTGTCAGATTTGATTACCAGTGGTTATTTCAGGGATTAAACTGTCTGGTCCAAAGGGAGACTTTCATTGACTTCAATGGACTTTCGATCAGTCCCTAATGTACTTGCTCATCTATAATAATTTCACCATTTACATCTTCTGGAAACTACTGAAATTTTGCATAGCCTTCCTGCCATTGCAAATACCTTGAAAACTCAGGGCTAGATTCATAAAAGGACTTTGTTGCCTAACTGCCACTTTACACCCCTAAATCCCAGAATCAGGCCTGACTGGGGTTCACAAAACCCCTGCTCAGCTGGCACCAAATCATACAGGTATCTAAACTCACTTGGTGCCTAATATTTTGTAGCAGAAGTTCCCTGTATACCTAGTTTCTGCTTCTGAACATGCGCATTGCAGCCCAGTGCCAGGATGCTTCAGCCACAAAGTGACACACAAAGCAGGGAAAGAGAGGTGATTCTCTGCCTAAATTGTCTGCAGACCCCAATCTAAGCAAGCTCTGAGCCTGCTTACTAGATTGAGTCCCTGTAGGTGAGTTTACACTGAACTGCTGGCTGAGGGGGAAAAGACCTCAGGTGCAGGGGTTAGGGTACTCACCTGGGATGCAGGAGACCTCCCACTTCAAGTCCCCTTCTGTCTGAGGGAGAGAGAGGATTTGAACAAGGACCTACCACCTCTTAGGTGAGTGCTCCAACCCCAGTGCTATAGGACATTCTGATAGAGGAGTCGCTCTGCTTGAAGTTGTTTCACTGTGGATAAATAATGAAAAGACTCATTGGGCCAGAGAGAAACAGCATATATAACTATGAAAAAGACTGTATGGCCTGGTGGGTTTGGCCCTTGCCTGGGAGGTAGGGGATCCAGTCCTCCTGCTTCAATGACTTTTTAAAAATTATTTAGCCACAGTGGAACAGCAGAACAGCGGCAGCAGGAGAGAGTGAGGGAGCACTCCATCAGACTATCCTACAGCTCTGTGGCTAGGGCATGCAGCTGAGAGGTGGCAGCTCCTTGTTCAATTCCTTTCTCCCGTCAGCAGAGAGGGGGGGGGACTTGAACTAGGGATTGTCTACATCCCAGATGAGTACCCTTATCAGTGGGCTAAAAGTTATGAGGGAGCTGCTCCTCAGCCCTCTCCCAAAAACAGGGTAGGTACCTCCCTCCAAGAGAGGGTTTGCAGAGGGAGGTAATTCCCTGCAGCCTGAATTTAGGCACTGAACTCCCTGAGGGGAGTTATAACCCCTCCCTTACCTTGGCATCTCTTATTGGCTATGGTGGGGAGCTACCTACTGTCCTGGTTTTCATGAATCCCATTCTTAGGCACCTATCTTCCTTCATTCATTGTACAGGGACCCTGAGCATCTCACTCCGGTTTTGTGAATCCTGGTGATTTTCTAGGTGCCTAAGTTTCTTTGTGAATCTAGCCCTCAATTTCTATTCTTAATAGATGTATGTCTGAACCCTATCCTCTAATATATGACTTTACATAACAGCTGCTCCTGCAAACAAAACATGTACTCACCTTTTCCCATGGGACTACTCCAATGTGTAACGATCAGTACACTGAGGTTTGCAGTAGCGGGGCCATAGTTTGACATATGTACAAAAACATGTAGAGTTTTTAATCAAAGTGACTGGTTTTGCAAGGTACTGTACATAGTGAAACACACCCCAACATGAGAGGCATGATAGGAGCCCTTATTGCTGAAATCTCCACTGGTAGTACAGAAGTCCACTTTAGAATCTATTTAATGACCTTAGGTTTTCACCATTTAAATAACCTCCACATTTTGTGAAATAAAGCTTTACAGAATCAACCCATATTAGTTCCTCATCAGTATGAATCCATTACATTTATTTTACTTTTCCTGCTTACGCATGTATACTCCTCCCTGGGGATTTTGTTAACAAAATATTTTAGCAATGCAGATTCATGGTCTTAGGAGCCATAATATTCAAAGCAACCAGCGGGTGGTGGTGGGCATGCCTTCATGCACAAAATCAATCAATATGTAATAAACTCTCCACCCAGAATACATTTAAGACTTTGAAATTAAAACCAGTCCCACATGTTGCCTAGAAAATAAGGGTGTACAAGACCAAACTTGCAAAATGTGAAAATCAATCATTATTCAAAACACCATATACTACCAAAAACAGTGGAAATCACTCATCATCACTGTACTCCAGACAGAGCATCTTATTGATCAATTATTTGCATAATTAAGTTGGATTTCTGCCACTATGTAATAGCTGCATTTTTTTGCAAGGTGAGGGCTATATTCTATTAATTTTTTTTTAAAAATACACATCTGTTGGGTGAAATTAAATTTACTCCAATTTGGCTTAAACAGTTTTTTAGCCTTTATTATGTACATTTTAAGACAATGCTATTACTTATGAATTACATACACATGCAAAAACAGACAAGGCAAGAAAAGAAAATGGCCAAATATCTTTCTTAGAGACAGGGTGACTCTTTTCAAATCTCTGGTTTCTATTATGTTTGGCTTTGTGTTTCCCCCCCCCCCCTCCCCCCCGATTCCTCTCCACTTTCTATTGTCATCATTTATCTTTTATTCCCTGTTCTGTAACTTTCTGCAGATTTAAATTTACCATATTATTTCATGTGTGTACTTATCTATATATATTCCATTCTAAACTCCTCATTACAACAGTCTCATGCATAAATCACAACAACTAACCTGAATTAATACACTTCTCAATCTTATCTGTCTGGTTCCTAGCACATCTTTTCTTCGCTCTCTCATTTTCATTCATCTGTTCTTATCTTACAACACTTGTTATTCTTCTTACTGGACTGTTTTTGTGGCCTTGCATTTTAACTTGTTAGCTAGCTCTTAGCTGATTAATATATCTTTTCTTTATTTAGATTACACCTGGCCATTACTCACTGGAGAAATAACTCCCTCATGACTCTGTTTCACCTTGGTATCTGCACAGACTAAGAATTTTACAGTATGACACAGAAATCGGTTTTCTAATTCACACAACCTTAAAACTATCTCAGCAAAGTCTGGAGCTCAGTAGCAGCAGAAACACAGCAAGCAAAAGTTCCTTTATATTTTCTTATAGTATACATAATATTAATTTCTCTAACATTATTTACTATGTATTTGACTAACTCAATTCATTACACATTCTCTAACTCATATAACTATATGAATTGTTCATTCAGCTAGTGTATGAAAAACATGCTCATATTACTGCCACCATATACTCATTCTCCTTCCTCCTCCACATTTGTTTGTTTCATCATCTGTTATGTCTTGCCATAATCTAAAATTGTAAGCTCTTTGGGACAGAGGTCTGACATTTTCTATATGTCTGTACAGTGCTTAACACCATGGGACCCTGACATAGTTTGGGACTCTAGGTGCTGCTGTAAATAAATAATACTAATAATTAAATATTAGAGAGGTTGACCGTGCCAGAAAGTGAAGGTCTCTTTTCATGTTGATAACCACAACAGGAGGTAACAGTGTAAGCTGCCACCGAATAGGTCTTGACTCTGATCTAGAGGAAAAGTCTTTAGGGATGGGAAGGTAGTTCAATCTGCTTTTCCAGTTAATCTTCAGCCTCTCTGTAAAGGAAAGTTAATTCTGATGGTTTTTGGGTAGTGGGTACTGGTCTATGATGAGCTAGACTGAGACAGCCACCTCAGGTCAGCAGGTCAGAAATGCATGGTAGCACATAAGGTTATTTATCAGGATAGGTAGGATTCAATCGATCACTTCTGTACTGCTGAAGAAAAATGGTATCTTTGAGAAACAATGAAAGAAACACGGGACTATTAGGATCCATAGCATTACAGCTATTGGCCAAAATTTCCAAACCCTAAAGTCAGGCTCCTAAATCTATATTTAGGAACATAAATAAAAGTGAGTCTGATCTTCACAGTTGCTGAGCACTTGCATTGAGTGGGATTTATGGGGGCTCACTGCCTCTGACAATCAGGTCACTTTTATTTGGGGGCCTAAATGTGCTTAATGTGAGGCACCACGGCTTGAAGGCTGTGTCCGTTGTTCTCATACTGTGGGCTATGGAATCATGGCTTACTTGTATGGTATGTCGGGGGCGGAGGGCGAGTCAGGGAGCCCCTTTCCTCCAAGTACATCCATACACAACCTAGCCATAAATTGTCTGGAGAATGCTGGGGAGCACAGGGAAGAAGAAGCAACTCCGGCTAGCACATGGAACAAGTCTTGGTTGGTCTGGGACCATTGCCAATGGGTACAGAGTGACGTTGGAGAGCAAGTAAGTGCTCTCATCTCTCAACCACACCTGGAATTAAAATACATCCTGGGGAACCCCTGTGGGAATAGGTCTGTTCTTTCCCAATGCTGCTTAGGCAGGCAGAGCCCTACATTAACTTCTGTAAAACCTTTCAAGTATGCTTAGTAAATCAGACGTAAGCTTAGTGCCAGCTCCAGCTTCCTGGATTGCAATAATAATTAGGCAACACAAAGTCACATTGCATTCCCCTCAGTATAAGGAAAGAGGTGTAGACTCCAAGACATCAATTAAATGCACTGATTAAGGATCTGATCCCGGATAAACTCCATTCATTTTCTCAGCAGCTCATACATCAATCTTAAAAATCAATATGTAACACTGAATTCAGAGTAGTTTTCAACTAAAAGTTTGGGAGATATTGATGTCACTGCCAGACTGTTGGTGCCACAGTATGAATGTGAGCTCTGAATCTAATTAGAGGCATACACAGCAAAACATTGACAAAGACAAGGTTAAAATATTATCTGCTGCCTCTGTAGAGGGAGTGGGTGATGTGCTTTAGATTCTTGATTCAGTATTCACTGGGTGATCTAAAGAATGCAATTATGAAATAAACTAGTACAATTTGATCTTTAATTGAAGAAAATAGGAGCTGGCACATTAGGAAGCCTCTACTATATTATCAGAATAAAAATGTACATTACAAAGTAATATCCACTCTTTTGTTGTCTAAAGTAAAAATTGTTTTTATTTATTAAATTTGATTTTTCCCCCTATTAAGGTATCCAGTTAATACTATCAATTGAAGTTTTCATTTACGGTCACCTTATCATTCCTCCTTCAATCCTCCCTTAATATCTTCTTTTCTTTTTTCAGTGCCATCCTTACTTCTCCATATTTGCACACTCTCCTTTATTTTCATACTCACTATACTTTCTGCATGTGTTTTTAATTCTTTTATTACAGTTTCCTTAGTTACCCCAGATTTCCACCACTTTAGAGACCTGAGAGCCCAATTTGGCCCAATGTCACTTCATTTTAAATAATTCTTAACATAAGTATACAATTTTAATTGCTGATTCAAAGTGTTTTTTCTTTGCAGATAGAATTACTGGTATAACATAGCACTAAATCCAACCAGCTGTCTATGGCTCTGGTGCCCTGAGGGAAACAAAGCTGCAAAGATGTACTGTATATTCTCTAGAGCATGAATACCTTAGGCTGTTACAGTAAGGAACATGAGGAAATTCAGTTATGAATGGAAATTTGTTTTCTTTTCATTGATCATAATAAAGACATTTGGGATAAAACTGGTGGTTGTGCGCAAACATGTATGTTCAAAAAAGCCTGTTTGTGCCTAACACGTGGTAGACAATGGGATAAATTCAGCCGTGCAGTAAACACCCTTCAAGTCAAATGTGTTACTTCAGCAGACTTTGAGCTATTGTTCAAGGACAGGCATCTTTACATTAAGTAACGATTACTCTTGTAATGCTTCCCAAGGTCAATGTGCCTTTGCCTTATCAGCGATATTGATATTACTCACGTAAGTTACTGCTGCTTGGGGAAACATTTGACTTGTGCACACCTGCCTGTTCCACTCTGCTATTTTTAGAACTTGCACCCCTCTTCCTTCTGCTGCTGCAAAAATGCAAATAGAAATGTTGATATAAAAGCAGCCATAATAGATTTTAAACCCACGGGGCTAAATTCTTTCCTTAGATATATGCGAACAATCCCCATGACTTCAGTGGCATTGCATGCATGTATCTGAGGTGCAGGTTTCCCCACTAGGAAACATAGGATACATCTACACTGCAATTAGACACCCATGGCTGGCCCATGCCAGCTGACTCAGGCTAACAGGGCTTGGACTAAAGGGCTGTTTAATTGTGGTGTGAACATTTGGACTCAAGCTGCAGCCTGAGCGCTGGGACCCTCCCACCTCACAGGGTCCTAGAGCCCAGGCTCCACCCCCAAATCTGAACATTTACACTACAATTAAACAGCCCCTTAGCCTAGTCCTTCAGCCCTAGTCAGCTGTCACAGACCAGCCACGGGTTTTTAATTGCCGTGTAGACATACTTATAGCCCACCCCACACCACTCAGTGGCATATGCTGGGTTGAATTAGCCACACCTGAGCTGTTCTTATTCCCTGAATAGAATAGAAATAAAATACCATATTCTGGCCCTACTGGCCACTGTAGTAAGGCGCCTGGCAGAGCTACACAGCTCTGCAGAGGCTCCTGCAGATCCTGAAGGGCGTAAGTAGCCCTCAAAGCCTCCATGTACCCATTACACAGCTGCTTAATGCTGGCCTCTTCCAAAAAGCAGATTTCCTGATTCTTCCCCATTCTAGCTGCTTAATCATTGGTGCAGACCTTTTTGGGTTGCAAGAGCTATGGATCGCTCTCTGAGGAGAACAGGGTATTCTTGTTGCAAGATAATAGCCATAAGTAGATTTGCTCATCTCCACATAAATGTCTTAAATTCCATAATGCAACAGCCCCCACTATTCATCTGGCAGACAATTCCCCAGGCTAGTTTCCCTGTGTGTACTTACTCTTATTTATATATGGCAATTAACTCCTCTCAAGTGCCCTTTTCTGGATCATCTTTTAACACTTATTATATTAACTCCTTTAGAGACAGGAAAAATTACTGTACACCATGGGCCAAATAGTGCCTGCTCCACTTGTGCAACTCCCATTGGTTTCAGTGGAACATGCATTCATGCAGCCAAAACCAGAATTTAGCTCTGTATGTTTTGCTGCATCACTGATGTAGTAAGACCCTGTATTTTTAAGGAAATGCAGTATGCTGTCCTCCTAAAAGACTGTGGGCCTGACCTTTTACAGGAGGTATTCAGTGGCTAACCCCTTTTTTGCAGCTGTAATTAATTGTAGACACCCACCATTCCATGCAGCCATCTAACCACTTGATTTAACAATGCTTTCTGATATTTGGACATCTATATGGTAGGGATTGTGTTCACAGTTCATTCAAGACCCAAAAAAATATGCAGCTAGGCATCTGAAGAAAAAGGTTAGTGCTACAAACATAGCCTTGTACACACAAAGTTCTTGCTATGGGATGATGCTAATATGAAACAGAGTTAGGATGTATTTTATTAATCCCAAAGGCTGATGTGTTACAATAGTGCCAGGCTACATTAGGATGGGCTGTCACCAATCAAAGAGGAAAAAAGGAGCAGGCCTGACTAAAAAGTACTTTGTAGTTTGTCAGGATTGAATAAAAAAGAACAAAGGAAAATGATTACTTACACCCACATGGGTCATGTTCTCCAGGTTAGAACACAAATATTCAGCCAGATTCCCTTTCTGTAGGTGAAATCCTGGTTTGATTGAAGTCAGTGGCAAAACTTCCGTTGACTTCAATAGGAACAGGATTTCTCCCTAGATGTTTAACCTGACACCCTGTTCCTCTAGTTTCAGACATTTTAAATTAGGATTTGCCAACATTCCCAATAACATGCTTTCTCTTTGTTTTATTTCATACCAGTGCCATAGACTATGTTCATGACACACAAAAGCAATACCTTACTTGAACATCAACATCAGTAATTATGAACTTGAAGTGGTGAACGAGTTCACATACCTCGGGTCCACTATCGCAGCCAAGCTTTTTCTTGAAACGGAACTCAACGTCTGCATCAGAAAAGCTGCCACAACAATACCTAGACTGAGCAAGAGGGAGTGACAAAACAATAAACTGACAGAACACACAAAGAGCTCTGTGTATTGCGTATGTGTTATCGGTACACTTTTGTACGGGAGTGAGGCATGGACCTTATACTGTCCTCAGGAAAAAAAAGCTCAAAAGCTTTTGTATGCATTGTCTTCATCGAATTTCTGGAATCTCCTGGAGGGACAGAGACACCAACACTGAAGTGCTCAGGCAGGCCAGCATACCCAGCATGCAAACACTCCTTAAACAGAGACATCTCTGCTGGCTTGGGCATGTGTGCTGAATGAATGATGGGCACATCCCAAAGGACATTCTCTATGGCGAATTGGCATCTGGAAAAAGACCTAAAGAATGTCCAAAATTGTGTTTCAAGGATGTGTACAAGTGAGACCTCAAAGAAATGGACATGGGTATGGATAACTGGGAAGATCCCATGCAGGACTGCAGCCTTTGGAAACAAGAGCTCAAGAACGATCTCCAAAGCTAAGAAAGGAAGCAGTCCAGCTTAGCACAGGAGAGAAGGGCTCACAGAAGGCAGAACCCAAAGGGTCAAAATACCATATTTAAATGTGAAAAATGCAGCAGAGATTGTCCCTTTCAAGTGCCATAAAACCAACTAAGCACATTTTTTACCTCTCAGGGGCACATACCCCAGATCTTCTGAGACCAAAGGATGCCTACTACTACTACCTGAACAAGGCCTCAACTCTGGGAGCCATCAGATGAAAGGTAAAGGAGATGATATATTCTCCGTATAAAATATCAGCCTCTACAGTAACAGAGCTAGTAGGTTTCTAGTGTGTTCCATTTCTTTTCTCTGCTACAGAATGCGATGGATGACAAGCTACGTGATAGCCACTTTCATGGACATGAAATCATAAAAAACCATACTCCTTGCTTTTATGGTTCATGGACAGTGCTTTTGGTATATTATAGCTGACAGTATATTCAGAGACTGGAGAACTGCAGATAATTGCAGATACAGAATTATCTTAATGTTGTAGAAATAGGCTCTTTAAATCCAGAAATCCATGTCTCCAGCGAAAGGATTAGAGGAAATGTTTTGACAGTAATAATGGGTGTACAATTGCTACATAGCATGTATATTATCTATCTAATGTGTGTGTTCACATTGTATATTTATTTGAAATTTAATACAATATTTTGAAAAATTGCTTCTGAAATGTGTCCAAATCCCATATGATTGTCCCATGACAAAGGGCTGTGAAATTATCTTATTGCTCAGGCATGCAACTTTGGTGGGGTTATTACTGAGTTCACACCACAGACGGCCAGGCTTGTTATATAGAACATATAGGAATTGTCTTCATTACAGTCATTTAATTGGCCATCCCCAGGTACTACAAGTTAGGACAAGATATACTCCTATGTCATAAATATTGATTCAGGAGAATGATTGACAAGCTTTCTAAATGTTTTCCTTTCTTCTGAAAATTGAAATGCGTTCCTTTCTCCTCATCCTCTATCTCTTTTTAAAGAGAAAATATTTCCCTTTATTCCCCTCTTGGAGGGACTAATGTCCCTTGATCAGGGCTTGAAAGATAATCACGTGGGGTAAATATCTCTTGATGCTATTGACTCATGATTCTGCAGAATGTTTGAGTGCAGAATAAGTCAAAGAGGTCAGAATCAGAGATCTGCAGTCAGATCAAAGATGGAATTTCTCCCCACCCCTTTATAATAGAATTGTCCATTCCTGTTTGTCTTCTCTTATTTATTAAAATGATTTCCTTAAATGTAATAGAAGCACTCATCCCTTCTCCTTCAATGTGAGTCTTGCCCTTGACTATAGTTCAAGGATGGTCAGAAGCATGTAATGACTGGGAGATTATATAAGCCAAAATGATAGCATTGTCATGGTTAGTGTGTTCAAATGCAGAAGGCCAAATTCTGCTCTGTTACACAGTTGCAAGTTGCATTGTTTGCAATGGAAGCAGATTCTTCTAATTGACTTTTAGTATTGCATGGTCCCAATGTCTGGAAAGGAACAAATAGTGAGGGATGGGGAGACAGGAACACCAACTTTAGGCCCAGTTCTTCTCTCCATTACATAAGTTCCAGACCCACTGAACTCCATAGGAGTTACATCCATGTGACTGAGCAGAAATGAGCCCTCAGTCATTAATTTCCTTCCTCGGTCATTAATTTCCTTTTGGAAAGCAGAGGGAATAATGGCTAATGGGTTATCACCACCCCTCACACGCTGCACCATAAAGCTTGTTCTCTTACCCCACTGATCTCTGCTGTCCCTCTGATTTTTTTAAGGTGTAAGCACAGCCTCATTTTTGTGTTCGTTTCTCTTGGAATGAATGTGTAGCTAACGACGTGTGTCCTGGGGCAGAAGCATGCTACTGTAAGCAAGGTCTGAGTGTCTGAGTGGCACTCTCCCTGCTCAGCAGCTGAAAGGGGGGCACCTTATTTGCATGGGCTTTGTATTTGCATGAGTACAATTAAGTACTCAACATATTGCGTAAGCACACTAGGTGTTGAGCATGATGGGAAATGGTCAATGTGTCTAGTATTGTGTTACAAGTCACATTTGTGTTAACTGCAGGGATAATGAAATGTTGTCCTTCGATTGTATGAGCAAAGGGCATCAGATCTGTGTTTAGCCTGTTCTGATAAAAAAATTCACTCCCACCCAAACATCCCACAAAGGGTGGCGGACGGATGTTTCAGCATTGCAAGGGGAGGGAAGGGGTGAGAAGTCTCCTGTAGAGATTGCACTAACCCTGGCAAAGGGCCACCCTCAGGCATGGATTGATGATCTCCTCCCACTGTTAAATGGTAGAATTAATGATTCCTCTTGGAGTCTTTTGTTTGTTAAAAGCATGGACGTTGCTTCTGTGTCAGCAGAAGGTTTTCCTGTGAGCTGAAATTCACTAAGAGCTGAATCACTAGAGAGACTGGGAAACCTTGACTGACAACCACCAGAGAGGTGTCAGCAGTGGGCAGCACCTGCAAATGGTGGGATCGGTCAGTGGCCGTAAATGGCAGGAACAACAGCGGTCAATGCCAGCAGATGGTGGGATCGGTCGGCGTCAGCAGACAGCGGGAGCCAGGAGCGGTTGGCGCCGGCAGACGGTGAGAGCCAGCAGTGGGGACTCAGTGAGGCCCGGAGGTGGCAGGAAGCAGCAGCAGAGGAGACCTAGTCAAGCCTACGTCTGGCAGGAGTCTGCAGAGGGGGACTGGCTGAGCCCCAACCAAGACATGGACATTGCAACTACGATGGTCAGTACAGGGGAAAGCAAGAAGGGAGAGGTGAAGGACACGCCCCAGTACTCTGGGATAGGTTTGGCTCATTGAGTTCATGAATTCTGTTTGCACTGTTTCCCAAACCAGTGCTGTGTTACTTCCCTTCCGTTATTAAAAGGTTTACTTTCTACACTCAGACTCTGTGCTTGCGAGAGGGAAGTATTGCCCTTTGGGGGTGCCCAGGGGATAGTGTGTGATTTCCCAGGTGACTGGGTGGGACTCGAGTCAGTTTGGTGTAGTATCATTGACAGGGACCCCTAGGTATAGAACCCGGCCCTTGCTGCTGCCGACTCTGTCTGGCAAGAGGGTTACACTACTATCCCAATTACATGTTACTGCTGAACACTGGAGTGCAGCCCAGGCAGAGTTAACCTCCAACGTTACAAATTATGCACATTGCAACTTAGAGTATAATTATATTACCATTATGCACCCCATTTCTGTAAGATGTCATTATTTTACTGTTAAAAATGTCCCCTTAGCAGCAGGTACTTACAATCTGTGGCAGGTTAATTAGCCATCAATTACAATATTTATTGAACACCTTATTAATTGGTTATAACTACAATATCATATGAAACAATTGCTTAAAGAGACTTGCAATTATATCTTAGACTCTTGTGTAGTTACAGCTGATGTAACTGTAATTTACATGGTATGCTTAATGAGAAGCATATCATATTGTTGTGCTTTTAACAAAGGTGTATGTTTGGTAAGAATTATTTTATTCTCCCTTTTCCCTTAGTTTTTAAACCTGACTTCTTGTTTAAATAATACTTTTAAATGTAGAGGAAAAGCTAGTGCTGCTTAAGCTTTTTTAAAAGATACTTTCAGAAGCAGCATAGGCAAAGTCAAGTGTATACTGTTTTGATTTCTTTAGCATCAAAGCACTTTACTTGCTTTTGTAACGTAGGGGATTTGGTTTGTGCCAGGCGCTAAGGAGCAAGTTACAAGGAGCAAACAGCAAGTCTTGTCATAAATAGTAGTCCTAAATTCTGTCCTCAATTACGTCCTTGCAGGCAACCTGGACCTGGCTCACTACACAGGTAGGAGAGCCCCAGCTGCTAAAGTATTTGGCAAATGGGCTGCGTAAGAGATCCAAGGTTACTTCTGTTGGTTCATGTTACCAGAAGTAATTGTTTCTGTAGCCATGACCTTCTTTGAATGTCTTCTTAGACTATCTTTACTACTAGATAGTCTAAACAATAGAGCTACCATTTTGGTGGGATGGGCGCATGATTCTCCCCCATATGTTGATTTCAATATTTTTGGTTATTTCTCCATAGATTTGTTTCTTAAATACATCTATGGCCACAAACTCAAGGGAATAGTGTTTATATAAATTAGCACTAGTTAAGGATAATACCTGCTGATACTGCTATTGATATGCTCCGAACTGCACACTATTGCATATATTAGCAGAGATATTCCCCATAGAGAAATATACCCATACCTTAATCCCTAAAAGACATATGAAAGGCAAATTTTGCCAACCCTTAGAATTTTTTAAAATAGCACCTGGGACAGCAGTAAAATAATCTTTATACTGAAATAAAACAATAGGCAATTAAAGAAAATATGCCACTTCTACTGTTTCTTTCTCAATGTTCTCCTCAGTTTAACTATATACACCAATAATTTAGAACAGGTATCTTTATGGACAGTGTGCATAAGTATATTCATGTGATCACGGTTGATTGTAAATTCTCTCCTTGTTTCAGCTATTCATAAGTTGAGTCTGATGGAGATTCCCCTAGTGTTAATGGATTGTCACTGGTTTTTAAAATGTAACTCTGGTCTTTCATAATGAGGCTCACATACAGAGGCTTTTTTGTGAGCCATAAGTCTACATTTGATATTATTTATTATGATTATTTTTTTATATACATTTAAAAAGCCCCCATCACTGTAATGTCTCAGCACAATTTATATAAATCAGGGCACCGATGCATTTGCCTTACATTTAGTTTTCATTTGCAGGAGTATCTTAAAAATCTATCATCTTTTTAGTGAAATAAACTCTTATAAAGAAGTAGAAATCCTGAGTCCACTGAAGTAAATGACAAAACTTCCATTGAAGTCAGTGGAGCCAGGATTTCACACTTAGATCTTTTCGGCTATTGACAAATGCAATATAAGGAGTTACACGGTACTGTTTTAAAAACATTCCTTATGCATTTTATTTTGCTGTATTTTCTAACTACTTACTTGGTCCCCATCACAGTAGAATATTGGCTTTCAATCTCAGGGGTTGTGAACAGATGTTTCAGACTTAAAGGACCATCATGATTATCTAGTCTGATTTTCCACATACCGCAGGACACAGAACCTCACCCACCAGCCTCCCGTAATAGACCCATAACCTCTGGCTGAGTTACTGAAGTCCTCAAATCATGATTTAAAGACTTCAATTTACAGAGAATCCACCATTTACTCTACTTTAAACTAGTAAGTGACCTGTGCCCCATGTTGCAGAGGAAGGCAAAAAAAACCTCCAGGGTCTCTGCCAATCTGACCTGGGGTAAAATACCATCCTGATGCCAAATATGGCAGTCAGTTGAATCCTGAGCATGCTGGCAAGACCCACCAGCCAGACACCTGGGAAAGAATTCTCTGTAGGAATTCACAGCTCTTCCCATCTAGTGTCCCGTCTCTGGCTGTTGGAGATTTTTGCTACTAGCAGTCACAGCTTGCTACAATGGCATGTGGCCCATCCCATCATACCATCCCCTTCATAAATTTATCATGCTCAGTCTTGAAGTCAGTTAGGTTTTTTTGCCCTCACTGATCCCCTGGGAAGACTGTTCCAGAATTCCACTTCTCTGGTGGTTAGAAACCTTTATCTAATTTCAAGTCAAAACTTGATGATGGCCAGTCATATCCATTTGTTCTTGTGTCACCTCTGGCTCTTAAAATTAAATAACTCTTCTCCTTCCCTGGTATTTATCCCTCTGATGTATTTAGAGCAAGTAATCATATCTCCCCTCAGCCTTCATTTGGTTAAGCTAAACAAACCAGGCTCCTTGAGTTTCCTTTCGTAAGATAGGTTTTCCATTCCTCTGATCATCCCTAGCAGCCCCTCACTGCCTCTGTTCCAGTTTAAATTCATCTTTCTTAAACATGGGAGACTAGAATTACATACAGTAGTGCAGATGAGGTCTCACCAGTGTCTTGTATAATGGCAATTAACACTTCCCTATCTCTGCTGGAACTACCTCACCTGACGTATCCTAGGATTGTATTAGCCTTTTTCATGGCCGCATCACATTGGCAGCTCATAGTCATCCTGTGATCAGCCAATAAACCCAGGTCTCTCTCTTCCTCTGTCACTTCCAACTGATTTGTCCCCAGTTCCTAAGTGCATGATCTTGCAGTGTGCACTATTCAATTTCATACCATTTTTATTACTCCAGTTATCAAGGTCCTCCAGATCTTCTTGTATGATATTCTGGTCCTTCTCTGTATTAGCAATACCTCCTAACCTTGTGTCATCCATAGGTTTTATTAGCACATGCCCACTTTTTTGCCAAGGTCATGAGTGAAAATGTTAAATAAGATTGATCCTAAGCCCAATCACTGAGGAACTCCATTAGTATCCTCCCTCCAACCTGACAGTTCACCTTTCAGTATGACCTGTTGTAGTCTCCCATTTAACCAGTTCTTTATCCACCTTTCAATTCTCATATTAACCCCCATCTTCTTCAATTTACAAATAATTTCTTGTGTGGAACTGTATCAGATGCCTTGCTGAAATCCAGGTAGATTAGATGTACTGCATCTCCTTTGTCTAAAAAAATCAGTTATCCTTTCAAAGAAGGAGATCAGTTTGGTCTGGAATGGTTTACCAATTGTAAAAGCATGTTGTATTTTATCCCAATGACTGTTTATCTCTATGCACTTAACTACTTTCTCTTTCAAAATTCGTTCCAAGATCTTGCATACAACTGAGATCAGACTAATGGGTCTGTAGTTTCCTGGATCATTTTTCTCCCTTTTCTTAAAAATAGGTACTATATTAGCAATTCTCCAGTCCTAAGGTGCAACCCCAGAGTTTACAGATTCATTAAAAGTGATTCATATCTTCTTTGATGTCCCCATTTAATTAAATGGGCAGAAGGTCCAAGATAGAGCTGCACAAAAATTTTCAGGCAAATGATTTATTTGCCCAAAAATGCAGTTTCTGTCAACTCAAAACTATTAGCAAATTTGACCCCATTTGTTTCAGCTGAAAAATATCTTTTCTTCTGGGGCAGCTTCAGAAAATGAGTGGTCTGTCCCTCGTAACCTTTAGCCCAGTGGTTGGGTACTGGCCTGGGATGTGGGCAAGCCAGATTTGAAGCCCTATTTTGGAGCAGACTTGGACTCCAGTCTCTCCCCTCACAGATGAGCATCTTAACAAACAGGCTGTTCTGGGGTAGGTTGCTCTTACTCTCTTCTGTTGAAGCTGCTCCATTTTGTATAAATGCTTAAATATTCATTGGGGCAGGGACAGAGCATGGCTCACTAGCCTGATGATGGAGGTACGCCCCTCAGCCTGGGAGATAGGTGGTGAGATGGTGAGCAGAATGGCTCATTACCTAGTAGTCAGGGCATGTCCCTGGTGAGGAAAGAACCAAGTTCAAGTCTCGGGCACATGGAACATTTAAGTATTTATATATTTATATAGGCAAGATTGAGAGTACTTCCCCCTAGAATAGCCTATGGCTTAGTGGTTAGGCTGCTCAATTAAACAGCAGGATAGCTGAGCTGAAGTCTCTTCACCAAAGCAGATTCAGATCTTGGTCTCCCACGTACCAGGCTGATGGTTATCAGGGATGTCCAGCCTGGCAGGTAACTTTTCAAAGGCCCCACAACAAACTTTTCTGATTTTCTGACAAATTCCAAACATTTTGGGAACCGAGCTGAATATTTTTGTCTGATTTTTGGGTTTGCTGGCCAAACCCCAATATCAATTATTGATCCAATTCGAGTCCCGGCTAGTTCTGGCTAGATGAGAGAAGCATGTTGAGGTGAAACAGGAGGCTGTGGTATTGAGAAGGCTGTGATCCATTGCTCATAGACAGTAGACTCATAGACTTTAAGGTCAGAAGGGACCAGTATGATCATGTAGTCTGACCTCCTGCACAACACAGGCCACAGAACTTCACCCACCTACTCCTATAATATACTCCTAATCTATGACTGAGTTATTGAAGTCCTCAAATCATGGTTTAAAGACTTCAAGGTACAGAGAATCCACCAGCAAGTGACCCGTGCCCCATGCTGCAGAGTAAGGTGAAAAACCCCCAGGGCCTCTGCCAACCTGCCCTGGGGGAAAATTCCTTCCCAACCCCAAATATGGTGATCAGCTAAATCCTGAGCATGTGGGCAAGAATCACCACCCAGACATCCAAGAAAGAATTCTTTGTAATAACTCAGAACCCACCCCATCAAACATTCCATCACAGGCCATTGGCATATGTACCACTAGTAGTCAAAGATCAGCATTTGAGTGTGCCTTACTAACACTAATGAATTCATCCTCACAATACTGGTTTTCCTCTGGGATGAGGAAAAGGAACATATGGGCCTCTGTAACTGCCATAGATGTAAACAGTAATTACATACTATTTGTGCACTGTGAAAAGAGAGTCTGATTTTTGCATACATCTGTAGAACTGTCACTGAGAATCCCTGCATTACAGTGCGTTTGGCTTACATAATGTCCATTGTCAGTGTGCAAGATTTGTGTATTCAAGTCCTATGCAAAAATGTACTCTTGAGAGTGTTCAGTAAAAATAAAACTTGTTGAGCTGCTTTATTCTGACCCAATTTAAGCTTTATGATCAGTGCAGATGATGAATGACTCTCTAAATGTCAGCAGCTGAGATGCTGCAGCTGCAGTAAGCCATTACAAAAAATTTCAACTTTTCTTCTCTAAAGATGCCATATTGATTGGATCCCTTACACTTGGGTCTCAGTCCTCGCTAGTAAGACAGGACAGAACTTCCCTAGCTCTCAAAGATTTGGGGTCCTTTGAGGAACTGACAATTGAGCCCTGTCACTGCGTGTACATACCTCCAACTATGTCAGGCAAAGAAAGGATTACTCCTTTTGAAAGGTAACAGAGGGCCTTTCCCACCATAGAGAAGCTACTTAGGCTGCTGGCTGGGAATGATTCCCACCTGATTTTATCAAGGCAGTGATATAAACAGGAAGGAGAAGTGGCCAAGGAAGGAAATGATTCTTCCCCCCTTGTAAATCCAAGTAGAGAAAGCCAGGAGGCATGAAGATCCTGGGAAACTGACTGCTGAGTCACAGCTCAGGTCTATACCTCTTCTTTTCCTCCTAATCCAAAAGATTACTCAAGCCAGGAGACTCAGCCCTAGAAACACAGTGATTATGGGAAATGGATTGTGTTATTCCCTTCTGGAGGCTGGTACATCTTGCCAGAGACTCTTAAGGTAAGACAGTTTGTTTTCCCTCCCTAATTTGATTTCTCCTGGGTGATGTGAGACTGCAGGATTTGGCAGTGGACTTTCCCCTTCACCGAGCTAAGAAAAGCCCTGCTCCTGACTATGATATGGCCACATCTGAGAGCAACTCCCTGCTTTAAGATGTGTGCATTGAAGAGACAATGTTTGGTTATGGTTTTTGTTTTTTCCCTGAGGCTGCTGGTTTCCAACATTGCAGTCCCAGGCTACTCTCAAACAAACCCCATTCTGACACTTATCTCAGTGCCCCTTACCCTGAATGTTCCAAGCCAATTCATTTCTGACCTTGCTCTGGTAAAGAGCTCTTCTAAGTCACTTTGCAAGTGTCTGCTCCAGTACTTGAACATGTGCAACCCTAGCTGTCTTGCAGTGCAACCCTTATATTGTTCCAGCTGGAGGACCTCGTAGCCCTACCTCTAGCTTGTAGCGTGAAGTATTTCCCTCAAATTTCCCACCTCCTGTTTGTGGGTAGGGATCTGAAAAGTCTTCAGTTTGACAGTGCCTCATGCAGATTCTTTTGTTACTCCATGATCAAAAAATCTGAGCTTGTGAAGACTCCGCTCTAATTCTTCAGTCTAAGTAGGAAATCCAGTCCTCCTGGTACATTAGGAGAAAATAATAATATTTACCTTTTACCTGCTTTTTTTTTCTGAAGATACTGTTTGACTGGATTTATGCACATCTGCTTGCCTTCCTTGAGAGTTAGGAAGAGGAATAATATTTTTTAGTGACTTTTTTTCCTCTGGCGATCTCATCCTCCAATATTCTTTGAGTGTCTGATATATTCTTTGAGCATCTGTTTCTTGCTCATCCAGGAAATGAAATAGGAGGTGCTGACAGTTGGTCTTTTGAACAAGGTTGAATTACCAGTGTCTCAGAACCCTAAAAATCAGAGGCCACCAGGCCTGGGGAGGAACCCAGCTGGTGTTTCCCATTCCCCCTCATGTCAGTATAACAGAACCAGGTAATACAGGAAGCAGCGTGTTAGAGTTCTACAAGTGATAGAATGTAGGATAAACAGTTTAATCTACTGGAATGAAATGAGCTGCAATTTCAGTTTGTTTGTACCTACCGGTATAGATAATGCCAAATCAATATAAGATAAATTGATTGGAGAATACCATATATAGTGTCTGTACTGCTGGATGTTTTTAAATAGCTGAACAGATGAAAAAGCCCAGGCAACAAATGGAGACTTACACATTTAAACCTATGCCCCTTGATGGTATCACAATGCATATTTGTCATTATTTCAAATATTCAAAAATTAATTGGGCAGAAGGGAGGATGTAAATGAAAGATTATGCTGTGTATACAGAAAATTAATGATATTGTGTAGTCTGAAAGCCAAGCAATGAAATATAGATATATCTAAGAAATGGTGGTGTAGCCAGAGATTTTTGCTTTGGTTGTCTAAATGTCCTCAAAAGGGGTTTTAAAAAAAATTCTGAGATCTATGGATTGAATATTTGGGTAATTGAAAAGAGTAGTATCAGTATCAGGACATTTTATAACACTTAGAATAGTGATTTAGTTTTAGGAATAGGATTTTTAGATAAGGATTAGTAATAAGAAAGATCCAGCAAGTGACAGTTGAGAAATGGCAGTTGGAAGGGGGTTTCCATCCTCCTCAGTCCTAGTCCCTCCCCTATTCATTTTGACATTCTCACGCCTACCTTAACTCCTCCTCCCCCCCTTCCCTGGCATATAACTCAGCATATTAATTTATTGGCTTAGAGTATTTTTACATCAGAACCAAATTAACATGGCAGGCACAGCCTAATTAGCATATTAGGTGGCCTTCAAGCTGATTGGCTGAGCTTGGGTGACCAAACTGTATATAAAGCCCGCAGTCAGCAGGCTAAGCTTTGTAGAGCACTGAGATCACCTGAGGAGTAGAACTCATGGAGCTGACCACCTAAAGAAGAGACGATCAAGAGCTGGAAAGAACCGATGGCGAAAGAAAGGAGCTTTGTGGCAAGACCTGAATAGCAGTGAGCATCACTGAAGCAAAAGTACGCCTTAGGCTTTGGACAACTGGGCTAACTGAGTCCCTGCTCTGTGTCTGGGCCTAAGATGATCCTTGTGTCGGAGAACTGCATAGCGTAGACACAGAGCGGCCTGAAAGGCCTTAGCTTTAGGAGTGTGGGTCTCTGGAAGCAGAGGAGTTGTCTCAGCCAAGGGGTGGGGGTGACCAAACAAGAATACGAACAGGGCTTTAACTGAAGAAATATGGCTCATTTATTTAGTCATTAATATTAAGTAAAGAGCATAAATGTAAACAATACAAACATGAAACCAAAGAAAGATACAAAGGCCTAATATTTTTCTATGCATGCAATCATTTCTCATAATACACAATTCTATTATTGGTCATTTTATGTTTACAGACAGATATTCGCTTGTAAACTCTGTTATTTACAGACAGATGGTTGTTTGTAAAATCCTAGTTACTTTTCACAGACAGATAAACAGACATGTTCGTTTGTTATCTTAAAGCAAGTGCTACTTTCATATGTTACCAAAAGCGCTTCTCTCCTTAAGCCCCTTAGGCCGAGTAGACTCTGATAAGTGTTAGCCGTCCCTTGGACGCTGCTGGTTCATAGAAGGGCTCAGTCCAGCTACTAAGGATCCCAGCAGGCTGCAGTCTGAAGTGCTACTGACTTTTGGGGGTTTAAATACCCTCAGGCTGATCACCAAACTGATCAGCTTAATCAGTATGTAACCAAGCAGTGAACAGTGTCACTTTTGGGTCAGTGTCATGATCAGTGAGCATTTCTGCTGAGGCATCCTGACTTATAGGCACTTTCAAGTGTTATTTAGCTGGGTGTGGTCATCTCTGGTCAGCTTTTGTTTTTATGTTTGCCCTCTATTTGTGCTGTGCTAGCGCCTGGACAGCCCTTATCAGGTCCTTCCCGCCCTTTTCCCCAGCTATATACTTTACTATTCTATCTTAAAGCACAAAACTCATTAACTATTCTTTCTATATTTTACGCATAGTTGCTTCTGGGCTTACAGGCAACCAGGCTAACTGAGTTCCCGCTCTGTGTCTGAGCCTGAGGTAATTCTCTTAGCAATTTTTGGACAGAGCAGAAGGACCTTCCCTGACGAACAGAGGGATGTTTTAAAGGTTGTGTAAGTAAAAGGCCACCAGAGTCTACATGCCAAAGTTGGATGCTTGTGATCCGAATGAGATTCTCCCCCTCTATCCATCCAGCAACCGCTTGGCCTAATGGTTGCTGGCTGATAGATTGTTAAGGATTTATAGCAATATATATATAGTGTTAAGTATTAATGTATAAAATTAATTAATGTATTGTTAATAGTGCCAGGTATTACAGTGATAAGTTATTAGTGTCAAGTTATATGGTACAGAGAATAAAACTATTACTATATCTTCTAAAAGTTGTATTCTATTCAATTATATATACATATTGAATATGTTATATGGTTACAAGTCATGCTTGATTTTTATCTCTTTCTACTTAATGTAACCATTTACTTTTAAATAAATTTGATATCAGTTTTCAAAGTATTACAGCTTATGTGTTCTATCTTGATCGGAGGTCTGTATCCATGTCCTTTTGAGGGAGGATTGTTGTCCCCCCTCCCTCCCCTGGAAATTCCAATAGAGTGAACTACCATACCAGAAGTTTTTAGGGGTAATCCTGTACTCTAAAGTTCTCTCAGTAATAACAAATTGGCTTCCCTAAATTCTTTCTGGTAATAGTTGGGTTTATTTCTCCTTCCCACTCCCACAAATACTAGTGTGACTATATCAGAAACTTATCTATGTTTCCCTCTTTCTAAAACTGTGTTTGAGTAAAGGAAATAAGAACATAAGAATGTCACTCTTCAAAAAGATTCCATGTTTGTTTGAACCAGATTCCAAAAACAAACAAACAATTGTGTATATTCTATTTGGCTGCATTTCATCTGAAACTCTGGAAGCATTTCTCTTGGGAGATGGTAATACATGAAATGGCTGATCCCAAAATCTCCTTCAGTTTCCTGCCTGTATGAGAAACAATTGCAAATGTAGAACTCCATATCATGTCATTATACATAGAGACTTGTCTAAAGTCATCACTCTAGGAGGATTTGTCAGGGAATGAATATTTCCTAGGGTAGTGATGATTACTTGTTTCAGAGCGGCGTCAGGCTGTGTATATACTACTTTTTGGTACCAGTGTAAAGCAGGACTTGTACTGGTGTAGCTGATACCCTGGTTTCAAACCAGGGTAAGCCTCACTGGTGCCTCGCTTTGCATAGCCCTTCTACACTTTTATTGTCTGCATTCATTTACACTAGTGGTAGAATTTTACACCCACTTTGCTCCAATGCAAATTACTATGCAAGATGTAGGACAATGGAGCATCAGGTCTAGTGTCTGTGTAGGGGAAGAAATGGCTACTATTCATCACGGGAGGAAGCAATGGAGATTCCCAGGCTGCTGTCTTCAGTTTTTCACACAGACCTCCAACAGTATGGAACATGGTTCCAGTTGAACAGCAGAAGCATATCCCTACCCTAACCTTTTCCCTTGTAAAACGCAAGGCAGAAGAATAAAACAATTACTTACCTGAAAATGAAGCTCCAAATCAAAAGAATTCTTTTCTTGTTTGTTTGCCTTTGTCAGCCATGAACTCATGAACAAATGAACTCATGAAATATTTAGTTTCTTTCAGGAAACTCCCATTGTATTTCCTGTGTTAATGGGTGAAAGGAGGGGGAAGAGGAGAAAGTTGCTTTTCTTTTCAAAACACTAAGGTCTGAATCCTTTTGTTTAAAAACATTAAACCAATTAGTAGGTAGTCTGTGCATGCAACTGGGCTCCGCTTCTGCACTGGGAGGGGTGGGTGGTCGGCTAGGACGTTAGAGATGCACATACCGTTCTTTATGGAAGATGAATGTGGGATATACCTCAAAGAATCACTACGCTGATTCTCCCTAAAATCTTAATCGCTGCAACAAGAATCTGTTCCATTTAGAGGCAAAGACAATAAGCAAGGAAAACCAAAAATAAATAAAGCGAGTGAAACCAATGTGAAACAAAATTAGAAGGAAAACTTAAACAGTAACAAACACAAGTAAGGGAAAATGCACAGAAAAAGAGGAACTAATAACTATGTATCCTTGCTGTTGGTAGTAATACAGAACAAAAGAGTAAAATGACTCATTGTTCTATGGTATTATCACCAGCAAGCGGTATACAGTTACTAAAGTCTCCTAATCTCCAAGTATTTAATTCATACCAGTTTTCAGGACAGTATAGAATAAATCTTTAAATTTAAACATGTTTAAATACTGTTAGGTGTGCAGGATTTTTTTTAAAAAAACCTTGTCTTCCTTCTCCTTGCATATGGGTCAAGGATGGTTGCTTACTAAGTACAGTTCCCAGCACAAAGAGATGGTAGTTGTGTCTAAAGACCAGTCTCAATATTAATGCCAACGGAGGCATAGCTAAGGAAAAACAAACAGATAAACATCCTATTTTATCAGATGACATTTAATATTTTTAGAACAGGAAAACAAACCTCGTTTACATCTTCAAGCTACTGCAAATGCGTGTCAGTGCTGGGATAGTGTCTAAAGCAATGAAAATGCGTGACATCCTCTTCAAAATATTTCCACTAACGCTACTTCACAAAAATATACAAAAAAGTATGTATTTAGAAGACCTTTATACCAGTTCTAATGAACTTCCCACTAAAAAAGCGCCCCAGTTCTAGTTTAGTTTGTGGTTTGTTTTATTTTGATTTTTAGAAATGTATTTTCTAATTGCACACACACACAAATCTGCATTGTTGGGCTCTTCATGACTTCTCTGATATTTGGTTTGATTTATAATGTTTCCTTGTGTAGTCATTCATTTGGCTTGGCTGGAGTGCTAATGTTTGTCTGTTCCTCTTTTTAAAGTCAACTTACTCATTTTGGGCTCTCCATTTTCTCATAACTCAAGGCTTTATGGCAGACAAAGGCAGCCAGAGGTTATGGGTCTATTACAGGATGGATGGGTGAGGTTCTATGGCCTGCAATATGCAGGAGGTCAGATTAGATTATCATAGTGGTCCTTTCTGGCCGTGGAGTCTGAGCTTTTGTACAAGGAAAGTGAGAAAAAGACATCTTCATTTGATTGTTACACTTTTGCACAAGAAAATGTTTGTTACTCAGGGCCACTGGCTCTTTTGGTTGGTTGGTTGGTTTCTCTCCCCCACTGTCAGTTCTGCACTGATTACTTGAACAAGACTGTGTTTCCAAGGAGTCAATAGGGCTGAATATTACTTAAAGGAAAACCAAGTCAAGCTACCATTTTCCATCGGTCCATCTTCACTTGTATTGACTAAAAGCTTCTGCTGGCGCCTTCTGCTCCCTGTGAGGGAAAATATAGCGGTCTGGGCTCTACTTAAGCTATAAACATGTAAATGTTTTCATTTGGAATCCCCTTGTTGGCTTAATTCAGAATTCATGGCAGAAAAACTCCATATAAAAGTGAGACAAGGACACACCTTGTTCTGCTCAGCAAGAATCGAACTGAATACTGCTTGTATAACCCAAGGTCAGAGCTATTTTTACCATTTTCTTTAAACAGTGCTTTGGAATAGTCAACAGACTAGCCACCTTGTTTTAATCATGTAATCCATGATTTTTCTACTAATTCAATTGAGTTGTCCTCAATGATAACTTATTTGCATTATAATAGTGCCTAGAAGTTCCAAGTGATATTGGGGCCCCATTGTGCTAGATATTGTACACACAGCTGAGAGACAGTGCCTTCTCCAAAGAGCTTACCATCTACATAGACAGGGGAAACAGGAAATAATAGTATCCACTTTTCCCAGATGGGGAAATGAGACAAAAATAAAATGTCTTGTCCAAGGTCATATAGACAGGAGACCTGGGTCTGACCACAGACTGTCCCAGTCTGATGTCTTAAACACAAAACTATCCTTTGTCTCTAAATCTCAGCTGGAATCTAGTTCTCTCGCACATGAAAAGAAATTCAATATGTACAACTGTATAAATGCCCCATATAAAAATGAATGTTTTAAAGTTAATTGTCTTAACCGATTTTTTTTAATTATGCTGTGATTTCCCTTCCCATTCCATCCCTTTTAATGGTTGTGAATCAACAGAAAATACATTTATAAACCAATGGAGGGTATTTCTCAGTAGCCTATTAGAATACTTTAAAGATCATCTTCCCTCATAGTTACTTTAAACTGTAAAAAGGAGAGAGAGATGCTGAAGCAAAATTCTAATGATCTACAAGTTGGGAAAGCATGAATTAATTGGACTGTTTAAGGACAAGGACTGCAAATACTTTGACCTCTTTGCAAAATGGATTCTATCAATTCTTTATAAGCAATTCTTTCAAAGGATGATTCAGGAAGGCTATATTCAGCCCCAAGGCTTTGGTCCCTGAAAGTAGCAGGAAAGATAAAATTATCTCAAAGATCTTCTATATGCAGGGATAGTGTTTGTGTATAGATATCTTCAGCATAATGTCTCTGGAGTCTTTTTTGGGTTAAAGTGCCCAACTGCTAGTGCTGCTTACGTATGCTGCAGGTGTCCAAGATCCTGTTAAAGACCTAAAAGGCAGCAATGGAAAAAAATATGTCCACCAGTGGATGAGTAATGGATAGCATCAAGTTTAATCTATCTCCCTAGTGACTTATTTGAAGCATCCTACATGTCGAAAAAATCATAACTGGAAGGCAATTCTCTATTTGTCACTTTGAGTAAGTCACTTATATCTTCCTTTCACAGCCCGTTTTATGTCCTAAATACAAACCATTCAACATGTCTGACCTAAAAAGTGCAGCCACAACCAAATCTGAGAATGTGAGCTTCATGAAAAATACTTCTAATTTAACTCATATTGAGACTTCTAGGCCAAGACAAGGAGTATACAAAATCTTTGTTTTGGCCAAAAGAGATCCTCCTAGCTGTCTTGTCTCTTTTGTGGGCCACTTGAGAAGATGGTAAATTTGCCATTAACTGACCTTTGTTGGAGTGTCTCATATTGTCAGTTACTGACTGAGCAGGCAGTGTCTCTCCTTAAAAGATTGTGAACTAACCTGCTCATGTCATGGTCTCCATGTCTCAACTGAATACTGACAAATGTGTAGCGGGAATCAGTCTGGCTCACTTGTATGTTAGTGCTGTTAAAATAGGGATTAGGATTTTGAGAATGTGTTTAGTGTTTAAACTTTATTGAATGCTTGTGAGTTGCTGCATGCATCACTCTCATTTCCAGTATCTATATCCCATATTATAAGGTAATATTTAAGCAGTTATATTCTGACTGTGTAAATCACGAGAGAGGAGAGAGACATTACACTAGCCAGTGTTGGTGTCCAACAGAAGGTATTACATTACAACAAGAAATGCTCATAGACATCAGAAGGTGTAAGGTATCACAGCAATCAGAGGTTGCGTCCAACCCTAAAGGATCAGTCACTTACTCCAGATCAATTGCACTTCAGATCTCAATGTGAACAGTTTTAGCCAATCCTATGATAAACTATCTACAGATTTATTTCTAGGAAAAGGAAATAAGCATTATTTACCAGGTTAAAGCCGGTAAATATACAAACACAAATAAGTTGCAATCTTACATTTGAAAAGCTAATAGAAGCTTCTATAATAAGTTAGTTCTATATGTACTTTAGGGCTAACCCAGGTTAAGTAGATGGAGTTCTTTTGCTTATGCTTAGAAAACTTCGCCCTCCAGAGTCCAACAGCATAGAGATATAGTTCTTTCTTGTTACGGATTTTTATTCCCCACCCCCCGCTGCTTGCGCTCTGAGCTGCAAACTCAGCTGATAGAAGGAATTCACTTGCATGACTCCTCTTCATGGGGAGGGGGTCAGGGAGAAGGGAAGAGAAGAACAAAATCTGTTAATTCTTGTCAATTTCCCAGAATAGTTCTTCTGGGACCCAGGGGCTCCAGACCTATTTAGCTATTTGGCTCTTTTGAACAGTGAAAAGTAATTTTAAAAGCAAAAGCTATTTTTAAAGATCATTGTCTCAGAACTTTCTTTCTTTTACTTTCATCTCCACTGAAAGGTGGGATGAGACTATAATGCACACCTATCACTATTAGGCAGGGAAAGATTTAATTTCCTTCAGAGAGAAACAGGAAGAATTTCTCACCCACCACAGAATAACTCCTTAGCCAGCTCAATGGAAAAGGATTACCACCTGGACTAACTAAGGCTTGTGGGTTCTCAGAAGGAAGAGTCTTTTCTCTTTACTTCCAGTCCTGGGAGGTAAAAGAGCCAGGAAGCAGTGAGACATTGGGAAACTGACTGTTTCATTGCCACTAGAAGCCTGTGCGTCTTCCCAAGGACTCTAAGGCCAGGTTTACACTACATCACTCAGGGGTGTGAAAACTAATCAAACTAACCCCAGTGTAGATGCTGCTAGGTCAATGGAAGAATTCTGTCAACCTAGCTACCGCCTCTCAAAGTTGGATTAACTACAGTGATAGAAAATCCCTTCCAGTTCTGTAGAAAGCCTTTTGACTATGGCATTAGAGGCACAGTTACAGCTCTGCAGTTGTACGCCTCTAGTGTTGACAAAACTGAAGTTAAGACAACGGTCCGAAGAATCTAGGTAAAATCCTGGCTCTGCCATGCTCTTCCTATATAGAGTTAGGCAAATTCCAAAAAGCTGTGGGGATGGAAACCATTTTGGGTTGAAGCAAAATATTTTTTTTTATTTCCAGCAAATGAAAAAGTGAAGGAAAAAACAATTGGGTTGAACTAAACATTCTTTGACCCAAACCAAAATGTTTCAAATTGAGCAATTTCCATTCTGAGCTTTCTAATATTTGTTATTTTATTTAAAAATTAAAATTTCTAAATGAAAAGTAATTTTGAATAAAAAAATCAAAACATTTCATTTAAAATCAAACATTTAGGTGGGGTTGCTTTGTTTTTTTAATTTTAAGTCTTTCAGCAAAATCTAAATTAATTCGGGAAATGTTTTGGTGTTGCCCCATCTGAAGTTTTTGCTGGATATAATTTTGGTCAAAAAAATTCATTTAGCTCTATTCCTATATGAACTTAAACAAGTGACTTAATCTGTCTGCCTCAGTTCCCCATCTATAAAATAGTGATAATACATTTCCATTTAGACTGTGAACTCTTCAGGGCAGGGACGTCTCTTGCTATATGTTTGTACAGCATTTAGCACAATAAGTTTTGATTAAAAAACTGGGAACTCTACAGGTGCTACTGTAACATAAATAATTTAAAAATTTACTCTAGCCCTTTATTTTGGTTTCCTTGGTTGACTTGAGTTAGGCAATGGACTCTCCTCTTTGGACTAAGTTGAGGTAGGCTTCATAGTGAAAGAAATGTGCATTAAAAAGATGAGGACAGATTCACCAATATTGAAGGCAATGGAGATATGACAACTTATACCAGCTGAGGCTCTGCCCCAAAGATTGTTTTCCTTGTGTTTTGCCATCTTTTTCTGGTGACATGGCCCAGATCACCTTCGTGAATCACCGAAATAACTGACTGTCTCACAGTCAACTCTAAATGCACAATAGAGAGAATCATCTTGAGTTCTTGCCACCAAAAAAACCCCATGTGCTCCTCTTCCTCTAAAATGGGGAGTAAGACATGTTGGCAATAACTGGTATGTCGTGAACGGACTTGGAAATATTTGACACAACCGTCATTCTCTGCATTTGGAAGGTTTCTTGGGATATGGCAAAGCAAAGAACTGTTGCGTGTGATCATCATATTACAATCTTTACTAAAGGCTGTTGGTCCTGATTGGTGTTTGTATTGTAGAAAAAAGAGAGAAGCTTCCGAAAGTAAAAGAGAAGAAAAACAGAAGGATAAAAAGCTGCAAAATTTTATAGGTCCCAACAAAAGAGCTGAAGTGACTAAGAAGAGTAGTAAGAAATGTATCATAGGGAAATAAATGAACAGGTCAGAAAAATATGATTAGTACAGAGAAAAGAAAAAGATGTTATGTCAGAGATAAACAAATAATAGTCCAATTTTATATCTCTCACTACATCATTCAGTTGTACCAAACCTGTTCATTTAGTTATGCACTTCTAGATTTCCTTTCACTCTGTTGCAGTTATACACTGCTCTTATCTTATTACCATATACTTCCATGGTTATTCTGACATATACAGGAGCTATTGTTCAAGGGTAATATTACCCTGGTAACAAAGAACATCTAATTACTGAATACCGCAGCATGGCTGTGTCAAATTATGCTTGATTAAAATCTAGCTTCAATCACAACAGTCGAGTATGTGTGTTGCTTGTAGTTACATGAACAAGCACAATTTTCTAATTTTAATATTCTCATTAGAGAGATGTACTTCTTATGAAGAAGTGCAGTGAACAAAAAAGCTAGTCTTCCTCAAGTGTGTGTGTTGGTTTTATTTTATTTTTTGCTATTGTTTTGATACCAAAAAGATAAAAGAAACAATGTACTAAGTCAGAAACAAGCACAAATCCTAATAAGTATATAGAACAGGTGGGGGAGGTTAATGCCCCCAACTTTCACTTGTGAGGACCTGGGTTTTATACTAACAGGTTAGGAATGTTTTCATTTGTAGCAGTTTTTTGGTGGCTGGGCTAAAAATTTCCTTCTAGAAACCATGGCTGAAATTCGGACTTAAGTAACAAGTGAAAATAAAAGTTGCTCTCTCAACATTAGTCCAATCAAGATAAAATCATTTCTAAAAGTGTGTCATTACAAGTGAGGGTTTGGGTGTTTTAAAATCAAAACTGAAGAAACAGTTTGACAGTTGTTTAAAAAGGACACTTTCAGAACTGAGAGAACCATTTCTGAAAGTCTACTTAAATTCCTGTAAGCATCTGAGCAACCAAGGGAAGAGCACACTGAGGGATAGACAATAAAAATCAGTACAGGCTTAAAATAAAGGACAATGGCAAAAGGGGGAGACAGAAGAAGATATGGATGCTGCAGTAATTTCTTTAGCTCTGATAATATTTTGTCATTTTGCTGTTTTCCCCAGTGATGAAAATTCTACTTGGGGAGATATTTAAGCCTTTTCCAACAAAGGGATACTGATGATGAGTGGAAAATAGAATTGGATAATAAGGAATTGGTCTATCCTTTCTTGTAAAATAGTTAAGAATAATGGCATTGAACTGCTGATGTGCTTACACTGTGGGTGGTGATTTAGGATGACCAGACACCCCAATATTAGGGGCTTTGTCTTGTATAGGCAACTATATTCTCCCTCACCCTCCCCTAAAAAAAAAAGTGTTCCAATTTTTCACACTTGCTATCTGAACAATATCTAACAGAAATCTGAACAAGGGTGTGCATAACCATTGTCCTGGGAGATGCAGGATAGTAGTTGGGCTACCCTATAAAGGTACATTTTATCTTGTGTGAAGTGGCAAGCATATTAACATTTGATTAACTGACTATAGGCGATAGCAGCCTATCCCATTGTCAATAATATATCTAGCAATTATTGCACCTTTTCGCCCATGGATCTGAAAGTACTTTACAAAGGAGGTCAGTATCATTACAATCATTATCTAAGCAAATACTGAACATGCAGCTTTTAATTAAATTTTACAGTTACTCAGAAATGGGATCATTCTAAATGTCCACATCCAATCACTGGATTCAAAGGCATGGCAGCAAAAAGAATTAAAGTGGAAACTAGGCATAAATAAAATAGACTTAGCAAAGAGAACTGAAAGGTTCTGTATTTATTAGCTCAACTCTGTGAAGAATATGGTACACAAAAAGCAGTGGTTAACAGAATATGCTAAGTTAGAGATGGAATAGACTTATGAGGTTATCTAAAGTAAACCATTGCCTGCCAGTACAGGATTGCTCCGGACACTGTGTTCTCCAGAACTTTGTTCAGTCTGTTTTTTAAATAGTCAAGTGTTTAGTTACTGGGTAATTACTCTACAGCATCATAGATCTTTGCTGTTAGAACAACTTTCCTGATATTCGTCTAAATTTTCCTTTACTTAACTTCACTCCATTGTTTCTAGCTATATCTCCTTGGCCCATGTTAGGAAACAGCTATCCTTCTTCTCTTTGATGCCTAAATCCCTCCAATATTTAAGGACACAGTCCTGCAAAGTGCTGAGTACCTTTTGTTCCACCCTGCATGATGGTGCCCAAAGTAACTTGGGGGATAAGGAACATTCTGCTTTCTTCTTAGAGCATGAAAGCTGATCATTGCTGCAGAGTGTTTTCAGCATAGTTATTAATTAATAACACTCCTTCTGTAAATGGTTGTAGATCCCTTTTAGGAAGAGGACATCTGTTCCAAGGACAAAATTCTGCTTGTTTTACAGCTGTTTGTAGCCCTATGGATTTCAGGTCAACTGCTATCCCACTGATTCCTCTCCCCATTTCCCATTGCAATACTGCATGTGCCTGACCTGTGCGGGTGCAAACCCTGAAGGCATGTTTACACTGCAGCCAATCAGCTATAGTGCTGCAGCTATGCTGCTGTAATACTACAGTGTAGATGCTGCCTACATCAGCGGAAGAAGGTTTTCCATTGATGTGGTAGCTAGTGTGAAGGAAGAATTCTTCTGGTGACCTCGCCACATCTACACTGGCGGGGTAGGTTGATCTAATTACAGTGGGTAGGTTGTGAAATTGTTTGCAGTCCTGACCAACGTAGCTAGGCTGATCTAATTTTTATGTGTACACCAGGTCTCCGTTACACATGTATCAAGAGGTCTACATATTCAAGATGGAGGTGCACAAAAATTGCACCATGAAAATCTAGCCCCATGTGAGTAAGGATTTGGCCTCTGATGCCTGTTGAAACTATTTATTAGGGTCTCATATGTATTCATAGATTATATAAAGGGCTAGATTCTTGGGTCCAGCCATGCTGCACTTACTGCAATACCTAAGGAGAGGGGCAAAGGTTGTGTTACACCACTTTGACACTCCTCTAACCCTGGGAACATCTAGAACCTGATTTAGCCTCAGAGCCAGTGGTTCCTCAGTATTGCTCTAACTTACAGTTGTAATAGCCCTGAGGAGGTGTTCAGGCCCCTAGGTGCTGTATGTTCTGGCCATGCCTTCTCCCTCCCCTGCAATGCTGCCTGCACTGGGAGTGGGAAAGAGACCAGGAGCATGTGGGGTAGGAATAATTTATGTCTGAATTAACTCATTTTTCATTTCCTCTTCTTCTACCAGAGTGAAACAATGGAGACAGCAGCCCAATAACTATCTCCTTCGGTGTTGTCTCTTCTCGAGACTGTGCATATTCATTTCTCTTCTTCTAGGTCATTTAATCTCTGTGGCAATACTTTGGAATCCTTTTCCACTTTATCAATATCCATTTAATTTCAGTACTCTAGCATTGTCCTTCCGAGGGCTTACCAGGAATAACTGCCTCCTTTGTTTCACGTATAACATCCTGGCTTTTTGCACTGACGTTTGTTACTGGTAAAGTGTAGAGATATGGCTTTCTCCCAACCAGCAGTAGATTAAAACACAATATAAAACCATGAAATGTGTGTGGTCTCCAGGGAAATGAATGTCATCAGTATGTACAACAAGAAAGCACTGTCATTTCATTAGTCATTGAATGGCCTGATGTTCTGCCTCCAAAGGAGCTTAGGATACTATGGTCTTATAAGAGCTGCATGGTGAATCTATCAAAAATGGCTTAATATGATCTTTTATGGCCACTAAAGGCATTTTAGCAGAAAAGGTTCAGGTGTATGGCATCTTGCAAAAACAATTTCAAAAGCCCTGCGTGCGTGTGCTGTGCGAAGGAGGGAATAAAGGGATAGGGTCAGCCCAAGGGAAAATGCCTAAATCCTAAAAAGATGCACCATGTGAAGAATGGCCAGAAAAAAATTACTCAAATTGCTAGTAATAGTAGCAGGCACTTCTACACACTGACAGTCACATTGTATGTATGAAATAACTTAATTGTTGACTCTCCCCTTGAGATTGCTTGTGTGAGTGTCTGCATCTGATGCCTGCCTATTTCATTCCACTGAATAACTCTGTTGAGATCTTATCTTGTTAGCTTACTTCTGCTGCACAAGCTGTATTTTTTACTCTGTGCTGCATGAATATGAAACAAAGCTTGTAAGAAGTAAACACACTTCACAAAAGCATCCCTTTTTCTGCCCCTGAAAAAGTCTTTTCTCCCATCACGAAAATCATTGAACAATTTTCACCAATTTTACTAAGTAGTTAGTGGACTATGGGACAAATCTTACTCTCATTGAAATTCAATGGGAGTTTTCCCTTTGACTTCAGGAGGAGAAGGAACAAGAACCATCGCTGAGATTTTGCAGGCCTACAATTAGCCACAAAATTACACTGTTATATTTGCAAGGAGATGAATGTGTAGGGTTATCGCTGTTACAGGGCTGCTTAGACCCTTTTTAGTCCCTCTCTAGTGCACCCCTTAAGTGACCAGCCAGGCTTCCTGCACCTCACTTTGATAGAACCTGGTGATCTAGCCACTCCTAGATGGGATTTCTGGGCTGCAGCGTGTTTAATGCAACAGGCACAACTGCACTGGGCATCGATAAGCCCTTCCTTCCAAGGACCTGTGACTAGACAGTTGATTTAAAGCTACTCAAAGTGTCTTCCAAACAAACTTTATTTTCTCATTCCCCCAAAGGTACAAAGCACATAGAGCAAAGGACAAAAACTAATAGGAGGCCTACACCCATGGTTGTGTCTTACACCTTAATCTTTCCTTGACGACTCTCGTAAATTCCCCTCAGCTCAGCTAACCCCCTCGTGGCAGGGAGAAGCAATCTGTCCTGCTTGCAGCATGCTCTCTGTCCCTTCTCCTGCTGTCAGATCTCCCTGGGCAGCCCCTGGTCATACTGTGAGAGTTCACCTTGTTACCCCTTGCTTCTGATTCACTATAACTCCATGACCAATGGTCCCCAAACTGTAGGGTGCGCCCCCAGAGGGGAGCATGGAGGAACATTGGGAGTGTTTGGCAAAGCCTGGGTCAGCCCCCTCAGAGGAGGCGGGGAGGAAGCACCACTCACCCCCGGCCTCCGCTCCCAGCCTTGATCCTTCATCCCTTGCAGCCCTGGCTCCTGACTGCGGCTCCTGAGGTGCATGGGCAGATTGCATTGGGGTAAGGGAAGGCACAATTTAAAAAAGTTTCTAGACCACTGTCCTAGATCCTCTTCTGCAATAGTGCTGCCTAGCCAGTTATTCCCCATTTTGCATTTGTGAATTTGACATTTTGTTCCTTCCTGAGTCCAGTGCTCTGTACTTATTTGTAGTGAATTTCATTTTATTGATTTTTAGATCAATTCTCCAACTTACCAAGATCAGTTGAATTCTAATTCTGATCTAATGTCACAGCAGTAATCTGTCATAAACAGACACTAATACAAATACTAGCTATTTCCCACTTGATCACAGTGGCAAATCCCAGACAAATGGGGGAAAATGCAATTCTGCTTTTGTAACAAATGATCAATATTTTATTAGGGGATAAAGTAACTAAGCAGTTTTTGACATCTTGGCCAATGACAGCTAAAAGCTTCCCTGTTATTAAAAAGAAAATCTCATTATCTAGGCTTGATGCTGTTTCATAACTGAAGTAAATGCTCTGTACATAATCTGTTGAATTGCTTTTTACCATGCAGTAACACTGTAAAGTAAAAGCATTATACATGGTATTTAGAGTCTGCCTTTCTCTCAATCTGCCTTCACAATGTCCACTTCCTGAAACATAAGTATTATATGCTCTTTCTCTGGCTGAACAAGAAGATAATTCTATATGGTCTTGTGATGGGACATGACATAGCTGTGAGTTTATAAACTGTTTGTCATCTTTTGTACTACACACTTCTTTAATTTTATACCAAATGCTTTTGCCGTCACATCAAATGTTTTTGGTTTCTAGTAATGGAAAGTTTTCCTGTGTTTAGCTCTCTGTACATAAACACTACTACCATAGGAGATATTGTGAAAACAACTCATTACACTTTAAAGTTGCAATAGCCATGGCCTCAGAAAGGCATTCCATTGCACAGCAGGCAAGCATGATCATAATGACTAGAGTATGAATTGGCTTCTATATGCCTTAAGAGAATTAAGATTGAAATTCCCTCCTTCTTAAAAAAAAAGAACGAGTGAGCCTTTAACCAAGGACATATCCATCAGGAGTAAACAAACCAATTCTCTGTACCTAATAGACTAGTTATAACAGACAGTTGGCATTTTGATGATAAACTGCTGTAAGGCGGAATATGGTTTGATCCAAACATTACCTTATTTGGTTTTGTCTGAAAATGCAGTGCCATGTGCAACCACAAGGGTCAGGTGCAAAAATACCACTGCTGTGTGCAAAATATTTATGGGTCGTGTGCACCTAAGATTAAGTGATGTGTGAATAGAACTAAAGGGTGGTGTACAAAACTTGGAGCAGTAAGTCTAGCAGCATGTGCACAAAGCTTGCTGGACCAAGAAAAGAAGGCCAAAGGCTGATTAGAGACTTACCTTGTTCCTGATTTCCCAGAGTTCCTGGTTTCAGTTGGTGTGTCCCTGATCCTCCCATTCCACTTCATCCCAGATCGATTTGTCCACTGGTGCTGTCCAAGAGGAAGAAGAGGCAGCGGTGATGTGTTAATTCCTTGTCTTTATACCCACAGTTTTATGTTCATAGAGGTAATGGGACCTGGCTACAGGTCCTCTCTTAAAATCAACTCCTGAGCTATGTTCGTGTAGAGGTATTTTTCCCATTTAATGTTTATTCATTAACTGATTATGATGTTTATTGCTTACACCCTTTGCTTTTGTGATTTTTAGCTCCACCCGGAGATAGATACGGGATAGGGTGTGCAAAGGATCTGAAGAAGGGAGGGGTCCTGTTTTAGAATCACTCTTTTTCTCACTAGAACAGGGAGATTGCCTCAGCCTGTAAACACTCCCAATGCAGAAGTCTTACAGCTGGCAGTCTTAAAATACTAAATTGTCAGTGCACACGTGAATTTTCCCAGCTTTTAAAGTACTTTAGGTCAAGGAGTCCCTTTCTTTCAGTGGCCACATCTCACAGTTAACTACCATACAAAACTGTTTAAAAACAATTGTGTGGAAAGTGCCAGAATGAAGAGCCGGTTGCTGATGCTGCAATGCCCAGAGCTGAGACATCAGTAGATCGTGCATTGGCATCAATAGAGACTGGAGCAAATATGTGCTATTGATATGACACTAACAGCTATTATAGGTGCTGCATCTCCTTTGCTCACTTAAACCCCTCATGTAGAAAAGCCCTTGTGTGTGTATGTGTATATGTATATATACACATATGTGCACAGTCCCAATGACTGTTTCCTGTAAGGTGCTGAGTACCCTGAACTCTCAACAAAATCCAGGGAGAGTTGAGGGCTCCTAGCACTTCCCAGGAGGCACACAGTCTATTGCAGGATTAGGTTTCAATAGAGCAGTCAACACTTTCTGCCAGAGAGACACAAATTTTTTTTGTTTTTATTTTGTTTTATCAGGTCTCTTGCAGAATTGCAGTAAAACTTACTCTTTCAATCATGCTACAGAGGGATTTTTGTTTTGTGATTTTGTTTTCATATAGCAACTGCTACATTTCTACATCTATATGTCAAAGCAACAACCCCACTACAGGCTATCACTGTGGATAGAAACTATGACTGTCAGCATAAAAAATACAGACCTCTGCCACTTAAGAAATCACTTCATTAGCTGGCAATAGTAGCAAGCTCTTACCCTCTATGGGCCGGCCCCTAGAGAAAGACATGATCACATATGCTTAGACAATGTGTTACATAGAATTCAAAGTAGACTTCTTCCAATCAAGCAAATATGAAGCAATGGAGAGGCAGAAGGAAATACAGGGGTCTGACTACCCCATCTGGTACTCAACATACTTTTGCCAAAATAGGTAGAAATTACATTCAAGTTTCTCAAAGTATAAAATGCATCAAAGAAGACAGTCCCTTGAGATCCCAGTGGAGCCAGGGTGGGCATAATGTGGTGCATATGGCTTGTTTGCTTTTTGGGAGAGTTATAAGTACAGTGTGTTTTGGTCTTCCAAAAAAAGGGTGGCCAGAATCAAATATTTTTTATTTGATGTAATCCCTTCCAAGAGCAGCATAAAAATGATAAAATTACAGCTGCTCAAGGCCTCTTTAACTTGCACCTTTGCTATTCTGCAGGTGAGACTGCAAGCAGATTTTGGTGACAGTGTGATCTCCTGAAACAATTCTGAATATCTGCAGGATACTCTTGTGATTAATGTATTTTGACTTATTCTGTCATGAATATGTTATTAATACTGCAGTGAGCACCTGCTATACACCTCTCCCCAATGGCTGTGAGACCTGGGTGACCTACAGAAAAAAACCTGGAACACCAGCACCAGACGTTTCTCCGGGATATCCTCAACATAAAATAGGGAGATCGCCACACTAACGTCAGTGCCCTCACAGAGGCCAATATCTTCAGTGTTGAGGCCCTGATTATCCAGCACCAGCTGAGGTGGAGCAGGCACTGTGTGCGTATGCTTGATGTATACCTACCAAAACAATGGCTGTATGCCCAATTCACCAAAGGAGAAAGGAAATGGGGAGGCAAAAGAAATGCTTTAAAGCCCTCTTCAAGACAAACATCAAGAAATGCGGCATTGACATCACACGCTGGGAGACAGTCGCCAAGATAGGACTAACTGGTGAAGACTTGTCAGAAAAGGAACAACCGCTGTTGAGAAAAATCATCTCATCCTGGTCGCAGAAGAACGCCAGAAAAGAAAGGACAGACAACTGTCGTGCAGCAATTGTGGCCCAACACCACCTGCAACATCTGCCAATAAGTCTGCAGCTCAAGGATCAGACTCTTCAGTCACCAAAGAGGACCCACATAAAATAAAACCTGTGAAAGAGGTCATCCTTGACTTTTGAGGGATTGCCGATCTGTGATGTTTTAGGGATCACCCAGACCACTAAAGGGTTGTCACCCCCCTTATTCTGTGCTGCTATTGTTCAATTCCCTGACAGCAACAGCCTGCCCACAAGCACAAGGGTTCACCATGGCTTTCTGTAGCTGAGTTACTCCCTGGAGGGTGACATACCAACAGCTCTTCCAGTTCTGAGCACTCCCAAATCTGTCTTCCCTGAGTTCTCAAGTACCAGACACTGACTGTATGGCTCTGGTTTGTCACCCCCAAAGATATGAAACCAGCCCCACAGTTATCCGTTCACTTTGGCATCCCACTTAACACAGTTTGCACCACAGAGACTTGTTTGGGGTAAAAATAAACAAAGGCTTTAGTTGACAGAAAAACCACAGATTCTGAGATGAAATAATAAGAGAGAGCAAACCCAGACAATAAACATAAAGACATAACCTCAGGCTTTACACTTTCATGAAAGATACCACTTTTCTAATACAAATCAGCGATTTCCTTTAAATAGTTTCCCACCATATCCCTGAGCTCCAGGGGCAATCCAGAATCCCTGGACAGCTTCCTGCCTAGAGACTGTCCCTCAGTTTCTGAACAGATTTCCCTTCAAATCCTTTCCATTTTAAAAGGGTTTGCAGGATTTATTCCCCCCCCCCCAACCTTCGGTCACTATAGATATTTGATGCAAGGAAATTCCCAATTTTCTCAATGTCTTTCCATTAACGCTAACGGCCCATTATTATTTTGTGGGGGGTTAGACAATGGATCATTATTTTTAGTCCATGTATTGATCTTGTGGTTCATTAAATAACAAACCAGTGAACAAGAAAGTCATAAAACAAACTGGAGAGCTTCTGTAGTGATTGAGCTGCTGTACACAGCCATGTGGTGTTCCCAACCCCAGCCTCCAAGGGTACACCTCCAAATTCTTATGTTCATAAAACTGTCCCTTAGGAGGGAGTGTCTCTAAATTATAATCTTCAATAAACCCCACTCTATGGTTGGGCTTTGAGTAAACAGGTGGCTGGGGAGGTGCCTCTCGCTCACCACCCTGCTGAGAGGTAGAGATGAAGTTTATGAATATAGCACTAGGTAGATACATAAATTCATAACCACAGCCATACCCAGTTCATACTGATTAGGAAATGTAGAACATTACAGGCTTTACTAAAAGACCTCACTTTGTTCAACTGCTCTTTCTTGGCTCCTAAACCTTCTGTTCTCCTGGGGCTGGTTGGATACTGATTGTCAGACAGGCACATAGCAGAGCCAGCCTGCTTTGAGAAACATGCCATTCAGGGGTATACAACTGAGCATGACAGCGCTGTCTCCATGACAAAGTGATCTCTGGATTGGGGCTTGTCTGCCCTACAGGTTATGCCAGGATAAATTATATCCCTCCTGGGGCTGAATAAGTCACCCATGGAGTGACCTAAGTTTCACCGACCTAAGCACTGTGTGGACAGCGCTATGAGAAGCTCCTGTCTCGGGGAGGTGGGTTTATTAAGCCGATGGCAGAGAACCTCTTCACCCAGCATGCTGTGGGGGCGCAGCTGCAGCACAGAGCAGAGGTTCTCGGAGGGGTGGGCTCCAGCTGGATCCTGGGGGCGCCATGAGAGCGGGGCCGGCGGTGGCGGGGACCTCGGCGGTGGCGGGGACCCCGGCGCCTCACGCAGGCAGCCCCGGGCAGGTGTTGGGATGGGGGACCCTTTGGACGGCAGCAGGGGTGGGGGCAGGCGGCTCGTGGTGCGGGGGACACTTTGCTGCTGCCGGGCACGCTCCGGCTCCTCACGCGCCGGCCGGGCACGCTCCTGTCACACGCCGGTGCCGCGGCTGCTTCCGGCGGCCCTGCCCCCTCCACCGGGCGCACCGAGCGTCTTGCGCTGCTGCACGAGGGGCGTGCACAGAGTCCCTGCCTGTCCTTCTGGGGTGCTCACTTTTGCTTCCCGCTGGGGAGCAGGACAACCCTGCTCCTGTCCCCTCCCCCACAGCAATCCCCTCCGTCTGAATGGACGAGCACCCGGGACATGCTGCCGCTGCCGCCGGCAGCCACTGCCCCCGCCCCCCAGTACTCTGCCCGCGCTGCTGCTGCCCCTGCTCTTTTCTGAAGGGGGGGAGGGTGTGATTGTGACACAAAGGGCTATGGAGGGGCTCCATTTAAAAAGTGTGCGCCCCACTGGTGTAGACTAGCCCTTTGTCATATCCCTGGTCACTTTACTATGTGGCTAAATGTGTTTTTAATTCACTGACACCCTGCACTGCATCTCCGGCACATGACTCAATGAACCCCATTGCAGAGCTGGCAGGTGTGCAGAGACGCCGCTAACGCAATGTTATAGGTGCAGTGCTACTACAAACGGAATACAGTCCTGAATGAAGATGGATGTGAGTGGGGCAGCTGAGCATGTCTCCTCAAAACTGCTGCTGTTATTTGCCGTTGCATGTTCAGATGTAAGAAGGTATGATGGCAAATAATTCTGTCTTACTTAAATAAAACTTCAGATACCAGGTAATACTTAATACAGCGCTATGGAGAACACAGAAAGGAAATATATATATCAACTCTCTAACCAGACGTGAGGGCAGCTTGACTTCAGTTTACTTGTAACTAACTTTCTAAAACTCACTTCTCATATACTTGTTTAGAAGAAACAAAAATCCTTTCTCCTGCTTGATTTTATTTTGAATAATAAGCCAATAATACTAACTAAGTCAGCACTACTGAGTCCATCCTTGACCACACTAAGGTCTCAGTGCTTAGACATTCATCTACACATTAATGGTTTGCTGTTAAATTGATTGAACATATCTGCTATACCAAATGTGCCTTGTTCATTTTGTCAATTACTAATCTTTTCAATTATAGTGCATTTATGAGTATCCCTTAGCAATTACACCATTTTTGTCTATTACAACACATCTGTAGTAACAGGCATTCCTTTATATACTGTGTATGTTTACAGAAAAGAGACCAAGGAAATGGCCTTTTTTTTTTTTTTCATGGTATCTGGTTTACATAATTGATTAAGCAGATGTCTTTAGCTTATCACCTACTATTTTATCAATTACAAAAGATATCTGTGACCAGGTCATTATGACAGAAATTACCAGGTAGAGTAATTACTGATAAGCTGAAAGCATCTTATCTATATCTATAGATTATTTTATTGATCACAGAAAACAGCTGCTCCCTATTAGTTACAAGCAATTCTTTTTGGGTCTCTGAACACATTTCCCTAAGGGTAAAGATTAGAGTAAAAAGACACATAACCCATTATTTAATAACATGCTAAGGCCCAGCTAACATTCAAATTATTAACAACACTCCTAGTGTGTCAGTTAAAGCTAGCAGTAAAACCAGAGTGGATAATTGGGTACAGACTTGCTATGATTAGACCTTCATTAGTCCAAAACCAAAACATTCTTTAAGATTAGAGTTCAGCTAACCCAGAGAGGATGTTGGGATTTTTGGCCAATGAATTTAATATACAAATGAATTACAAAAGATTAATATTTACTAGCAGGGCTATTGTCTCCTCTGGGGTTCGGGGCTGCACTCCCAATATACACTTGTACTTGCCTTCAGTAGGAGCAGATTACATGCATCTTCCTGGATGATTAAACCCCAGAAAAGAAGAGTCAAAGTCCTGGGACTAGAGAGCGGGTGGAATGAAACAAAGTCAAAGCAGGGAATTCTATGTTGAGAAACTCAAGCAGAGAGGATGTGAGTAGTCACCAATTTGTTCATTTTTTTTTTCAGTTTCATTCAAAGTTTGCTTAATTTGGGAGTTGACCATGTGTTGCTAATTTGACTTTAAGATCAATGCCATGATTGTCAATGTTTCTGCTCTTGTTCCCACTAGTCATTTCCTCTGACTTGTGACTGTTTTGGCTGTAGCATAATAAATAACTGGTGGGCATTAGGGGATAGCATCATGAACCAATATGGTCTCCACTTAGTGAAACTCTCTAGAAGCGGTCCAAGGAAATGCCTCATTTCGTATCTTTTTTTTTTTTTTGGTAAAAATTTTCACTCAAAGAGAATCAGTACACAAGCAAAGATCTGGCTCAGCTAATGAAGGGGGGGAAAAGATGTTTCATAATATCTACCATATGACTGTCACTTGATAAGAACTGGTAGAACTCAGTGATCTGTCTTTGTATTCATTCTGTTGTAGTGTGCAAGCTGGAGGAGGAGGAGGAGGTGGAGGCAATTTACTGGCAGGCTATATTTTTATAGTAATATGACTCAGACAAAAGCAGTCTTATTGTTTTCCTTTAATGGTTTGCATTCCAAATGTAGAAAAAATTAAAACATAATTCAGCGTGACTTGAAGATCAGTCATAGTGATTTTAATCAGAGTGATAACATTCATGTGGTTTCCTGTTCAGCGAGTCTATGGCTAACTTTTTTATAGTGAAAGGAAAACCTGTCTTGATGTTTTTGGAGAAATGACAGATACATAGTGATGTGCATGGTTGTCAGATCAATGCATATATTTAAACAGAAAAAAATGGAGAGATTGTTGGCATTTGTTTTATCATGAGTAATTTTAAGTAACCTACCAAGTATACAAGTTTACTAATCCAAAGGGTTGAGAGAGGGAGGCAAATGTTACAAGTAATCTTGTGTTCTTGATTTGAACTGCTTTCTGCCAGTGTGTATTACAAGCTGCTGCAAAAGAAGGTGCATCTGCCTCTGTTGAAGGGAGGATACTGGTCTAGATAGATGACTGGTGTGGGCCATGCTGGTGATTTCTACGTTCCTGTGAGGAAATTCACAGCTTTGATATCTTGGTGTCAATGAAGTCAGACAAAAAGATAACCACAGACTTGTAAGAAGGAAATCCCCATGAGACTTTCTTGTTGTGTTCCCAAGATATTGGTAAATAAAGGTGGTGAATCAGAAAAACCATGGTTGTCTGCTGACCTACTAACATGTCATTCTGTATAACACTTAGTCCTGCAGCTGCAGGTCATTTTAATAACCTAGGAAAAAATCCTGACGTCCTTATTCAGTTCCTGCTTGATGCTACATTCAGCCAATGTGCTAATCCAACAATCCCACATTGTCTCCTACACTAAAGGGTGCAATTATTTCTAACTTGGCTTCCAAAACTTTCAGCCTCCACACCAGTTAGTCCTCTCCTCCCCCTGACCCTTGCATGATAAGGTTGTGTGTTTTGGTACAAAATTCTGTAGAACATCACATGTTTAAAAAAATTAAACCTGAATTGGTAGGAATATTAGATATTTAATTAAATAAAACCAACCATTTTGAAAACTTATTTGACACTCACTGCTGCAGAATCATGGGACTTTTCAGCAGAATTTAGGTCAAGCTTGACACAAAATACACAGGGTATTACCTGAGGGCCCCCATTTTCAAAAGTGAACTATCCTAAAGACATGCCCTCCATGGCAGTTTAGTCACTGTCTTTGTCTGTCTGTACACCCTGCTTTCCCTTTTTAAACTACCTTTGTCTACTGCTTCAATCCTGACTGTGACTGTTTAAAATGCTGCCTCCTATTCTTGTAATAACCTCCTTCTTTACCTCAAAAAGCCAACTTCTAGGTAAACCTACATAATCCACTAAAACACTGGAATGCATAATATTCATAAATCAGAGCTTCTTTTTGCATAGCCAAGTTACCTATGCCCATCATCTGTTATCAAAAGTGAGAGACAGGATCTATTTAAGCATAAATATAAACCAGAACAAGAGATTTGAAAAGGTCAGATCTTGGTAGCCACTGCGGGGAGATAATCTGTGAACTATTCATCTTTTACATTGCTACATCATACACTTCTTGTCTTCTGAGGCCTGAAATATTTCTACTAACCTCTCTCATGACTATAATAATCCTCCCTCTCCAAACACATTGCTGTCCACCAGCAAAGCTGCACATATGTCTTCGGGACAGTAATGATAGCTGATGGGTCCCTCTCTTTAACCAAGCTTGTGACATAACAGTATTTCACAGGCATCCCAGAGGAAATGCGTCTGCATTGTCTGTTCAGCATTCAGGAATGTGAAGAACGGCAAGGCTGCTTCCACTTGAGCCAGTTCATCATTGTAAGCCCTGAATATCCATTTCCCTTTTCTTTCCTAAATGTTAAAATAACACAGTCAAGAACAGGCCAGGATAAAAATAAAACAGAATTGTCTTTCACCCTTAAACACATTAAATAAACGACTGGCCCAGTCCTGCAGGATGCCCTCAACATCTGTACAAGCAATGGGAACTAAGGCTGTTCCGCCCCTGATTCAGTGGAAATTTCAAACTGAGGGCTTGGCTGTTTCAGGTCTTTCATCTTTGGGTCACTGATTTGAATATGACCCAAATTTGAATACGACCCACTGGTTTGTCAGTGTCATGTGTGAAATAGATTGATGGCCTCAGCTGCAATCTGATTCCTAGCATTCAGTTTCTAGCATTCACACATCAGAAAACACAGCACCAGTGTTGGTATCTGAGCAGACAGCCAAAGAGAGAATGGGGATAGGGAACAGAAAGTAGTACACTCCCAGAGGGCCAGAGACTGTCTGCTGAATGAGGAGGAGGGGGGTAGAGTGAGGGAAGCCAGCTTCCACAGTGTTACTGAGCATGCTCAGTCTATGTGGGTATAATCACTACAAGCCAAGCAGTAAATCTAGGGATGTGGGCACATGGCCCTGTATGCCCCCCCTCTCAAGTGCCACCTTTGCCCAGGGCTGTGTATATAGTGAGAAATTTACGATTTTGCCACAACTGCAACTTCACTGGGTTAGTGTCTCTACTGATGGTAGCAACATGAAGATTGTTGTGCAGACAGCATCTGGATGTTTTTACCATCCTGTTTCCTAACTCTGAGTAGGATTACCATGTTTGCAGCTGCAATAGACCTAAATTTGCAAATGGAGATGTGGCCTAGAAATTAAATGTTGATTGTTTGCAGATGGGAGAGAAGTTAAATATTAGGTGATAGTGTGTTTTTGTTTTTTAGGGTTTTTTTAAATGCCACATAAGGGACATTAAAATTCCTTTCCAGTTTGACCATTAAGTTTTTTATAGGACATAATATAGGGAAACGCTGCTTTAGTCTTAAGGTCTCTTTCAGGAGCAATCTGTAAAGTAAAGCAAAGTTGGTGGAGATCACTTCTGGAAGAAGATTGGAAAGTCGTTCTTAGCTCTATTTCCTAATTTCCCCCAAAGTGCCCATACAGTATCCGGCAACCCATTGTGACACTGTACCTCAAGGTTTTAGCACCTTGGAACCCCCATATTCACCACTGTCTTGATTATGAAATGTTTTGTATAATACATGCCTTGTGAGGTATCATTTTAAAAGTCTTGATCTGTTGAATATCCTGTTGAATTGTGTGTACAACCATTGTGTGTGAAATTATGAAGTTTTGTTATGTGTGTGTTACTGAAATACATTGTGAGGTTGGGAGATGCCCACAGCCAATCTTTCCCAACAAAGGACCAGCCAGACATGTGCTGATGGCCTATTAAAGGGAATCCACTCTCCCAACGACCTTCCCAGGGACTTCTCAGAGAAGGCACGTAGGCAGTGGAGGCTGCCTGACCAGTGGGGACTGCCTAACCTCCACATCTCAGCAAGGATCTTTCTAGCAGCCTGAAGAAAATATAAAGAGAGACAGTGACATTATCACTGGGCCTTTCTCCTCCCCTTCCCCACCATTACAACACTTAGAGACCATCTAGAAGACAAAGACTTTGAACTGGGGAAGATTGGTCCCAGGCTTGATGGGAGTTTTGTGTATTGAGGAACTGTAACCTGCTTGTACCCTCTGTTAGGGTGAGACACTGCTTGATTCAAATCTTACCTAATCTATTTAAGTTAGAATTAGACAGCAAATTTATTTTTGTTTATTAGGTAAGCAGCTTTGATCTCTATGCCTGCTACTTATAATCACCTAAAATCTATCTTTCTGTAATTAGGTAAAATATAAAACAGATTTATGAACACAGTGTTGAAGTGTTTGGGAAATCTCAGCTCAGATTGCAAAGGCTAGTATATGTCCATTCCACACTGAGGGAGTGGTGAACTACTTAATGAAGTTGCACTGCCTAAAGGAGCCTTGAGCAGTGTAAGATTGGGTGGCTGGATAGAGCTGGCTCAAGCGTCTCTATTGATGGTTCATGAATGGCTGGGAGATCATTCATGTAACTCAGTTGGGTGTGTCCCTGCTTGTGGATGGCTGTGTAAGTGCAGTGCCTGTCAGAGGCTTGTAGCTTGACATCAGCATCACAGTGTGAGAGACAGCCCAGATTGGTGGGTTTGGAGGGCCTAGCGGTCCCACAGTCCAGGTTGCACCCCGGGGACCCCGTCATACTCACCTCTACCCCATTCTTGGATTCTGTGGCTGCCTTTTAAAACACTTGACACAGCAATTCTGGTGGTGGTCCTGGCTATTACATGACTTATTTAGCAGTGTAAGGTAGGCCATAACGATTTCCCCAAGCTATGTTAAAGCCTTGACTATCCAAGATGAACAAGACTTTAACATAATTTGGGGAAATAATTCATTCCTATCTACACTGCAAAGTGGGTCCATATTACAGGCCCAGGTTTCCTGATATGGCTGTAGTGTAGACAAACCCTTAGCGTTTCAGAACTAGCCTGATGGTTCCCACAAGTGTTCCTCCTGATAATTTCTCTTTTATTTATATTTGTAGAGGTGAGTTGAAAGGCATTGAGACGTAAGTTCTATAATTTGAATTATACCTCTTGTGTGTGGAATCCCTCTTCTGATAACTCTCTCTGCCTCACAGTTTGTGGGGCCTGAAGAGGGGAATTCAGGCCAAAAGCCGCCTATCCTTCTGGCCTGGTCCTGTTACTAGAAGTGGGGATCTGATGGCTGTCTTTATCTAGTCCCACTGCTGGAGGGAAAAGTACAGCCAGCCCATGAATTCTGAAATTAGAGACTGTGGGTATGTGAATGCTGCAATTAGACACCCGCAGCTGGCCCATGCCAGCTGATTCAGGATCATGGGGCTTGGGCTCAGGGGCTGTTTAATTGTGACACAGACACTCAGAAGTGGGCTGGAGCCTGGGTTCTAGGAAACTGAAGTGGGAGGGTCCCAGAGCTCAGGCTGCAGCCTAGGCCCGAACATCTACATCACAATTAAACAGCCCCGCAGTCTGAGCCTGGCAAGCCCAAATCAGTTGGCACGGGCTGCCGTGGGTTTTCAGTTGTAGTGCAGACATTATGTGGGTCATTAAGGGACTTGCTTGTGCTTAAGATTGGCCTGGGTTAAGCTGTAATTAGAAGATGAGTAACTCCTGATTGCTTGTAATTCTGGCTGTAGATTTATACAATGCCTGTAAATTAGTACTTAGTAGAGAATAATCACACACTGATACATACAATGTATACTTATGTCTTATTAATTGAGGGATGCATGGCAAGAAAAAACAGTAATGTCAGTAAATGGATATTCTGGTGAAATGACACCTTTGAAGGGGTAAACGGTTCTTAAAAGTCTGGTTGTGATTTGCTGGTGGACATTTAAGGGCTGTGGTTATCTCATTTTTTTGCTGGGTATTTCAAGGCAGTCCGATGTCTGACTGGCTAAGAGCCATCTGAACTGTTCCCTTCTGTGCACCACACAATTATGGGCACTTCTCATATAGCATTACTGTATGTAAATAACTTTTGACATTGTGCCTTACAAAATGGATTGTGTCATATTCTGCAGGCTGACAGCTTTTGGTGGGCAAGGAAGGGTGTATGTGAACAACTTGTCTGTGTTGTGCTCCACTGGCTTGACTTGTTTATTGTGATGTTTTGTCATGTGTTGGCCTTGAAAGGGAATGCCTGCAGTCAGAGTGCTCTCACATTAAATGCAGTGATACCTCAAGGATTCTTAATGGGTTTCCTGGGCCCCAGCTGCAATTCATCTCCTCTACTGGCAGCCAGCCATGAATATAAACTGCATGTCTTCCTTTCCTCTTTCGTTGAGCTGTTCGTTTTGTCACATACTCTGTGTCCACAGATGTCAAGTGTAAACTGGCATGTGGTATTAATGCTTTAACACTGCCACAGACTCATTTCCGGAAGAAGATATGACCTTAGCAGCGTTGTCTTGCAGGCTACCCATCTAAATTTATCATGGCATATGTTATTCAAACAGGACAAAAGCCTGTGATCTGACATGACGCCATCACAGATCAGTCAATAAACGATCTAGGAGTATCAAGTGTGACTGTTAAAGGACAGGAATCCGAGACAGGAATGTCTGCAGTCCTGTGTTTGTGGAAGTTATGTGCTCTTGGCTGGAGTGACTTCTAAAAATAAAAATAGCCTCAGTGGCTGTTTTGTTTGTTTGGACCCTATAGGATAAGGAAAAGAGCACCAAGGTCCAAAAGGCCTCCTCATTGAATGTGTTCCTTCTGACTCCTTTACAGCATCTTCTATTGTGAAGGCAGTCCTCCTGCTTCCCAGGATCTTCTGAGCACTGCAAGAGCTTTCGGGCAACCATACAAGTCAGTGCCTCCAATGAAAGGCACTATAATGGAATAATACATTTCCTGTCTCCTCAGCTCCAACCTCAGCTCCATGACCAAAGAAGAAAAAGCACTAGTGCCCTCAAAGAGCATGCAAGATGTTCTACTTAATAATGCCCATTAGGAAGAATCTTAAAAATACAGCTTCTGCACAATTGTTCGGCTCCAAGTTTGTTAGCAGAGGTAGGCAAACATACTAAGATCAGGCAAAATGTTTCTATATTTATTTTTGTGTCATTATCGCCTTTCCCTTGCGCAGGTGGTTAATGAAAGCAAATCCCTATAGAATACTTCTTAAGGAAAGAGATTTATTGGAAGAACAAATCTTACCATGCATTAGATCAAGCATGTTCACTTCAGCGTAAAAAACTGCCTTTAGAATAATAAAAACGTTAAGCGTCTGTATTGGAGCATTAAAAGATGATCTGCTAGAGGAAGGTGGTTGAGTACTTGTTCCAAATCCCAAATAGAAAGCTTCTTTCTAATATAATTAGGAATATAGGAATTTCTATACAACAGATCACTAGTAAGGCTGGCACTATACCCTTCCCTGTGGAGTTACGTTAAATTTCCTAATGACTAGTATAGAATAAACAATGATCTATAAAGTGCTAAAATTAATTTGGTGCATACCTAAAGAAAAAAAGGAAAATATTTTTCACTCAGTTTGTTGTTGCTATAACTTGTTAATGACAGAGCTGGTTTTTTTTTTTGTTTTTTTTTTGGCAATGTTTTTTACTGAAAATTGTATCTATTTTTATTTTTAAATGTTCATTTATAATTGTCTTCAAAATAGGACATTCTTATGACTTTTTAAAAAAATGTTTATTTTTAAAAACAATCCTTCCACGTGGTCATCTTAGTACATGGAGGGATTTTTTAAAAATTTCAAGTCACAATGTTTGCACGTGAAAAATGCAAGATTTGGTTTGTAATCGTCAATATTTTAAAATAAGAATATAGTATCTGCACTAATCTTGGGATTTTAAACTGAATTTTTATTAATCAAACTGTTGCAGTGCAAATCTGTGCTAATTATAGTGTAATGATTAATTGTGTATTATCTAAATTAGTAAATAGCTCTGATCAAACATGTTTATTTGCTAAAGTATTAAATCATACAAAAATAAGTACTTGACCATAGAATTTAAATTGTGTAGCTAATCAGATGTCAAATAGTGTAGGCACATTCTTGGCATTTCCCAGTCATTTTTAATAATGTTTTAGTCCAAATTGGCTAATAAGTTGTCTTCTAATGCAAACATTTTTTGCAGTCTGATTAGTCTTCTTTTCTCTCCAGTGGAATTTTTGCTACATGAAAATCCAGTAAACTAAAATATACTTATGGGGTTTCTCACTTGACATCTTGCAACTTTCCATTCTCTTTTTACAGACGTCTGGATCTCTACGTATTGTCAGTAACTCATGTCTGAAGCATTCAAAGGTATATAATATTTTTGTTTTCTCAAATGTTTACAGGCAAACTCAGGCCTATTCCTATTTAACTATTTTGCCAAATTTAATTTATTTTAATCATGATCACTGAATTCATTCCTAGAAAAAGTGTAACTCATTACTCTCCTTGTAATGTCACTACATATGTGCTATTTTTCTATAAATATAGAAATGAAGTATCACGAGAACTTTAGAAAAGTTCAAAATTAACAACATATGGGGATTTCATTTTTTCAAATTTCTGAGCATCAAAACATTTACTCATTTATTGTTACTCATGGTTCAAACTAGAAATCTAGCTCAAGATGGACCTTTTTAAAACGCTTAAATCTTCAGAAGGATTCATCTGTATGCTTGTCCCAGCTTCCAGACTTGTGGGTTACAGTCTATAATTACACATAGTTGGTCACTCCTGAAACTCAGCAATAAATTGGTTGTATAGTAAGAGAAATTTGCTCTGCATTTCTGAGGGATTCAGTTACAATTTTAAAAAGTTATGTTCTTGGAAGTCAGAAGTCATTTGAGAGAAATACAAACTGCCTTGAATAATGAAAGAAATGATCACACTTCGAAGGGCCAAATCTCCTCACAGACATGCATGCAATTCCCATTGATTTCAAATGGAGTTGCACATGTATCCAATTTTGTCCCTTCTACGTTCCAATATGAAAATATACATGGCAAATGTAAACAAAATGGAAAAGTTGAGCCTTCATGGAATCTTACAATCTCTTCTGCTTTAACTAAGAAGAAAATACATCACAAGCATGGGTAGTATATACCAAAATGACAGAAAGAGAGCAAAGTCAGTTTTGATTAGCTGGCTTTCATGTATAGCTTTCTGCTGTTTTGTCTTGTTTGCACCATTGGAACCCCTTGATAAGTTCATGGCTGGAAAAATTGGCCATAGTTCTGATTTTTTTTTTAAGTGTCTCAATTTTTGTGATCTCTTGGATTTGCTCTTTTCAGACATGCTCAGCACTCATGCCAGCTGAAGTCAATGAGAACATGTGCTCTCAGAACCTCTTATAATCAGGCTAAAACTGTCTCAAGTTAGACATTTAGGGGATACCTACGCTGCAGCTGGGAGGTTGCTTCGCAACACGGGGACAAACCTGCACTAGTTCAGCTCGAGCTAGCACACTAAAAACAGCAGTGTCGTAGTGATCACACTGGAGGCAGCTTGGGCTACCCACCCAACTACATAGCCAGGGGATTACACATGAATGTATTGGGACAGCACAGTACGCCCAAGCCGCTGCCCATCCCGCCATGACAACGCTGCTATTCTTAGACATGCACTAGCTCTAGGGCACTATCTACCTATGCCGGGAAGCACCCTGACAGCTGCAGTGTAGACATACCCTTAAAAATAGCTTAAAGGCTTGTCTACCCTCACAGCGCTGCAGCAGTGCAGCTGAACCGGTGGAGCTGCACTGCTGTGGTGCTTAATGAAGACGTTACCTATGCAGATGGATAAGCTTCTCTTGTTGGTATAAGTACTCCACCTCCCCAAGAGGTGGGTAACTATGCCGATGGGAGAAGAACCTCTTGTGGACATAGTGCTGTTTACAACAGGAGTTCGGTTGATATAACTACATTGCTCCATTTTTTAATTTTTTTTTAAACTTTAGCCTCCATACAGACAACCATAAAAAGCGTACTATTGACAAAGGGTCAGAAGCACTCATCTCCTTCTACAGCATGGAGGTGACCAACGGAGCAGAAAATGCCCATATATATGTGGCGGGAGGGGAATGAAGCCTAAGTACCAGAGTTCCCCATCTTCTCCCCCAACACACAAACTCAAAGTAGTACCATATGGTGGGAGTTCCATGAATATTCATTGGAGAGAGGGTGTCCCAGAGAGGAAGCACAAATGAGAAGCAACCCTTTCACCCAGCATGTTTCCCTGACAAAGAAGCTTAAAATCTGTGGCAAGCTGCCACAGAGGAGATGGTTGCTTTCTTTATATAGCAGCCAAAAATACATTGGGTGTTTCCTCATCTGACCAGCATTAACTCCTCATAGAGGGAGTAGGAATGTGCAGCTGTGGTGAAGGAGCTGATCCCTTAGGAACTGTCCTGACAACAGGGAGAGGAAACTTAAAGAGCCTCCCTCCTAATGGGTGTCTACAGGGCTGGAAGTAGATGTCCATATAGGTCCTTGGGCTTTGTGGAGCTATGTTTCTGCCTGTGTGAGGAGAGGCAGCAAACTTCTCCCCTCTGAGGGGACTATGAGTTGGCAATTTTGAAAGGCTGAACCTCTGTGTCCTGAGTACTTTTTGCTTCTTGAGGATTTTTCTACAGCAAGGAAGCATTTAGACCATTGTCTTTTAAATGTTCTGTGGACTTAAGAGTTATTTATAGCAACACTTATTTTATGAAATTTGTGGTTTACAGCACAAACTCTCTGTGGCCCAAGTGGTGCAGGATAATGTAATCTCTGTCACTGGGTTTGTGTTGTTTCCTTTTCTTGTCCTAAGATGTTGCTTTGTCAGAAGATACTCATTGGGGATCATAAATGTTTTAGAGTTTCTAAAAGCTAGTGTGCGGCATGGGGGATAGATGAACAAAACCATTTTCCCTTCAGCTCTAGTTCTTTCACAAATGTGTCTGAATAGTTCTGCAGTCCATGGGGTTGAAGTGCTAGGAATATCAGGTATGTTTCTTTGCCAACAAAATGAACATGGTGTCATGCTTTCTGGTCTGGAGTGGCTCACAACTGTGAGTGCCTACCTCAGGGCAGACTGTCAGAAAACAAGGGAAGACACCCCAAATCACAGAATATTAGGATTTGAAGGGACCTCAGGATGGTATGTTCTGATGGTATGTTCTATAGTTAGATTTCACCAAGCCAGTAACAAATGTGAACTCCTGGATCACTATACCAGTCTTACCATGGAGTCACACACAGTCCCTTAGGCACTCCAGCCTATCTTGCCACTCAGACGAACTGGGATTTGTGATAAAAGGTCACTCAAACCCCAAATCACACTACATCAGGTTTCTCCCAGTCCCAAGAGACCCAGATCAATTGGTACTCTGGGTTTTACACCAAAGACAACGCTGGCAGCCAATTTTACTGTAAACTAACTAAAGATTTATTAACTAAGAAAAAGAATCAGAATTATTGAGAGGTTAAAGCAGGTAAGATGTATGTACAGGTGAATCACTGTTTGTAATCACAAATTGTGGCAGTGATGTAATAAACTGCCAATTTCCCAAAAGTCTCTTTTCAGGGTATCCAGATTGTCTCTGGGGATCTCTGTTTTGCATTTGGCACACTTCTCTGTAAAAGTCCAAGTCAGAAATGAAGGATCTTTCTTTGGATCCATTTTTATATTTTCTTCACACAGAAGACAAGCTGACACACTCTCTGCTCACATGGGCTTTTCCTTTGTCTTAGTCTCCTGACCTCTGACCATCAAACATAATGGCCACTTGCTCTGAAATTAGCCTTTTCTGTTAAAGTCCTTAAGTTCTTCATTAGCATTTCACAAGATTTCTTTGATGGGTTATTTAGTTACAGAGGTATATATAATATAAAAGTTTGCCATTACATTATAACAGGAACAGATAAGTGAAAACAATACAATTAAGGTTCCACTAGTTTTCATGAAGTTTAAACATCTGAATACACACTTATACATTATTCACTTTGATCTATATTAATACACAAGCAAATGGCCTGTGGCCCTGATCTAACATGGTCTGCCAGCATCACATATGGCATATTCATTTAACAAACAACAACATTTCCAATACCTGAAAGATTAATGCAGTATGTAAGCACCCAACTAGATTATTCCAGTATACACTTAACCTTCTCATGAGTGCTGACTTTAAGCTTTCCATAGTAATTATCTGAGGTGGGTATCTGAGCTAAGTTGATAGTTAACTGATAACTTTAGAAGTAAGGACACACAATCTTCCCATAATTTAGTAGCAAAACATTGTGAACTCTGACTTGACTTTCATCTCTTCAAGAGCTATTTGAAGGAATATCCCTACAGCTGGCATCTGTGCCTAATGAGATATTATTTTAGCTTGGTTAAACAAGAGTTATTTCTGAAGCTTATAAGGAATTTAGTCTCCAGTGAAATATCTGGGACAAAATGGCTTTTGTTACCATCTCTTTTTAAGTAGAAGTCACAGATTATTAATATAATGTGTGAAAGTTATTCAAGCTCTTTTCAACCATTTTCTGAAAAATAAATTGAAAGGAGAATTTTAACTTCCACAATGCACTAGTTCTACCCGTGCTGTGGTTGCAAGAGCAACTGGCAATAAGTGAGAGTAAGAGTGAAATGTAATAAGGCTAGAGTTCAAGTTCGGTCTTATGCCGAAAGTCCTGGTGGAATCAGCTCTATAGGTTTCAAGGCCAGAAAGGACCATTATAATAACTCAGTCTGACCTCCAAATTTAAGAGTACCAGAAATTTCACCTCTATCAGGACTTCCCAGGACTTCAACCCAGGCCCTCTGGCACAATAAGTGGGGAGAGAAGCCTACTCCATGGCTACCAAGCCACTTGAAGAGTAAGTGCTGCCAGACGCCACATGTATCCCAGGAGAAGAGTTCAGTATCTCCCAGATAAGAATGCTTGCCATCCTGCTGGCACACACTGTGATTCTAAAATATCTCATTCTGCTGATTCCCTACTTTTGGCAGTATTGCCAACTACTAAAACCTGATTTCTGGATGAAAGAGGTGATAAGGTGGTGCCCATGGCATTCTATTACCTATGTGTTTCTTATTTCAAGGCCTTATCTTGCACTTTGAAAAACAGTCAGAATTACTGATATAATCTTTAGCAACATCTGTCTCCTTTACCTAATCCAATCTTATGTAGATACTGGATCATTCATTCCACTATGCCAGCTGGGTGAAATGTGATTGGAGACAGACAGCTGGGTATCATCAGCACACTGAAGATGCCAGTCATTGTCTTGCCCTCCCAGTGGTCACATAGAGGGGTTGGAAGAAGACTCCTATTAGAAAACTTTTGGGGGAGAAAAGCAATTGCCCCGATGACTTTGGGTTCTCTTACAAAAGGAGGAGAGCCACTTGAGTGACATCAACCATTTTCATGGTCAGAGGCACCTAATATGCTGAGTATCTATCTATCTGAGTATTTGCATCTATCTGACAATGTGGGAGTGCTTGGTAACGTGTACCCCAAAATGTGATTTATTTTGTTTTGACCTTTGAGATGCTATGTTGGAATGCCAGAGAGAAGCTGACAGTTTCAATACACTCCCGACTGGTAGGTAAAGTCCTGAGACTGATTGCAAGCCATTAAGGCTGAATGGGTCTAACTGCTTGAACAATGAAGCAAATGTGATAAGGGGGTATTCTCCTACATGGCCTGGCTGGCCAACTGGGGAAAAAACAGTCTGAGGCAGAAAGGCAGACGTCACACCTGGGCCTTGTAACACTCCCTTGCTGACATAGCTATGCTGGCCAAACCTCAGCGTGGTTGCAACTGTGCCAATAGAAGAGTGCTTCTGTTGGCTTAGCTAATGTCCTTTAGGGAGGTCATGAACAAAGGCCAACACAAGAGGGCTCTGCTGGCATAGGTCTACCAGCCAAGGCTCTATAGTGTAGACAAGCCCAGATCTGAGACAAAGTGGGACCAGGCTGGGTCCCAAGAGCTCCTTGTCTTTCTGACAGAATGTAAGTTGGCTCTGTTTTGTTCCTGTAACACAAGAGGGAGTCCGTCTAACTTGGCTTGTAGGGAAACATAAGATGAGGTTGAATATACATGCAGGTTCTTTGGAGTTTTTTAAAAATCTTTCTCTAAAGCTTTGTTCCTACTGCTGAATAAAAGACTTGGATTTAAGAAGGCTGTCAGTCAGTGGCACTGGTCACAGGTCCCCAAAGACAGGATCAAGCAGGTGCTCAACCCCAGTCAGTCCTGCAGGATAACAAGTGGTTGGCATAGATGGGGTATTTGTGACCCAAGGACCGCCTGATTGATGCCAACTGTCAGATGGCCTAGGGGAGTGCGTAGGGTTGACCATGGGATCTCTGATATTTGCATAATACTTTCCAAAGGATGGCATGTGAGGTCTCTACTGAGAGCCAGGACCCCACTGGTTGTCACAATCATTGCAAAATATATGTATCGATAATATTTAAAGTGTTATTTATCAATACTTAAAATTATGTTCTTAAAGTCTTGAAGCTAAGGCTGATTGCCAGGAGGTGGCATATCCTGGAAATATTCCCTTCAGGCGGGAGGTAACAGACACATCTTCCTGTCTGGCCATTTGTGTACTGTATGCCTCACACTGTGTGCCTGTTTACATCCTAAGCCAGGTGCAAATAGAGAGATTGCAAAATCTACAAGAGCGGAAACCTACAGAAAGAAAAACTGCGGGGAGAGGGCGGTGCCCTGTTAATGAATAAAAACAAAGGACTAGTCAGGATTGCAAAGAGAGGTGCTGAATCCTTCATCTAGCAGGCAAACTGACAATGTTCCTGTCTTCTGACAGGAGGGTCACTGTCAGTCTGGTTGTAAAGCACTGCATGATTTTGGGACAGCAATACTTTATTAGGCATGAGAGTATCTTGTTAATTAATATTAGGCTCTAGAATACATGTTTATAAAATAAAATCATACGGAACTATTTGTTTCCAATGCTTCTACTTGCTGCCACTTCAATCTCTATGCTTTGTTAAAGAAACTTACACTTGATTTCATTGTAAACAAATCTAAGTGCTGTGAGTTAAGCAGAGTGATGATCAGAGGTGGAACTGATAAGCTGGAGTGCACTGTTTCTTTGGAAGCAGAGAATTTGTGAATACAGGGATCGTGCAGTGGACAAGGGGCCGTTAGACATTGTAAGGAGACGCTGGGAGGGTTTGAGGGTTGGGGTGTGCCAATCACTAAGCTGTAGTGACAGTGGGCTCCGTGAGGCCTAGAAGGCAGTGCTTGTGTTCGCTGTGGCCAATGGAGTTTGGGGAGCTAATCCCCAGCAGGCACAGGCAGGCTTCCTCACACTAAGGGCAGATAGTAGCAAGGTGTCTCAGAAGCCTAGGTACCCCCAAGAAGCGTCACAGTGTTTTGCTCAAATCCTAGTCTGAGTGGAAGAATTACAAGAGTCACCCTGAGACAGATAGGGGCAAAGAGGCCCAAGACCTGAGCTGAGTACTGTCAGAGAGACCAGAAATGGGGCAGAGATATAACTAGCCCTGTAATCTTGACAATATCTACTGCTACGGGATCACTGGCCTGCAGTTTCTATCCCCTGTGCTAGGCTGAAAACTAACTGTATTGGAACAAGAAAAACTGAAAAGTCAGCTACGAGAGTTGACCAATCACAACTTTCTTCAACAGTTATCCCAAAGAAGTGAGGTTGGATACAACATGATAGTTAGCAAGATTTTAATTGTTGAGACAGTTTCTTTTGAAAAGAACTGGAATCACTCCTTATATAGGCCTCTTTCTGAAAAGAAGACCTTGATCATCTCAAACAATGGGTCCACCATCTCCACACTGGCCTTCATCAGCCGAGGCAGAACCTGAATCCAGCTCACAGGCTGTAACCTGGAGCATTTCCAGCACTTCAGAACCTTAGAGAGGTGACAATGACTGGCTGAAATTCAAGCAATCCAAGCATGTGTGTATCAAGAGGATGAACACCCTGTTACAGAGAGAGAGAGTAGTCCAGATGCAAGCAAATGCTTTATTTTTTCCATAAAACTCATAATGGTGAGAGAGAGCCAGCTCCGTAACTGAGTGCAAGTAGCCTGCATTAATTGGTTAATGGAACATGAAATAGTGCTGCTTACAGATTCTGAAGCGGCAGCAAAGAAACATGAGGATGTTTGCACTTGAACAGTATAAAGACTTCAGAACATCTTGTGTCACTATTGGTCTGGCTTGGGATGAGCTGTCTGCCACCTGTGCTTTCGCCAACTCCCCACCTGCTTCATCTTTTAACTATGGTGACTGATGAGCACAAAGCCAGGGACAGGCTATTTAGGGATCAATATACTGAAGGTTGAGTGTGCAATTATAAATTCTTCCCAGGTCATGGAGTAGTGGCCTGCCAAGGGAATAATATTTTCCCTTCGACTTCTGGACATTTTGAAGGCTCCATTTGACTTATTTTGAGGGTGATCCTTTGGGGCAGGGGTCCCAAAACTTTCAGCTGCGAGGGCCACACCACTGAGTCTTGCTCTTATAGTGGGCCGGAGTGGCTGGGCCCACGTCACGTGGGAGAGGGGCGGGGAGAAGGGGTGGGGCCGGGAGGAGAGAGCAGCCATTGTGCGGTGCTGCCTGGGGCTGGGAGTGGCACGCTGGGCCCATGTGAGAGGGGGTGGGGGAAAGGGCTGGGGCTGGGAAGGGGAAGCGGCCACCACGTGGCACTGCTGGGCCAGGAGCGGCGCACTGGGCCCACATGGGAGAATGTGGGGGAGAGGCGATGCCGAGGGGGGGGGGGGGAGTGGACTGATCAAAATGTTTTGGCAGGCCGGATGCGGCCCACAAGCTGTAGTTTGAGGACCCATGTTTTGGGGTTAATTGCCCTAATGGGAAAGTTGCCCCTCCCACCCAAATTGAAGAAGGTAATGGTCAGCCCATGAAAAGGGAGTACATTTCACCTCCTTATTTCTGTCTCAAGTACCAGATTCAGAGTGTGACCTATTTGCTATGAGATGAACCAAAACTGAAATGATATTTAAAATTCTTGGTATGGTCCAAAAGAAGAGTTTGAATAAGCAACGTCACATGCTCTTAATCTAATTTATGTCAGTGATTTTAGGATTTTGCTATGTGAAATATATTGGTGCTGTACTTCTCTAAGAGGTGATGGCTGTGATATCTTTAGAGGGAAAAATCTGAAAAGTAAAGTAAAATTTCATTGCTGCTCTCTCTCCCATGCTACAGGAATAAATTATACTAGATTCTGCTCTAAGGATCCTCATTCTAAGCAGAGATATTATTGCTCATCATTGTCAACACAAGTTCTCATGAATGCTAAAGAAGGGAGCTGAGCTCTGATTGATTGGGTGGGGGAAGAGTGGTAGAAGCAACAGAAGAAACTAATGCCACTTTGTGGTATTTAAAACAAAAGAAATCTATTTCTGCCAGTTCTATTTAGAACTGTGTGGAACATGCTGACTCTAGTTCTAGTTCATGTTTTATTTGATCCCATTATTTTCCAGTTGTGCTTCAAGACTTGTTCTGCTATATGCAGAGACCAGCCTAACCTTCCCTTCCATCATCCTTTACATGCAGCAAAGTATTAGGGCTGGCAAAATATTAATATTTAAATTGGGAGACTGCAGGCTATTGCTGGTTGTCAGCAAACTAATAGAGAACTAGCTCTGTTTTTTGTTTCCCATGGTTTTTATATCCCCTTAACTTTCAAATTTGAATGACAGCTGGACTGCAATATGTTGCCTGGTTTCCACCTGTTGGTTAGGAATGCACATGGGTTTATATTCCCTATTCATTATTAGTGAAAATTCCCCATTTATTGGTTACTGTGTATAGTTAATGGGTTGTAAAAGGGTAATCGCCATTTTGGAAAGGCAGAAAGACAGGTCAGACTCCATATTGGATGTCTTCTTCCTGGGTTGTTCCTGCTCTTTTTGGGTAGAGGCGGGAAAGAAAAGGCAGAAAGGAGTTACAGTTCTGCTGCTGGGCAGACTCCATAAATTACAGCGAGACAGTCAGCTCAGGGCTGTCCGCCCTAGCGGCAGCAAGGTGAGGTTGAGAGAAGGAGCAGTCAGGAGAAGAGGAGCCTCTAGAACATCACTGTAGACAGCCCCCACATAAGCAGTTGAGCTAAATTTACTGTGGTGAGCAGTGTGGCCAGAGTATTCTGAACTCTTAAAATTGCTCATTTGAGCTATGCTGTCTCTGTTGCTGACTACTATTATTTCCTCATGCCTGCATTAAAGTAACTCTTGGGTGCTGAATAAGAGGTGCTTAAACACAGTAATTAAGGGGGGTACTTTCAATTTTACTTGCAGTTTTCACAGTGCAGTTTTCACTAATGTGAAGAGCCACGTGGGAAAAGGTCTATAAATAACATCGATATTCATATATTTTAAGACCAGATACTCTAGCCTGACCTCCTGCATGTCACAGGTCATTATTTTTCACTGAGGTACCCCTGTATTGATCCCAATAACTTGTGTTTGACTAAAGCGTGTCTCCCAGAAAAGCATCCAGACTTGATCTGAAGAAATCAAGAGATGGAGAATCCACTACTTCCCTTGCTTGTTTGCTCCAATGGTTTATCACTTTCACTATTTAAAAATGTGTTCCTTATTTCTAATTTGAATTTGTCTGATTTCAGCTTCCAGCCATTGTTTCTTATTATGCATTTCTCTGCTACATTAAAGATCCCTTAATGCCTGGTATTTTCTCCCCATTAAGGTACTTAGACATGTAATCATGTGACCTCTCAAACTTCTTTTTGATAAGCTAAACTATTTGAAGTCTCTCACTGTAAGGCATTTACTCTAGTCTTTTAATCATTTTTGTGGCTTTTTCTGCATTCTCTCTAAAATGTGGACACCAAAACTGTACACGGCCTACCAGCTTCAGTCTCACCATTGCCATATACTGAGATATCATCACCTCCCTACTGCCTATTCACTAGTGCCCTTTTTACACATCAACAAATCACATTAGCTCTTTTGGACACAGCATTGCACTGGGAGTGCATGTTGAGTTGTTTGTCCAGTATGATCCCGAGGTTCTTTTCAGAGTCATTGCTTTCCAGGATACAGTCCCCGTTCTGCAGTTATGACCTGTATTTGTTGTTGCTAGAGATATGACCTTGCATCTGGCTTATAAAAATGCATTTTATTTGAATGGACCCATCTTACCAAGTGATCCAGGTCAATCTGTATGATTACACTGTAATCATTATGTACTACTACACCAATCTTTGTGAAAATTTTATCAATCAGCAGTGATTTTATATTTACCTCCAGATAACTAGGAAACTAGGAAAAAAACCCATTTGACAATTGTGATTTATCATTCACTGCTACTTTTTGAAATCTGTCAGTTAGCCTGGTCTTAATCCATTTAATATTTGCTTCAATTATACTGTAGTGGTAATTTATAATGTTGTTGTGTGGCACTAAGTCAAGCACCTTACAAAAATCTAAGTACGTTACCTTTACACAGTTAAATTTATCAGTCAAACTTGTAATCTTCTCAAAGAATGAAATTAGATTTGTGTGACGACTTATTTCCTATGAAACCATGCTGGCTGGCGTTAATTATAGTGCCATTATTTAATTCTTAATTGAAGCCTATAGCATCTTTTCCATTATCGTGCCTGGAATTCATGTCCAGCTAACCAGCCTACAATTACCCAAGTCATCCTGCTTGTCCTTTTTCAATATTGGCACATTAGCATTCTTCCAATCTTCTGGAATTTCCCTGGTATTCCAAGATTTATTAAAAATTATCAGGGGACCAGAAATCTCCTCAGCAAACTCTTTTAGGACTATTAGGTGCAAGTTATCCAGACCTGCTGATTTCAAAAGTATTATCCTTAGTAGATGTTGTCTAACATTTTCCTTAGTTATCAATGGATTAGAAAGTATGTCATCATCCTCACGTGATGAGTACATCACCCTGCTTCTTTCCAAATACAGAACAGAAATATTTATTGAACACTTCTGAGTTTTCTGCATTTCTAGTTTTACTATCTTCATCTACTAGTGGACCTATACAATTTTTAAGATTTAAACTGCTTATTGTCCTTGAATAGTATATCCTCATATGATTAGAAAACACACATCTCTAGCATCCATCAAGGTAAGCAGAGTTATAGTTAGTAGGGCTTGTCCTTTCTTGCATATCTGAAAACTGTCTGTCTAGCATATTCTATGTGCTACCATGAACAAATTAATAACTGAAACTTGGATACTTTCCTCCTGAAGCTAAGGTAAGGGCAGAGGTTGTTGCTGTTTTGAAGATGCAGGCTAATTTTAGAGATTTTTCAGCGCTTTATGCAACTTTTCAAACCTACTCAGACTTTGTGGCTTCTAACACAACAGCCTTTTGAAATGCTCATGGATATTTTCTCATTACCCATTTCTGTATTTAAAACTTAATCTCAGTGATAAAATGTCTGTCTTGGTCTTGTTAATTAATTACTGTCAGATGTTAAATTTAGGAAACAAACTCTTTTGCACCACTGGGCTTTACTGCTCAAACTCAAACAAACTCTTTTGCACCACTGGGCTTTACTGCTCAAAGGCGTATGATTGTGGAAACTCCTCACAGTCCTTTCAGGCTCTTACTGAAAGCAATGTGGGGGGAGGGAGAGGAAGAGGCTTTTATTTTCAATGGGATTCCAGCTGGTTTGTGTACAAAGTCTTTCCAGGACACCATAAAAGCCTCATTCACAAATGGAATATAATATTCTAAATTAAACCAATTATTTGGTTGACATCCCACACTGCTGAAGTATAAGATAATGGTGTTCTTGTCTGCTAGGAAAAGCACATGCATCCTTCCAGTAAAAAGCAGGCAAATGACACTGCAAGCCAGGCTCAGCAATGTACTGTACCTACTTCTTCAGTAGTCTTGTGGCTGTTAATTATGAGCCAATCACTGAGAATACTTTGGCATAATTTCCTAGAAATTACCATAAATTGTTTGTGTTTTGCATAAACTTAAATGTATTTAGGCTCAACTATGGTTTCGTTTTTTTCTACAAATATTCTTTTTTTCCCCAAATTTGCCAAGCTCTACGTGTTTTGATTAACAATGTGAAATGCTTGAAGAAGAACAGAAATTTTTCTTATTCAAAATTATATAAAACTTAAGCTATGAAACTTCATTTAAAATGGTTCTTTTAATAGCTCATTTATTACCCATCAGGTCAATTGTATTGCATTCCTCTTTAGGCTATGTCTACACTGATGGTGGCAAATTCACCACCATCAGATTGATTTTTCCAGTTTGATTGAGCGGCAGTAAAGACACGCTCAGTTGATCCAGAAGTTGATCTAATAAAACCACCTCCAAAAAAAGTGTAGTGTTGCATCGATAGGTACGCAATTCCTGTTGGCGCAGTGTAATGGAGATGGTGCACAAAACGGATATTACGAAGTCGATGGGAGTTACGCAAGCTACTCTATGTAACTTGTGTAACTTGTGTAACTCCTGTCAACTGCCACCAAATGTGCCGGTCAGTGTAGACCAGGCCTTAGACAAAGTGACTTTTTAAAGATGAAGCATCATTGGATAATTATTTATTTGTAATACAGTAGCACCTCCTGACCCCAACCAAGATCAGAGCCTTATTGTGTTAACCACTGTAAGAGTGGTAATAGTAAAAGAAAGACCCTTTTCCAAAGAATTTACAATATAAATAGACAAGAAAGGAGGGATAAGAAACAGAGATGAAGTGACTTGCCCAAGGTCACACAGTAGGCTAGTAGCAAAGCTGGGAATACAACTTGGATCTCCTGGCTGCCAGTTCAGTACCCTATCCATTAAACCAGTGATACTCAATTAGACCTACTCGCGGGCTGATTTGAGAACATTATGACAAGAAGTGGGCCATTTGTGCAGAAGGCTGACAAAATTTTTAAAAAAAACCCTTCAGCTGCCAATCAATAAAGACCTTGATTGCAACATAGAAACACTAATACTTATCTCTTAGCAAAGTTTATAAATCAACATTATTATCTGTGGTGCTTAATTTGTAATGAAGGCAGCACCACCACCAGCAGCAGTGCAGAAATAAGGGTGACTGATATGGTATATCTCCAACCTTATGTCTGCACTGCTGCTGGTGGCAGTATTGCCCTTCAGAGCTGGGCGCCCGTCCAGCAGCCACCACTCTCCAGCTGCCCAGCCAGTGCTTAATTTGTGCCGGGGCTTTCCATGACAACAACTAAGTCAAAATTATACAGCTATACAGAATACCAAGAATAAAAGATAAAACCAAAGTTGGTCGCATGTATCACAACCATAGAGAAATGCAGATCCTGGGCTGTGTGGTGGCCACGTTGACACATCCTTAATATAAAGGGTTCCTAACTCCAGCATAGCTAGTTATCAAAGGAGTGAAGGAGGCTCTTCTGATTCAGAGGCTCCTCTACCAATGCCCCTCCCTGTAGATGGTGGAAAGGAAGTATAACTTGGGAATTCCTACACCTAGCTGACCCACAGCTTCATCTTGGCCCCTTGGTGCTGTTGACAGTTGGCACAGCTCATGCTGGGGCACTGAATCAGCCCACAGCTGTTTCAGGGTCAGGTCAGTGCAAAGGTGTGTGTTTTAAGTCACCTTTGCTCCACTCACTTCTTGAATTGCCCTGTGTACTCCTTAGCCACAGCTGAGGATCTGGGCTAGAATGTACCAAAAGAGTGAAATAAACCTATATACAATGTACCAAAGAGTAAAAGAAAAACAATTAAGTCAAAACCGCAAGCAAATCAGACTCTATAAAGTCTATGAAGTGAAGTTTGTTAGATGTTGGGTTTTAAAACCAACTATTACATTTTAAGCTAAAAATGAACGGCCATATGGAATGTAACAACTTAAATTATAAACCAAATTATGATTAGTTGCCTTGTGTTTATGTGTAACCAGCTGTTATTTTGACAAGTCAGCAAGGAATTTTTCACAGATCAGGCTCCGTTATTTTTTTTAGAGGCAAGTCTGGAGGAAGGGGAGCACCATATGAGATTCTAGGAGCCAGATTCCCCAGCTTTCCTACCACAAGTTCACTTTGTGCTAGATGATCTTAAACTGAGCAGCGACTGATCCTGGAGAGCTCTCCCTGTGTCAGGGAAATTTCCACAGGCATAAAGCTGGTGGAGACAATATAGCTGCCTCTTGTGCCAGCAGTACCTCCTTTGGCAGTAAGGGCTTGGAGGGTGGGTATCAGGGGTGTGTTGTGGCATGGGGAGTAAAGTTCTACTACATTAGATTCTCCGCTGATATTCAATACATTTGTGTTTTGAGTTTATGCCAGTGGCAGAAGTTAGAGTAGGACTCTTGCTACTTAAATTACCGCTAGGGTCAGGCGACTGCCACTGTCCTCTACGTTGAAGTACAGCTCAAATGTAGTGGATCACTGGGGCCTTATACGCTTTCTGGTACAACAAGCACTAAAGAGTTCAGGAAGGAGAGGAGAGAGTTCTGTTCTAGGCTACAAGTGCCTGAGGCCTGCTTCTGATCCTAGAATATTGTGTCAAATTCTGTCCCTTTTATTAAATTAAAGTAATACCTTTACTCCATGAATAGTCCCCATCAGTTGGGCTTGCTCAATAAGGCCTGGTCTACACTACACAGTTAGGTTGATGTATGCTGCCTTGCGTCAACCTAGCTGTAGAAGTGTCTTCATTTAAATTTGGCTCCTACCAATGAAAATGCCTCTCTATCTCAATTTAGTAACACCACCTCCTGAGCAGTGTAGAGTCACGGTCAATGTAATTAGGTCAACACAGAGTCAGTTGATGTAAGCAATGCAGTGTTTACACTGTTACTGGCTTTCAGGAGCCATCTCACAGTGCCTCACGCTGACAATATAAACGATAGAAGTGCTCCAATTGTGGACATGCACCGCCTATACAAAAAGCCAAGTGTGCGTGCACACACACGTAAGTGATGTAATAACTGCGGTGGCTGTATGCCAATGTAATTCAGGTTGATGTAATTTCATAGTGTAGATCTGGCCAAAGTTACACTGGACACTCTAGTCTATCTTGCCACCCAGGCAAGCTGCACTCAGGCTATGTCTACACTGATGGCAGCAAAGCGGTCAGTGAAGATCTGCTCAGTCGATCCAGAAGTCAACGTGATTAATCCACCCCCACAAGTGGCGTAGCGCTGTGTCAACGGGAATGCAGTTCCCATCAGCGCAGTGCAATGAAGACAGCGCACAGAAGAGAAGCACAGCAGTCGACGGGAGTTATGCAAGTTCTTTGTGTACTTTGCGCAACTCCCGTTGACTGCCGCCAAATTGCGGCGGTAAGTGTAGACCAAGCCTTAGTGATAGTTAGTTACCAAAGATAGTTAGTTACCAAAGATCACAAAAGATTCAGGTTGCTTCCAGTCCCAAAAAATGAGTCACTTAGCCCAGGTCAATTTGTACTTCAGATCTCACACCAAAGACAATTCTTTTAGCCACTCTTGTTTTAGCCAATCCTGCTGTAAACTAACTAAGGATTTATTCACTAGGAAAAAGAAAAGAGAAAGATATTTACAGGTTAAAGCAGGCAACATATGTACATAAATGAGTTACAGACTGTGGTTCCAAAAGGTGACAGTTGTAATCTGTCAGCATTGAATGTCTTTTAGGGCTAACCCAGGTTGACCCTAAGGATCTCGGCTTCTGTTTAGTAGCAAACAGAGAGTAAATGTTTTTGTGTCCCTGTTTTATCCCCTGCTTTCAGCATTCAAGCTAAAGGGATAGACTTTTTTGCATATAGCACCTTCATGAGAGGGCCATCAATCAAGTCTTTGTATCTGATGTTTCACAATGGCCCATTTAGCTTGGATAGTCCTTTTTGATAGGCGGTGATAATATCTTACCTAGTGCTAACTCCCTATAAAAAAAGTTTTTTTGTTCGGTGGGTTACAATATTTCAAAATAATCATTTTACAGCTGTATAGAAAACACTTAAGTATTACCTTACAGCATGTGATAGACATTATAAGCAGGATTAATACATGTAGCAGTTTACAAGCATTTCATAAAATCTAAACACATTATTATAAGTCCAATACCCATCTTAACTATCCTAACACATAGGTGAGCTGGACTGGTTTCCTAGTAATGAATTTGTCAGTGCTCGGCTGAGGCCTAAAGTCTTGGCAAAAGCTGGTATCTGGTCTGCCAGTGTCACAGTACCCATTAGCAATCTGCGTTTTGTACAATTGGCTAGGTCTTACATTTGACTGGTAAAACAGATATGATAAATACATGAAACTAATTTAAAAAGTAAAAAATGTCCTAGAAGATCAATATGCTGTTTTTAAACACTGAGCTCAATTCACCACTGTGTTTTTCCAGTTTTATACTGATGTAACTCCATTGGAAAATTGGGCCTGCTGATTTAAAAAAAGTCAGTGCATTTGGTTAGTTATAAGTAGCTGAAGAGCTGTTTTCAGTCACTTGGTTGTTTTTGATTATGAGCACTCTTTTTTATACCAATATAGTCCTTTTCCACTGACCTCCAATTTATTCCCTTTGTCGGTCAGTTCTGCATGGCTCTGCTTTGTTTAATTCCTTGCAGGTCAGCACTATTATAAGGCAGATTCTGCTGCCCTTATTCATGTCAAGTGACACATTAACTTAATGAGCACTTCCTATTAGGGAGTAACTTGCTCCTTAATATGGAGTAAGTTAGTACTCAGCATGGGCAAAGGTGGCACTATGTGCTACAGGGTAACAACCTGAGTAAGTTATTTCCCATATTCATTCTCTTCTTTCTACAGCAGCAAAGCAGAAACCATTTTAGATCTCGCAAAACTATTTCCTTTTTTAAAATTATATCGACAGTGGTGGGATATAATATACCAGAGATATTTTAAAATTATAATCCGTTTTCTGGGTTTCAAAGTCAGACCTAAATAGCCTGACTCTGACTCTATAGTTATTAAAGAATTCAGTATAATACCTGAAACACATCTGCAATATATGCTTACAATCTGTATCGTTTTCACAAAGATGCAAGCATCTTAAGTAGATTTGTACTATGGCAAAAATATGGCAGAATAAATAACATCAGCTATATATGAAGGAGAATCCCATTAGAACTTTGATAATTCTCACTAAGCATCATTGCTATTATACCAATTCAAGAGACAGAAAACAATTTTTAATTAAAAATATTTATAGCAAGCATAATACCAACTGCAAGTTTCACTGTCCAGTGAATGTGTTTTGCAGCTGGTACTAATTCTCTCTTATTTCAAAGAGGTTAGCCAATAACAGCTGTTCATTAAACAGAAGACATTTCAGGAGTATCCATATTATGTTCTATGACTAACTGAGAAGTCTTTTCTTTGAAGGATTTTAGGGAACTAAGTTTGATTTGACACATTATTCTAGGATTTTATAATGAGGTAATTTCCCCTTCATTTGAGTTAGCTACATCATCAATATCACTCAGTTGCTCCAATGAACTGCTTGAGTACATAAGACATTTTAATTACCAATAGTTCTTTTGTCTGTTATCTGTGGGTGAGTGGGAGAGAAACTGATTTTTAACATGCCTTTTATTTTACCTGGTGCAGTCAGAAAGTGTCAGTGGAATCACTCACAAATTAATTTTGAAATACATAATTACATAATGCCAAATCCTGCCACTCCTACTCACATTGAGCAGTACCTAACTTTAGCCAGATCTACACTATGAAATTATGTCAACCTTACTTTAAAGATCCTAAAACATGCTGTGATGGTGTTGTTACTTATTTGTTTTATAATAGCCCTAACCAAGATCAGGGCTTCATTGTGCTAGGCACTGCACAAATACATGGTGAGACACAGACCCTGGCCTAAACAGCCTGTTTTATACACCTGCAGTCTTGATGTCTTCATTACTAATTCTCTATAGGTCCCCTTCAGTTTGGCTTTCATTTCTTTCACTCCAGCAAAACTGCTTTTGCCAATAACCTTTTCCTGACCAAAACACTCATTGCCTGTGTCTGCTGCCTCCTCCTAACCTTTGTGCTTCTTCCACAAATATCTGCTCTCCTGGTTCTCTGCCTACCTCTTTCCTGGACTTTTTGTGGCCATTCTTCCTCATTATTTCTCAGTTTATCATGCTTCAAGGGTCAGCCTTTGGTCTCATCCTCTTTTCTCTCTACAGTTGGTCCCCTAGGGGACCTTGTAAATTCAGCTATTTTTTTATGCTGCTAATTACCAAAGCTATTTTTCTTATTCTGTTCAGACTTTCATCTGAAACTGTCTTTCTGATGCCTCCACCTAGAAATTCCATGCCAGCTCAACCTCCGTATGGCCAAGACTAAATTTCTCACTTTTCCTTGCACAATCTTGTCTGTTCCTCCCTTCTCTATCAGGGTTGATAATGCTACCATCCTCCATGTCACGCAGGCTTACAACCTCAATGGAAAATAGACTCTTCTCTGATTGAACAATCATTTCTAATTTTTAAATTGGGTTAATAGTGATAACTAAGGTGAATTATTATTTGTATATAATTTATGTTATTGGTGATTGATTGTTCTCCATGTCCATTTTTTGTAGGACAGATGTAATCTGTTTAATCTGCAGCAAGGGAGCTCTAGGTTAGATATTCGGAAAAAATGTCTAACTATATAAAGAATAGTTAAGCATTGGAATATGCTTCCAGGAGGTTGAGGAATCTCCATTATTTTGAGGTTTCTCAGAATAGATTAGGCAAACACCTGTCATGGATGGTCTGTTGTACTTGGTCCTGCCTAATACAGGTGCTGGGCTAGAAGGCTTCTTGATATCCCTTCCAGCCCAACATTTTTATGATTCTATTTGTGGTGAAGCACAATCTGCTAACAATAGCAAAATGGCAAAGATAATGGGGAATAATGTATGATCCTATAATAGAGCAAGTCTTCCCATCATGTGAAAGTGTACTGTATTGCCCTATTTTGTGCCTACCTCATGCAGTAGTGTATGTTCTTCGGCATTTCAACAGCTCTGCATTTCAATAGCTCTTCTTATGGAATGCAGTAATGCTGATAGCATCTTACTGGAGCAATATGGTGTGCTCCTTGCTTGACTGAGTTTACAGTGAGTACTATTATCTTCACCTCCTGACATTTTGACAGATCACTGGATTCGAGCATCAAAGGTAGAAATCTGAAGAAGCCAGAGTAGTCTATACTGCAACAAAATGAGAGAGAAAAGAAAAATGAAAGAGATGACTTTAACAACTGTTTGAGATGGTTGAGAGTATGTTATCAGAATGATAGAGGGATAAAAAGTACTTTTCTTTGTAAGTGGATGGCAGGCAGGCAGAGTTCCTTGTCTGATTGATTTAATAAATTTAATTTAATAAATTGATTTAATAAATTAATAACAGATTGACAGAGCCAGACGGGTACCCAGAAGTCACTGACAGACCCAACAAGGAAATCAGAACGCCACTGGCCATCACTTACAGCCCCCAGCTAAAACCTCTCCAACACTTCATCAAGGATCTACAACCTATCCTGGAAGACAATCCCTCACTCTCACAAACCCTGGGAGGCAGGCCAGTTCTCTCTTACAGACAGTCCCCCAACCTGAAGCAAATACTCACCAGCAACTGCACACCATACAATAGAAACACTAATCCAGGAACATATCCTTGCAACAAACCCCGTTGCCAACTCTGCCCTCATATCTACTCAAGTGACACCACCACAGGTCCTAACCACATCAGCCACACCATCAGGAGCTCATTCACCTGCACATCTACTAATGTGATATACACCATCATGTGCCAACAATGCCCCTCTGCCATGCACAGTGGCCAAACCAGACTCTCTCTATGCAAAAGAATAAATGGACACAAATCAGACATCAGGAATGGTAACATTAAAAAACCAGTAGGAGAGCACTTCAATCTCCCTGGACACTAAGTAACAGACTTGAAACTCACCATACTTCAAAAACAAACTCCAGTGCGAAACTGCAGAGCTGGAACTCATATGCAAACTTGACACTATCAGACTAGGTCTGAATAGAGACTGGGAGTGGCTAGCCCACTACAAAAAATAATGTTCCCTCTTTTGACATTCACACCTTCTCATCAACCGTTGTGAATGGCCTCATCCACCCTGATTGTATTAACCTTGTAACACTCGCCCTCCTCACTGTGATGTAACTCACCCATCCTTGCATGTGTATATATACCTACCAAACTGAAGTTTCCACTTCATGCATCCGATGAAGTGGGTTCTGCTCCTGAAAGCTTATATCCAAATAAATTTGTTAGTCTTTAACATGCTACAGAACTCTTGCTGTTTTAATAAATGTTGGGGTATTCAGGTCCAGATCCTCAAAGGTATTTAAGCACCTAGCTCCCATTGAAACCAATTGGAGTTAAGCACCTAAATATCTTTGAGGATCTGGGCCCTAGAGGCCTTGTATAGCTGTTGTATTGTTTGAATCAAAACAAATACACTTAAACAGGCAAGAGTATTATATTATTTTCAGAGTGAGAGATTATTTCTGGTTTGCATCTGTTACGTTTAACATTTCTTTATAGTCAGAAGAATATTAATGGCTCTAAATTGTATGTAGACAACCTTTGATTGCCATTTTATAAAATAACTGATAATTTAGGAGCCAACAGATTTGAAGTGGCTTTTATTTGCTCATGCTATTGATTTTCCTTCCACTGTAAACTAGAAGAACTGAGCATAGCCATAACCAAGATAAAGTTGCAGTATTTTTCATCACATATATGAATCAAAAGGTAATATTGATTATTTAATTATGTAGTAGTGATCCAGGTGCAGACCACTTACTGGAGATTAATTATCATAAAGGAGCAGTTAATGGCCTACCCCTTTAGTCATCAACACAAATCGCTTATTAATCCCCAGAAAATGTAATGCACCACAAGCATAATCTGCTGTTTAAAAGCTAAAAATTGATAAAACACAGGCATGTGGATTTTTTTTATGGGTGATAAGATTGAATGGGAATTACATGGCATGTCTAGAAGATGAATGCCATGTACATTAGCCCATCTGATTGCTTGAATTATCTCAAAATCCTAAATTGTTCTTTTAGATCTAAAAATATTATAGAGGGAAGTTCCAAGTGGTTGTAGTTCTATCTACAGATTAGGAAATAATTATTGCACTGTAGAATAAAAGGGTAACAATAGCAATGGTCTGCTCTCTCTCATCACATAACTTGAATTGCACCTAAAGAAGGTTGCACTATTTAAGAAAAGAAAATATATACATACATGGCAACTGTATAAGGCCCCAATCCAGAAAATAGTTCTGAACTGATGTATGCATTCATGTATGTGAATCCTTTTGCATGCTTCAGGTCTATATTAATAAAATAAATAACTTTTAAAAGGGTCTATCATTTAAAAAATTCTGTTCCTGATGATATACTGGACCATTCTGAAATGAAAATCGCATATATACTCAAGACAAATATATTGCAAAATGTTAAATTTATAAGAAAAATTTATGTATGATAGAATATATCTCTCTTTGCTTTCAAGCACCTAGGTTGTAATAAATTGTGATAGGCTAATACACTGTTGTCACTCATCAACCTTCACTGGCTTTTGAAATCAAGGTATTTTTTCTATTGTTTTTGAAATTTTCAAGGGTTGTTACATGCTTATGATTGCCTATGTATAGTTAAATTAAGATATAGATTTTTTTTTTAAATAAATGGAATGGAGTGTCACCAGATTAATACATTAACGTGGCCAGCTTCATAACTATGTTTGGCAGAATTTGCTGCTTGCTTGGTTTTTTTTTTTTTTTTTTTATAATTGCAGTTGATAATATCTGTTTATTTTAAAACATTTTTTTCTGATTTGTACATATTTTAAGTTTTCACAGTTGCAGGAAATTATAGGGGAGCAGGGAATATCTAGACCATAATTATTGATTGACAGCAGATGTTGAGATTCAAAAAGTTAAAGCATTATAACCGTTAAAACACAAATTGTCAGCATTATAACAACATGCCAAAATATACAAAGTAAATACCCTTAAATCAAACTCCAATATGTTCTCAAGCAGCATTTTTCTTACTTTCCTGATCTGTAAATTTCAATTTTTATTGATAGAAATGTGTTTTTGTTGATTTGCGTGTGTGCACGGTGAAATCCGTACATGTACCCATAAAAATCTAATCCTTTTAAGCCTAATCACAACTACAATAAGGGATCCTAAAAAATCTCTGTATCATCTGGTACACATCCAACAAGCTACATACACTTGCCACACAGCCAAGTTAGCTGGGCATGCATGCATAACACAGCTTACCTTCACTGCCAGCTCTGGCAGTCAGTGTTAAAAAATCATAGGAAAATGTCAAACACAAGATGAGACCTCAGGAGCCAAATCCTTAACTGCCCTGAGCTCATCCTTAGTGCAGCTGGAGGGAAAGGTGTCTCTAAGATCCCTTTTCTGCTCCCCTAATGCTGGAGCCATTGGGGCAGGGTGGAGAACAACCTCTGACATAAATAAGAGAGCACTCCTTAGGATGTAAGTTGTGCCAGTTGAGGCTTGGTCACAGTGCTATGTGCTCAACTCCTTGGGGCATTTTGAGCCAGTGGTGCAGAGCTGCTATCCTAGTATTAATTCACCAACGATTCCCTCTCATTGGAAAATTCTTGTCTGCCCTTGTAGGGCAACATTCAAGTTGCCATGAAAAGCAGCCAGGATAAGGACCACAAATGTGGCTCCAGATTCCTTGGTTCCACAGCCAATGCCCAACCTACTTAATAATAGTTCCTTACCCACCTCTCTGTGCCTTAGTTACTTCATCTGAAATGTGGTTTGCCTTTAACGCACATAGTGCTCTTTCATTTCTAGATCCTTGGAACACTTTTCAAAGGTGGGTAAATTAATTAATAGTAGAGTGAGCGTCCGGGGGGATATCCTGTGGTATATGAAGAAAGAGAGAAGTGGCTTCCTGCTACCAGGAAGGCCCTCAGATACTGTGGCGGGAGCCTGGTATAGATAAATTCCTACCTCCCTCAAACGATCTAGCAGGGGATGAGGTAAGAAGCTTCCCTACGTCCAAGCTTCCCAATATATTAAGAACACAATTATTCTGCATTTCCTGTTACTTGTAGCAGGCCTGTCAGAATTGGACAGAACTGTGTTTTCAAGCATAGTATTGAAATATTAAATCTAAACCATATTAACACGCAAGACAAGTTACTACTGAAGGGCCAAATTCTGTACAATCCTTACATGGGAAAGCTAAGGAGCCTTCCCACCTCACAGGGGCAGTCAAGGAAGAACAGGGACTGTTCCCTTCCTACTCCTCAGGGGGGTAAAGTACCCCAAAAGGACTGGGAGGAGGTGAGAACATGCCTGTACTTGACCCCATACACTGAACCCCACCTTGTACACATTGCGCAACAGCTCTGCCCAGTGATGCAGTGTGGAGGAAAGTAAGCTGTACCCTACTACAGACTCTAGTAAATGGCCAGTCTGTTTTACCCAGGAGCTTATTAAGGAAAATGCCTCCTGGTGCTCATTCTGGGGCTCTGCACCTTATGGTGGGCTTTGCAATTTTCACAATCTAGCCCCAAATAAGTGGGGTACAGTGTGTACAAGCTCTCTATATAAATATATGTGCAAAGAATTACTGATGAAATACGTGAATACAATACTTACCCCTTTCCCTGCATGTGCCCCATCACGCACAGACTCTCAAGCAAGCTTATGCAACTGTTCAATTTTGGTTGTGTGGAGGAGCAATTGCTGGTTATATGGAGCATCAACAAAGGTAATTGAGTGATTACTGCCATCTAATGGTAGAGAGGAAAAATAAATAACTTTTGCTAGACAACGCACATTAAACTGCAAGAGAAGCCCTTTCTGCAGCCCCCTTGTGTTCCCCTTTCTCCCTTGCAAAGCAGCAGCCTAACTTGATCTCACAGGTGTCAACTACATTTAGTTAACTTTGAAGCAGCTCCATGCCACGCCTCAGTTCAACATCAGAGAAAATGTGTCACAGCAAGGTCTGATGGTGTTCTATCTGCCAAGGAAACAGCTATGCTGCACGCACTTTCTCTAACAATGCAAATGGTATGCCCAAGGTCTGAATTTGCATTTGTAGAAAGTCTTGGGCTAGATCCAGAAAGGGGACTTAGTCATCCTATACTGTGACTGTGGGAGGGCAAGACAATTTGTGGGAAGAGGAAGGGCAAAAAACCCAGCTCGAGCCAGTCAATGGCCTCTGAGTCAGCAGAGTATACCTTGAGAAGACCTCCAGAGACTCCAACATGACATCCAGCATGTAAGCAGCATCCTTCACAGATGCTCAGTGGGCAGTGCTGGAAGCCCCAGGCATGGCTATTCTTGGCACAATGAACCACTCCACACCTGAAACTATTAAGCTGGCTCCAGAGGTGACATGAGAACCCAAAGCCAGATAGCCATTCATCCCAGTCTGCTCACCACAGTGAGCTGACGATGTCAGCTGGACGCAAAATGTGCAGCACCGTCCAGATAGGGTTTCTACTATGCAGCACATGGCAGGGTACAACCTCTATATCCAGTGGCAAGTGTGGCATTTGCTGTAGCTTGGTGATCACTTTATTAGCTGCAGTCAGACGCCAGATGTTAAGTGGAGGAATATTGGCTAGGACTGGTAACCATACAAGATTAGTTGCTGTTTGAACAGAGACTTATCTCCCAAATCCCAGGTGAGTTTCCTAACCACTGAGCTGCAGAGTCACTCACTCTTTCTCTGGACAAAGAATATTTATAAATAAAATGGGGAACAGCTTCAACATGAGAGATTGAGAGAGATACCCACCCTGCTGCCCCTGGATATGCTATAGCCCCATAGTTAGGTCAGTCTCTTGAGAGATAGGGGATGTGGTTCAAATCCGTGCTCCAAATCAGGTAGAAGGGGGTTTTGAACCCAGGTGTCCCACAACTTGAGTGAGTGCTCTAGTCACTGGGAAAAAAGTTATGGGGGGTGGGAGGCAGCATCAGCTATGTTCTGGGTAGGGCCCAATGTGTTAGGCAGCCCCTGAGGCCTGTTCTACACCTAAAACTTAAGTTGACCTAACTCCATGGTCTGGGGGGGAAATTCATACCTGAGAGATACAGTTAAGCCGACCTAAGCCCCAGTGTAGTGTAACCCAGTTTCCCTTATCGTTATTAGAAACCCTCCATTCTCTGAACTTTGATTGACCCTAAAATCCAGTTTGGTGCTTTTTTGTTTGTTTTTTGTTTGTTTTGGTGGTTTTTTTTGGATTGGATGAGCCTAAGAACAGAACATCTGAAACCTAGTGGGATGTGTGCACAAACCCTTGTGGGCCGAGTACATAACTAGAGGCCTGTGTGTAGGATAGCGAGATGTGTGCAGACCATGGGAAAATGAAAACACCTGATTGTATATAATCACCATAATTCACAGCACCATACAGTGGTTGTTGTCCATTCTAGTGGCGGTCATGTATCTCCCGCCTCATTGGATCAAGCAAGAAGAAAGAACACACCTGTTTGACGTTACTTACCCATCTGTTCCTGATTTCATTCTTGTTCATCCGTTCCTGATTCCTGAGCTGGTGTTCATCTCCCTCTTCCATTCCATGTGCTTAGAGTTATGAGCTAGAAAGATTTTGTTAGCTCATTTACCCCATTTCACTGTTATTGTATTTTTGGGTTCCCAGGCTTTAGGCCTTTGGCTCTTGGACTTTGTGACTTTATTTTAATAAATCCCTTCTTGTTTTATTCATTACATGTATTGTTTTACTTAAGTTAACCTGATTGATAGATGCTGTCGGGGAGAATCTGAGAGATCCTAATAACTAAAGTGTTCACATTTCTCAGTTACCAGGTTGGTTTTGGGTGGTTATAAAGTCCACTGACTCTGGGTGGAATCTCTGGAATTATCACCTCAGACATTTCTTGGATAATAGTAGACACCACTAAATTGATGGAAGAATTCTTCCTTGCTAGCTATCACCTCTCGGAGGGGTGGATTAACTATAATGATGGAAAAACCCTTCTGTCCATGTGGCAAGTGTCTACGCTACGGTGCTACAGCAGCACATTTGGAGCACCATATCAGTAGCCTCTGTAGCGTAGACACCCTGAGAATGCCTATCGGATCAGGCCCCACAGGCAACATAGGCAGGGGAACTCCTAGTCTGAGGACACTGTTGGTGCCAACTGTCAGGACTTAGGGAGCTGTGCATGTGCTCTCTGGCAGATTTTTAGGCACCTGGAGACTTTATCAGCCAAAATTTAGGTGCCTAGAGTATTTAGGTAACTTCAGTGTTAGGCAGCAGCTGAGCGGGAATTTTGAGGATCTGAATTTTGGACATAGGCAGTAAAGTGGCAGTTAGGTGCCTAAATCCCTTTGTGGCTCTAACTCTATTGATTTTTTTCCATCTGCAAGTCTCAAAGCAGTTTTACAAGGGTGAATAAGCACCATTATTCCTATTTGACAGATGGGGAAACCAAGGCCCAAAGGTTAAAGTGACTTGCCTTAGGCCACACATGATGATAATGGCAGAACTGGAAACAGAACTGATTTCTACTTTGTTGCCCCATCCTTTGTCTGTTGTAGGAGACAATGCTAACCATTAACTGACCATTTTTAATTACAGTACTGAATTTGCAACAAAACCATATTTAATTTTTATCTCGAAATAATTTTTTTAAAACAAACATAATGTAATATTTAAAACACTTTTACCTGAATAATTTGTTGCTGAACATTTGTTTGCAATCCCTCTTGTCATAACGGATAAAATCAACATAATGGGTGAAGATTGCTGATTGCTTTCTAGTAGAGTTCAAGCTACTGATGTGTTCTACATGCAAATAAAGGATTGCTGTGTACCTGTTCAAAATGCATAAAATAATTCACCACTCAACATTAGCAGGATCATCATATTCCATCTCCACAGATGCAACTGACTACTCATACATATATTTAAAAGCCCAATATGTTACTATAATAAAAGGTAATACAATGAAGCTGTAGCTTTTCCTTGTTCAGGAAGATGTTAATTCAAAAAAAAAATGTTTAAGAGAAATTCCTATTCTATATATTTGAGACACTGAAGAAAAGGAAATTGTAATAGTGCAGAAGATACACAAGCTCACATAACTGAAGCATACTGAGAAAAAAAACCTCATTCACTGCGCTTCAGGTAATTGAGTTTTGCAGTATAACCTACAACAGGAATATGGTCTCCTGATCCTTGAAATACTTTAAATTTCTTTTTATGGAAAACCAGTTTGTCATCCTTGCAAAGAACATTATTTTTAACAATGTAAGTTTTCTGTGAATATATACTCTCTATAAAGAACCACATAATGGAGAATAACAGGCAAGTTTTTGCTGCTTCTTTTTTGTAATTGCATAATTCAAATGACTGCTTCTGAGTTTAATAGGGGCAGATGTTAGGAAGGCCTTTGCTATGTATTACCTAAAAAACATAAAAATATTAATCTGGTGAATCTTAAATTGCATTATTCAACTGAATAAATGCATCACTTCAGGAACATGTTATATTTTCTTAGATACAAGCACTGTCACCTATCAAAATACTTCAACTCTAAGGGAGAGGGTGTTGTTCCCTTCATGTTGCATAACTGTAAGGCTGTCCTCAAAGTTGCAGAACATGAACAAAAAACCTACTGCACAAAAAAGGAGAGAGGAAAGAGGGGTTATCTTGCACATTCCTCTCTCACCTCAGTCTTCAAGCTTAAATTTCTTGGAATTACCCTGGTTCTGATCCACAAAGGTACTTAGGTGCCTAAGTCTCAGTTTTAGGCTCCACTGTGATCCACAAAACTCCTGCTGAACACTGTAGGCTCCTAACCTCACTCTGCACCTAAGTTTCTGCCTGTGGGTATGCACATTGCTGCCTCGCTTTAGGTGCCCATTCAGCTACCTCCAGCTTAAACTCCAGAACAATTCATGAAGCAGGAAGGACTAGTGTTCAGCCATCTATGTAGCACATAGGGCCCAATCCAGTATGCATGTTCAGAGGTTGCCTACCGGATCAGGTCTGGTTCAAAATATGGCTGCTGGAAGAGGAGGAGGTGCTGCCACCACCCACCTTATATCTTTTAGACCTGTGGTTAGAGCACTCATGTGCAGCATTACAACATCTAAGTCCCTTTGTGGATCTAGGCACTTGTGCCTGCATTTCACATTGATTTTGCTATTCCCCTCTTCCCCTACACACATTTCACCGTCAGGGATATTTGTTCTTGTAGGCATGCACTTCAGGTCAACAAATCTGCTTTCTAGTAAATTAAGAAAATCTGAATTATCCCTTCCTGAACTAGGTTGGGAACCTTTATGATAACTTATTTTCAGACCTCTCTAGGTTAATAATGTGGGAGGGGGCAGTAATGTGGCATAAAAAATGTGGTGAGGGAGAGAAAAAGTGTGTGCACATAAAAAAACCAGAGAATTTTCCACTTCACAGAGACTGTGGTACTGCTGAATCTCCTATTCCAGGTTTAGAAAGATATTATGCAGTGCTTAATTTGTAACGAAAGAATTTGCTCAAGCAAATTTTTTACTTTCATAACTGACATGCCAAGCCCAAAGGTGCCAGGACGACGAACTGCCAAGCTTAGAGGTTCCAGGGCTCAGCCCTGGCACAAATTAAACACTGATATTACTACCTGGGATAGTGAACATCAAGTTCTACTGCTGTCCACTTTGTGTGATCAGTGTGGCATATGTAGCCATGAAACCGTGATACTCTTTTCTTTCCTCTTTACTGCACCTTTACATTTCTAAGTTCTCTCCCTGGATGCACAGTTTAACAACCACTTTATTCTCAGAGTTCAGACTGTGAAAAGTGCTCTCACATAGAGACTTTGTTCTTGTTGGTTGTTTTGCTGTTCTCAATCTAAAATAAAGGTCATTCTGATTAAAATTATGTTCTTCCTTTCAGAAAGATCAAGCAGATATTTTTGGTCGGTCATGCATCCTGAATTATCAAGCACCTGACTGCATGTATTGTAGTTTTAGTAATGAAGTCAACATTGGTCTCTTTGTCACTTGAAAAACAGCAATATATCAGTGCATGTTTGCATTAGCTTTATTTTCACCTTTGTTTCTAGAGAAGGACAACTTGGTAGGAAAATGTATGCTACTCTGTATGCAAATTACAAAGTCACTTGCAGAGATCAGTCACTCAGAATTCAATATTTGGTGTTCTTAGAGAACCTAAAACCAAAGCCCTAAGCCTAAATTCAATTCTTCTTTGAGTAGTGTCCCTGTGGGTGCTCCACTTCAGGTGTTGGCACGTCCTCGATCGGAGATTTCGCCAGCAGTGCCCATCCGGGTCGCGCATGCGCCGTCCCTGTCTTGCGGCACCCTTGGCGCCCTTTTGGCACACGTGACGCGGACCCCTCAGTTCCTTCTCAACCATCCGTGGTTCAAGATGGAGCTCCCAGCAGTTCTTTATAGCCCGCTAGAAATCTTCAATAAGTCTTTTCTTTTTTCATAAAGTTACTTAGTTTTACCCATAGTTTAGTGTATCTTACCTTAATCCTTCCCCATTAAAGTAGAGAAAGTTTCCAGTTCACAGGACCTGGCTCTCTTTCCAGTTCACAGGACCTTGACATCTGCTGGAAGAGCAATACAGCAGAGCGCAGACAATCCAGGAAGTTTTTGGAGAGTGTTGTGGACAACTTCCTGGTGCAAGTGCTGGAGCAACCAACTAGGGGCCGTGCTTCTCTTGACCTGCTGCTCACAAACAGGGAAGATTTGGTAAGGGAAATAGAAGTGGGTGGCAACCTAGGCAGCATTGACCATGAGATGGTCGAGTTCAGGATCCTGACAAAAGGAAGAAAGGAGAACAGCAGGATACGGATACGGTCAGAAAAGCAGACATTGACTCCCTCAAGGAGCTGATGGGCAAGATCCCCTGGGAGGCCAATATGAGGGGGAAAGGAATCGAAGAGAGCTGGCTGTATTTTGAAGAAACCTTATTGAGGGCGCAAGAACAAACCATCCCGATGTGCAGAAAGAATAGCAAATATGGTAGGCGCCCAACTTGGCTTAACAAAGTCGTCTTTGGTGAGCTTAAACACAAAAAAGAAGCTTACAAGAAGTGGAAGCTTGGTCAGATGACTACGGAGGATTATAAAAATACTGCTCGAACATGCAGAAATGAAATCAGGAAGGCCAAAGCACAATTGGAGTTGCAGCTAGCAAGGGATGTGAAGGGGAACAAGAAGGGTTTCTACAGGTATGTTACCAACAAGAGGAAGATTAGGGAAAGTGTGGGCCCCTTACAGAATGGGGGAGGCATCCTAGTGACACAGGATGTGGAGAAAGCTGAGGTACTCAATGCCTTTTTTGCCTCTGTCTTCACAGACAAGGTCAGCTCCCAGACTACTGCACTGGGCGGCACAGAATGGGGAGGAGCTGAACATCCTTCAGTGCTGAAGGAACAGGTTCAGGACTATTTAGAAAGATTGGACATACACAAGTTGCAGTGGGAGAGGTCTAGGTTGGATACTAGGAAAAAGTTTTTCACTAGGAGGGTGGTGAAGTATTGGAATGGGTTACCTAAGGAGGTGGTGGAATTTCCATCTTTAGAGGTTTTTAAGCTGCGGCTTGAGAAAGCCCTGGCTGGGATGATTTAGCTGAGGTTAGTCCTGCTTTGAGCAGGGGGTTAGACTAGATGACCTCCTGAGGTCCCTTCCAACCCTAATCTTCTATGATTCTATGATTCTAAAAAAAAAAAAAATCCCCTCAGTCTTACCCTTCCGTTATAGCTAGGATTATGCTCAGTTCCCCCAGCTTCAAACGCTGTACCTCATGCAGAGACACTATGCCTGCTTCGGATGGACACTCTGAGTGCATCACTTGCCTCAGTGAAGGAAATGCTGCCCAGAAATGCGTCCATTGTACAAACATAAAAGCCAGAGCCAGGTGTGACAGGGACCTCCACCTGAAACTAATACTCATGGAGTGGTCACTAAGATCTGCTTCAGATCCTGGGCCGTTGAGGTATCAGCCCAATAATTCCAGATACCAATATTATTCGCAGAACAGATGATATGAACCGTCACGCTCCCGTCAAAGGCCACAACGACGTCAACAAAATAACCAGTAGCCATCAACATCCCAGGCTGCCCCTCCAAAGCAGCAATTTTGAGGTCTTGGTCAAGGGTCTGTACGACCTCCCCTGCCTTCAGCCAGACTCCATCTTATTCAAACATTGGCTACGCCCCTTTTAACAATACTAGGCGAACATAACATCAGACTAATGGGTACTAGACATTGTCTGATCTGGATATACTATCTTTTTCTCCCAATCCTTTTTACAACCCAACCTCCTTTCCTGTCTCTCCTCAGGGACCCATCTCATGAACAACTATTACAACAGGAGATCAATCATTTACTCCAAATAGGTGCTATAGAGCATATTCCCTCTCAACACAGAGGAAAAGGTTTTTATTCCCTTTATTTTCTCACCCAAAAGAAAACCGGAGGTTGGAGACCCATTTTAGACTGAAGAAAATTGAACAAATTCATAAAGATACAAAAATTCAGGATGGTTACTCTGGCTACTATATTGCTGGTCCTGGAACAGGGGGAGTGGTTTGCAGCTCTCGACCTTCAGGACACATATTTTCATGTTACTATTCATCCAGCCCACAGAAAATTCCTAAGATTCACACTCCTCAACAACCACTATCAATACACAGTGCTACCCTTCGGCCTTTGCACTGCTCCAAGAATCTTTTCCAAAGTCCTTGCTGTAGTAGCAGCTTACCTTCACAGCCTGGGGGTCACCATATTCCCCTATCTCGATGATTGTTTAATAAGAGCACACACCTATATGGAAGCTGTACATGCAGTTAACTCTACAAGGTCAATATTTCACACACTAGGCCTTATGATAAATGACAAAAAATCCACCCTACAACCTGCGCAACAACTATAACTTATAGGGACACACCTGAATTCCCTCACCGCCAAGGCATTCCTACCAAACAGCAGATTTCAGACTATTGTAAATCTGGAATCTATAATACAAAGCAGCCCAACGCTGAATGTACGTACATGTCTTCAAATGTTGGGTCATATGGCAGCCACTACCTTTGTAGTGCAAAATGCACAGCTGCACATAAGGCCACTTCAAATGTGGCTTGCGACAGTTTACAAACCACAAAGACACTCTATATACAAAATGGTATTAATCCCCAAAAACATCAAACAGTCATTAAAATGGTGAACACAGCCCAACAACCTTCTAACAGGAACTCCATTCATAAGTGAAATACCTTCAATCATGATCACAGCAGATGCATCACTAACTGGATGGGGAGTGCACCTACAAAACCATACCACTCAAGGCAAATGGTCATCACAGGAAATGAAATTGCACATAAACCTAATGGAGTTACCAGCTGTCCGCAATGCCCGTATACATTTCCTACCTCTGATAGCAGGAAAACGATAAAGATAATGACAGACAATATCGCCTGTATGTTCTACATAAATCGCCAAGGAGATGCAAGGTTCAGCTCTCTATGCTCAGAGGCAATGAGATTGTGGAATTGGTGCATATCTCATAACGTCCGCATTTCAGCGGCATAACTACCTGGTACCCAAAATACCACTGCAAACAACCTGAGCAGAAAATTCAGCAACAATCACATGTGGGAACTACACAACACAGTTCTAGAAAATATCTTTCATCAACGGGGATACCCCACAATTGATCTGTTTGCAACAATGAAGAACTGCAAATGCCGTTATTTCAGCTCAAGAGCAGGTCTAAGTGCACACTCACTGGGGGACGCAGTCCTCATCAACTGGAACACAGGTCTCCTGTATGCATTCATATCTATCCCCATGATAGCCAAAACCATACACAAAATACGCAGGGACAATGCAAGTGTGATAATGATAGCTCCAGCACGGTTCTGGCAACCATTGTTCGCTTATCTCACACAGATGTCAATCCACGCACCAATCATTCTTCCACTAGTCGACGATCTCCTCTCCCAGGACAATGGAACCATACGCCATCCACACCTGAAGAATTTACATCTCACAGCATGGTTCCTAACTGGTTCCGACAAGCTGAATTACAATGTTCAGAACAAGTAAGGAACGTTTTACTGAACAGTAGAAAACCCGCCACAAGAAAAACTTACCTTCAGACATGTAGATTCTCCTTATGGTGTCAAAGGAAGCAGGTCAACGCACTAACGGCATCAATCCCTACTGTAATAGACTATCTCCTGGAAATAAAAAAATCTGAATTAGCGATTAGCTTAATTAAAGCACACCTAGCAGCTATCACCACCTTCCATGATCTCATTGACGATACCATGATTTTCATGCATCCAATTGTCAAACACTTCATGACCGGTATACAAAATGTGAACCCAGACATACGTCCTCCCATTATACCTTGGGACCTCAATTTGGTCCTCAGGGCAATTATCAAGCCACTATTCGAGCCTTTAGTGACTTGTTCACTACTGCATATGTCCATGAAGGTAGCATTTCTAGTCGCCATCACTTTGGCATGTTCTGTGACTGAACTCTGAGCACTTATGGACCACCCACCGTATACAATATTTCACAAAGATAAGGTGACGCTATGACCTCATCCAAAGTTCCTCCCCAAAGCAACATTGTCATTCCACCTTAACCAAAATATCCATTTACCTACCTTTTATTCGAAACCACACTCCAGTGCACAGACGAGCCATGGTGTTTTAACAAGAAAGTATTAAACCTTTCAGGAAATCTCCTAAGCGCTTCGTATCAATTACAGAACGTTCCAAAGGCAATGCCATATCCACCCAAAGGCTTTCAAATTGGATTTCTGCCTGCATCCACACATGCTACACAGTCAGGAGTGATGCCACCCCAGAGTGTCCGGACTCACTTAACTAGATCAATTGCTACATCCACGGCCCTCTTGCATAACATACCAATTACTGAAATATGCAAAGCAGCGACTTGGGCCTCGGCCCACACTTTCATAAAACATTATGCCATCGACCAAGCATCAAGGCATGATGCAGCTATCAGACTATCAGTCCTCTCCTCCATTTAACCTAACAACTCCGAAGCTCCCTCCTCTAACTGAGGGAACTGCTCGAAATCACCTGGAATGGAACACCCACAGGGACACTACTCGAAGAAGAAGAGGTTACTCACCTTGTGCAGTAACGAAGGTTCTTTGAGATGTGTGTCCCTGTGGGTGCTCCACTACCCATTCTCCTTCCCCTCTACTTAGGAGTCAAACACACAGCTCTACGATAGAGAAGGAACAGAGGGGTCTGCATTGCATGTGCCGAAAAGGGCGCCAACAGCACCGCGAGATGGGGACAGCGCATGTGCGAGCCGGATGGGCACTGCTGACGAAATCTTCAATCGAGGATGCACCAACACCTGGAGTAGAGGCAGGGGGCACATCTCGAAGAACCTTCATTACTGCACAAGGTGAGTAACCTTCTCTTTCATCAGATTTCTGAAGTTTCTTCATAGAAGAGTATCTCCACAATATCTATTAAAATAAAGGTGTCATTCCGACAACACTTCAGACTATAGTGCTCTCTCTTCAGAAAAGATATAGCACAAGCAACAGCTATGCTAGCTTAATCATACTCCCCTGCCAAAGTGCTCCAATCATGATGACTCACTGATTATTTCATTTGGCTGCAATACCTGCATCCTGCAGTGCTGCAGCAGTCAGTCATGCTGTTAGTCAGCAGCAACCCACTTGGTGGCACTGCTATCTTTTTCCATTTGTTTAGCTACACATATACAGGCATCAAACTATGGGACTATATTTATATTAACAATGACAGTATCCTGATGGCAATTTATAACATGTATGTTACTTGTACAGACTAAAATCTAAATCTGAAGACTACATCCTACCCAGTTGTATGCTATTTCAGATGGTTTAGTACAGAATATAGTGCATTGTGTACAGTAAGCATGTTACCAGTATGTGAAATTTAATTAAAACTGTGTCAAAAACTAAGTGGAGTACAAGAATAGTTTAATCACATTTGGCAGTCCACCAGTCCCCACACCTTTCCACTCTTTCAAAGCAAGATTACATGAAGATGTGACTTTTAGTTAATTAACTTGTATAGAGAGAGCTGAATTTTCTTTTAATTTTTTTTATAAAAAATATCTTTACCAAAAAAACCCCAAATTTTTTCAAGAAAAATTTCAATTAGGTTAAAACCCTAAAATCTCTTTGATTTATGTTTCTTTGTTATTTTCCTCCCCTTTCTCTAGAGGTAAAATTTTATCAATTTTTCTCATCAAAATCTCATGTTTAAGTTTCAGGGTAGGTGGAATCATCTTTTTTATTTTAACCACTCTTGTGCTTTTATTTTCATTAGTGATTTGTTTCCATGACTTGTATATTATAGCGTAATAGAGTATTCACAGCGTAAAGGGTATTTACTCCCTGGAACAATAATTATTGCAGGTGTTCATTTGCTTCACTTCTCCTGTGAGGCCTTTAGAGGTTCCTGGAAAAGACAAAGACAAAAGTGGACTTCAATGACTTCAGGACTAATTGCAAAATTGTCTTAAACTCTTTGACTTCATAAGGTTGCCAACCCTCCATGATTGTCTTGGAGTCTCCAGGAATTAAAGATTATGTCATGTGATGAAACCTCCAGGAATCAGTGCAACCAAAACTGGCAACTCTGTGTGGGTTTCTTAATAATTTCTTTTCTCTTACTCACACACTGAGCACAAAAATTTCTCCGCTGAGCAACCTTTCTTCATCATTCCGGGTCCAGGAAAAGAGATACAGATTGTGGTTTCTTTGGAGATGCTTGCGTTTTACAATGTTGGGGATGCAATAAACATCTCACTACCCTGTGAAAACCTGGGGGTGGGGAGAGCATGGCTGAGGCTTATGTCTCTTAGAATCATAGAGGATATGGGTTGGAAGGGACCTCAGGAGGTCATCTAGTCCAACCCTCTGCTCAAAGCAGAACCAATCCCAACCAAATCATCCCAGCCAAGGCTTTGTCAAGCCTCACCTTAAAAACCTCTAAGGAGGGAGAGTTCACCACCTCCCTAGGTAACCCATTGCAGTGCTTCACCCTCCTAGAGAAAAAGTTTTCCTAATATCCAATCTAGACCTCCCCCCCCCTGCAACTTGAGACCATTGCTCCTAGTTCTGCCATCTGCCACCACTGAGAACAGCCTCCTTCTTAGCTAACATGGCTGTACCATGGCAGACCCATGGCTGGGCTGGGGGCGGCCACCACAATGACACAAGCCGGCCCACCCATGTGCATAGACAAGGAGCCAAGTTTGTAGCTGCTCCAAGCCCGCGCAGGGTCCAGCGCAGCGCACCCACGGAGAGGGGCGAAGACTACAAGCCCCAGCATGCAGCGCGAGGGGCCCCTCTGCAGTCAGCGCAGGATCGCGCAGCCGCCACGCTTCTGGGAGGAGGAGGGGCCCGGGCCGGCTGGGCCCCGTGCGGCGCGGCGCGGCGCTGCCGTTCCTGTCGTGTCGTGTCGTGTCGGGTGAGAGGTCAGGGCGGTGAAGGCAACATGGCGGCCCCCGGGAAGGCGAAGCGCGGGCAGGTGGCGCTGGCGGCCGAGAACCGGAGCAAAAAGAAAGCGGGTAAAGGGGCGCGGCGGGAGTGCGGGAGCCGAGCGCGCGCTGGGCGGTTACACGGCTCGGCCTGGGCTCCGCGCGGCGGCCTTTCGAAAAGAGCCCTCCGCGCGCGCCCGTCAGGCGACCCCGCCTTGCTGCCGGGAGCCTGCCGCGTATCTCGGGGGGTTGTGCGCGTGCTCGGGCTCGGCTCTGTGTGCCGGGGAGGCTGTGCGCGTGCTCACCCTCACCCCCGGGTGTGTGTGTGTGTGTGTGTGTGTGTGTGTGTGTGGCGGGGGAGGGGCGGTGCGCGTGCTCACCCTCACTCCCTGGGTGTGTGTGTGTGTGTGTGTGTGTATGGGGGGTGGTGGTGTGCGTGCTCACCCTCACCCCCTGGGGGTGTGTGTGTGTATGGGGGGGGGGGGGGTGCGTGCTCACCCCGTCTGCTGGAGTGAGAATGTGCTCACGCTTACTCCTGTGAAAAGCAGTGCATGTAATTGGGGTGAGCTCTACATGGAGACCTGCAGTACTAACATCCCTCTCACTCCCATGACTCATTGCCAGGATCAACTGTCTGAGCCAGCCCTGCTTCCCCCAGCTCCTGCTCCCCTACCTGCTTGCATTCCCCTCTACCCCCCCGCACCTGGCGCTGCTGGGAAGATACCTGGGAAGTGCAACATGCTCAGCGAAGCTGGGCTGGTTGTGCCCCACTCCTGTGATGCAGGCAAAGATTGAAGGGGGGAGAACAATACCTCCATTTGGGGCAAGTGTGAGCCAGAGTCACAATGGCACTACCCTTCTGTAATCATGTTGGGAACGGGACATAAGAGAATGAGTGTGCACAGTGCTGTACCACTGGTGAGCTGTGGTGATGATACAGGGGTATAAGTGGTCCAGGCTGCGTGACTAGTAAGGATGCTCAGTGTAGGGTGCACTTGGATGGCTTCATGTTTCTGTCTTTCAAAAAGAAATTAAAGAGAATAAAATCAAATGTGCAGCTGAAAACCCTCACTCCAGCTGTTTCTCATGCAGACATCAAGATCACATTTATAGTGATTGAACCTTGTTCAGGGTTAGGCCCAAGAGTGTGTCTCAGACTGTCTAAACTTATGGCACCATGTAGAGTACAGTCACTACATGTGTAGCTACACTGCAGTGAAAGGCTCTGGCAGGAGGGAAGCAGTTTCCCCATTGCCAGAGCCTTTCACTAAGGTGGGCAAAGGCCCTGGCAGCAGTTAGGTATCAGGACACCACACAGAATAGCAGTGTAGACATGGAATGCGCTGCTGGTGCAGGTAGAGAGCCACGTGTGGTATATACCCTGGGAGTTCAGGCATATAGGGCAGTCTACTTGCTGAAGCTGTGCCTCATCATCTACACTGCTACTTATATCCATGCTAGCTGAGCGTGCCATGTCTGTATTCTACATGCCACTGTAAGTGTGGATATACCTTCAGATCATATCTGACACTAATGGTTACACAGAAAGAAAGCAGGATTGGGACATGAGGATTAATGGATCTTCTGTCTTTCAAATACTTCCTTGTTACTTGAAAGCAAATAATACCAGGAATTTCAGACATAACTGGGCCAAGAATAATCCAGTCCCCTGTAAACTGTATGATGGGGGTGAAGGGCTGTCTTTAAACATTTTGCGTTAGTCTGCTTTCTGTTCTCATTTTAAAATACCTTTTTTTCCTCATTTATACCATTTAGTTCCTGCTCCCTGTGGAGTGATGGTGGTCATCTTTTCCAACGATTTGGGAATACAGTTTGTTTTAAAACTCTACACAAAATAAGGGCCTAGTTTTGCAAACTTAGTCATGTACATAATCTTTAGCAATACATTTACTCTTATTGCCATCAAGGATAATAGGTTTGACTGCTAGAGTTCTATTGCACCAGTTTTCCACTTATGAAGAACGTTTGACAATGTTGGTATGAATTATTTTGTAACATTAAAGTGGAGTGCTTGAAAGTAGATTCTCCTTTCCACCTGCCTCTCTAAACCACTCCAGATAATAAAGAAATGTTACGTTACTCATTTGAGTAACACACTAAAATAATTGTATTGTGGCTTCCCACTCCTCGGAGCTCAACTAAACACTAAATAAAAATTATCCCACAAATTGTTAGTCACCGTGTCTTATTTTTTTTGTTTCCTGCACAGAAAAATGTCTGCGTAATGTCATTAAACTTGTCTGCCTGGTAATCATTTGTTTTTATAATAATATCTGTTAAGCAGAACAAATATAATCATCTGTGCAAACAAATGAAACCATTTAAATCTTTTATAATTAATATTTTTATTAGAATTAATCATTTTGGGAATTGGATGGCTCAACTGATTGGTAATAGTATGTGACATTTCTCTGCTCAGGCTCCAATTCAGCAAGCAGCAGCAGCACTTGAAAGCTGTTTGGTTTCTTATAGGAAATGGATTATTAGGCTCAGTCCATTTCCTAAAGAGCAGGTGTCTAGGTCAATAGAATCACTATCAGGGTTGATTAGTGCCTATGTCAGCCTCCCTGCTGAGACTACCAGAGATTGAAGTCTCATATCCATGGGTCTGCATTTCCACTGACCTTCCTTATCTGCTCCTTGGATAAATAAAGGAATTTAAGGTCTGCCTTTCAATATTGTTGAACACTTACAGCTACTCTTGATTTCAGTGGGAGTTGTGGATACTCAGCTCTCCTCTAAAATCAGACCCCAATGTTAAGGACTGTTAATCGAGCACCATGGTTTTCAACCTTTCCTGACTACTGTACCCCTTTCAGGAGTCTGATTTGTGGGTTACACCTCACTTTAAAACTACTAGCTTACAAAATTAATCATAAAAATACAAATGTGTCACAGCACACTTACTGAAAAATTGCTTATTTTCTCATTTTTACCATATAATTATAAAATAAATTGATTGAAATATAAATATTGTACTTACATTTCAGTGTAATACTTTTCATTTATGAGCCTTGTCTGAAGCCAGAGCTGCAGGTGGCAGGGCTGAAGTTCAAGTGGCTGAAGCATGTAACTTAGCTTTGCGGGGCCCCCAGTGACATGGAGCCCCCCGGCCAGTTGTCCTGCTTACCACCCCCTAAAGCTGGCCCTGCACTTGCAATCCCACTAAACCTGTCCCTCAACCACCCCTGAGGGTTAAAACCCCAAAGTTGAGAAACACTGTTCTAGATGAGTTGAATACCCCCTGGAAGACCGCTGTGTACCCTTGGGGTTATGCGTATCCCTGGTTGAGAACCACTGATCTAGCACCTTTTGCAATCATTACATGAAAAAAAAAATTAGTGGTTGGAGGGAAAAGCACTCTAATGCAAGTAAATTTTTATTTGTAACAGTAGATGAATCTGAACTTCTCACTGTCCCTGATGGATGGAAAGAACCAGCCTTTAAAAGAGAAGATAATCCTAGAGGGCTCCTGGAGGAAAGCAGCTTTGCAACTCTGTTTCCGAAATACAGAGAAGCTTACTTGAAAGAGTGTTGGCCATTGGTGCAGAAAGCCTTGAATGAGCATGTATGAATAATTCCTAGATATACATTAAGTAAACTTATACCATTTCAAAGACTTATTACACATAATGTTAATTATTTAAAGCAAAATCATGCAAGAAAATGCACTATTTTCACAATATTTTATGTATATATTTCTTAATATGCTAACTCATTATATTTTAAGAATTTAGAATGGAATCCTGCAGTCTGATTTTAATTTACTAAGCTAGAAGTCAGTTTAGAAATCAAATCTGCATACAGCATAAAAATGGCAATGTTTTATTCTGATGATTGACTATTGATGTAATTGACCATTATTTTTAATATCTTTATAAATATTGCAGCATGTGACCACAATGTTGGACTTAATTGAAGGGAGCATGACTGTCACCACAACTAAGAAGACTTTTGATCCATATGTGATCATCAGGGCAAGAGATTTAATAAAGCTTTTAGCAAGAAGTGTTCCATTTGAACAGGTTTGTAACAAAAGCCAGTAATTTATATCAACTATTCATTAGGTCAATTTTAATATTACATTTATCTATATTAAATTATGGACTTTTATATTCCTATTTTTAAAAAAGTTTTGATTTTCAAGTAAAGTCAGTTGAGGAGAATAGAATATAATTTTCAAAAGAAAAAATACATCTGGGAATACTGAAGCTGTACTTAAAGTGACAGACTGTTGTTTTGTTGACTTTCATTTAGTAATAAATGATGAGTTTGTGCTCTGATTAATTTTATCACAGTGATGTAGTTCTGATTGCCTGTATGTTTGCCCATCACTTTTATTTCTAACATATCTTTGATTTTCCTTTCTAGGCAATACGCATCCTTCAGGATGACACTGCATGTGATATCATTAAAATAGGGTCTTTAGTGAGAAACAGAGAGAGATTTATAAAAAGAAGACAAAGACTCATTGGACCAAAAGGATCCACTCTGAAGGTACATCTTACAAGTGTAATAATCAAAATTTTAACTGTATGAAGTTGTTCATCTAAGCAACAGTTTATACTTTTTATTCCCTTTTTTTGTATAGGCTCTGGAACTGTTAACAAACTGTTATATCATGGTTCAAGGGAACACTGTTTCAGCTCTGGGACCTTTTAATGGGCTAAAAGAGGTAAGAGAGAGAACGCACTAGCTTTTTTTAATAGACCACTGCCCCAACTGTATCCCTCCCCACAAACAACACTTAGCTACTTCCCAGACAACTTCCTATCCCAAAAACCTCAACATTCTTCTTCACTCATCCACCCACCATCCTTCCTACCCTATTACTCACCCACCTTCCATGTGCTATCCCTGCCATTGCTTGGGGCATGATGTGTTTAACCTTAAGATGAAGTTGTTAGCTACATTCAAATTATTTGCTGGCATGCAAATTTACTCATTGAATAATTTACATGAATGTCACACATGGACATGCACAAAACTTGTCAATTATGACCCCTCTTTCTTTCAGTGGTCTAATTGCAGGTAAGGTAAGTGGGTCGCTCTACATCATAGACAGTAGGGACAGAAACAGTGCAGAAATACAGGAGTTATGTGAGGACGCAGATATTGCTAAGATGTTTGTTTATCAAGCTGAGCAATATTGTCTCGTTTCCTTGTACTCCCCATCTGCCTGCATCCATCTGTTTTCTTGTATTTAAATTGTAATCTCCATGGGGCCATCCTTTGTGCTTTGTTTGTACAGCACCTAGCATATTGGTTTTCAGACTGGAGTACCCGTACCCCTAGGGGTACGCAGGCTCTCTGGGTACGCGAGAAAAATCCTGTAATGTCGAACCATGCATTTTATTTAGTAAGACTTGGCAATCTAAACATAGGTATATTATAACCTTATCTCAGATGGGGTAATCAGTAGACTATGTTATTTGGAAAGGGGTATGTAGCCTAAAAAGGTTGAAAACCATTGACATAGCTCAGTGAGGTCTTGGTCCATGACTGGGGCTGCTGGGTGCTACAGTAATATAATAATAATAATAATAAAAATATAAAGGTATCTGAGTAACTATTTTTCAGCATCAATGAAATTGGTTTCACATTCAGATGGACTGTTATTTTGAGTTGCAAACTCTGCAGGAGAATGTTAAAAGCAGTTGTTTTCACGGGAATTATAACACAATTCCATGGAAACCTTTCTATTGGTTGTGGGTATCGTTTTTCAAAATCAAAATTTGGGGGTAAATTTGACTTCACTGTGTCTTTTTAAATTGATGATATAACACTTGAAAAAGATAACATTAATTTAAAAATCATATTTCTATCTGAAACTTTTACTTTTTTTTACAGGAAATGAATCAGTAGTTAGTTTTAAGATAATTAATTAAAAAAGGTTGAGAGAAAAAATCTCTCTAAAGGTCCTTTTGTGCAAAGGAGTTTGAAGAAATCATTGTGTATTTAGGACTTTCATTTATAATAACTCAGAATGTTGATCGCGTTTTCCTTTCCCTTTGCTTTCTTTTAAAACTAGGTTAGAAAAGTGGTCCTGGACACTATGAAGAATATTCATCCCATATATAACATTAAGGTGGGTGTGGTCTGGTGTATTATATTAAGGCTAGTACATTACAGTTCACTGAGTAAGGAGTTGCATCTTGCCAATCTTTCTGTGTTAAAGTATGTTCTTTGAAACATGGCATCTTAATTTATGAAAAGCAGTATCAAATATTTCTGTGATACTTTATTTTGAGGATTTCTCTAATACAATTTTTTAAAGAAACTTTTACAGTATATTGCTTTGAATATACTTCTGTGTATTAGAGTACACAATCAGTAGAATCATAACAGTATCTGACAAAGCACCAATGGAAAAGTGCATGTTAATCTGTCTCCATAATTAGCATCTTGATACTTATTAATACAATATCAAGGCAAAAACGAGAGTCCTGTAGCACTTTAAAGGTTAACAAATTTAATTTCTGCAGGCATAAGCTTTCGTGGGCTGCAATTGCAGCCCACAAAAGCTTGCAGCCCACAAAAGCTTATGCCTGCAGAAATTAAATTTGTTAGTCTTTAAAGTGCTACAGGACGCTCGTTTTTGCTGTATACAGACTAACACGGCTATCCATCTGAAAATATCAAGGCAGCTTCCCTAGTACCACTAATGTCTCTGAATCCCTGTAGAAAGAACTCCTTGAGGCATAATTATCTCATCTGTTTGACTGCTCCTGCTTAAACCACTCCAATTTCCCTGTGAGCGTAGGTGATTCACTATACATTTAAATAACTGGGCTTAAATGTGTTAATTATACGTCTTAAATAATATTTCTTTTTAATATTTTGAAATAATTGAAGACTCTCATGATTAAAAGAGAGCTGTCAAAGGACGCTGAACTAAGAACGCAAAGTTGGGAACGATTTTTGCCTCAGTTCAAACACAAGAACTTGAACAAACGCAAGGAGCCAAGGAAGAAAAATATGAAGAAGGAGTACACACCTTTCCCACCTCCACAACCAGAAAGCCAGGTCAGTCCAAGTCTTGAATAATTCCACAGGAAAGATAAAAGGGCCTGAAATTTTGCTGCTAAGTAATTGATAGTTGGAAGCATTAGTCAGTTGATGCTGGATGCATTCCTCGGTATCAATCTAATACATAGCTAAAGTCTCTCAGTAAATGTGTTTTTTACAGGTTGATAAAGAATTGGCAAGTGGTGAATACTTCTTGAAAGAAAGCCAGAAGAAACGAAAGAGAGTGGAAGAGATAAAGGTAAGGCTGTTTTAATTTGTTTCAGCCTTCAGCAAAAAAAGAAAATGGGTCTGTTCATATTTTTGGTCAGTCAGATTCTCATTGTATCTGATGTGCTTGGCAAGGCAAGTGTTTGACCTTTTTTGTTTGTAATTTTAGGCGAAACAAGCAGAGGCAATTAGCAGGAGACAAGAGGAAAGAAACAAAGCTTTTATCCCTCCCAAGGAAAAGCAAGTTGTAAAACTGAAGAAAGGTAGTGTTGGTTTTCTGTCTTTAGAATCCTTTCTACTGTTTTTTTTTTTTTTTTTTTTTTTATTAGCTGCTGTTCCTTTGGTAGGTGGCTATATGCCAACCAAGGTATATGAAGCATGAAATTCACTTTTGAGTAAGGTGCAAGGCCACCTCACCACTTACGCTCATCAGTGGAACTGCATGAGGCAACAGAATAGATGAAGCAGCCAATGGCAGTGCTAAGGAATTTTTAGCCTAACAGTGTTGACTGTAGACAGTGACATTGGGGCAAGACAAAGAGCGACTACTGGATCATCAGGTATGTAGGAGGTGTGTTTGCTATTTCAGTCTGTGGGCTGGAATAGGAGCTATTCTGCTGATTCTAGTCTGTTGATTTTTGCACTTTAGCAATTTCTTTAAATTAAAAGAAAAGATGAACTTGCTGATCGTACTTCGTTGATGTTTGAAACATAAAGACAGTATTTAAAGGGGGAAAAAATTGACATTCTGAAAAAGTGTCCCATCATGAATTGGAACAAAAGGTCACACTAAAATTTTTGTGAATCGACAAGCTGGGGAAAAAAACATTGGTTGAAATCACTTGACATGTTTGTTTCAATATCTTTGAAACTTTTACATTTTATTTTTTTTTAATTTTAATATTTTGCTCTGATTTAAATTGCTAAACAAGAAGTTGATTTGACTGAAAAACAGAATTTTTCACTTACAAAATGTTGAAATGAGTTACTGGCTACTTTGAAACTATTTTCCCCAAAAATGTAGAAACAAGAAATTCATCAAAATTTACCCTTTTGCACAAACAGTTTGGTTTTGACAAATGGGCATTTTCTGATGAAAAATGATTTTTGTCAAAAAAAGTTCTCGACCAGCTGTACTTTTACTTACTGTGTATGCTGAACGTAAATTTCTCAGCCTTCTAAAATGAATTACAAAAATATTTTTGATGTTAAAGAGAAGAACTCGGAGATCTAAAAATGTCAGTTCAAATAGGAAATGGCTTATATGAGATAAACACACTTGATTCTATCTTATGATTCCTCCCCAAGAGGAAGGTGGGGTCAGGAAATCCTGTTTTTGGGTTTTTTTTTTTTGTTTTTTTGTGGTATTAAAACTCTTTTACTAAAATCACTGCTCGCAAAGGCCACTGGCTAGGTAAGAAGAAAATAACATTCACATGCCAGACCGCCTCATCCCCAATCTCTTTCTTTCTATGTTCACTATTAAACACAACTCACTGTGTATAAATATGGAATCATTTTGTAGACTATTTCCAATAGGTACTGGAAAAAAAGGAAGAGAGATGTTTCTCATATTTGTGTGTTGTTTTTTTAATTGTGTAGCTTCTACAGAAACAAAAATTGATATTGAAGCCATCAAGGAAAAGGTGAAGAAAGCAAAGAAGAAAAAGCTGGGAGCACTTCCAGTTGAAGAAGTTAAATTAAAAATTGCAGCAGATGAAAAGAAAAAGAAGAAAAAGAAATGATTTGTGAGCTGGAATACTTACATTTCTTTTACACTTGCAAAGGACTGTTTTTGTACTTTTAAGATTTAAGACTTGGGGTTTTGAGCATTGCCATACTGCCAGTGAACACTGATGAAAAGATTAAAGAACATATTAATGACAAAGAGAATATGTTGGAGATTTATAGATCTAAATAAGCCATGTAATAATCTTTGTAGTCTGAGAAGAAAATAATTTGGTATCTGCTATATCACATCTTAAACAGTTGTGAGAAGGTACAGTAGTATCTTTTCTCCATTCATGTTACACGTCTCAGAGTGATTAGGAGTTTTAAACCCCACGTGAAGGTTTTCAGTATTGCATAATACAAAAAGCAAGTTTGGGGGGGATTGGTACAGAATGCTAGCCATCAGGCCATAAGACTTTGACAGGAATATGGTGTGGGGTTTTTTGTTTTTTGTGGAAATGTTTCTCTAACAGACTGGCACTGTATAACAAGCTTCAGATATTGAAATGTTAAATGTGATAACTTTTGTAAAAGCAGCCAGTTGTATTTTTATATATTATATGTCTTTGTTTATCAGAGTAATATTTATTTTTTCATCTGTGTGGTGTGTATTTCTTAACTATTTATCTTCTCCACATTATAATGTGACTGCACCACGTGGCATTGTTTCCATGTAGACTACCCAGGGTACCTATCTTAAGACACTTGTTTAATTTCCTTAGTTTATGGAAGCAGATTTGAAACAAACTAAGCATGAAAGAATGCAAAGTTCAATGTGTGTTGCTGACATTTCATGCGCTAATTGGCCCAAAAGAATAAAATATTGAAGAGAAGTAACTGCTTAGGAAACCTATATATAAAAATTGGTGGTCTGCATGATAGTCTGTCACCCAGTGTTTGCCATAGATTACTATTTATTTATTAATGTATAAAATGGCATTAGAAAACAAAGTAAGTCAGAAAAGAAGTGGTGATGTGATTGTCCTTCATGTGGGTACAAATGATATAGCTAGATTCTCACTGGAATGTATTGAAGGAGACTATGCCAGGCTGGGGAAGACTCTTAAGGAAATGGATGCTCAGGTGATTTTTAGTGGGATTCTGCCTGTCCCTAGAGGAGGACAACAAAGGTTTGACAAGTTTCTGATGATCAATAGATGGCTCCGGCAGTGATGCTATAAGGAGGGCTTTGGAATGTATGGTCACTGGGAGGCATTCATGGACAGAGGACTGTTCTCTTGGGATGGACTTCACCTGAGAAGGGAGGGAAATGCACTTCTAAGATGGAGGCTGGCACAACTGATTGAGACCTTTAAACTAGGGAGTTGGGGAAGATGGTTGGGAAATGCCTAAGTAATCTCCATGCCTGATTTTAGAATTGAAAGGGAGGAAAATGAAGTAAGAAAGGACACAGCAGTAGGGAGCAGAATGGATATTAGGAGGAAGTGTAGTGTAGATACCAGTCTAATAGGCGATATTGGCAGTAGAATGACTGTGCCAAATCAGGTAAAGAAAGTGAGCGAAGCCAAACAGCAAAAATTAAGGTGTTTGTATACCAATGCAAGGAACCTGGGTAACAAAATGGAGGAACTAGACTACTGGTAGAGGAAGTGAAACCAGATATTATAGGAATAACAGAAACGTAGAATAGTAGTCATGACTGGTATACTGGTATTGAAGGGTATGTGCTGTTTAGGAAAGACAGATATAAAGGCAAAGGTGGTGGAGTAGTATTATATATCAGTGATGAGGCAGACTGTAAAGAAATTAGAAGTGATGGAATTGATAAGAGTCTATCTGGGTAAAAATCACATTGGGGAAGAAAACTATTAGACTTTCCCCTGGGATAGTGTTTAGGGTGTGATACAGACCACCAGGATCTGATTTGGACATGGATAAGGACCTCTTTAAGGCTTTTAATGAAGTAAATACTTCCGGGAACTGTGTGATTATGGGAGACTTTATCTTCCCAGATATAGACTGGAGGACAAGTGCTAGTAGTAATAATAGGGCCCAGATTTTCATGGATGTGATAGCTGATGGATTCCTTCATCAAATAGTTACTGAACCAACAAGAGGAGATGCCATTTTAGATTTGGTATTGGTGAGTAGTGAGGACGTCATAGAACTGGTTGTAGGGACAACCTTGGTCTGAGCAACCATGAGTTAATTCAGTTCAAACTAAATGGAAGGATAAACAAAAATAGATCTGTGACTAGGGTCTTTAACTTCAAAAGGGCTACTTACAAAAATTAAGGGAATGAATTGGGGAAGTGAACTGGACTGAAGAACTCGTGGATCTAAAGGTGGAGGAGGCTTGGAATTACTTCGAATCAGAGTTGCAAGAACTATCTGAAACCTGCATCCCAAGGAAGAGGGAAAAATTCATAGGCAAGAATTGTAGATGAAGCTGGATGAGTAAGCATTTCAGACAGGTGATTAAGGGAAAGCAGAAAGCCCACAAGGAGTGGAAGATGGCAGGAATCAGCAAGGAAAGCTACCTCTTGAAGATCAGAACATGTAGAGATAAAGTGAGAAAGGCTAAAAGCCAGCTAAAGTTGGATCTTGCAAAGAGAATTAAAACCAATAGTAAAAGGTTCTATAGCCATATAAATAGGAAGAAAACCAAGAAAGAAGTGGGATCACTAAGCATTGAGGATGGGGTGAAGGTTAAGGATAATCTAGGCATGGCCCAATATCTAAACAAATACTTTGCCTCCGTTTTTAATGAGGCTAGTGATGATCTTGGGGATAGTGGCAGGCTGGCTAATGGGAATGAGGATATGGAGGTAGAAATTACCACATCTGAGGTAGAAGCCAACTCAAACAGCTTAATGGCACTAAATCAGGGGGTCCGGATAATCTTCATCCAAGAATATTAAAGGAACTAGCACATGAAATTGCAAGCCCATTAGCAAGGATTTTTAATGAATCTGTAAACTCAGGGACTGTACCATATGACTAGAAAGGGAAAAACAGTGATCCGGGTAACTACAGGCCTGCTAGTTTGACCTCAGTAGTATGCAAGGTCTTGGGAAAAATTTTGAAAGAGAAAGTAGTTAAGAATATCGAGATTAACGGTAATTGGGATAAAATACAATATGGCTTTACAAAAGGTAGATTGTGCCAGACCAACCTGATCTCCTTTTTTGAGAAGATAACAGATTTTATAGACAAAGGGAATGCAAATGGATCTAATGTACCTAGATTTCAGTAAGGCATTAGATTTGGTTCCACATGAGGAATTATTATTTAAATCGGAAAATATGGGGATTAATATGAAAATTGAAAGGTGAATAAAGAACTGTTTAAAGGGGAGACTACAACAGGTCATACTGAAAGGTGAACTGTCGGCTGAAGAGAAGTTACTAGTGGAGTTCCTCAGGGATTTGTCTTGGGACCAATCTTATTTAACCTTTACCTTGGCACAAAAAGTGGGAATATGCTAATGAAGTTTGCAGATGACACAAAGTTGGGAGGTATTGCCAAAACAGAGGAGGATTGGGATATCATACAGGAAGATCTGGTTGACCTTGTAAACTGGAGTAATAGAAATAGGATGAAATTTAATAGTGGAAAGTGCATTTCGGGACTAACAACAAGAATTTCTGCTATAAACTGGGGACGCATCAGTTGGAAGTCACAAAGGAGCAGAAGGATCTGGGTGTATTGGTTGATCAGAGGATGACTATGAGCCGCCAATGTGATATGGCCATGAAAAAAGCTAATGCGGTCCTTGGATGTATCAGATGAGGTATTTCCAGTAGAGAAAGGCAGGTGTTAGTACCATTATATAAGGCGCTGGTGAGACCTCATCTGAAATACTGTGTGCAGTTCTGGTCTCCCATGTTTAAGAAAGATGAATTCAAACTGGAGCAGGTGCAGAGAAGGGCTACTAGGATGATCTGTGGAATGGAAAATCTGCCTTATGAGAGGAGACTCAAAGAGCTTGGCTTGTTTAGCCTAACCAAAAGAAGGTTGAATTGCTCTCTCTAAATGAATCAGAGGGATAAATACTAGGGAGGTGTTGGAGGCTCAGTACAATTTGAGTTGTTTGACCACTGTCCTATAGGCCTAGCATAGCTTCAGTTGCTTGCTTGGCTATTCTGACACCTGTAGCGTGACATCTTCCAGTTAGCACAGATGACCAGGAGTACTGAGTAACCTTGTAGATGTCTCAGTTTCTGCATACCATGGCAAATAATAAGACAAAATACAGATACTGTATGCTTGCAGCCGCACATAGATAACGGTGATGGGAACAAGAAGTTATCCTTGAACATCTGGGGGTACATTGTTTCATTGCCAAGGGGCATACTTTTACTCCTCCCCTCCTATCACCAGATGTTGTTTCGACGACCCCAATTATCATGGTGAGAATGGAGTGTAGTTAACGCTGGAAACCCAAGATAGGTAATTAGCATATATGATCATGAGAGAAAGATAATTAGGTGAAGGCTGTTTATGGAAGGGTGTAAGAAGTCACCACTTAGACAAAGGGGGGTGCTCCATCAATACTTGACTCCACGGGAGGTGCTGCTGGTCAGACCAGAGGCCACTGATTCCCTGGCGGGTCCCTGAAGAAAGCTGTTCTTGTATACAGCCTTCTGAGTGACTGCTTAGCTCTCTAGGCTTAGTGAGTATGATATATTGTAGTTAGTTTTAGGCTTTGTATTTAACTAGTATATTTATAGAAAACCTTGCACATTAAACCTTATTGATCTGCAAATCGGGTGTACTGTGTCTCATTGGTATCCACACTGATCACAAAATGTCCAGTATCAACAAGAGGGAGAGGAATTATTCAAGTTCAGCGCCTATGTGGACACAAGAACTAATGGATATAAACTGGACATCAGGAAGTTTAGACTTGAAATTAGACACAGGTTTCTAACCATCAGAGGAATGAAGTTCTGGAATAGCCTTCCAAGGGGAGTAGTGGGGGCAAAAAACCTAGCTGGCTTCAAAACTGAGCTCGATAAACTTATGGAGGGGATGGGATGATGGGACAGCCTAGTTTGGCAATTGACTGATCTTTGACTACTAGTGGTAGATATAACATTCCTTCATAGGCCATTGGGCCTATGTGGTGGGTTCTGATTTATTACAGAGAATTCTTTCTTGGGTGTCTGGCTGGTGAGTCCCACATGCTCAGAGTTTAACTCATTGCCATATTTGTGGTCAGGAAGGAATTTTCCCCCAGGGCAGATTGGCAAAGACTCTGTAGGTTTTTCCCCCTATCTCTGTAGCATGAGGCACGGCAATGTAGATTCTTTATACCTTGAAGTCTTTAAACATAATTTGAGGACTTTAATAACTCAGTCATAGGTTAGAGGTTTATTCCAGGAGTGGGTGGGTGAGGCTCTGTGGCCTGCGTTGTGCAGCGGTCAGACTAGATGATCATATTGGTCCCTTCTGACCTTAGAGTCTATGAGGTACTTTTTATATTATCAAGTTACACATAAAGTTGAAATTAAAAATTTTAAACGTCACTCACTAAACCCAAGTCATCATTAGAAACTTGCCAGAATAGTAATGCTGACTATGGATGTGATCTTTTTTTAACATGGCTATACCGTCAAAGGTCTTGTGTAGTCATAGCTATATGATGGCATACAATTGTTTTGCTGGTATAGCTTATTTCATTGGCATGAGGAGGGTCTACGTAAGATGGGTTTCTTGGGATAGCTGTCCTGCCATATGGTTTCCAGTGTAGACCTAGCCTAACCGTAGGTCCTGTAATCTGCTTTAGGAAAGTGGATTGCTTCCATGAAATGGCCTCTTTTTGATCTCAGCTGGCAAGCCCACATGGAACTCACTGAATAATAAAAGCACTTATTTATGTATTTCTGTATAAAAATAAAGAATTTTGGAACAATTATTAAACTGATCAAAGTTAAACAAGGATATGGCAGTATCAAAGTAGTGCACAATTAAAATTTAGTTCTTACTCTTACTAATCAACGTGAAAATTATTGGTTACCATTTAACTCAGTGGTTCCCAACCTTTTTGGCTAGAGGGCCACAGGTATAATTTTGAGAGCCTTGACGGGCCACCAGTCTCCGCCAGTAGGCCACCCACCCCCCACTGCAGCCAGACTGCAGCTGCCTCCTCGCTCATCTCCCGTCTCCCTGACTGCAGTAGGGAAACCGCACGCGTCCTGTAGCCCTGCATACTCCACCTGGGTCTCTAGGCAGTGGCTCCCTTCTGCAGCCAGGGGGATGGAAGATCAGTGCTCCTTCCCTCTGGCTCCAGCAGGGACCCCAGCACTTAAGCACCCAGGCAGAGCGCTTTGCTGTACTTCTGTTACAGCCAAGGGGAGGGGAACACTGATCTCCCATCCCCATGGCTGCCGCAAGGAGCCTGCACCAGTCTTTTAGCCCCACAGAAATGCACTCCACCTGGGTCTTTAGGCAGTGGCTCCCTTCTGCCCCCGTTAGAACTGCTGTCTATTACGTCTCAATCCTTAACTTGATTTTCTGAGTGAATAGCTGTGACTGGTTTCTTAGTCCTCATGACTCAGAGGGAATATCTAAAAGCCTTAGAAAATCTTAATATGGAGATTAAACTGATCAGATGACTTGATTTGAAGGTGGTTAAAGAGAATGATGTAGATGTCTGCTCACTGGAGTTGATTGCAGAGTCAGCATCTAAGTTTTGGAGCCATGGTTGTAGAGGATAATATATAAAGTATCTTGTAACTTTCATTTTTAAGGCATTTTATTCTAGTTTTTGCTCTCTTTAAGGGACATCATAATGATTATATTTGGTACATTTTCTTTGATTAATCCATGCATGCCCTCCTCATAATCAAACCTTATGTTTTGTAAACATGTTTGAAGCCCTTTATTTTATTTCAGTAAATGGAGATTATGGTGAAATATAACTTTTAGGGGTAACCAACTGGCTGGCATTCAGTTCATACTCTTGAAATTCATAGATTTTTTTTTTTAAAGCCAGAAGTGAATGTAATTTTGTGATCGTTTACTCTGGCCATCTACATAACAGGCAATAGATCTCATAAAGGTCCACATTGCACCCTCCCTCTCGACATCTGTGAAAGATTAGCTGGGGTTTGAACCCCTGACTACTTGCACCCAAAGCAAGAACCATTCCAGTAGACCTATGCTGCTCAACCTCTTCGGCTTGGTGACCTCTTATGTGAAATCAAACACTTTCACAACTCCTTTACATTTACTTTAAATGTAAGAATAAAGAAGTATCCGTCATCATGATAAGCCTAAATTATTTAGTTGTGTGCTTTTTGAGATGTCAGAATACCTAACATTGAAGGGCCAGGGTGTGTGGGAAGTAATGGAGTGAGATTTTCTTTGGTTTAGACTGTAATAAAACTTTCAATGTCTTGCAAGCCCCTGATTGCTTTTTGTGACTGGCATTCCAGGGTGCAATCCAGACCAGTGAGGAACTGTGTCACCACCTGCCCTGCAACCTGGAGTGCCTCATAATGCTTTGCTTCAGTAACTCCCAACATGGGCCCCTCACAAGCAGCCAGACAGCATGGAGGTTACACACCCTGAATGTTTGTGTATAGCTGCAGCCTGACAGCACACTCTGGCTTCTATCAGCCTTGATTACCACTTTCAGGATGACCCCCAACACACTCCAAGACCTGAATTTCCCCCCCAAAATTCGTATTCTGTACTGTCCCCCACTTTTCTGGACAGTTCAGATATTTTAGGTCCATTACTCCTATAAAGGAACAATATCCAACAGTTTGCTACTTTAAGTGGAGTTACCCACACAATTCAGTTTGAATGCAACACTGGCTTAGTTTTGATTAAAGAGTAAAACAAGTTTAACTATAAAGAGAGATTTTAAGTGAGTACAAATAGAAGGCAGAGTCTAATAAACAGAATCTTGAGGTGTTAGAAGCAGGATGTTTCAAACAAATGTAACCGCAGTCTAACAAACAAGATCTTAGGATGTTACAGATAAAACCCCCTTAACCACTTCTGTCTTTTGGATTTAACAGTGTATGTTTTGGGCCTACATGTATGTTTTTGCCCCTTACTTTTATAGTCAAGTCCCCCTTTGAAATGCATTTTCTTGAGGGTTGCCCCTAGATAAAGTGCATTCCTGCTGTGAGACTGGAGTCATGGAGTCTTGTGGTACAAGAGATTCCATGCTGTTCGCTTAAATATAGATCCATCTGTTTTTGCCACCTTCTTTGCCAAGGAATGGCCATTTGACAGGTGATTGCCCATCAACTTTGATGACAGCTGGTTAGAGGCATCGGCTTGTCCTTTGTCTTTGAGAAACAGGTTTATCCACTCCCCAGAGTTGACCGGTAAAAACATTTCAGTCATAATTTCATTTTATGATCATAACTTTACATATAATGTTGCTACATATTTCACTATGATATTATTGACCAGGGAGTTATTAGTTTTCAAATAATATCACACAAGACAAACTCGTTAAGAACCAAGTGTAAGTTGCATACTACTTTGTTATTGCTGTATCCTTGTTAACATTTGATTGGCTTATATCAAATTGATTGCTTTAAAAAGCATCTTGTCTTTCTCTTAGAATATGTACTTAAGTGCTTTTATGAAGTCTAAGATGGCCTATTCTATGGAGTGTGAGAGTGTACAGGGTCCATCCAGACTTTGACACAGGGAAGATGACTCTTTGAGAGTAAAGACAATATTTGGATATTCAAAGCTGAATAGCACCATTTTACATCCACTTTGCACAGTTGCAAATGAATACATAGGTTGCAAGGCTGTGGAGAATCAGACCAGCTAAATACAGGGCTGGACTAACAGAAAAGAATTATTAAGTAATGTGTTCTGAGCAATTAGTGTCAGAAATTAACAGCCATCTCTTTCCTATGGGGAAAGGTCATTGCTAATTTATAAAGTTCTCGGCAAATATTGCCTGTCTAAAGCTATCAATTTTTACTTTGAACTCAGCCTTTTTATCTTTGTTTAAGCTCCTGAGGTAGGTAAGTATATTGATTTGTTTTCAGTGGCTTTTGTAAAGTCTGCGACTGCTTGTCAATTAGACCTCAAGATACTCTGGTATTGATATTCTGGTATCTGATTGTCTTGCCTGACTGGAGTTACGAGCTAGCACTATGACCTTTGCATGTTTTTGTATCTGTGAGCTGCGTGTGCAATTTGTGCTGTCACAGATTAGATTCTGAGGTAACATTTCTGTTTGATTTTTCTCTAATGAGTCATATAACTGCAACTATTCAGTGACTTGAAACTTTTATTCTCACAATTCTTAAAATGTACTCATTTAGATTTTGTTAATAAGATGCTTTTAACTTAATCTTCCTTTCCCAGTCCTGTCACTAACTTTACAGATTTCGGAACCATTGGTTTGTCTCAGTTTAGAGTCAGAAGTCATTTGAAGCCACTGGGCTATTTCTCTTCTCAATCTTAGTTATGCTGTGTGATAGATGCAACACTGAAACTAATCAGTCAAATACAAAAAGGCTAGTTTGTAATAATAGAAACTAGAGTAAATGGAATAAATTACCAAGAACATATTCAAGAGACCCTGCCAGCGTGAAATCTAGTAAATCCAAAAATGAGTTAAAAGTAGTCTGTGGAATACCACCTGTTCCTTAATCTCCCTGCTTACTTCTGTGGTTTTACAACCACACTTGCCTAGTTTTTAAATATACTTTCTTTTGTCCTTGTAAGTGTTTGAAAGACCTGCTAAACAACAGTGGAAACTAACTAAGGCCGTAATCCTCCAAATACTTATGCATACGAACAACTTTACATGTGAAAATAGCCCATTGATTTCAAGTAGTAACTCGGGTGGCTCTTTTCTGCACGGAATTTGATGGGACTACTCCCAGGAGTAAAATTACTCACATATGTGTGTGCTGCATTGGTCCTTATTTACCTATACAGGGGAACAATGAAACTAACTAGACATAAAATGCTGACAAATGCATGCATTAGGGGAAAAAAATCTGAATAGTTGTAATACCTGTAGGTTCAGGGAAAAAAACTTTGACAGAGTTGTGCAGGGAGGTTTTGTTAAGCAAATGGCATCCCTTTAACAGCAAAGTATCATGTCATCTGTGCTGAAATTTGGCTTTAGATATGACTGCATTTCATTCAGAATGTTGGTATTCCCAGAGAAACTTTAAGATAGGTGAGATTTTAAATAAATATTATTTAATATGTATATGAGAGAGAGTGCAAGAGAGCCAAGAAATGCAAAATTAAGGTTCAAGTAAACAGGAAGAGATAAAGAAAAAGTCCTATCTGTCTTAGGGTTTTATATTGCCACCCATCACTAGTATCTGAGCAGCTGCCACATAACATCGCTTGTAGTAGTGAAGTCCTGTGAACTTCATGGAATTTCAGTTACTTCTCCTGTTTCGTAGTGAGAACGTTGCTTGGGGGAGAATTTATGTATTTTTAAATGTATTATGTTTTTTTTTATGGTTGGCTTGGTCAGGAGTTTTGGTTAGAAAGGGGATACACTGGAAAATCAAGAAATGCCTAATTATGTTTCTATAAATGATTTAAACTGATTCATATGCCCACCAAGTGTTCAGTTCTGACTAATAACTGGTTGCATATCATCATTTTTAGTGAATTTTGTGTCTTATTTTAAGAGAGGATGCGAGTATATAATTCTAGTGGTGTGCTATATAAGGAGTTGAAAGGGGCAGGTATAGTTTGTTTGGTTTTTTCCCAGCAACAACTTACATTGGTTTGGACTGTCTGGTTCTTAACTGAATTGTGGATGGATTATAATGTTTATGGGCTAGAAATACAGAGCAACTGAAGAAGAGAAACATTTGTGTTTAGGCTGATGGCCTGTATGTGATTTGCATTTATTGTATAGAAGGTGAGGATTTGTAGTTCATAATGGAAATGTGGATGAGTTAGGGCGACTTACTAGTATGGTTGAGAATAAAATGTCTGAGGTTTTTTTACGGTTATCAAATGGGTGTCAGCAGGTCAGTTTGTTTATTGATCCTTAAATTTGAGTTTCTTTGCTTTCATCATTTGATAAATACTGAATTCTGAGTCTTGTATCTAAAGTTTATGATTTACAACCATCTTAATGAAGCTTTTTGTATGGGAATTTCCTTAAGGGGGTGTGTGTGTGTGTGTGTGTGTGTGTGTGTGTGTGTGTGTGTGTGTGTGTGAAATGTCATGTGAATGTTCTGTACATTTTTAACTCTTCGCTTTCTTTGTCTCCAGAGTAGTAAAACAGAGCACAAGGTAAGCTACGCAGGGGAGGAGTAGTCTTGCTGTATTTAACTTCACTCCCCATAAATCAGCAGCAGACTCCGTGTGCTCCTCTTTTATAGTAGTATGAGCTGGGCAGCATATGATTAAATCTGTTCATAAAGGATGCATCTGCATGTAACTTCATCCAAGCAAACACCTGCCCCAGGCTTTTTATGGATTCAGTGGTCCACCCATGCAAAGTCACTTGTAGGATCAGAGCCAAAAGCCTACATCTGGCTAGTTGAGTTCTGGAGTCTAAGTCCAAAGATGTGTTGATGCTAACAAGCCCTGCTGAGATCTCATTCAGTTCTCAGACGTTCATATGGTCACAGAGAGTGACTCCACAACTTTCCATAGAGAGTCAAAGAAAGAGAACGGCCAACTTTTAGCCCAGGCTGCACTTGCGATTTTGAGAAGTATCTTTTTATTTTCTTTCAAATGGAACACACGGTGCCCATGAAGCGTTCCTTGCTGCTATCCAGGTTGTCTGTATAAGCCATGGCAGGAAGGGGTAGGTTGGGTCTTCCGGGATCACTATGGGCATTTCAACATACTCCATTGGAATTTTTTGCTCTGGAAAGAAAGTCCCTGCTTGCATCTTTCCGTACAGAACAGTGTTCCTGAAGATGTGTGCATCATGCACCTTCCCTGACCAACCCACACTGATGTCAGTGAAATACCCACAGTGATCCACAAGTGCCTGCAGTACCATAAAGAAGTACCCCTTTCTATTGCTGTACTCTGTTGCAAAATGGTCTGGGGCCAAAATTGGGATGTTTGTGCCATCTATCACCCCACCACAGTTAGGGAATCCCATTGCTGCGAAGCCATCCACTATTTCATACACATTTTCAAGACTCACAGTCCTTCGTAGCAGAATGTGATTAATGGTCCTGCACACTTGCGATAACACAGCTCCAACAGTAGTCTTCCTGACTCCAGACTGATTAGCAACCAATCTGGAGTTGCCAGCTTCCACACGGCAATCACCATGCACTTCTCTGCTGAGCAGGCAGCTCTCATTCTGGTGTCCTTGCACCGCAGGGGCAGGGGTGAGCTTCGCACAGAGTTCCAGGAAGGTGGCTTTGTGCATTCAAAAGTTCTCCAACCACTGCTCATCATCCCAGACCTGCATAACAATGCAAGCCTACCATCCAGTGGTTGTTTCACATGCCCAAAAGCAGTGGTGCACCATGTGCAGATGCTCCATTAATGCAAACAGTAATCCAAAACTGTTTGTTTGCCTGACACACATCAGGTCAGGCATCTCAGATTCCTGTTCGGATTGGGAGTGTGTGATACACTGCATGAGCAGCCGCAATGTGTTCAGAACACTGACAACAACAGTGGAGAGCAGTGCAGGATCCATCCTTTCAGACAGAGGTGGTGGGTGCACAGGAAACTGGGACCATTGAAAAATGCTGTGAAATGCAGTTGGAAACCCATGGAATGATGGGACAGAATCACTGCATCATGGGACATTGAGCCCGCACCCATGACGCACTGTGATCCTCTCCACCTTCCCACAACTCCTAGCGGCACAAGGTGGTAAATTGCACAGTAGGATAGTTGCCCACATACACTGCTCTCACTATCAATGCTAGATCACCAACTGTGAACATGCGTCGGTGACACGAGTGTTGTATGGACAGGCACAAGCCTTATAATTATAGTACTTTGTGATCATCGCTGTGACTTGCAGTGACAAAACTTTCTAGTGTAGACAAGACCTTTGTTTCGTTCTGAGGGATTTTCCTCTCCTCCAGAGATCTGAAGAGAGCTAGTTGTCCTAGGCTTCAGTCATCCCATTATGTTCAGGCTCAGCCTACTCACTTGTTGATGGCCCCTCAGAGCCTCATTCAAAGACAGACATTCAGGCATCACTCCCTTTGTCTTTAGGACAAGGACTATGCGGTAAGAATATAGTAAAATAATCATAAGGGCTTACAGAGAGTGAATAATACCAAACAGTTTGTAGGTTGCACATTCGTAGACAGATTTCTCAAATCGTCACCACACCTGTACACTCCTGTTCTCTTTGACAGAGTCCCGAGATTTGTCATTTGGGGATGTTGCAAATCCTTCTTGTTCACCCAAATGTTTTGGAAGAGATGAGCTGAGCAAGTGAGGGCCTTGTCTTTTATTTTTTGGGTCTGAGAGGAGTAGCTAGGGCCCAGGCTTGCAAACTCTTAATGCATATAAGTAACATCATTCTCACAAATAGTCTGTTAAACTAATGGAATTGTTCACATAGGTAAAGCTACTCACATGCCTAAGGCCTGGTCTACTCTTACCGGCAAATTTGGTGGCAGTCAAAAGGAGTTATGCCAGCTACATAGAGTAGCTTGTGTAACCTATGTCAACTTCCTAAATTCTCTTCTGCGCACCGTCTCCACTACGCTGCACCATTGGGAAATGCGTACCCATTGATGCAGCGTTGCTCTTTTTTTGGAGGTGGTTTTATTAAATTGACTTCTGGATCGATTGAGCGGGTCCTCACTTCTGCTCAATCAAACCAGATAAATCGAACTGACGGCGGTGAATTTGCCACCGTTGTGTAAACATAGCCTAAGTGTTTGCAGGATTGGGCCCCATGTAGGTCAACTTTGTTTAGGATAGTTAACTATTGAATTACGATACACATTGTATAAAGTGAAATAGGTAATGTTTAATGCAAGCTTGAATTATTTTCTTCAATTTGACTTGCTTTTAGACTTCATTAAGATCTAAAGCATGAGCCTATTGTCATTTATATTGTGGTAATACCCACAGCATGCTAGGTGCATTTCACCCAACCATGAAGACACAGTCCCTGTCTCAATGAGCACACAATCTAAATCAAAAGAGCCAAGTGAAGAAAATCTGATCGGTACCTTTACAGTTACAAATGTTTACAATTAGCATGCTCTGGGAGGGAAGACACCTTTCAATAAATGTACAGATATGCCAGTGTGCTCAGCCCGCAGAACTAACAAACACTATTACCTGGCACCTGTCAACAAATGCACATATGACTGAAGAGGAGGATAGGCACCGGCTGGCCTGTGCTGCTGGCTGCCTGCTAGCTAAAGAACTTGTGACTCTTCTCTTCATCGCCTCCAATATCCCATTTAACACCCCCCACTTCACCCCCCCAAAAAAAGGTTATAGGCCAAATCTTGCTTGATTTACTCACATAAATAGTCCAATTGACTTCTGTTGGACTACGGGGGTAACACAGCAGCAATTAACTCTATTAGTATGTCATCAAGCTTGTGCAGTTAGGTCATCCAACATCAGGGCATGTAAAAGAGAAGGGGGAATGCATGTCCTTAACTCTGGCCCTTAACAAAGTGAATTGCAGTATGAGCATTCACCTATATCTAGATAGCCACTGACAAGCCTTAATCCAAAGTAGCCTTTTGCATTTATCTATTTTCAAATCACCTGCAACTCAGAATTAATAGAATGGGCCTTATTCCATGGATCAATGTGTAAGATTTCTCCCCTCTAATAATGGGGAAATCTGCATGTAGAATAAGAGTAGAATAGCCCAAAGTGCTCCACAATCTTTCAAATGTGTATTAGTTACTTACAGATACTTGGGGATAATGTTTCTGAAGAAAGCAGACAGCTCCAAAAGTTAATACAATTAATGATGGCCTTAAAACTAGAACAATGATACAGTACTGGTCACACATGGCTTTGTCCCAGTCTGGATACCACCCAGAGTTACCTATAAACAAAACAAGAGGTATTATTTTCAAGTATAACTGTATGCAACGTAACAAATTTAAGAAACAATATTGGATTGTGATACATACTTATGACTTTATCACGCTCTGGATTTTCTGGCAAGAGAAAAGAAAGGAACAAATATGTTTTCCAGTTAGAAACCATTTTAATGAAAAATAATTGAGAACATGGGTACATAATGAGAAGTTTTGTCCAGGACCTGTGCTTTTCTCACCTACGGTGTAATAAAAATATGTCTGCTCCAGTTTAAAAAAACAGTGAAAGATGTTTCCTTTCCAAAAGAAAGGAAATCTGAGAATCATTTATTTCCACAGTGATACTCCAGGCCTGACTGAGATAGAACTTGCTCATAACCTACCTGCTTCCTTTAGCCCCTAGCAGCTGAAATAGAGGAATGGGATTTGATAACTTCAAGTGATGCTACTACTATTTTCTTAGGCTTGGAGCCACAAAAGGAACTAGGAGTGGCAGATGTGGGAGAACCAAGTTCAATTTCCCACTCTCTCTCTCTGAGGGGAGTGGAAGGATTTGACAGCGGTCTTCCCCTCCTCAGTATTGGGCTCTAACCACTGAGCTATGGGATATTTTGATGTTGGGGCACTCTCAGTCTCTTCTTCTGAAGGTGGATAAATAAAGAGAGATTGGAACAGGAGGACTGGACCCTGGATCTCCACATCCCAGGTGGATGCCCTAACCCCTGGATTATAGTGTTCTGTTCTCTCCATCTCTGGCCCAAGGACTATTAAGTGTTTTTCCTCAGAGGTACAGTCATTGGGCTGAACATTTTCTGAAAACGTTACCAGCAGGGCTGCTTCATGTTCCATTTGAAAAACCAGCGTCTTTCCTCTCTTCCTCCCTACCCCAAGCACATGCAGTGGAGAGAATCAGCCACTTACAGAAGGTTGGGCCTAGCTGTGATCTCAGGCTAGCCAGAAACCCTGGGGGTTTTGTTACATTGATGGGAGTATTTGCCTGGCTCCCTCCTAAGGCTCACCAGAATGTTAAGAGTTTTGTCTACTGCATGGGATGGGAAAGAGGTTCCTAGTATTCTCTTCTCTTCCTCTATGCGTATCCTCACCGCACTTGGCTTTTGGATGTAGATTCTCAAACATACTTGAAAGCAAGCGAGCATTGTCTTATGGCAGTGGTCCATTGATATTAAGTCTTATTTCTGGGTCTTTCCATATAACATAGTTCAGTTAGGGACTTTCCCTTTTACTTACCACATAATCTGTCCACACACTTCTCACCATTGCATTCGCTGCATGCTGCTCCTGTTTCATAAGGTTGTCCTGGATAATTCCCACTGCAAAGAGGAACAACTTTGGTCTGATATTGACCTCCTTGGGAAGAATTTGAATATCTTGTGTTCACTTTTTGTTGGAATTATTTTATCATGAGGAAATATTAAGGCAAAGTCCCTTTCACGCAGAACATGCAGTGAAATGGAAGAGAGCAGGAATGATTAGGCCCCATGTTTAGGAACTCAGACAAAACTTTCATTAAAACTATTTCTTTCCTGAGTTTAACACTGCCAAATTTCAATTTGCAGAGTCTGAGAACTTGAAAGAGTGGTGTTCTTACCTCTGCTACTGAAAGAGGTCTGTGTTCTCTTTTGTGCCTACTGCATCTTTTAATATAGAGGAATCCCTGCCAGCTGGTTGGGAATCTGTGAGGGAACTATTTTATTTCAGTTCATATGCAGACTGTTCTAGGAGTCACAGTTGTCTCTCCCTCTCTCTCTTTCCCCACCCTTCTTCTTTTGTAGATACTTTATGGGTGAAATACTGGCCCCACTGAATTCAATGGGGTCAGGATTTCACCCCATATTTGTTTGTTTTATATAATCTCAAGTAAACCGTCTTGGGGACAAGGCACTCAAATTAAGGATTAAGTGTAATTTAAGTGGTACATCGCTTTTGTGCTGGCTCCCTGTATAGGGGCAAATGTCACTAAATCAAATGGTGCACCCATGTGGAACTATGCCCAAATGATGTATAGTTTGATTAGGTTAGCTCACATGGTAGAAGATAAATTGAGTTGTACAAGAAATAGTATATGGAGTTTCAATTCACTATTCAGCAGTGGTAAAGGAAACCAACAGGATGCTGGCTCATACAATATCAAGACAGATACATTAGAAGTTCAGGGATACTGCATTACACTATAAAGCACTGGTCTGACATTTTTGCAAGTACAGTCTTGTATAGTTAATCTTGGTTACCCTAGGATATGCCTGCACTGCACTTGATAGGCGGGGGGAAGGGAGGGAAGGATGACTGCAGCATGTAATCTAGCTAGCATGAGAACTGAGAACAGTGAAGCCTGGGCAATTACTTGGGCAGCGAGCCTGGGGCCTTAAGTATTTACTTGGGCAACAAGCCTATGCTGGTTAAACGTCCTTGCTGTTGTGGTTTCACTGCTATTAGTATTTGCACTAGTTAGATTAAAGCTAGCTCAAGTATGTCCACACGAGCTACCACCACACTTCCAGTTGCCGTGTAGGCATACTCCATGTGTAGAATGACATAGTTAAGTTGGGGATCTGCCCCCGGCTCTCCCCCAGAGGGCCACTGAATAGATAAAAGGAATAGAGAGGTTTACGCAGAGAAGGGCTCCGTATTTAGGGCTAAATCCCCCGAATTTAAATGTCAAAAATAGGTTTGAACCTCTCAAAATCTTAAATTTCAATGCATGCTCTGCAGTAGCATCAGTTGTATGGTTTGCTAGTGACACAAGTCAGAAGGTCAGCAGCTCAAAGATTCAATGCAATCTGTCTTCCAGCACCTCCCCTATTTTACCCTCTTCTTTGGCCCCATTATAGATTCCAGCGGGTAGCCCTCCCTGAACTCAAAGAGAATGGAGCATGTCTTTCTCTGGAGGATTTCATTGCTGCTTCAGTCATTACCCAGATGAGTTTGCCAGAAAGTAACATGAGCTTCTCCTCCCCCACACCACAGCCTTGTAAAATAATTACAATGAGAGGACTTACGCTGGACCATAGTTGCAAATAAAATGTGCCACATTAGCTCCATGAAACCCTGTTACTGTAGGGCAAAAGTGAACAGCACAGCCAACTTTGTAACTTGTAGCCCAAACAACCTGAAAAGAAGTGAGCATAAGCGACAATAAAATATTTGATTTAACATTCACGGTACTACAGAGAGACTGCTACTGTATTTGTGACACAAACAGAATTGATGAACTAAGAAAAGTGTATCCTAGGGACTCTTTTCTTGTACAACATGTAGGTCTGCCTGCTGACATCCCAGGACTGTGACTTTCTGCTCGATAACCGTGCCTCAACCCTATTTTAAACTTTCTATAACAAGTTTTAGTGAATGTATTGCTCATAAAAAATGCTGCAGTGACACTTCCAGAAACTAAAATCCTCCTGTCTATAGGCAAAGTTTGGCCAGTGGCAGTGCAAGTTTCCCAAACTGCTCTTACCTCCAGCTTGACCTGGACTACCTCTGGTGGCAACTCAGGGCTTGTTCACACTTACCCGGAAATTCGGCGGCAGTATATATAAACTATACGTAGTTTGCGTAACTCCCGTCAACTGCTTCTGCGCGCTGTTCACATTGCGCTGAGCCGACGGGAAAAGCGTTCCCGTCGGCTCAGCGCTACGCTAGTTGAGGAGGTGGATTTATTAAGTCTCACTGACCGCTCAATCGATCATGAAAGATCGAGCTGGCGGTGGCAATTTTGCCGCCGCCAGTGTAAATATAACCTCAGTGTGCATGTCCGCATGATCCTTGGCCTCTTTTTGGTGAGAGCGACAACAGGACACATGGACCTTTATCTACTAAGAACTGGACTGATACCAGAAATTCATTTAACATATAGGCCACTGTACTGTCAGAAGGCAGTTATTAGGGGAATTTGTATACAAGCCTGAGCTTTATATCATTGAGAATAAACAAACTTCCTACAGGAACATAACAAGGATGCATATTTTTCATAAATACAGGGCCAATAAAGTTGTGCACTGCAAATGGCTTCTGGATTACACAGCTAATAACAGTAATAATGATTTTTAGTTATTACCAATCTGAGCCTGAATTGCTGACATAAAACTAAAAGACCCTGTAGTTAATTTCCAGTCTCACCCCATTCTAATTTTGAGCAAACTCTAAATGACTCATCCTGCTACTAACTAGCCTCAGAGTCTGTGTCTGATTCCTTGCTAGAGAGTGTCTTTTTCAGGAAAACAAAATAAAATTAAATTTAAAGGTTAAAAAGAAATTCCTCTTTATTTCAAGGGTCCTTTCTAAAACAGTGAAATAAAAAGAGCATTCATATAATGTGATTCCAACACTTAGAAAATAGCTTGTTGAATTGGAATAGGAATCTCCCATTTTAAATTACAATGGACAAAAATAATTCTGAAGTTCAGATGGCAAAATGTAACAAATGACTTACCTGAGTGTAATGGCCACATACATAGGTGCAGGTGTTAGTACTATAGGTGTAGTCTTTGAACTCATTGTACCAATAAGTGAGGGCTGCAGTCACAGAAAAAATTTGAAGAGAGCCGGTCCAGATGTTTTCTCCAACAGGAGTAAAGATAGGGTGTGCCTTCCCTGGTATCTTGAGATAGATGTTATGTTTAAACTGACACGTCTTTGCCCATGCTCTGGCTGTCTTTGCCAAATCCGGGTCCCAACTCTGTCAAATGTACAGATAGACACAAATGATTTTCAGTTACATTGGCATTACAGTAATGCAAAGGAATTTCCTGGGTAGGTCATCCCCGGATGTGAAAGTTTCATATGTTTTGCGTGTCTATTCATTCCTGGCCTCCTCAGGGATTTCCAAGAAGGGGTTCTGGAAGTTTTATGGAACCAACTGATAAACAGTCCTGTGTACCCATTTTTGATAAGTTTAACCAATCACTCAGACAAGCACATCCAAGCTCTGTTTTTGCTGGACTCCTGGGTTATAAACCAAATACTAAACTTGTTTGGAAAACAAGTGTCGGCATTTAACCTCTTTTTAGTTGCAAATGGGGATTCATTAGTGAGTTAAAAAATTAATTTCAGGAGCATCATAGGTACTTCAGAGCAAATTAGTGTTGCTATCTGCCCAGTTTTATGGGGTCAGGATAATTCCAGATGTTCCCATTTTTTGCACTTAGAGTACAACCCTAGAGCAAATCCTACCTGTGTGTTTGGTTACTATTAACGTCAATGAAAGCTTAACACACATTGACAGAGCACTTTGACTTTCAGGTCAAGTCACATGCATACCATGAGCCAAACTTTTAAAGTGGCTTAAACTCTCCCCATAAATTTGTACTCACACGTTTTGTAAGTGCAAATGTTTGCTCCAAATCCATAGTTGCATAAGCAAACATGTATTTGCTTATGCAAATCAGACAGTCAAATGGCTGTCTACAAAATGTGTATACTCAAGTGCCTGTTTGCACAAGTGTTGGTTTGTTTCTGCTTTCTTCTTTTGCTTCCTTTGTGCACACAAAATCTCCTGGGACAAATCTAGAGTTGTGTCTTTCCGAAAATTCAGCCTGGGAGCTTACACTTGTACCTATAAAAAGTACCGTTTTACAGTGAAAATTCTGTGATCCAGTCAACTCCATGCTTACACTAGGTATTTTGTTTTTAGAATATTTTTATCTTCAAGTGGAATTTCTCTATTGCATCTCTTGACTGTCTCAGTTTCTGGAAAGAAACGTTTTTTCTTTTCAAATGAATAATCAATTCTGACTGCTCTGTCAGGGACTAACTGATTGCTAGAAATGTAAACAAACACAAAAAGACTTTACATTTTATAAAATGTAGCTCATGACATTCATCTAAGTACAATATTTTAAATATACTGTCCACTTTTGTGACGTTGGCCTCTAAGGGAGCCAAGCTGAGGTAGTTTAAACAGGGCAAAACTGCAAAGAATGGGGCAGGCAGAATGGTAATACTGGTGGTTTTTCTTGCATAAGATATACCAAGCCAGCAACAAACAGCTTCTGATTACCTAACTGTTATTCAGAAGATAAAAATACAGTTCCCTTAAAGTTATCCAGCCCTTTGGCTAGCACCCAGGCAGCCAAGTCAAATATGATGGAGATTACTGAAAATCTTTATCCTTCATGTGTAAAAAAATATTCTGCCAATCCCAAAGGACTGGACACATTACCAAACAGGTCAATGAATAATTCAGATCTTACTTAAATACATGCTTAAAGCCAATGCTTATTAACTAAACTAATATTTATTTAAAAAAGAAAGAAAAGAGAATAGTGGTTAAAAGTTCACATGCATACTGATGAGAATAAAAGTTCATAAGTCAGTTTCAAAGTAGAGATAATAACTGAATTGCAAAGTTCTTAATTTGCAAAGTGTCCGGAAATCAGCCTGTAGCAAGGGCGCTGTGGCCTTTTTCAGAGATCCGGACACTGCAGAGGGCCGGGGACAGGACAGGAAGAGGAGGTATAAAAGGCAGGTCTAGCAGCTCAGTTGAGGAGAAGCAGCTGCCAGATAAGGACGTGTCTTGCCCAAAGCAGTGGGCTGGGCCTGACCCAGACCCTGCGGCTGTGTAGAGCAAATCCCCCGCTGACTGAAGCCTCCAGGGCCTGCCAGGGCTGCCGAGCCCTAGTAGCTGGGACGAGCTACCTGAGACCGCTGACTGGGAGAACCCCCCCGAGGCCGGCCCTGATCTAGAGGAGCTGCCCGTCGTCTGGGACCCACCAGAGCTGCTGGAACCCTGTGTGCCGGAGGACCCACCGGGACCCTGCGACCTGAAGGAGTTACCATCTGCTGATGGCCCAAAGGCTTCCGGACCTGCTCTGACTCCCGCTGGCTGTCTACCCTGGGAAATCTGAAGAAGACCCCTGGCTTCAGGTATCTAGGTTCAGGGTGGGAGGAAGTAGCCCAGGGGCAGCTGGCTATAGTTTGGCTAAGCTTGCGGTCGCACCACTGTCAGCGTATTGTGGCTGGAGCCCCACTAACCCAATGGCAGAACCTCTTTGCCATTGATAGGGCCCTGGGCTGGGACACAGTGGAGTCGGGTGGGCCTGCCTCCCCTTCCCAGGCCACCCCAGAAGCGCTTGGCTCCTCTGAACCTGTCACTGCAGAGGATACTGAGCATTGTGCAAGCTCCGCCCTGCCCGTGGGCTATAGACCACTTTGCCAGACTCACCTGCTTGAGGGCAGGGGGACTACAGACTGCTTTAATAACTCTGCCCCACCTGGGGGCCAAGGGCTAAAGACTCTCACCAACTCCGCCCCACCTGAGGGCCGGGGGCTCAAGACTACTTTGCCTGCCCCGCCCGCTTGAGGGCCAGGAGCTACGGACTGCGTTAATAGCCATGCCCCGCCTGGGGGCCAGGGCTAAAGACTCGTAACCGCTAGCTTTTTCACTTAGAGCAAGGCGCTGTGGCCTTCCTCAGGGCCTGGGCCTGAGGAAGGGCCATGATGCCCCTGCTAGGCCGTGTCACCAGCTTACATACCCAAACAGTTTGGGTATCATCAGTCCTTGTTTAGAGCCTCCTTGTTAGAAATCCAGTCCAAAGAAATGAAGCAGGAAATGAAGATAAAATGGAGGTATTTTCAGGGCCGTAAATACCCTCTGCCATGAGGGTGGATGCTCATTGTTTCAGCTTGTGAAAATTCACAGAAACAAGATGGGGTCCAGGATCACATGAGCAAGTCACATGTCCTTGCATGCTTTGGTGAGCCATAGGAGCAGCCATTACTTAGCTGGCTGAAACATCCACAGGAAAGTTCACCGGATGGGATCAAGCTCCTTTTGTGGCCCATTGTGAAAGCTAAATATCCTTTGATGGGCCATTAACTGGCATTGATGAATCACAAAGTAAATAGACTGGATACAAACAAGTGTTATCGCAGGAGCAAACATACGTGAAATCCAGCTGGAAAGTCATACTTGTAACTTCAGATACAAAGATGATACATGCATATAAACAGGATGATCATACTCAGAAAATCATAACTTTTCCATTGATACTTTACATGACATACTTTGTATAAGATTTGTTGCAATTATATAACAGTGGTAGCAACAATGATATGCATGGTCATATTTTAAGCATACCATGTCACATTTTAATCATACAGCATCACAACTGTATTAATATGCCACAATAGCATTAAACTGTGAGGTCATCTTTAAACATATTTATAGAGATGATATGTTTTATAACCCACTGCAAATATATATTTCTTCCCTTTCTTTTTGTAGCTAATACTGTAAAAGTGAATTGTGCATAAATCAATAAAAGCCCAGGTAGTTTTATCTGTCATTTAGTCACTAACTCAAATTGAGGCACTTTCCTTTCAGAACAGTGAGCTATAATGTCAACTTTTATGGTTGAAATCTTTAAATTTTGCTTGGATTTGTCTCACAAAATTGATATAAAAACAACTTGCCTAGCAAAATATTGCAATAAAGTTGTATTTTCCTATGGATTGGTTCATCAAGGTCTTTTGTCAATATTTTAGACAAACTGATACTTGATATTTCTTTCACTTTTAAAGAGAGTAAATACAATAGAAGATCTGCCTAAACGAATATTTGCAAGAGATTGTTTTCCAATTCCAGTCCTAATATTACAAGTTAAGGGTGATGTTCCTGTTTACATCTGTGCAACTCCTATGAGTTATAAGAAAGAGACCCAATCAGTGGCTGTGAGCAGGGAATTTGGTTCAAAGAGTTTTGGGGCCCTGTTTTGCAGATTTTGTTCTTTTTTACAATTCCATTTTCTCTCCGATTTCTCCTCCCCTCCCCCCCCCCTCCAAAAAAAAAAGTCTGTATATTTTTCCTCTTTTTGTGACTGCTCCTAGCTAGAGTTGGTTGACTACTGCAAAAACAGTGTTTGCAAACACTTATTCAAATTCTAAATGACTGATTTGTTTGACCATATTCATAACTCTTATTTGCTCTCTGTGTGAATGCATCCTTGTTCACTTAAAGATTGAGTCACATGAGAAGCAAACTGGAATGTCTGAGGAATGGCTGTTCTGTGGACAAATATCACATTTGCACAGGGGAAAAGTTCATTTTTCGTCAACTCTTCATTACTTTTGTTCTTGTATTTAAAAATAATTCACACACCAAATTAGGGAGCAGAAACCATGCCATGTGACTTGGGTGACCAATGGCCCATGACAATAAAACATAGTCAAAGAATATCTCTACACTGCCTTTGGGAGTGCACTTCCCAGTGTGAGAAGAAGGATGTGCTGGCTCTGCTCATGCTAGCATGCTAAAAACATTACTCATGGTTTCTACATGCATAGGTTCTGCTGCTTAGTGGCCCCCTCTTTCCTGAGGTGGATTCACAGTCGCTGGTCTCTCCAATCACCATATAAACAAATGGGCTTAGTAAAATTTTGGCAGGGATCTTGCTGAGCATTGACAAAGTATGTCCCATGTGGTGGCAGATTTTTTCCTGGGTGACTAGAATGTATTTGACTACAGCTCAAATATAGCTTGATCTCACTGTTTGAAAGTTCAGTAATGGAAGATTTCTCCAATGAGAAGATGCAAGAAAGGTAACTAGGTAGGATGGGATGTTTCCCAGGACTTTGAAATTGAAGAAACCTTCCTAAGGAAATGGCCCTCTGAACAGAACAGCAGGGTTTGTGTTATGTACTATAACACATTTATCATTGTAGTTTGTGAATTCCTTGAACTAGGGAAAGAGAATTGCTGATGCAGTTGATAAATGGGAGCTCTCCCCTTAAGAGAACTTTGGGTATTTTTACCAGGGTTGGTTCCATCTGTATTCCAATGTGGGATGGATAGATAATGCACCCCCAACAGTAATAATGAGATGAGTGGGAGGCCTGAATGGTCCTAGAACTGACAGTCATGGGCTTCATTCCTGATTAGATTTTTGTTTCTTTTTGGCTTCTGCTGCCGACCCAGCACCTCCAGGTTTTAGGACCATCAGCACCTGTGAATAATCCTTTGTTGGATGAAGTCCTGATAGAGAGTATTGAAGGTAATCAAACTTAGCTATAAACCCTACAAAGTGACGACAGTGTCCTCTTCCAATGCAGATTTACAGCACACAACGCTGAAGAAAGCCCGGGGGGGGGGGGGGGGAAGGGGGAAGAAAACCAGCTAAAGGACATATTTAAGGCTCCATACAAATCACATATAGGGCTGCAGACCTGTGACAGTTTAGAACAAGGAGGATTTTCCTAACATAAACCTGAAACATAAGAGTGAGGTTTGAAAAATCAATCTGAACCCAGGAGGGAAAGGCACTGAGCAGATAGGTGTACAGCTGTGATAATCGAAGTCTTATTGAAGTGGTTCTAGGCTTTGGGTTTGTTTGGTTTTTTACTATGACTCAAGGAGGGTTGGCATAACTGAGATGCCAGTTACAAAAGGAAATCAATAGAGCGGTTAACTCCATTGCAACATTCACCGTCTGTGATCAAGTGAAGAGTAATATTGTAATATTGTTGAAGGTTGCCTTACCATGTGACGCATGTTGCTGGCTGCTGGATTCACCAGGGACCGAAAACGATTATGAGCTGTCACACACTCCTCAATAAACTGTTTATCTTCTATATCAGGTAAAGTGTTTGACTCATAAGAGTAACAGCAAACGGAGAGATCCAATATGACCAGCACAGGAAGGGACAGAATGATTTTCATGATTCTCAAGTCTCTCTGACCTTCCAGCTTTGAAAGCAGAATATTTTAGCTACATAATGTGCTCTTAGCTCCCTTTATGGTGTTTGGCTGGAAGGCTTTCAGGCTGAGTTTTATCTTCAAGTTTTATTTTCAGGCTTATTAGGCTATTGGTAGCAGGAAATGAATCAGCTTCAGCAGAAACAAGAATGAGGAAAATGCACTGAAGCTGTGGTTTCTGTTTTAGTGTGTTTAAAAAAATTCTAATGGTTCCTCATGAAGAACACTCTGTCTCCTACTACCTACACCCTTCCTCTTTTTTTCACCCTGGTTTACTTCTCCATTGCTTCAGATCCTGGGTGGTCTTGACCTTGAACAGAATTTGGCCATTACTATAGTTTGTAATTTTTTTTTAAAGTGATTTACAATCTTTGAATGAAAGCAGCTTATATTAATGTCAGTTGTAACTAACTGAAGACTGACTCTATGAAATAGATGCTATGATAAATTAATTTATCTAAAATATGATACAAACCAGATGGTAGTTCATATTATGTTAAAGCATGCTGAGTTACAGTATGGATGAATTTGGCAAAGAGTGAACACTAATTATGCTGGCAGTTTGAAGAATGTTTCTTCTTGATCATCTGTTCTCTGCAATGCATTTGTTTTTTGACACCCATGTTAGTTTGTTTCTCTTCTAGTGCTGATGACTCATAAAGTAGATCTTTCACTAAATCACTCCCATCGATTTCAATGAGCTTTGGATCGAGCCCTGAGAATATACCAGGGCATCTCAATAAACTGGAAGTCACTTTGCAGCCATTGGGACGCTTCTCTGGTTCAGACAGAAACTTCTACAGTTTAGAATGATCCAAATTAGTAAACTCTCTAGCAATGTACTTCTTGTACTGTACTTACCTGTTCAGTGACTGGATTTCTTCGAGATATGTTCTCTATGTATGTTTCACTTATTTCAGACTGGAAATAAGGCATAACTAACAGTGAGAGTAATCATTGGAACAATTTACCAAAGCTATGTATGGTCTTTCAGATTCTTGTTTTTATATCTGCCACCTATAGGAATGGTTCTTAAAGAAGCTGCAGCAGCTGCCCATGCTCTGGTAGAGCATGTTTTAATCTGCCACACATCTTAATAAAATCTGACACCTATTTAGAAATTCTTTGGGTTGGAATTGCTTAACCTTCAGATCACTCAGCAAGAGAAATGAATAATTTAGTGATGCTATAAATATTTTGGTTTTGCTTAAATAAAAAGATAGGGCATGAAGGACATCTAGAGCATGCAAAGTGGTGACAAGGATCTGTGGGCCTACGTGACTTGAGCAGGTTCATGCTGGAATTGTTCTTCCTGAAGAATATGAGGTGGAAGATGTCTCAGGAATTTGAAGTGGCTGTTTATGATTGCTGCTGTAAGACAGTCGATAGTTCCTGTGGAGAAGGTGAACTGGCATTTGGTGCAGTAGAAGTACACTTTGCAGAGTGCTGAATAGGTTATTGTGGGCTGAGATGGCCAGAAGCTATGGCCATAGAGGTAATGAGTATGAGGCTATCAAGGGGGATACTTTAACACAGGTTTAAAGCAAACAAAAGGTTTAAAGCAAACAAAGAAAGTACTACTTCACACAATGCACAGTCAAACTGTGGAACTCATCTCCAGGGGATGTTGTGAAGGCCAAAAGTATAACTGGGTTCAAAAAAGAATTATATATGTTCATGGAGGATAGTTCCAGCAATGGCTATTAGCTAATATGGCCAGGAACACAAACTCATGCTCTGGGTTTCCCTAAGCCTTTGACTGCCAGAAGTCGGGAGGGATGACAGGCAGTGTTTAATTTGTAATGAAAGAGGTGCCAGGGCTCAAGCAATTTTTTTACTTTCATAACTGACGTGGGAAGCCCAGAAGGGCCCAGGCTATGATCGGCAAAGCTTAGAGGTGCCAGGCTCAGCATTGGCACAAATTAAGCACTGACAACAGGGAATGGATCACTCCATAATTGCCCTGTTCTGTTCATTCCCTCTGAATCATCTGGCACTGGATGCTGTTGGAAGACAGGATACTGAGCTAGATAGACCACTCGTCTGACCCAGTATAGCTTGCTTATGTTTGCAAGCGGCCCTACCTCAACTGTTTGACTACTACTAGCCCTAACTGCATAATCTGTTTCCAGCACAGAGGAGTAAAAAATGGTCCTCTTGGGGAGTAAGATGGTGTAACAGGGTGTGCTGAGTCAGGCGCTGACTCAGCACCCCGTCTTTCTTATTCCCACCAGCATTGGGACTGATTGAAAGACAGGCAGTTGGCAGAGGGTACTAACTAATTGAGTAGAGATACAGCTGAGGGGCTAACTGTGTAGCAGTAATCCCAGTGGCTGGGAATATATAAACAGAAAGGAAGGGGGGGAGGGGAGAGACTAGTGAGCCCAAAAGAAGGAGTAGGTGGAACTGACTTCTGCAGCTGTACCCTTCCGCAGAAATGGGGAGAAGCTGGCTACTGACTGTAAATAGTATGGGAGGCTGTGGCTTGCTGAAGGGATATAATAAAGCCCAGTGGTGGTGAACAACAGCTGGAGTTTTGGAAGTCACTTACTAAAGCTGGAAAAGTCTCTTAGGTGACATGAGCTCCTTTCACTAGTACATAAGAATGATCATACTGGGTCGGGACAATGGTCCAACTAGCCCATATACTGTCTTCCAACAGCAGCCAGTGCCAGATGCTTCAGAGGGAAGGAACAGAACAGGGCAATTATTGAGTGATCCATCCTGTCATCCAGTCCCAGTTGCTGGCAGTCGAGCCACCTAAAACAAGGGTTGCATCCTTGACCATCTTGACTAGTAGCCATTGCTGGACTTAACCTCCATGAATGTGTATAATTCTTATTGAACCCAGTTATACTTTTGGCCTTCACAACATCCCCTGGCAACAAGTTCCACAGGTTGACTGTGCTTTGGGTGAAGTACTTATGTTTGTTTTAAATCTGCTGCCTATTAACTTCATTGGGTGAATCCTCTTTCTTGTGTAGGGGTAAATAATACTCTCTTATTCACTTTCTCCAAACCATTCATGATTTTATAGACCTCTATCATATCATAGAAGATTAGGGTTGGAAGGGACCTCAGGAGGTCATATAGTCCAACCCCTGCTCAAAGCAGGACCAACCCCAATATCCCACTTTAGTCATCTCTTTTCTAACCTGAAAAGTCCCAGTCTTTTTAATCTCTCCTCATATGGAAGAAGCTGTTCCATACCCCTAATCATTTTTGTTTCCCTTTTCTGTACTTTTTCTGATTTTAATTTTTTTTTTTGAGATGGGACGACCAGAACTGCATGCAATATTCAAGGTTTAAGTGTCCCGTGGCTTTATATACTGGCATTATAATGTTTACTGTCTTATCTATCCCGTTTAACATTCTGATAGCTTTTTTGACTGCTGCTGCACATCGAACAGATGCTTTCAGAGAACTATCCACAATCACTCTAAGATCTTTGTTTAGTGGTCGTGAAACTGGCTGACCAGGTGCCAGCTCATGCCTAGGCCTCACTGAACACTGACAAATGCATAGCTGGAAACCAGCCGGGCTCACCTGTGTGTTAATTTTGTTAAAATAGATATTAGTTATAAGAATGTGTGTGGACTTTATGAAATGCTTGTGAGTTGTTGCATATGTTAATCTCACTTATAATATCTGTATCCCCTAGTCCTGCTGTCTGGCGTGGCTCATGCCCGTGAATCCCTACCTCTGGGCAGAGTGTCAAAGACACCCCAAACCGATGGTATGTTCTATAATTAGATTTCACCAACCCAGTAAAAATGTGAATTCCTGGATAACTAACTAAAACAGTTTTACCATGGAGTCAGATAGTCCCCTTAGTCTCTCCAGTCTATCTTGCCAGACAAACTGGACTTGGGGATAAATGGTCATTTATACCAAAAATCACACTATATTCAGGTAAAAAGTCTTTTTGTGTATAATTTTCTTAAACTGACAAATTAACCATTGAAAAACAGCTTGTGTGTACAAACAATTTTTAAATCTCTTCATTGTTTTGTATCTGAGTGTGTGAACAGGCTTATTAACAGACAGGGTGCATTAAGGCAAGATAGTGGGAGAAGAGAGTTGAATCCATCACAACTTTGAGTCTTCCCCAAAGTGTTAGGGTTTGCTCTCCAGGACAGACTCTTTCTTTTAGCTCACTTTTGCCACCCCATTCTATTTATCTCCCTCCACCCCCTAGGTTGAAAATTAGAGATGAATTGTCATCTTTACATTTTGAATTTCCAGGCTTTCAATGGTATATCACGCAATCTAAATTAAACTTCCTGTTTTGATTTTTTCTAGTGTCGTATGATGTTTTCAGATCTGCATCTATCTAACACACAATCCCATGCAGGCCACTTCCTCGCTGTTAAGAGTAAGAATTAAAATGCAAAAATAACTTTAGTGTACAATGATTCAAAAGGCTAAAATAATAAATGGCAGATTTTTTTATTACATACTAAAGGAATATATGACAAACATAACTAAACTGTTTTTATAGCTGTGTGATTATCATTCTTCTTATTTCAGTGATGTAGCAGTAATGATTCCTGAGTATCTTATACTGGATTCATTGAGTCCAAGGTCAGAAGAGATCATTGTGACCATCTACTCTGACCTCCTATATAACATAGACCATAGAACTTCCCCAAAATAATTCCCAGAGCACGTCTTTTAGAAAAACAACCAATCTTGATTTAAAAATTGTCGGTGATGGAGAATCCACCATGACCCTTGGTTTACTATCTGACTGGTGAAGTATCAATTTACAGCCAATAAAAAAGAAATACACCTATATTCAGGGTAACATCAAACTCTGCATTTCACTGCTGCAGACATTTAACAGAACAATGCTTTGGCTGTATCTATATTTTTTAAAAAGGGCAATATTGACAATAATTAATGTGGTGATCCTTAAGAATACTTGTACCATAGCTCAGCATGAGAAGCGTAGCTAAATGTCATACTACAGAGCACAATTTGATTGCCTTGGAGATAAGGAAGGAATTTTTCTCCTGGGATAAAGCATTGCACACTCAGTCAGGTGCATTATGGGTTATTTTTCTTCCAGGGGTATGGGCCATTGCCAGAGTCACATTATCGGACCATTAAGTTTAGTCTGGTATTGCAAGCCCAGTGTGTGATATGTGATATCTTGTGTGATATGGTGACTTTTATATTTTATGTGAGTAAAGTCACATACAGCACACTGAGAATGTAATTGTGTTTATTGTGTATTAAATAGATACGTCTCCTGCTCTTTCCCTGCCCCCCACCCCTTCAACTAACACCACTGGGATCTGAGGGGTTATTTTAAGCCAAGCTAGTTGCCAGTTTAATATCAAATTCAACCCATTGGTAATAAGTCTTTTAGGGCCTCTCTCTGTCCTACCTCTGCTGTAGTCCCATTTGTGCCAAATCAGCACTTCTGGAAGCAGCACTGGATCCAGAGTGACTAAGCAAAGGTTGCCAAGTGAGCAGGATGAGAGCCTCATGGTGGCGCTGACAGAGGTAGGATGCTTATTAAAACTTTATATATGGAAAAACAACTTGGGGATGGGGGAGGGGGAAATAGAAGGTAAGAGGGAATTCCCATGATTCTATAACCCATCCCAAGATGAAGCTGAGAACTTTGAGTGGAGTGTTTGAGTTAGTTAAGGGAATATGGGACATACTGAGTATTCTATCATTGTACTTATAGGTCCTCAATCTATTTATCCTCCTAGAATTGGATTGAGACCAAACAAATTCATTCTATCTTGGCCACCAAACAGTCATTTGGTATGTAAAACTTTCAGTCTTCACTCTTGCTCTGGTTGTGAAGCAGAAATGCTCAGTATTCCATTTCCAATCCCCAGAGTCACTCAGCCCTCAAAGAGAGAGAGAGAGAGTGTGTGTGAGAGTATTATCTAGAAATGAGGATACAATAGAAGGCTAGATGATGCTGTTGCTGGAATGGGTTCCTTGCTGCTATAAAGCACACTGGCAGCTGACTTTATCATTGCTGTGCCAACACTTCAGGATACCAGCTTTTTTTTTTCAATGGCACTGAGCCTCCTTTACCTGTTGAGCCCTTTTGGGAAGGTATCTGGGGTGATTCTCATAACATGTTTATGGGAGATTATTACTTGACAATGGGGAAGGTTAAGAGAAGGCAGTTACAGTGAAATGTCTAAAGCTAGCACCTTCTGGCTTTGTGTTTTAAGGAGCCTTAGGGGAAAGGATGGAAAATGAAGATGTACGCCTGGGATGTATGGCTTTGATTGAATAGTTTACATACCCTCCTCCTTGTCCCAAACAACCATGAACAGCCCAGGAAAACTGGCTGGTACTAGTGCCTATGCACATTGACAATAGGAAGCAAATGGAGATTAATCATATATAAATATATGGGGATACTGCCATTGTACTAGTAAGACAGCACCAATGATCAGTAACACAAACAGAAGCCTTAAAATTAAAACAGTAATACAATAACCATCACATGAGGCGCGAGGAGGGTTGGGGTGTGGACGTGTGTCCCAGTCTGGATACCAACTGGAGTAACCTAGAAAACAAAAAGGAGATAATGTTCTTATCAAGCCAAGTGACATGTAGAAGAATGGAAGTAATTCAGGTAGCAATATAAAATTGTGATTCGTACTTATCAATTTCTCACGGTCTGGATTTTCTGGTGAGAGATGAGAAAGAAATGTAAATATGGCTATTGGTCAGCTTTATTTTATTAATGAAAAATGGATAGCCCATTGTGCTGATGATACTCTGAATAAGTCTAGAATTAGTGTTTTCTCCCTGCCTGGACAGCAAGTAATACTTAATGATCCTCCTTTAAAATAAACTTATAAAATACTTTATAAAATAAAGTACTAAGATCAACAATTTCAGAGATCTACAGAGACTTGTCAGAATTTGGTCATCATCCACTTTCAGCCAGTGATGTGGAGAGACTTGAGCCAGATCACTTAGCAAATTCTATAAGTGACCCATAATGTAAAAGGCACAAAAGTAGAGTGGCAAAATACTGTTTAGATGGCTAACTCGCTGACTGTTCAAAACCCCAGATAGATTTCATTTTTTGTGGAACATTTAGAAGTGTATTAACAAAACTATCCCCAGCTGAGTGGTGTCTAAAAGTTTGACTCTGACTTTGAACTGATTTTAAAAAAAATGTTGGAAGATGCAGTAAATAAAATTGGTATTACAGAGATGATGGAAACTGCAAATATAAAAGGTGGTTTTTTTTTTTTTAAGGTGATAGCTTTGCATAATTTTCAAAGGTGCATTAAGCACAAACCTTTGCTCAAAGCTCCTGCTGAGCAGAGTGGAGAAAAGCATTTAACACTGAAACAAGTTTTTATTAATGGCTAAATTCTGCAAATGGATCTGCCTGGGTGTACTCTATGAGAGTTAGTCACATTCCATGTCAGAACAGGGGTACATGCAGGTGGATCTATTTGCAGGATCTAGCCTTAAACTTTAAAAAAAATCTTTTTAACTCCCTCTGTGAAATGTTTCTGGTTATCTCTTGATGCATCAGTCTGAGACATCAGATGCCATGGACTGCAAGACATGCCAGCAGGATTTCATAGCCAGGAATCAAAAAATCTAAAGATTTAGGTATTTGTGTGGTTGGCGCACTCCAGAGTCTGGTTAGGGGGAATATTCATTCTAAAAATATGTATTTTTTCATTTTTATATACTGGAGTTTGTCCTTCAAGCATCTCTACACTACTGAAAATATCACTGATGTTAAAGATGGTTCTTGACTTCAGTGGCATGCTACATAGCAGTAAGGGTCTATGTTGCAGGATCAGGCCTTATTGTTGTATTTAAAAAATTACAGCCATTCTTCGTTGTTGGCTTTTCTGTTCCATGTCACTTCTGAATTCACATGTAAATATTCTAGGAAAAGTACTACAGCTGCCTGATTGAATAATTTCAAATAACTTATTTAACCTGGTACAATTTGAATACCTGTCATATTTTCACTGACAATGATATGACTTTGCTATCCATAGAATATCCTTAGCAGATTCCCTTGCACTTACCACAGAGCTTGTCTACACACTTTTCACCATTGCAGTTCCTACATGCAGCTCCTGTTTCATAAGGCTGTGTTGGATAATTCCCCCTGCAAAGCAGAAAAATATTCTGTTTAATCTTTGGGGGAAGAATTTAAATAAATCATGTGACTGAACTGTTAGAATGACATAAGAGTATTTTGAAAAAAACATCCCTTAACCAGAAATATGTAGTTCTTAAAAATAAAAATCAATTGTTTTACAAATTTCTTTTGGTCCAGACTATGAACCTCTTACTCACATTGGGAAGCAGCTACTCACATGATGCATCCTATTTGACCAATGTGACCTTCTGCACATTGCAGGCCCCAGACCCACCCACTCCTGTAATAGACCCTCTCGTGACAAACCTGGGGAAAAGACTTCAGAAGTAAACTGTGTAATGATCTTGAGGGTTCATTAAAGAATAAACTATTGAATGAATAAGGAATAGAACTTTAACAACACAGATGGACATGATGTACAGCTGGGAGTAGCCATGTTAGATCAGATGTAGGGCACATCTCCCAATTCACACAACACTGTCCTATGCCAGGGAGTGTCTCTGAATCACAGTCTTCTACAAGCATATCTGTATAGACTGTATTTGCAGGGACACACCTACTCTGCCTGGGTGTTCAGAAGCCAGAGCTGCTTTCCCAAAACGGTCAATTTTGGCTGGTTTTGGGTTACAATTCACTTGTCAAGGGACATCTATTTAGAATATATCACTGGACATCGGCAATACCAGGAGAAATGAACCAGAGTGCATTGAGAAGCAAGTCCAGGAAAATAACTGAAATACTTTTCTAATGCATTGTATTTACTGAGGGACAATCTACACTCATTACTATGATTGCTTTCCACAAGCTACTTTTAGTATAACTTTTTATGAGTTACGTACCCACGTGTTTGGATGCTAATATTTTAAGTGTGTTGTTAAATGTATTAACCTTAATTTGGGATATTGCAGATTATGTATCATTTGTATTTTATGACTTTTAAAACCCCTCCAAACATCAGCCAGAAGGGAATTGATAGGGAAGCCATCTATCAGGATCTTTTAAAATAATATCTGCTAACTTACGCTGGTCCATAGTTGCAAATAAAATGTGCTCCATTGGTGAGTCCTTTAAAACTTGTAACTGTAGGACAGAATTGAACTGCACAGCCAACTTTGTAACTTGTGGCCCAAACAACCTAAAAAGAAAACCAAAATACATGAAACTTTTCCAGGACTACATAGCAACTGCTGCAGTTATGCTATTAAATGAGAAACAACCAATTGAGGGGAGTGTATCTTGAGTGTGTTTGTAACAGCAAACACAGAAGCAGTAGTTACAGTTCAGGGACCCATTTAGATGAACAATTCCTGTATTGACTATTGGGTGTGCAATTGTGTGTAATATTGGAATCAGACATTTTAAACTCTGATCCTCACCCTGCTGCAGAAAAATCTAAATGTCCTCTCATGGAGTTCTCCCCAGACCAGTTTGTCAGAGCATGCCTCCTCCTCCCTCCATGAGAGGTTCAGTGCCAGAACCCCAGCCATCTTACGGATCTCTCCCAGAGGCACAGGAATATCTGCATAGAGGTGCTGTGTCTTCACACCAAAACCAAGGCCAGCGGGTCTCTTGCAGTACAACACCTTCCTGACTGTCCATTTTTCTTTTTTTTAGCACAAAGCTCTCCTAACCCACACTTCTAAATTACAATTTTGTAACTGATTTAGGCTACAATTTATAACATGTAGAAGGCAAAATGTGTTTCTGTCTTGTTCTCTTCAAAGATCACAAAACATTTGAAAGTAAGATCAAGATAAAAAAGAATCACCTGGGTGTAATGGCCACATACACTAGTACAAGAGTGGGTCTCAAAATTATAGTCTTTGACTTCATCATACCACTTCTTGAGGGCTGCATTCACAGAGAAGAGAGAGAGAGAGCCAGTCCAGATGTTTTCTCCAACTGGAGTAAAGTCAGGGTGCATCTTTCCTGGTACTTTAAGATAGACATTATGATCAAAGTGGCATCGCTTTGCCCATGCTTTGGCACTCTTAGCTAAAGCAGAGTCCCAGGACTGCAGAATGAAAAAGACATGAAAAGTACATAAACTGCAATGCCTTGCATAAATTCAAACCTCTTTAAACAGAAATTTTTATCCTAATCCTTCCTGCCTCCCTGGCCTGTAATCTTGGAGTCTTCTCTGCTCATCTCACTTCCCCATATCCAGTCTTCCCTGAAATCCTGTCACTTGCTTCCCTTTAAAAATCCACTCTTTCCTGCCTGTCCCTTATATTGAAAGGGATTTAATATCTGTGCACTTACCTCTGATATGCAGTCTGTTAAACATGTAGGACTAGATCATGACATTTAGACCTGGGATGGAGCCAGTTAGTCCAAGAGGAGCTCTACAGAGGTGCTGCTTTCTGTGCACAGGCAGGCATATTTTGCATCAGTCACTAGACTGACATAGACCCTGTCTACACTTACCTCTGGGATTCGGTGGCAGTTGACGGGAGTTACGCAAGTTAACTCCCGTTGACTTCTCTTCTCTTCTGCGCGCCATCTTCACTGCACTGCGCCGATGGGAAGCGCGTTCCCGTCGACGCAGCGCTATGCCACTTGCGAAGGTGGTCTTAGTGCATCAATTTCTGGATCGACTGAGTGGGTCTTCACTGACTGCTCAGTTGATCCAGAGAAATCGATCTGATGGCGGCGACTTTGCCGCCGTCAGTGTAGCTGTAGGCATAGAAACTGCTCTCATCTGCTGGCCAGTGCTGGTAGGAGTGGGGCCATAGCCAGACCTCCCTGTCCTCCTTGCTCTCCCATTCCCCAGAGTGCAGGGACTACTATCATTAATGGCCCCGTGCACAATCACACAAGTAGATTTAACCTTTCTTGCTCAATCTTGTGTGGCTGCAAAGGGGCCACTTCCATTCTGGGCAATAAAAACATTATTTAAACATTGTTCATAATGAAAAGGGCAAGAAATGAAAATTTTATGAGTGTGATACTCAGTTTTTAGGCTCTTGACTGAGTTTCCTTGCAAAGCAGTATGCCCTAATGCCACCCTCACACTCATATTTTGCCTGCAGCTTGTGCATGCAACTTCCTTTGATGTCAGAACATTGCTTCTGTGGCTTCAAATAATCTGCCCATTAATATTGTCCCTTCTGCCTGGCCCTAAGTTAATATTTAAATATTTCTCTGAGGTGAAAAACTGCACACAAATGTGTTTAAAGGTCTGTTAAGATGGTCAAACTGATCTTGGCTGTTTCCTTGATTTGATTAGCCTTTTTCTTTCAGTAGCCAACTGAGCAAGCTGGTATTGAAGCAGTACTCAAAGTCTGCCCTAATACTAGCTGTATTTATAGATGACAACTTTCCGGCCCAAATGTTGCTACTAACAGCCCCTTGGCCCTATATAACACCAAGTATCAGTGGGCTACAAGGAAGTCCTGGCAATACTCCCTTCCCCCAGCCATGCCTCCTGTGCTGGCAGCAGTGAGGGAGTGGTGTTACAGTCACTCCACCACCTCTGTGTCACCATGAGATCATCTGCACAAAGTGATTATTCTAGGCCCACCTTCACTGTTTTTCGGTCCTCTTAATACCACAAAGCACAGAAACTGGATTAATGTATGAAATACTGCAGTTACCTCACCTTAGATGCACATAAGTGAATACGTGGGAAGCCAAGAGCTGAGCAATATATACTTCTGATGACTTGGTTCACAACAGACTTGGCATATGCTCCATTACTTACTCCGCATTAGACAACTTAGGCTATGGCTACACTAGAGAGCTTATATCGCCATAAGTGGTAGTGTAGACCAGTGGCTCTCAACATTTCCAGACTACTGTACCCCTTTTAGGAGTGTGATTTGTCCTGTGTACCCCCAGATGTATACTCACCTCTTGTTAAGAACTACTGGTGTAGACATAGCCTTAGTGTGCAGTTCAAACTTAAAAAAAAAAAAAAAAAAAAAGAAGAAATTCTACCAAGCTATCCTACAACAATTTTTCCAAGGACGCAGTCAAAGGTTTGATGTGCCCAAGTTAAACAACATAACATTGTTATAACATGAGAGGCAAAGTCCTTCAGACTGAAAATATCTAGTTTTAAAAAACAAGAGTTTGAAACTAAGGTGAAGGCATTGTTTTTAGAAAAAAATCTAGTAAGATCTGTGAACACATAATGCATTACATGGCCTCTAGTAGGGATCTGGTAGATGTTAACTAGCACCAGTTCTAGTGCTGTGCAGACAAGGCCTATTATTCTAACGAGCATCCACACCTTGGCAAAATAAGGCCTACGTGGTCCCTGGGAAGTGGAGAATTGCTATCCTGTAGTGCTGTCTGACTGCATCCTTGACACACCTGGGTCCATTCCCTAACGTAGGGTACTAAGGTATTGCAGAACCCTTTTGCCAGCTCTTCAGTGGTTAAAGAGGCCCTCTGTGCAGGAGCTGTTTTCAGGAGGCTATTTCTGCCCACTTTAAGATCCCATTTCACTGCTGGTATCTCAACTGTTTTTGAGTAATTACAAACTTCATGCATAGCATGCTGGGTTGTCAAGCTATGACAATCAGAATGGGAGAAATTCTAAGTGTCTTATTAAAACACACTGCAAAGTTTACCCTCCATAACTGAACTACTTTAAGGCAGCTTTTACACACTAAGGGCTCAGTCATGAGCTCATCTGTGCACCTGCACAGGGAGTAGGGGTATAAGAAGCCCCTTTACTTTCCTGCACAAGCTACCCCCCCATCAGGCTGTGTGCATGCCCATGATAGGCCAGTAGCTGCTGTCACAAAGGAGAGAAGTGGGTGGATAGGGGTAAGGAGTGGAAAGAGCCTTAATTTTGATCCCTCAATATGCTGTCCTGTACAGCTGAGCTAGGACAGCAATGCACATAAGCTGGCCCTGTATTACAAAGGCACTCAATGTCTATTTTTTTCTTGCCTTTCTCCTGAAGCAGCACAGCAGTGCACTGCCCTGACTCAGGTAGCACTACAAATTGGCAATCCAAAAGGACTGAACAAGTTCGTACCCAGCTCTAATCACTAATTGCCTTTTTTTTTTTTTTTTTGTATTTACTGTAGAACCTCAGAGTTACGAATATCTCGGGAATGGAGGCTGTTCATAACTCTGAAATGTTCATAACTGAACAAACCAATATGGTTGTTCTTTCAAAAGTTTACAGCTGAACATTAACTTAATACAGCTTTGAAATACTACCATGCAGAAGAAAAATGCTGCTTTCCCTTTATTTTGTTTGTAGTTTATGTTTAACACAGTACTGTACTGGATATGCTTTTTTCCCCCCCTCTCTGCAGTGGGCTGATTGTGTACTTCTGGTTCCAAATGAGGTGTATAGTTGACTGGTCAGTTTGTAACTCTGGTGTTTGTAACTCTGAGGTTCTACTGTACTATGAGCCACTAACATCTGGAGTAGTTACAATATTCACAGAACAAGTGAGAAAAGTACAAGGCAAATGAACTACAAAATAAAAATGTGTTATTTCAACAGCACAAAACAATTTCTGTTACAAATAGATGGTGAAGGTCCCCTTACCATGTGACGCATGTTGCTGGCTGTTGGATTCACCTTTGACCGAAAGTGGTTATGAGCATTCACACATTCCTCAATAAACTGTGCATCTTCTATATCAGGCAAAGTATCTGACTTATAAAAATAACAAGAACTGAAAAGGTCTAGTAATAGCAGAACAAGGAACACTCTGACTTTCATGATTCTCAACTGTTTTTGATCTCTCTCAAAACTTTGAAGGAAGAACCCCTTGACAGTGTGTGAGTAATAGGAAATGAATTGCTTCAACAGTTCCGGTGTCAGAGTAAAGAAACTGGTTTGTCATTTCTGTGTAGCATAATTAAAAAAAAATCAAGTCACCCTCTGTGGAAAATGCCTCTTTATCTTTATGAGACCACAGTCTAATCCTCTCTTACAAAAGAACTCACGTCACATTATCCTTCTTTCCAAAACATGAATGGGATTCCTAGGTCAGCAGCTTCTTAGGGGAGTAAAGACAAGCTAGAACCTTAGGGAATATACTCTACACAGCTCTCTACTCAAGCAATGCCTCCCTCTCTGTGCTGCTATTCTTACCAGGGCAGTGTCCTGCTCTCAGAACCTTTTCCCTGCTGCAAGAAACATACATTCTGAGTGCCCGAGCCTTTCACTGCCGCATGTAGCTACACACCACTGTGTGCACGCAGCCCACTTTTCAATGTGGCATGTAGCTACATAAACCCTAGACACCATCACCACTGTAGACAAGTTATTGGTTTAGTAGTAGTTATTGGTGGTGCTTAGACCCATTAGCTCTGTATGATTGACTGACTCCGCTTGTGCAACAGACACAGCAGATTCAGCTATAACTTAATGTGTTAAGCTGACAACATTTATAATGCTTTCATAACCTCGTGATTGGCATCCCAACCACAACACATCTTCCAAAGGAAAATGAGATTCTGTAAGGCCTGGAAGTTTATAAAGATGGCATTTTAGTGTATTCGGAGGAGTCAGTGGTAGAACAAAACAAAGTTAAAACAAGTTCTAAAGACAATTGAGGTTGCCAGATTCAAGTTAAATTGAGAAAAAAAGTGTGTGACAGCAAATTAAGTAGGGCACATGATTGATTAAGATACAGTGAGGGCATAGCCAGAAAAATTCAAACTATAGTTAAATGTACCTAAAAATGTACCAGAACTGCTTGATTCTCCAGTATAATAAAATGTCAAAGGAAATTCATGCATCTGTTTCTCCTTCCTCCCATCATCTTTTTAATCCAAAATACAATCAACACAGGTGCATTAGTGAAGAAGCTCATGTGGAACTGCAGCCTAATTATGACCACAAGGTAGGTGATGGTAATATTTCTAGGAAAAATCTGTTGAACTAAACCAAGCACACTGCTGATGCTTTACAAATAATTCATGCTTTAAAATACAGTCAAAGTCACATGCACTGTAGGAGTGTCACTATACAATTAATTACTGCTAATGTCATTCTTTCTTAGGTGACTACAATGGAGACACAGGATAAGATAAAATAAAATGCAGTCCATGAAGATGAAAAGAATTTATTTGAAACAAACTAACAAGGAAATAAAGCTGTCATCTACAGTAAATAAAACATTTGTTATTTTATACCATTTTTGATATTAACACTATAGTAACAAAAATATAAATAGGGGAATAAATTGGGATTAAAAACTCAGGACTCTTAGCTCATCCCTCTTCTCATCTTTTGAGATGGCATGTGAAGTGGCTCAGAAGGTGTGGAGACCTTTTTAGGGTGGGTGTTTTTGGCATTCCATTTCAAATTTTGCATGCTCACAAAAGTGCAATGCCATCTGGAGTATACATTGCCATGGTATATGAGATTTGAAGTGAACATGGAATGATTGTAAAAAAAAATTCTGTCTCCCCTTTAGAAAAAGCTCCGTTAGCTGACAACCATGCATTATGTAAAGCATGTCAATTGTATCCTAATTCCAATTCCCATTTTGATAAATCTTTAGGCATCTTCCAATCTCACTCTTTATCTTCACTAACAAAAAACAATTTAATTGATAACAGCTAAAGAACACTTACATGCCAGGCTCAGCAACTGAGATGTGAACTTGAAATGAACTTGAGGCATACTGAAAAAGGTATTGATGGCAAAGTAATAGTCTCCTAATCAGGTAGGCACCACCATCTGCTGGTTAAGCAGTTGTATGACTCATGTTTTAGTTCAGGATTTAGTAACTAGAGCTCTCCAAGAACTGTGTAACAAACCTCAAATTCACTTGAGCTATGCCTTGAGTTTAAAGTTTGCAAGCCTCAAATCATGCTGGCAGACATCTGGCCACTATGTGCTGACTGGGTTCACAAAACTTAGAAGACCATGGATCTCCTCCCTCCCTTCTTTGCTCTCAAGCTGGTTTCTTTTGTTTTCAAAGAGACATATGAGGAAAGAAGATTCTCAAATCTTGTTACAGTGGGAGCTACTAAGTGATTAGGGAGTTCGCCCTGGAGATCTGAGTAGGTATAATTGTATTATCTTCCACAATAGCCAAAACTAGAAAATCCTATTCTGAGTAAAGTTTGAATATTACTGGATTTGTTTTTGTTTGCAAGAAAGGCAGTACCTTAAAGTTATGCAATAACATCAAACAGAAAGTTAAAAACATTAAACAGTTTTATTATAAATATAAAACATCTTACTTTAAGAACTAAGGAAATTTTTTTTTTCAAATCCAGGCTCTTTAGGACAGATTTAGGCACCTAAATAAGTAACCTCATTTTCAAAGATGCCAGCATCTGCAGCTTGTTGAAGTCATTGGGAGCTATAGATGTTGAGCAATTTTGAATATTGGGAAAGTTTTATTTAGGTACCTAATTTTGGCTTTGCATGCCCAACTTTAGGCACCTAGATGTGTAAATTATGGCCCAAGTTAAAAAAATTAATAACCCTTTTGGTAACTTTAGTTTTGAAATAGGTAAGGTCTAAATGCTTAGAAATTTAAAAGCTTTTATGTCCAATAACTGTTTTTAAATACAGATTCATTTTTACTCTGGGACATTCTATAAGATGAATCAGTATGATTCTGAATATAGTTTTATAGGATTAGTATAATGTTTTAGAAATACAATGATGTATATATATATAAAAGTATTATAGGCCAACTCTTCCCTAAAATGAACATGTGTGAATTAACTTAATCTTGAGCTCTGGGCGTGAAAAAAATGAGGGATTTAGCCTTGTGCTCAAAAAAAAAAAAAAAAAAGACAAACCATCAAACAATATAATTAAACCTTTTGAACTAATACAGATTCCTGAGACAATACACATTTTGTAAAAGGTTACATATTTACCATATAGACTAGAATGGTTTTAAGCAACCTCAGTACTTGTCTACACAAACACTTTAGTTTGCGGTAAGCTGGAGTGTAAATCTACCCCACACTAATCTGCTGCAAACTGGGTCTATGTGGACTCTGCTGCTGTGCTCTAAAAATTCTGCAGTACAACTCTTTAACCTACTCCTATTTCAAAGCAGAGCAGATTAAAGCACACTACAGAACTTCTAGTGCACAGTAGCAGGGACCACGTGGACATTTAGTGTGTAGCAGGCTCATGCAGGGAGAATTACACCCCAGCTAGTTGCAACCTAAGTGTTTGTGTAGACATGCCCTCAGTATTAGATATACTAGACCAATGCTGGCTCTTGAGCTTACTATATGGCAAAAGAAAAATTCTTTAAAATCCCTGAGTCAATACATATGTTCTTTTGGAGCAATTCAAGTTCACATATATTGAAATAGGATTCGTTTTAATGCCTTTAAAGTCTCTTGGATAAAATACAGGTAAACATGTATTTATCAGAGGAACTGGAATGGTTCTAAGATAAAATACTATATTTGTTTTACATTAAAAATAATTAAAGATATCCTGGTTTACATAACAACGGTTATGACAGCAAGCCAGGAACTACAAGAGAAGTCTAAATTGGAGTTTTTACCCTCACTGTGTATTTTTTTCTAAGTTCAAAATAAGTTAGGAACAAATTAATAGAAAGATAATTATTTTTAATAGTTGAAACATTAATAACTAAGTGGCATTCACAAATTTATAGCTTTAGAAAATGTGTATATATTAGTACTAGTAAATATTTATAAAATGCTTTCTTTCTATAGAAGTGATATCTGATCCTGTTCCCATTTGATTTGCAGTTTTGACTTTGACTCCAGAAAAGTAGGACTGGGTCCATTACAGTATGATTCTGTAGACAGATAGCTAAATAAGTAATCACCACTTTAATATTTGCCCTACTATAAAATGGAAACATTGTTTTAATTTACTTATTGAATTCTAGAGGCAAGGTATTCCACTTTATTTGTTTAAATTTCATCAAGGAAAAACCATTTATTTATTATCCCTCTGATGAATCTTGCCAGACTGTCACCTTTATCTTAACATTTATCCTTTTTTATTAGTTGCACATCTTTAATACAATATAATTATCAAATAATATATGCAAGGGCTTAGTGCAAAAATAATTTATTCTTTATAACCCATTAAACATTAATAGCACCTTATAATATGTTTAAAATGATCCAATTCACTGTAAAAACATAAAGAGAATTCTCTTGAGTAATAGGCGAGTGTAACATGTTAATCTTTTTAGGACTTGTAACTTTTCATGAAATAAAATATATTTCAAATAGAGATTATTTAGATATACTCAAATTTGAATAACGCTTCTGCATAAGAAAAACAGTTAGAAAAGCCAATAACATCAGTGTTGGCCTTAAAACCACAACAGCAATACAAGACTCGTCACATACGATCCTATTCTCCCAGGGTGGATACCATCTTGTGTAACCTATAAACAAGCATACAGACACAAATTCTTATTGAGCACAATGTGCTTATAAATAAGTAAACTTCAAGTAATAGTATAGAATTGTAATACATACGTATAATTTTATCACGTTTTGGATTTCCTGGAGGGAAAAAAGAAATAGTATTATTAGCTAAGAATGAATGGTTACTCACTTTACAATAATTGATTCTTTGAGATGTTATGTACGTGTGTATCCCACTCTTGCTGCACATGCACTGCATGTACAAGAGTTCAGAACTTTTTGACCAGCAGTGTCCACTGGGGTTGTCCACTCCTTTGAGCTCCCCCACCCAAGGGCAGAGGGATGCCAATCGCTATTCAGGTATTTCACCACCCAGAATACAGTTGAAAGATTCTGAGCTGCAGGGAAAGGCAATGGGTCATGGGATCCACATGTAGAGAACATCTCAAAGAATCAATTACTGTAAAGTAACCATTCTTTCTTCTTTGAGTGTCTGTACGTGTACTGGTCATGAGCTAGCAGTTAAGCTCCTAGCTCTTGCTTCCTAGAGGAGTTATCTAAATAATGATTGCAATATAACTCAACTATATTTGGCATCAGATCTACCATCAGATATCAATGAATAGTGGCTGGTGATCATATGAACAGACTTCAGCTCTGGGGGCATTACTAAGGTAAGCTGGCACCAAGGTTGCCTGTGCTGTGGTAGAAAGAGATCTAACATTATGTTAACATAACATAGACGTTATTACAGAGAAGTCAACTTGCTAATGTTATAGGCTGTTCTAATACAATTTGATTCTATTTAAAAAATCTTTGAGATGAGAGTTCTTCCTTTAGATTTGCTTCCAAATGTCACAAATAATCTTGGTGATTTGCTAAAGAGTTTTGTTTTGTGTAGATAATAGCTCCTTTTACATCCAGGGTATGTAATCTTGTCTCACTTGGAGAAAGAACACTGGTAAATGTATCTAATGGTTGGTGTGGAAGTCTGAGACTACTTTTGGAATAAATATGGGTACCTATTGTCAGTACTGTAGATGCTGATGTGACAGATGGTACCATAATCACCTGTACTTATAGCTATCCAAAGGGAATGATTTTGGGACTGATGTTGAGTGGTGGTACTGGCTTTGCTGCAGACCTACCTAAGTCTCTAAAATAACTTTGGCTTCCTCTTGCCCAGTACCAGAGATGGGTACTGATGCTCCTTTCTCCCACAGACAGCAGTGGTAACTGGCTGCTCTGAAGGTGTCTGAGATAAAGACTTTCAGCTCTTACATGCTTAATGAGCTGTCCTTCATGCCTGAAAACCTGGTGTGACATTTATTGAGGATGGAGCACCGAGTAAAGGTTTGAAGAAGTATCAGGAACTTCTTCCCTCAGGAAAACTTCTGAACAAAACATTCCCTTCATCAACTGCTCCATCTGGAAGAGATTTCAGAGCCTGGCTATCTGGTTGCATTTTGAAAATGATGTAAACACCATGTTTTGGAATGACATAACCTTTCCCTAAACAAAAGACACACTTAATGTGCCCATCATTCAAAGGAATTGCTGCATCACATAATGGGCAGGTTTTGTATTGTTTGTTGTTTGCCAACAGGCTAAGGCCTGGTCTACACTACAAAGTTAGGTCCACATAAGTTGCCTTGCGTCGCCCTAACTGTGCATGTGTCTATGCTCAAATTTGTCTCACAGTGATGTAAGTGCCTGGTTAGGATGACACAGTAACATCATCTTCCTGAATAGTTTTGAGCCATGGTCAACCTACTGTGATCAGCAATGTGCAAGTGTAGAGACCATGTGACCAATGTTGACCCTAACAGTCCTCCAGCAACTTTCCCACAATGCCTGACACTGATTGAGCTGGTTATAATCGTGAACTCCAATGTCCAGGAGTCACAGAGACGGAAAGCCACATCCCCCTTTAAAAACCCTGTGTATTTTTAAATGCCTTTTCCTGATTGCCCTGTTTGATGAGTACACCTAGCAGTTCTTCCTTATGTGTAACCATCCAACTGACCATGCCAGTTACATGCTCCACACATGCATCTGCCTGGAGTGGACAGGAGGTATTGGCTCTTCTGGGCCTGTGGGGAAAAGAGGTTGTGCAGGTACAGCTATGGAGCAGTGGTAGAAACATGGACATCTATGAGCATGTTGCATGGGGGGGATATATGCAAAAGGATAAGACAGGGCTCAGTAGCAGTGAAAGTGAAGGAATGGCAGCAGGCATACCAGAAGCCCAGAGAGGCCAACAGTTGATTAAGTGCTGAGCCACAGAGCTGCCACTTTTACAACTAACTGCATGCCATACTTGCCAGAGACTCCACCAGCATCCCGCAGATCACCATGGAACCCAAGACAAAGATCCCTGCCATCAACAGTAAGGCAGGGAAGGATAGGGGATATGTGATTTGTGTGATTAGGGGGCAAGTCCAGTTATTCTGCAAGTTAGGGTCTGTTTGAGACTCTACCGCCATCTAGTTAGTCCTGGCAGCCAAGGACGGGCAAGCCTGATGTAGGGGAAGGAAACTCATAAGTGTGTGAATTCATTTCCCATTACAATGTTTAAATGTACAGATGGCGCCCAACCCTAATGTAGCTGGACACAAATATTAACTTTTCATTAATTTACTCCTACTAGAAGAGGTACTGGTACAACAGACAGAGGTAGAGTTGTTATTTGCTTTTCATTCCCCTGATATTTATCACAGGCAAGATAATAGAGCAGCTGATATAGGACTTGATTATAAAGAACTAAAGGAGGATAATGTAATTATTAACAAACAACATGGTTTATGGAAAATAGATTCTGTCTAGCTTGAAATCTGTTTTTTATGAGATTACACAGTTGGTTAATAAAGATAATAGTGTTTGATGTAATATACTTAGATTTCTGTAAAGCATTTGACTTGGTATCACATGATACTTTGATTAAAAAAATTAGAACTATATAAAATTAACATGATGCATATTAAATAGATTAAAAACTGGCTAACTGATAGGTCTCAAAATATAATTGTAAATGGGAAATCAATATTGAGTGAGTGTGTTTCCAGTGGGGTCCCACAGGGATTGGTTCTTGGCCCTATCCTATTTAACATTGTGATGGATGCCTACCCCACACAAGGCATGAGTAGAGAGAAAGGGACAAATAAGCCTGCCACAGGCTGCCCCTGGGGGAGAGTCCAGGCTGATAAGCTTTTATGTAATGAAGCCCAGCTGGGCAATAGTCAGGCTAAGCACCATAAAATCAGGAAGTAGAAAGTAGGAGGGTGGCTGCAGCAGAAAAGTCCTGTAGTCCCTCTCTGAAAAGCTTAGAAAGGTAAAGGAGGAAACTCAGCAGATAATAAAAGCTCTGGGATCCCGTCTCTGAGATAAGGATGTACCCAAAGAAGGGTGGAGAAAGAGCCTGATAGAGGCCAAGTAGAAAGCAGCCCAGGGAAACAGCAGCACAATTTGGGACATTACAGCTTTTGGCTACTGGTTGTAGTGTCTCCAGGCTAGCACCAGGAGTAGTGTGGGTAGGCCCAGGTTCCCATACCAGCCACTGGAGAAATGGAACAGCCTGGGCAGTGGATCTTAAGTCAGCTTGAGATGGTTTGTCCAATAGGATTTGATACTCTGGAAGGGGAAGATTATAATGAACTAGCTGGAGGGCCAAGTTGTGAAGAGGGATCACCCTGAGTGACAGTAGAGGAAATAACCTGACTCCAAAGAGAGCAGTGAGAGACCATGGGGAGAGAAACTGAAGAAGGGGTATCAGACTAATCATGCACTAATCTCCAGACCTGGCCCAAGGAGGCACCACAGTTGTGAGAAGCAAACTCTATCACAAACATCTTTATCAATGACCTGGCAGAAAACATAAAATCATCACTGATGAAGTTTGTATATGATACAAGAACTGGAGACGTGGTAAATAATGAAGAGGACAGGTCACTGATTCAGGGCAATCTGGATTGCTTGATAAACTGTGTGGAAGCAAACAGTATGTATTTCGATTTTGCTAAATGTAATGTACACTGTAATCTGGGAACAAAGAATGTAGTCCATACGTACAGGATGGGGGACTCTATTCTGGGAAGTGTTGACTGAGAAAGATTTGGGGGTCATGGTAGATAATCAGCTGAACATAAGCTCCGAGTGCGACGCTGTGGCCAAAAGAACTAATATGATTCTGGGATGCATAAAGAGGGGAATCTTGAGTAGATTAGAGAGGTTATTGTACCTCTATATTTGACACTGGTGCAACAGCTTCTGGAATACTATGTCCAGTTCTGGTGCCCACAAATCAAGAAGGATGTTGATAAAGTGGAGAGTTCAGAGAAAAGCCACAAGAATGATTAAAGGATTAGAAAACATGCCTAATAAACTCCTTGAGTCTATCAATCTATTTAGCATAATAAAGAAAAGACTGAGGAGTGACTTCATTGCAGTCTATACATATCTACATGGAGAACAAATATTTAAAAACGGGCTCTTCAACCTAGAAGAGAAAGGTATAACATGATCCAATGGCTAGAAGTTGAAGCTAGAAAAATTCAGACTGGAAATAAGATGTAAAATTTTAAATAGCGAGATTAATTAACCATTGGAGCAATTTATCAAGGGTCCTGGTGGATTCTCCATCACTGACAATTTTCAAATCAAGAATTGATGTTTTTCAAAAGGATATGTTCTAAGAATTATTTTGGGGACATTCTCTAGCCTGTGCTATTCAGGAGGTCAGATTAAATTATAATAGTTTCTTCTGGCCTTAGACTCAATGAATCTACATGTAATTTGAGCAAGGCAATACGCAATTGTCAAAGAATCCTTTCCTACTGCACAGTCTAGATTTCAGTCTGTACCTCTCAATTGAAACTGAAAATAAATGACCTAACTCAAACTGGGTGAATAACTTGTTTGGCTCACTGGTTGTTCTGAAAAATAAGATACAAAAATGTGTTTGGGTTGAATGGAACATTCTGGCTCAGGTATTTTTAAGAAAAGTAAAGGAAATGATGGACTACTTTCATAAACCACCCTTATAACTTTTAGTCCAGCGCACTCATATGGGATGGGTGAGACTCAGGCTCAAATCCCCAGTCTGGAGTGAGGGCTTAAACCCAGGTGTCCTCCCAGATGAGCATGCTAACCACCAGGCTATGGGGCATTCTGGGGTGGTGGGTTTTTCTTCCAGTCACTCCTGTTGAAGCTGTGCCACTTTGTATAAATACTTAAATGTTTAGTGGAATAAAGACTAGAACTTAAGTGGTGATTGGTACACTCAGTGGGGGGGAAGAGTTCTGAATTCAAATCCCTGCTCCAGTGTAGGGACTCAAATCTATGCATCTCAAGACGAGTGCCCTAACTGTCATGGCTGGCCCGAGCTACAGTGTGACCGGGCAACAGCCCGAGGCGCCTGATTGGATGGGGCGCCAAAATTAGACATTCAGAACTAATAAATTGGGCTGATCCATCAATTTCGGTGGCAACTTGTCAATTTCACTTTTCCGCCACCAGTAGTAAGGGGGAGGGAAAAGCGAAATTGACAAGCTGCTGCTGAAATTGAGGGATCAGTGCGATTTTTCGGTGGAGGGTAAGACGCGGCGGGAAATTCAAAAGTCTGCGCGGGGCGCAAGAATGATGTCTTGTCTCATCCAAGGATGTCTCATCCGGGATGTCTTGTCTCATCCAAACAGTCTATCCATATTTTGTAATTCTTGAGGTTGCCACTTGTTTTTCTGGCCAAGAGTACAATCAGGCCTGGAAAAATTAATTCAGATAGCCTGAGGAGTAAGTCTACTAGGAAATGTGAAAAATGTTCCATAGTTAGAAAATTAAATTGAGACCCCACTGTCTGGGGGAAAACCCAGGTAGGAAACCAAACTCTCCTGCCACACCAGCCCACTAAAGGTATGTCTACAGTGCAGCTGAGAGAGAGTGTGCTTCCTAGATCAGGCAGACAAACACATATTAGCTCTGCTTGAGCTAGCATGCTAAAAATAGCAGTATTGACATTGGCATGGGCAGCAGCTTGGACTAGCCACTTAAGCTTAGATGCAGTGGGTTGAGCAGGCTTGGACTTTGGCAGCTAGCCCATGCCATCAACTAGTCATCTAGTCTAACTCCCTGTCAAGATGCAGGATTTGTTAGGTCTAAACTATCCAAGACGGCTACCCAGCCTTTTGAAAACCTCCAGTGAAGTAGCTTCCACAACCTCCCAAAGCAGTCTGTTCTCCTGTCCTACTGTTCTTACAGTTAGGAAGCATTTCCTGAGATTTAATCTAAATCTGCCATGCTGTAGTTTAAACCCACTGCCTCTTGTCCTGCTATCTGTGCTGAGGAAACAACTTTTCTCCATCTTTTTTATGGCAGCCTTTCAAGTATTTGAAGACCACTATCATGTCCCCACTTAATCTCTTTTCCAAACTAAACATACCCAGTTGCTTTGCTCATATGACTTGCATTCCATTCCTCTGATCATCTTTATCACTCGCCTCTGGATCGCTTCTAGTTTCGCTACATCCTTTCTATATATTGGTGACCAAAACTGGACATAGAACTCCAGCTGAGGCCTAATCAGACCTGAGTAGACTGGTACTATCACCTTCTGTAACTTGCATGCTATGCCTCTGTTAATGCAACCAAAAATTGCGTTTGCGCTTTTTTTTTTTTTTTTTGCAATAGCATCACACCCTAATTGAATGCTATATGAACATAAGAATAGCCATACTGGATCAGACCAATAGTCCATCTACCCCAGTATTCTGTCTTCCAACACTGACTAGTGCCAGATGCTTTAGAAGGAGTGAATAGAGCAATTATTAAGTAATCAACCCCGGCCTGTCCAGTTCCAGCTTCTAGAGGTTTAAGGACAACCAGAGCATGGGGTTGAGTACCTGACCATCTTGACTAATAGCCATGGATGGGCCTATTGTTTCTGAACTTATCTAATCCTTCTTGGAATCAAGATATACTTTTGGACCTAACTAGCTTAAGCAATTTAGTATCATCTGCAATCTTTGCCACCTCACTATTTATCCCTTTTTACAGATCACTTATGATTATGTTGAACAGCACTGGTCCCAGTACAGATCCTTGGGGGACCCGTTTATTTACCTCTCTCCACTGTGAAAACTGACAATTTATTCCTACCCTTTGTTTCCTATCTTTAAACTAGGTATTGATCCATAAGAAGACCTTTCCTCTTATCCCATGACTGTCTACTTTGCTTAAGATCCTTTGGTGAGGGACCTTGTCACAGACTTTCTGAAAGCACAAGTACATGATATGCACTGGATCACCCTTGTCCGTGTTTGTTAATCCCCTCAAAGAATTCTAATAGATTGATGAGGTATGATTTTCCTTTACAAAAGCCATGCTGACTCTTCCAACATATCGTGTTCACCAGTGTTTTTGATAACTCTGTTTTGTTTTTTGTTTTTTTTAACTAGTTTCAGCCACTTTGTCTGGTCCAGAAATTAGGTTTACTGGCCTGAAATGGCCAGGATTGCATGTGGTGCCTTTTTAAAAAAACCAGAGTTACGTTAGTTATCCACCAGTCATCTGGTGCACAGGCTGATTTAAGCGATAGATTACATATCAGGTAGTAGTTCTGCAATTTCATATTTGAGATCCTTCAGAACTCTTGAGTGAGCCATCTGGTCCTGATGACTTACAACTGTTAAATTTACCAATTTGTTCCAAAGCCTGCTCTGATAGCTCAATCTGGGACAGTTCTTCAGATTGGTCACCTAAACAGATTCCCAAACCCAGTCATTCTTCCTCAGATCCTTTGCAGTGAAAACAGATGCAAATAATTCATTTAGTTTCTCCACAACAGCCTTGTTTTCTTTGAGTGCTCTTTTAGCACCTCAATCATCCAGTGGCCCCACAGTATGCCAGGCTTCCGCTCCTGATGTACTTAAAACTGTTTTGCTCTTAGTTTGTGGCTTTTGCTAGTTGCTCTTCCAATTTTTTGGCCTGCCTAATTATACTTTTATACATGACTTGCCAGAATTTATGCTCCTTTCTATCTTCCTCAGCAGGATTTGACTTCCAATTTTTAAAATCTCTTTTACTTTTTTTAGCCATGGTTGCATTGTTTTGGTCCTCTTACTGTGCTTGTTTTATTTGGGATATATATTTAGTTCGAGTATCTATTATGATGTTTTAAAAATACTTCCAAGCAGCTTATGGGCATTTCACACTAGTGACAGTTCCTTTTAATTTCCATTTAATTAGCTTCCTCATTTTTGTGTAGTTCCCGTTTTGGAAATTAACTGCTACTGTGTTCAGTTTCTTTTCTAACATCCCTACAAGGATGTTAAATTTACGTGAAACAGCCCTGGAAAGAATGGCCCACTCCTATAAGTTAATTGTCTGAAGGCCACACGTCTGAAGAGACAGGACACTTAGACATCTTAGGTATGAATTAAAGTCACAACTATTTCCCAAAAGTGACAGTGGATGCTAGTGAACAAGTATAATATATACTGTAAGCTGCCCAAAGAGTGCTTAGCTGGAACTTGACTTTCTTGGATGAGTGATTTTAAATTGCTTGCTAGCCTTTAACAGAAAGTCAGTGGTTAGTAGCACCTTGTCCCAGTGGCAGTAATAACTGGCTATGACCAATCTGGTAGTTTGCAGTCCTCATTGAGATACTAATTCAATAAGACACGAAGTATTTGATTAGGTGCTTTACTGAATAGGGATGGACTTGAACATAAGCTAAAGTGCTTTGTTGAATTGGGGCCTGAGGGAGTGCTGAGAGGTATAAAGAATATAAGAAACAGTTTATCAATAGGGTGGATATTGTTTGCCTCTTCCTAATGCTTACTACATAGCTTGTCCACACAGGTGTCCTCTTCTGAGCACAGACTGCATGATTGTCCTGCTTTATAAGGTTTTCTTGGGTAATTGCCACTACAAAGGCAGAAGAAAATTTTCTATTAGATAAATTTCACTGTGTACAATTTTAACAAGATCATACATTTAAAATGTTAAACATCTCAGGATAAAACATTCTCAGCATATTTTAACAATTCATGACACTTCCCGGAAAACATTTTTTTTCCCACTGTTCTCCTTCCTCTCTTTCTCAAAAGGGAAAAAGCCAGTGATTTATAAGTCAAATATTACATAGTATACAAATTTATTTAAAATGAATATCTAGGGGTACAGCGTGACTGTAATTAAGGTAGATATTAAATGATAATTTTTTGTACGCAGGAAACCCAATATACTCCCAAAATAACTTTCAGAAAAGAGATTTGCATGCTCTTTACAACTAATTTAAATTCTTGAGATAAGACTTTGATTCACCAAAAATATTTAAGAACTTGCTTAACATGAAGCACAGAGTAATCCTATTGAAGTTAATCAGACTTCAAGTTAAAATATGCTTAAATGGGACCAAAGTGCTTAATAATAAAGACCAAACCAACAGCACTGACTTATCTCAGATGAGTGCAGGCTGTGAGTTGAAAGTTAAGATATCATCCTACTTCTGGTGAAAGATTCATACAAAGGCTGTTTAACTGAAGTAGTACTGGAGCTGATTAATCTACCTGTAAGATTAATGCCTGAATATAACTCTGGAGGACAAAATGGAAGTAATTTCATACAATAAATGAAGTGGTGAAATGGAGAGGAAAATTCAGATGGTAAAAATCTAACATATTATGAAAGCTTGTCACAAATAAACTTATCTGAAAGCAATACCCTTTTAGAATAAGGGTAAACAAACTCAAATTTGATTGCAAAATGATTTTGGGGGGCCCAGTGAAATACATCCACACCCCTTCCTATTAATGGAATAGTTCCAGGCTAATTTCATAGTCTTTGAAGAAGATCTAATGTGTACTGCAAAATGCTGTAGCATCCCTAAGAAAAGCATGCCTTCAAGTTCCTGATTTAATAGGACCTTCTCTCCCATAGCCCCATCTTCTTTGGCAGCCAACAGGCCATTTTACTGTTCTGCTTCTCAAGATCTACCAATCTAGTGACATGTTGGCTAGATTATTCTCTGGTGAAAAAAATACAGTGAAATTCTGAACTGTAGTTTTTGTGCCCCTTGCTTGTTGTAGATGTTCTTTCCCCACTGCTTCCAGTGGCTGAATACCTGGAGTCCCAGATCTTTCCACAAAGCGAAGATGGAACAATATTATCTTTGTTTTTCAGCTGAATACCTTTACATACTCTGGGACAAAAGCAGGATAACAAGCTGCATAAAAAATTTCTCCCTTCCCAGATACACTTTAAAGAGAGGAACATTGGCTAAATGAAAGCATTTGCACTTTCAAAATTCACCAGAGGTTTTACATGTGGATAACTGATGTGTCCTCAGTTACTGCTGTTTGGTCAGAGACTTGGCTTATAGTGTCCTTTTTCTGTCTGCTACAAAATTTAAAAAACCTTTGGCACCTCTGGGTATAGATATAGAAACCATTAGAACCCAACTCCTAGCATTATGCTGTTTGGAAATCTTATGGGGCCAAGATACTTGCTTGTTTTTAGTTTCTTGATGTTCATATCCCTCTCAATCTCTCAGGATCCAACTGCCTCACCTCTTGTCCTTTCCCCTTTTCCAGACATCTTTCCTTCCTAGAGTTCTATAGCTAGGCCCAGGAGTTGAATAGCTCCAGATCCTTGAATGGAAATGTTTTCCTTGGTTAGGTTATTTCTGGTCACAGGGATCAGGGAAACTGCCAAGCAATTTCTTAAAATGATCCAATTTTACCCTAGTATAACTTAATAGAGCAGTATTTTACTAAGTTATACAGGAAGTAGTGTGTTGTCTTAGTTTGTATTCTCATAGTGAAGTAGGCCTTATCAGTCCCTCCCACCCCCTACAGATACTTTCATTATGCATGCTCTTATAGATGTTTCCTTTTCTCAGGTTTGATACAATTAAGGCAGTCAAACAACCTTATTGCTGCCATATAGTGATACTTTGGGGGGGTGGGGTGGATGGATGGAGAAAGAAAAAAATTGTGACATTTAATCTAGTACTACAAACACTAAAAATGCATTAATTATAACTGTATAGTTACTGCAAGGTGTCCCTACAGTACAGAGTTAAGGTTGTTTGGGTGTCTTAACTGTGCATTTCCACAACTAAAGATGTTTAGATTTGTCTTAAAGTTAACCTTATCTCTGAATTTCCTGGGTTTAAAATACTTATTTTGGGGATAATCACAATTCCCAGTTCCTCTAAATGGCTGATATCTATATTCTCAGTCTGAATTCCATTTTAATGCAGTTTTTGTTCAGGAATATAAGTACAATTTTAATCTCAGATATGGTATAGAATACATGTTATCTTGCATTTTGTACATGAAGTCAGCTAAACCCTTCAAATACAAGCAAATAGCATACAGACACAGGAGTTAGGAACCAAAGGTCCTACTAACTTAAAACCACGCATTTCAAATTTATACAATGTGCCCCCACTCTCCATATGGCCTGAAGCCTTCAAAGATGAAAATTAGATGAAAATTTGAATTAAGTAAAGATATTTACAATTTTTAGAACTACAAACCATCCTTAACAAACCAAGCATAAGAAATATGGACTTAACATTTCTTCTTCCACCACTAGATAGCATTTTGGGTTATAAAATTCCACTCACAAGACAGCTCCTGTGCACTATTTTTCCAAATTCAATCTTCCCCTGCATATGGGGCACTGTCTTTTGTTGTTTTTACATCATCCTATGTTTCTTACATAGACAGAACAAAATAAAGAGGATAGTCAAAAAAATCCCTTTAAATTTGGGAGCCTACTTCAAACTGTATTCTGTGGCAGTAAAGATCAGGTTGCCAGAAACAAATCTTTGAGGTAGAGAATTGCAAACCAGTCCTTTGACTCCAGGGAGGGAATTATAGCTGCTAGGGACTTCATTCTGAATTTCAGATGTCTGACATACTCTTTTAACTGTCTTGAGATCTACTAGTGGCCACCAGCCCCCATTTTTACTGCATATCAGAAAATACTTTGAATACCCTTTTCCTTTGTGTTGAAATTGATCTGGTTCTATAGCCACTAGACTTGGGAGCGAGATGATCTCCAGTCTCAGCAACTGAGCATGAGAGGGGTCCTGGAAGAGGAATGGGAGGCAGGTGGGAGGGCAGGATGGAGGAAAACTGGATAGTATATCCAGTAGTAATGGTCTCTAATACCCATTTGTCTCATGTTATACTTTCCTATGCCTGCTTGTACTGAAAGAGGTAGTGTCCAAATTGAGGAAAAGAAGTGGAAGAGTGCAGCTGAGTATTGGATAGTTCAGACTCTCAAATAACCATCAAACTGGTATTTGGAAGATGCTGGTGGCTGGGATGAAGCAGTCAAGGTAGTAGTTACTTCTTTTTAGAAAAATCTTAATCTCTTATCCAGCGGTCCAGATGGTGGAAAACTGAACAGGATGGGATCTTTGTGCTGATTGAGACCTGCTGAATTTACTTTTCTTTGCAGATGTATATATCCCAAGGGATCTAAGTGTAGCCCTAGAGTCCTTTAGGGAATGAAGTGAGTTGTCTGAGAGTCAAAGAGCTTGTGGCCATCAAATGGCAAGTCTTCAATCAAATGTACCTCCCATGGGAAACCGGGCAATTGAAGACACTAAGCTCATCTCCTCACTATTGCGGTGGAAATAGACCTGGCTGCACAGTCACCCATGTAAAGTATGTAGGGATTCCCTCAGAGACTGCTTTCTACTCAGCTTCCCAAGAACTCAGTTCAACTCCAGACTTCATCACTCAGGTATCTTTGTTTGGCATATAACAATGCTACGCTGAGGTGATCAGACTCAGATAAATTTGGGGTGATGGATGCAGGGTACGTTACAATTCCAGAAGTTAAACAGAAACACTCTCCCTTTTCATACACTGCATCACACATTTTTAGATTGGCTTGGTTACTTTTCAGAAACCAATCCCTGTGCAGCATGCTCTGTCTATGCATTGTTCATGTTCTACATACTTTTCAACCTATCTCTATGTTGGATAAAATGAGCCAGTATTGTTGTTCATAGTAAATGGTTTGCTGGGTGGTCTCTTTTTTATCTTACTTGGCTCAGACAATCTGTACTTATCTTAGCACAAATGTTCCATTTTCAGTATATTGACCTAGTTACCTCTCTTCCAAGAAATGAGGCTTCCCTTCTGTTTAGTCATGTCAATCCAGGCCTATAAAGTGAAGCCTGCAAAGATGTCTTCGCCAAGAGCAGACCCTCCTTTATTAGGGCACTAAACTGATCTCAATGTTTCTGCAGTGAATGGTCAACAAAAAGCACAGAACTTCTCATAACTGAGATAATCATATTTTGAAATCAGCACCCGGTGATTTGAACTCTTGAACGGTGTCACCAAAGAGTAGTTTTTATGACCAAAAAGGTCCAGCTACTTACTTGTTATGTGGGGTAAATTTAAGAATAAAGCTCCTTTTCATTAACTGCATCTATGACCAGAGAATTTGGTGCAGGGTGTAAAAACAAAAGACTCACAATCCCTGGCCAGAACTCGTATTTATTGACATGCTTGCATGTAGGGGGTGCTGTTGCTAGAGTTTGCCAGATGGTCTTGGCTGGCTCAAGGAGTGCTTCATTAATTGGTGCTGCTATCCATGCTGAAGTAGAAACATGCAATATGCCCAAGACCTTGTAATGGGAATCCTGGATTTCTCCCAGGTGAATTTGAAGTGCCTTTGTAACCCACTTCATTGGGTCCTGGAACTGCCAAAAGTCATCAGCCAATGATGATGGCGGTGGTGGCAGCATCATTACTACCTAATCAGGTGATGAAGACATTTGTAAGGGGGTGACCTCCTGATCCACCCTTGTCTCTTGCTCCTCAAAGGTCTCCTCTATTGAATTAGAGTGGAGAGGAGGTGTGATGCTGTATGGATTAGAGGTGACCATTTATAATAATATTGATAAATATTTCAATGAATCTTACAAGATATGTCATGTGAGGTATCAGTGGAAAGTTATGATTTGTTAAATATGATAAGCTTATCTATATGTTTCATCTTTATGTTGTAAGTTATGAATGTGTGATATATATAACTGAAACTTGTGCTGTGCTACTGGGTGACACCCCCAGGTGGATCAGCATCAGCACTAGCCAGCCTGCTTTGTGGCCCATCAACAGTAATCAAGAGGCCCAGGGAGAGAAGCCAGGAACTATGCCTATGAGTCAGCAGGACATGTACAGACATGCCTGTGGACTGGGGACTCCAAGTGCTTTTCCATGCCCATGTGCTGTGAGCTTATGTTTGGGACAAGCCACATGGCAGAAAGTATAAAAGGCAGCTCTACCCTCTCCATTTTGTCTTCATTCCTGCTTCTTACCTCTGGATCAACTTCTCTACAGCTGAAGCTTTGAAGCAAAGGACTGACAGACCCAGCTAAGTACTGGATATACTGCAGAGGATCTGTATAACCCCAATATTGCTAAGAATCTGATACATATGAACTTTGAAGTCATATGTATGTATCTGATTGCTTTGACCATTTAACATCTCTTCTTGTTTGTTTCTTTTGTAATAAACCTTTAGTTTTAGCTACTAAAGGATTGGCTGGCAGGATGGTATTTTGCGTAAGATACAAACTAATACAACATGTGCAGTTGGTGACCAACCTATCAGTACCAAGAGGTGTCTGGAAGTTGCAAGGAGGGGAGACTCAGGCTTACAAAGTTACAGTGGCATCTTTTAAAACTCAGGAAGCCCAGCATCCCATATACAAGAGAAAAATCTGACCCCTTGATAAGGGGTAAAATAATTTTAAATCTTTTCTAAGAAATAAAACAGGAACAACATTTCCACGATTCCTATAAACTGAGGGTATGTCCACATTGCAGACTGAAATCAATTTACTTTACTTCACGCGCTGAATTTTAGAAGTCGTAGGAGCATGATCACACCACGCTCCTTGCACCAGGCTCTCGCATCTCCACTCACCATGCTTGGGTCGACATTCAAAGCAGTGAAGCATGGGTAGCTATCCCACAGTGCAACTAGTCACAGAGGCTTTTAGGAAGCTTGTCATCCTCCCATGATGCAACGTGCTCCCTCCCCTTCCCTTCTTGTCCCAAACAAACTGCAAATGCTTTTCCGTGCTGTTTTTCTATGCTGGACACACACCATTGCCGGAGAGACATGAAGCCCGCTCAGCTCTGCACTATCATTGTGAGCATCACAAATAGCTCATAGCTTATCCTGCAATATTTTCAAAGGCGAGAGAGGAACCACAGCATGGAAAATAGCGATGTTACTGAGGCCGTCCTGCTACAAGCCACAGAGCAAAACAATTCCCGTTTGCTGCAGGCTGTCACACATCATCTGCAGTCCGTGGAGTGATGGTCTGGTCCTGGGAAACAAGCACAGATTGGTGGGGTTGCATCGTTATGGGTGTGGGATGATGAGCAGTGGCTGCAGAACTTTCGTATGCGATAGGCCACTTTTCTTGAACTTTGCACGGAGCTGTCCCAAGCCCTGAAGTGCGTAAATACTCGTTTGAGACCAGCTCTGAGAGTGGAGAAGCGAGTGGCCATCACTCTGTGGAAGCTGGCAACCCCAGACTGCTACTGGTCAATTGGGAATCAATTTGGAGTCGGTAAATCCACCATTGGAGCTGCTGTGATGCAAGTGTGCAGGGCCATCAATAGGCTTCTGGTAAAAAAGGTAGTGACTTTGGGAAATGTGCAGGATGGGTTTGTGGATGGGTTTGCCGCAATGGGGTTCCCAAACTGAGAGGGGGGCAATTGATGGCATGCATATTCCTATCCTAGCACCTGATCACCTTGCCACAGAGTATATAAACCAGAAGGGATACTTTTCAATGGTGTTGCAGCCCCTTGTGGATCACAAGGGACGTTTCACCAATATCAGTGTGGGGTGGTCTGGAAAGATGCATGACGCGCTCATCTTTAGGAACTCTGGTCTGTTCAATAAGATGCAGGCGGGCACTTTCATGACCAAAAAATAAACATTGGAGATGTGGAAATGCCAATAGTGATCCTGGGGGATCCTGCCTACTCCTTGCTCCCTCGGCTAATGAAGCCCTACACCGGGCACCTGGACAGCGAGAAGGAGCATTTCAATAACAGGCTCAACAAGTGCAGAATGGTGGTGAAATGTGCATTTGGCTGTTTAAAAGCCAGATGGAGATGTCTGCTTACTAGGCTTGAAATCAGTGAAAAGAACATCCCATCAGTTATATCTGCATGCTGTGTATTGCATAATTTGTGTGAAACAAAGGGGGAAAAGTTCCCCCAGGGTTGGGCCGTGGAGGCTGATAGGCTGGCTGCAAATTTTGAGCCACCAGATCCAGCGCTACACTCAAAGCCAATTGCAGAGCACTTCAGCTTTGGGAAGCACTGAAAAACCGATTTTGCAATGAACTGCAGTAATGTATGTCTGTGCTGTGCCTTTATTTCCCACCCTCACTCCAGTGGCCCCTCCCCTTCTCTGTCCACCCAAGCTATGAATGAATAAAGGCAGATGTTTTTTTAATGCTACAAAGTTTTATTTATGACCCGTTTTAATGGGGAGAAAGAAGGATAACTTAAAATTTTAAAGTGTCACTGTGCAAGCAACTGTGGCTGCATGCAGTTCTCAAAAGGGCCATTGCATCTTTCTGCTTGCCTTCACCTTAGTTACTGCACAAGTTCAATAACATTCTCTTCTCCAAGTGATGTCCCCGTGGATGCTCCACTGTAGGTGACTAGAAAGCAGTGCTCCTAGTCAGAAGATTGGGGCTTTGGAGGGGTCTGTATAGCCAAAGATAGGACCATATGTCCAAGGAGAATGTCTGTAGAAGTCATGCATGATGGCATAGAGTTGGGTGAAAATATCTGATGACGCCCATGTGGAAGCCTCAATGGGAACACTATTAAGGAGTGCAATGGAAGTTGATAGTGATTATATGGAGGATGCCCTGATCAAGGTAGGTGTTTGCCTATGAAGTTTGTAAGATAGCTGTATGCGCTGTGAGATCCACTTAGAGAGGTGTTGTTTGGCTATAGCGGTACAATCTCTGTCCTGGTTATGAATAATTGTGGCAATTTGCAGAATGACCTAGTCCTGTCCAAATAGAATGACAACATACGCCTCATGTCTAGAATGTGAAAGACTGCATCCTGTTGGTTACTGTGTGGTTTGGGAAAGAAGGGAATGTATGGGGTAGCTGAAGTGAAAAGATGTTACAATTTTAGGTAGGAACTTTTGGTGTGGGCGAAGTGTCACTTTGTCCTTATGAAATACCATATATGAAGGATATGCTATGAGGGCTGAGATTTCTCTCACCTGTCAAGCAGATGTGATGGCAACGAGAAAGGCCATTTTCATTGCTAGGTGTAAGTGTGAGCTGGTTGCCCTTGGTTCAAATGGTGATTAAGCAAAGAGAATAGGACTAGGCTGGGGTCCCAGACTGGGGTAGGGGCCCATATGTCTGTGTTTAGATTTTGAATGCCTTTGAGGAAACGCTTTGTGAGAGGGTGTGTTAAGAGCGAGTAGCCATTGATGGGGTAGTGAAAAGCAGTAATTACAGCCAGGTGTACTCTAATAGAGCTGTTGGCTAATCCATCCTGTTAGAGTTGTAGGACATAGACCAATATGAGTGGTAACAGAGTATGTACTGTGTTGAACTACCGTGGAGCACACCAGTGTTGAAATCTCTTCCACTTTTGTGTAAATGCATCTGGTAGTGTCATGTCTGCCATCCAGTAGTATCTATTTTACTGCCTCTAAACAGGCTATTTCCAGACCCTGGAACCACAAAGGAACCATGCTTTGAGGTGGAGCATTCAAGGATTGGTGACAAATGCCTCCAGCATCTTGTGAGAGGAGCCACAATGTCAGGAGGAGATGGATAGGTTGGCATAGCATCATGCAAAGCTAAGTGTAGCAAACTTGTCATGGCATGTTGGGGCTCTTAGTATAACCGGAGCTTAGTCCTCCTGAATCTTGTGTAGGACTCAGAACAGAAGAGAAAAGGGAGGGAAGACATAAAGGAATGGTGCATTCTAGGTTATGAGGAATGCATCTCCTGGTGAGCCACATCTCCATCCCATTCTGGAAGAGAATTGAGGGCAGCAGGTTTTGTGCTGAATGGCGAAAAGGTGTATCATAGGCAACCCCATCAGTCAAATATGGGTTGAAGTGCTCACACATCCAGCTCCCATTTGTGATCATGCAAGAATGTCATGTTTAGTGCATCCATAGCGGTGTTCTGACACCCTGCAAGATATGTGGCTGAAATGGAGATGGTGTTCTGAATAAACCAATTCCAGGGCTTGATCACCTCTGAACATCTTGCTCCTCCCTGTCTGTCTGATGTAATACATACAGGTGAGATTGTAGTGAACACTCATATCTGTTGTTTGAGAAGTGGTAGGAAATGTAGATAGGCATTGCAGACCGCTCTTAGTTCTAACAGGTTGATGCATCAAGTGGATTTGGTAGGTGTCCATCTGCTCTGTATAGTGTTTTTGTGTAGATCACTCTCCAGCTGATGAGGGAGGCATCGGTGGTTAGAATCATGGTAGGTAATGGCTGCACTAAGGGAACCCCAACACAAATGTTGTTGAGATGTGTCCACCAAAGTAGTGAGTCCTTGACTCAGTTTGGCATGGATAAGAGTTGTGTATGCTGTGTTTGTGGGGGAGGTAATCTGTATGGAGCCAACCCTGAAGACCCTGCATGTGTAGTCTTGTGTGTCTGACACAAACGTGGCTGCAACCACATGTCCTAGGAGCTGGAGGCATGTCTGTGTGGAGATCTGGGAGGGGAATACCTGTGCAGTGGATATCAGATCTGTTATAGCCGTGAACCTGAGGTGGTAGGAAGGCTCTGGCTTGTATGGCATAAGCTGTGTGCTGATGAATTTCAGTTGCTGTATTAGGTGGATTTTTTTAGATTGACTAGAAGATCTAATTTTGTGAACAGAGTCATTGACATGTGAACTGCTCCAAAGGTGTAGTTTTCAGATGGGGCTTTGAAAAGGCAGTCATCCAGGTATGGAAAGATAATGACTTAGATAGGCAGCAACTACTGCGAGGACATTGGAGAACACCCATGGTGCTGTGGATAGTCTGAAAGGTAGTACTTTGTACTGGTATTGATAGTTGCCCACGATTAAACATAGGAAATGCCTGTGGGCAGGATGTATAGTAATATGGAAGTACGCAACCTGTAGGTAAAGGGTAGAGAACTAGTCCCCCTGTTCCAGTACTGGGATGATAGTGGAGAGGGTAACCATCTTGAAACACTGCAGTTTGACAAACTTGTTTAGATTGCGAAGATCTAGGATGGGACACCAACCACCAGATTTCTTCCAAACTAGGAAATAGTGAGAATAGAAACCTCAGCCTCTGTGTTTTGAAGGTACCTGTTCTATGGCTCCTAGTTGCATAATATGTCTCTCTTCCCCCTGTAGGATAGATTAATGAGAGAGGCTCCTGAAGAGGGATGCAGTGGGTGGGGAGGTGGCAGGGCAGTATAGCTAGGAAGGGGATGGAGTGTCCTTCCTTTACTATCTCCAGGACCTAACTGATGAATGTCCAAGATGGGAAAAATGAAATAGCCGGTTGCCAAAAACTGTTGGTACGTGGCAGATGGTGGAGATAGATGGGAGGTTCTCAGGGCCTAAGCCATACCTTCAAATTTGTTGCTTGGCTGAAGGTGTATAGGACGTCACCCATAGTACAATGGGTTGTCTATGCCTGTTTGGAGGCCTTTGGCAATGGCATTGAGTGTCAAACTGATGGTTGTGGGTTGTATTGTCGCGGTCGAGAGAGTGGAGGAAGCTAGTATTTCCCTGATCTCCTCTTTGGTTGTAGGAGGTATATCCCAAGAGATCACAAAGGAGCTCGGGAATCCTGCGAAGAGTGCAGGGAATTGTCTGTGCAGTTGGAAAATAGTTTTTGGCCCTTGAATGGTACGTCTTTGACTTTTGTCTGTACCTCTTTGGGGAAACCTGAGAGGTGTGGCCATAATGCTCACTTCATTACTATCATGGTAGTTCTGGATCAAGCAGCAGTATCCGCCAAGTCCAAGGAGTCTTGTAGAGCCTTCTGGGCTATTAGGTGGCCTTCTGATATAAGAAGGCATGAATTGTTTTTTTTGTCTGCGGTAGGTCCTGGCAAAGCTCCTCTATTTAGAATGGTTGAGGTAATTATATTTAGCTATTAGGGCCTCATAATTGGAAATTCTAAATTGGAGAATGGCTGACTAATAAGATTTTCATCCGAATAAGTCTAGACATTTCCAACCTTGATTAGGATGGGTGCATCAAGATTGGTACTTGGCAGCCCTTCTCCTACTGGCGCACTGCATTAACCATGAGCGAATTCAGGGTAGGATACAAAAATAAAAACTTGGCATTTTTTGCTGGCACACAGTATTTTCTATCAGCATATTTGCATGTAGGTGGGATGGAAGCTGAGGTCTGTCATAATAGGTTGCTGGTTTGAGTAGTGCCTAGCTGATAGGAAATGTAATTTTTGGCTGAAGTGGATGTATGAAGGATGTTCCTTGACCTCCTCCAGTGTAATATGTGGGAAGTCTGCCACCCAGCTGAAGAGTTCTTGAAAGTGTCTGACGTAGTCTGTTGCTGTGGGAGGTGGAGGCATGATGGCTTTGTTCAGTGATGATGAGAAATGTAGGGCTGGTGGAGCCTCTTCCTCCTATTCCACTTCTTCCATTGGTATTTGTGGCAATTCTAGCTCTTGAGGTTGGGAAGCCGGCTGAGAGGGGAGATATGCAGGTCTCTGGATTTGTTGCCTTGCGGGGATTGCAGAATTGTGCTCTATACATGGCTCAGAGGTCCCAGTATGGCCAGTTAAGTGGAAGTGGGATATGTGGTTGCATCCATGGAGGTCCCTGCCAAACCTGGGTTCCCTGATTAGTGTGAGGTTAAGCAGGGTACATTGATGTCATCTGCTCAGATGTAGATGGGCCCTCCTCCTCCTTCGGCATCACTGAGGAAAGGGGGCTGCCGTCCGTGGAGGCAAGAATGAAGACTGTCTTGAGTCTAGTGATGGTGGTGTTACCCAGGGTTCTGCCAACCCAAAGCTAGTGGTAACTTTACTTTGTGCGAGGTGGTGTCAGGAAATAAGTCAAATGGAGACATGGCTGTCCAGCTGATAGATGGACTGGTAGAAACAGTATAACACAACAGTTCTCTTACTACAAAGCTATGCTTTACTTAGGCTCAACCACAACCCAAGTGTGCTATTACTTTAAAGGTATACTTTTACTTAGGCTCAAACATTTACATACGTCCGCAACAGGTTAGTAAAACATCCCAACCCTCAACCATTATAATTGCCGAAGTCTGGGGCAGCTTTCGAGTGGGAACAGCGATGGTTTTCCGATTGGCCAGATCTTCTAGCTGTCATTGTAGAATCCAAAAAACACACTCACCCACCACTGAGTCCAAACAAAGATCCATCCCCATTTATCTTTGTTAGTAGACAAGAAAAAAAGTTTCAAAAGCTAGACCTAAGGTTACCAGAGTACTTAATTAGCGAGGTATGTTCTGACAGAATTTGCACATCTTGAGGCTGGGACAAACATCTCCCACAGGGCATGCATAAATAAGCTTATTGGTCTTTTCCTGAAACACAGATCCCAGCATGTCCACCAGAGCATCAAGGAGGGGGAGCAGGGTCAGGCAAAGGTTGATAAAGGGGCTCCCCTCCTCTTCTGGCTTAGTCATGCCACGGCTGCACAGGCCTGCTGAAAGGCCTATCAATTTTGGCTGCTGTTAGCAACAAGTATGGTACACTATCACCTTGGCCCTTTTATTGGTCTATTCAAAATCTCCCCGTACAGTGGGACTGGGGATAGATCTCACCTGAGGAGTTGAGACTCTGGATTGTCAGATTCCCTTAGATCTGTCAGATACCTGCAGCGGTGGATAAATCATCATTGGTGCTGCCACACTGCATGGTGCCAACGGGTATGTTTTTGAAAGGCTGACAGGTGGCGCTAAAGATTTCTTTGGTGCCAATGATTATCAGTGCTGAGGTATCTTTCAGTGCCAAGGTATTTTTCGGTGCTGAGGACTTCTCAGTGCTGAGAATTTAGATGTTGGTGCCAATGTTCCTATCATTGTTGAAGGTTTCACCAATGCCAAAAAGGGCATCAGTGCGAAGATGAAGTAGAGGGCTTGCCTGAGTTGCCAGAAATGGAAGGTAGCACCAGGACAGTCAGTCTGCCCTGGTAGGATCTTTAGATCTTCTCTTGGAGATGGTACCTGAGGTACATGGTCTTGCAGTGGAGCTGTGTCCCCTGTCAGAAGGTAATCAAGAAGAAAGTAAAATGGGCTCTGTTAAAGGGTTCTGCCTCGGTCCGAAGGCGGTAGAGAAGGAACTCAGGGCAGTCACACCGCACAGCGCTATATATACACGTTCCACACTGAACATGAGAGGAGGGAGTTGCGCATGTGTGGTCCGATGAGCATTGCTGTTGAATAGCTCTGATCCCAGGTGCACAGGTGCTGCTGCACCTACAGCGGAGCACCCAGGGACTCATCACTCAATGAAGAACTAACACTATATACTATATTCTAACTCTAATGAGAAAAACAGGCACACACTTCCCCCCTCTCTGGCTGAAGGCAATTGAGAAGGAATCAAGGATAGTTCACTTACACAGCCCTTTACAGCCTCAGTATGGGTATAAAGATGTATAGGGCACATGCATGGGTTGAATGGGCACTGCTACCAAAAATCTCTGATCAAAGGTACAGGGTGCATGCACACCTGAAGTGGAGCACCCAGAAGGACATTACCTGAAGAATTTACCTATTAATGGAAAATGTATAAAATGATCATGCAAATTAGGTATGGTCTTCAAGTAGCTGGCTAGTTGTCAATGGGGCCTTTGGTTCAACTACATTTGGGTATCCCTTTTTTGGATGTCACAACCTGCCTCTTCCTGGCCACACAGTTTGTTCTACATCATCCCTTTTACCCCTCTGACCTTCCTCTCAAGATGCTTACTTATAAATATTAGGAAATCCTGGCTGCTTTTCATAACTGCACTTGAATCCCCACCTCACCAAGCCTCAACTAGCTGTACCCAGACTCCCACCCCACCAAGCCCCACTCCCCAAGCACCCAGACCCCCCACTGAGCCCCATCCCTCCCTCTAAGCCCCCTGTCAAACACCAACCACCTTCATCTGGAGCCTCCTGCAGAGTACCATTGCCCCTGCATACAGAACCCCCCCACCAACAAGCCAGTGTATCCAAATGCCCCCCTGCTCCCAGACCCCCCACTAAGCCACGCTCACTCAGATTGCCTCACACAGAACCCTCTCAACCCACACATGTATCCCCCCACACCAAACCTTTCTACACTTGGTCCCTGCCAAGCTGAGCCCGTCTGTCCGCACCTAGCATGGAGGGGCAGGGCCATTAAAACCACTGCCAGGCAGGGGTGCTTCTGGTGTTTGCAGAATTTTAAAATATTGCGTGCAGATTTTTTTTGGCGCAGAATTCCCTCAGAAGTAAAATAAGTAGGGAAATGAACGAGAGATCTTAAAAGGTAAATTGCCTCATCCAGGACCTCTATTACTCTATTTCTCTTTCTCTCAAAAGCTGTGTGCTACACACTTCTGTACTGGTAAATGCATCCAAGGAATATCAAGTGGTAGTTGAGAAGATGGTGGAGAGAAGAAAGATTTAAGTCTGCTAGGCTCTGGTGAACTCTGAAGTGAAGAGTATACCAAAAGATTACTAATGCTGTAAGAATAAGGGAATCAGGTTGGTAATAGAAAATTTTAGGTTTAGGGAAGACATGTTAAACTAAGAGTTTGGGGGAAATAAGTAAAGGTGACTGCAGTTCAGAAGAGAAGTCAAAAGGAAGATTTTGGTTTCCAAGAATTTGACCAAGAAATTTCCAAGAGAATTATTAAGCTTAAATTCTGATGTTATGTGCCTGTTCTGCTTATTCCTTACTCTGACCCTGCTCATGGCAGTTTCTTAAACCAGTGAAGTGGAGCCAAGACAGGGGAGTCCAGTGGAGCACAGCACATTATCCATGTTTGGTTTTGGGGTAACTGATTTGATTAACAGCGTCCAAATAAACTGAAGATTTTCTGTTATAACCAAATTAATATTTTTTCCATCATATAACAACAGGATTAAAACTAATTTACAAGTTTCCTATGATGTTTAAATAAAATAAATATTGATGGTTTAATAATGTGTGGTTTGAGGTGGTAAGATGGAAAACAAAGACATTAAAGATTAGTCCTAGTCCAGTTGACTGATCCACAAAATATAGCATAGCTATAATTTCTGGCCTAGATTACCAAAATCACGATGTTTGATTATTATTGTGTAACAAGATTGTAGTCTAGCTGGGTTACAACATGGGATTTTTTCCTGTGTGCACAGAAAAACTATGACCATTTTAAGGAACCCTATTTTAACATAAGCAATCTGACAGGGTTAAAACATGATCCTCTACTATAGTTAAAACATATTTTAGATTTCTTGCTTATATAAAAAAAGATGTTAATACCATGACTGGGCCATACATTATCTTTTTGAGCTGAGCCAAAGCTGGTCAGACAAAAGATGTATTAAGGTACTGAAACACCCATCTAGTTTGGCACAATTCTCTAGTTCATGCATTTAGTAATTACTCCACAGAGAGAGTAAAGCCTCTTCTAGTGCAGAAGTTCCCTCCTTTGTTAGACAGAGGGCATAAGATTTACCAACAAAACTCACAAAATTAAAACTACTGCCAGGCATTATAATATGGGGCCTTTATCTGTTAGCACCCCTTTGTAGCAAGATGGGAAGCTATACCACATGACTCCATCCCCCTTATGCCACCACACTCAATTTTGTGTTTGTCATCCAGCCCTCTGAACAAGTCCTTAATAGTCTCTGTCCCCTTCAAGGAAATTGGGAGTTGAACATTCCATGGCTCTAGGGGAGACTAAACAACCTTAGATCTCCTGGGTTTAGGGTGTTCATCTTCAAAGTCCTTGGCTGGAGTAGGTAGGGGAAGCAAGGCCCATCCACTCCACAAGGTTCCAGCTCAGGGCCTTTGTTTGGAACAGCCAGAACCAATTCTTTTCAGATCCTGGTTATTCTGTGAGCTACCTCTCCTCCTCTGTAGGTTTACCCAGCCTCTCATTCTGTTTCTTCCTCTTTGGAATGTTGCTTTTCAGGCAATTTCTCACCAATCTGCTAGAAGGATCCTCTGTCTAGAAGCTGCCTTTCTGTTCAGGAGTTTCTCCTTTCAGATCCTTAAACTTTTTATCATGCCCAGATGCTTCCCTGTCTAATTAACTACTTCCTATTACTCAGTGAGTTAACTATTCCCAGGTGAACCTGAGCTACCTCATTCTCCGGTTAGAGGTAGGCTAGGCCTTTGACCTGTACAGAGGGTCAGCCACTCTCTGACAGGCACTATTAATCAGAGTTCCTGGGTCTTTAGATACCTGAATTAACCGAGTGATTAATCATTTCCCTGATTCCACACACGAAACTATGGATGAGGATTCCAATTTATTTTTGGAGGAATAAACATTATTAATACTGTCTTCATTTTAAAAATAACCTACCTTGGTGCATAGTTGCATATAAAATGTGCTGCATTTCTTATTCCTGCAGCACTACGACAAAAAACAACAGCACAGCCCACCTTATGAGAATTATCCCAAACAACCTAGAAGAAATAAGATTTTTTTTCTTTTACAAAATAAAGCTTAAACTGTGATCACTGTAATGTGTTCTAATAGCCAGGAGGATCTCTGTTCTCTTGAGAATTCTTCAATATTATTTGCTTTGTGCAGTCACTTGTTACAGTAGCCAGAAAAATAAGTTACTTACCAGCTACTGGAGTTCTTCAAGATGAGCTTCTGCACGTTCACACTTGTCAAAGCAAGGAATGTGTACCATGGGTTTCCAGAATCTTCTTTGCAGCAGTGTCAGTTGATCACTTATTCTCTGCTTCCCCTTCCCCTCATGTAGGGTTCCCAGGGTAAAAAGGGGGAAGTGGTCCCAATTATCCCTCAATTCCTTCCACTAATTGTAGGAATTCTTAATTGAAGACTCAAAGGAAGTGGGAAAGATGGGCAAGATGTGTAAATGTACAAAGGCTCATCTTGAAAAACTCCAGTTGCTGGTAAATAACCATTTCTTCTTCAACTGGCCTCTGTACATTCCCACTTATGGGAGTTCACTGAGTAATACAACCACCAGGAATGCAAGTCGAGGCATTCTAGGTGACAAGGACAGCAGAATTACCAAAACAAGCAACATCTCTGGATCCCAAGTCAAGAGTGTACTAGATGTGACAGCAACTCTTGCTCTCCCAAATGAAGCCTCAGCTAGCAAAAAAAGCCGCCTAATAAATGTATAGAATTTCATGTAACATCCATGCACATTTTTACGATAAAGACAATGTGAAGGAATGCTATGGAAGCTTCCTTAAATCTAGTTAAATTCATTTCGATATCTCCAAGTAGCTGAACATAAGCTAGGTCATAAGAATTGTCATAGTCTGAGGCACCTGGCCAGTCTTTGAGCTGTGATAGACTGATCCTTGGTTTCATCCTCCAAATAATGTAGGGAACTTGTAGCTAGGTTTGTCATGTAGGGGAATGCCAGAATTGGATAATGGGTCCCAGTTCCCAGCCACACATCTCTGCACAATCACCAACCCTCCCTCTGAAGGGGTCAGAGTTAAGTGTGGTACTTGTTCCAGGGGTTAACTACAGAAAAGCCAGGAATAGGCCCAGGTCAGGATATGTAGCAGGGGTTACATAGATTCTTTGCCCCGATACAGTATACAGCACAGACCTTCCCCTCCTACCTTGTCCCCCATGTCAGCTAGACACATACTGACTCTCTATTCTGCACCAGTACAAACCTTCCCCTACTACTCCCCCGCCCCCCCAACCTGTCTGTGCACTTTGATGCTGGTATGCATTGTGAGGGTGGGTCTTGCTGCATGGTCTCAGCTGTCCTGTGGGCTTCAGGATGAAAGAGTCCTCTTTTGCAATCACCAATGCAACAGCTGTCTCTGCTCCAAAGAAGCTCCTAGTTCAGACTCTGCACTCCTGCACTCTGGTGGTGTCTCAGTCTCTGCCCCAGCTCAGAGCTTCTTTTTCTGTTCTCTTCTTTCTTAGTTCTTTTTCTAAATCTTCCCAGGCTTGTTTCCTGTCCCACCTCTTCCCAGCTGTCTCCTCACTGACTCAAACCCGCCCAGGTGATCTGTAGTTAATTCTGTGTTCTTGTTTTGGAATGGTACTCCCTCCAGACAATCAGGTCTATGCAGAGTATTGGAGGGGGGAAAGGAAGGAGAAAGGAAGGGAAAGGGAGAAGTGTCATCAAGTCCCCTAGTTTGGCTCCAGATAGATAACTTAAGGCCCTTTGAACATTCAAATTACAGAGCCTACCTCCCTTGATGTGAAGCTTGTTTACTTCTAGATCCAAAGAAGGCTCAGTGAAGACCCAGGATGAGAGTTCTTAGGTGTCTCTGGTACCAAGGCAGGACTCAGCATCATACAAAACAATCAATACTGGATACTAGATACCCTATTCCATATAGTTTCTTGTATCATTACAGTGTTTTAACATCTTCCAGTAATGCATCAAACAAAATGGCTAACATCTGTCACATGTGGTACATTTCCTCTCTTGTCCTCTCTCCAGGAGGGGAAACTGTGGAGTGGTTCATCACTCAGTGTTCAAGGATGATTGTCTTCCATGAAATGATAACCAGTTATTGCTGGTGAATCCACAATGGCTGATGAGACCAATCAGGGATCCACAGATCTTGTCACAGCTGGGGCAGACATTTCCCAATGGAAGGGGAATATCTGGATTATTGAGTCAGGCTGTGGTGTGTTTTTTCCTTCTTTCCCATTCTCTGTTTCCTGTTGTTTCTGTTGGATCTTGAAATACTGGGATCCTTGCCACAAGGATTTTGTTGGTTGAGGGCTTGGATTTCCCAGGAATTCATATCAATATTGTACTTCTTCACGTCAGCTTTGAGGGTGTCTTTGAATTGCTTATTTTGCCCACCCTTAGTCTATTGGCCATGGTTCAGTTGTGAGAAAATGACCTGCTTTGGGAATACGTTTTCTGGCCTTTGACCACCCGCAGGAGTTGGTGGCAGATGATCATAATTTCAGTGCTGGAGGTTTTGGCTTGAGACAAACACTGATGTTGCTGCGCTGGTCATCCCACTTGATTAGGAACATCCTGTGGAGGCACCATTGGTAGTGTCATTCAGGAACCTTGAGGGGTCTACTATACATGACCCAGGTTTCAGCACCATACAAGACAGCAGGGATAACAATGGCCTGCTACATGAGAAGCTTGGTTTGATTCTTGAGGTCATGATCGTCAAAGACACATTTTCTCAAGTGCCCGAAAACTGCACTGGCACACTGAAGGAAGTGTTGAATTTCCTCATCAGTGTCAGCTTTCTGCAACAGACAGCTGATGAGGTAAATGAAATGCTTGATGTTCTCCAGGGTTTCCTTATTGATCTGCATTATGGGAACAGGATCCTGGTGCTTTGGAGTCCTTTGGAGCCTCATTTTCTTGGTGTGGAGTGTGAGGCCAAGTTGGTTGTAGGCCTCAGAGAAAACGTTGACTATTTTTTGAAGATCTTCTGAGTGGGCACATGGCTCACAGTTGTCTGCATATTGGAGTTCAATAACTGTTAGTATCAATGAATGACTCATAACCCTCCGCATCAAACTTACCAAGAACCAGCATACACCACTCATCAGTGCATATGCTCCAACCCTTGACACTGATGATGAAACCAAAGAAGGATTGTATGCCAACCTTGATTCTCTCTGCCATTCCCAAAGAGGACAAGCTCATACTCCTTGGCAATTTTAACGCATGAGTTAGATGTAACTCAGAGCTTTGGAATGGCACAATCAGAAATAAAGCAGCGGGCAAGATCAATACCAATGGAATTCTTCTCCTAACCAAATGTGCAGAATATGATCTAATTTTCAGAAAAAAAACATGTTCTGCCAAAATAACAAGTGCAAGACACTGTGGGACACCTGTATTCTAAGCATTGGCATCTGATCTGATTGTCTGTATTTGTGATTGTGAAGACTTTACATCACCAAAGCAATGACTGATGCCGACAATTATTGGATGGACCATCACCTTATCCGTTTGATCATTTCCCTCAACCTTGCAACAAAATGGCAAATGCAGACGAAATCACACAGACAGAAATCGATGTTGAGAGATTTAAGGACCCAAGTAAACATGGCCTTTTCCAGCAGTGCCTCATCAAGAAACTGATGAATATTAAAACCAACATGGAGAACCCCAAAGATCACTGGAAAGTGCTCAAATCAGCCGTCCATGCTGAGTATGAGAGAACACTGTGCTTCTCCACCAGGAAGCATCAAGACCAATATGACAAGAGCAATCAGGAAATCCAAGACCTGATTGACCATAAATGCAAGGCAATATGTCCACCATCAACTCAAAGCTGAGGTTCAAAGGAAATGGGAGCACAAGTCATGGGAGAACAAAGTGAAGGAGATCCAACAACTCACTGACACCCATGACATGCACAGAATCTCCTATTGAGTACCTACTTAAAAGGAATCTCTGGCAGTCAAGTGCAGCGGGACAGTAAATGAGAAACTGGCTATAAGAAGGTAGATGCTGTAGCTGCTGAGACAGAGTGATCTACAAGGGAAAGACCAGGACTGTGAGAAAGACTTGACTGGGAGGCTAGGGACCTGACTTCCCTCTCCCGCTGCTTCCCCCCCACTCCTTCTCCCTTCATAGGGAAATAAATGAACTCAAAGTGACTCCCACCTGGAATCCCACCTGAGGACTGGACCCCCACCTGGACTCCCACCTGAAGCTTTGAATTGCTGAGGCTTTGCAAGCAGAAGGCTGGAGCCATGCCCCAAACTGAAGGGAAAATAGGGAATATAGGAAGAGATCCAGAAGCTGATCTGAAATAGCAGCCAGAAGGGACTGAGCTACCCCTTGCCTCTCTCCCCTTGGGCTCTGGGTTGGGACCTAGTGGGAAGGGAGAGCCTGGGTCCCCCTACCCTTCCCTCCTTCCCTGGATGCCTGAGCGACTCTGTAGCACTCTGGGCGTCAGTGGGGAATGAACCGTGACTGCCCCCCTCCAAACTGCCTTGAAGAGCCATCCCAGGACTGGCTGCAGCCTGACCGGTAGGCCTGCTCACCTCCAAGTGAAGCCTGTTATAGACCTACAAAGACCAACTTTACCCTAGCACTAGAAAGTACCATTGTGCCAAATGAATGGGAATGTTTACCACTGACTTTATTCCTTATCTTTAAATGATCTTTTAGATATCCTGGGTCACAGTCATTGAGTGACTTGCAAATAAAGATGGCTGAGGAAGTCCCTGGCATCAAGAACTGGTTGGCACTGACAACTGGATAGTTCCACACTCCATAGCAGAGCCACTTCAGAACTGGACCCTAAAAAATCCTCTTCTTGGCTTAGAACTGGAAACTAGCTGCAGCAGCAGCAGTTCTGTAGAGTCTAGGTGCAAGACAGACTTCTGGGATAGGACATGGGTGGAGTAAATGCTGTTCTAGAGTAAAAATCCAAGTTGTGGTCTGAGCCAGGAGAGCTAAGATGAGAATCAGGTCACTGAGAAACCCCAACACAGACCTCCAAGTCCATCCAGATATGGAGACATGATAATGAGCAGCTCTTTCCAAAGCTTGACCATAAGCAATAGACTCTGTCAACCCATACAGGTTCATGGATTTCAGCACCATTTGTGGCACATTGGGTCAATGGAACCAGAGCCTCTTGTCATGACTGGGGCATGGGTAGTCTGATATAATGGTCAGAGCAGAAGTCGGGCGTCAGGCCAGATCAGATACCAGGAGGATAGAGTTCAAGGCAGGGCAAAACTGAGAGTCAGCTGTTAGGCAAGGTCAGGTTACCAGGAGATCAGTGGCAAGTAGCAAGAGTAGGTATTGCAGGGGAATCAGTCCTAAGCAAAGAAATTCTAGTTGCAATGACAACTTCCTGTTCTTGAGTTGGATTTATATAGAAACTGTGAACCAATCAGGACCCTCAGCGTTCTGCCAATTAGATTCCAGGACTGGAGTCCTCTGTCAGGATTTAGTTTCAATTCTGGAAACCATTAGCCGGTCACTGGGTGGCAAGCTGGAACTTACAAGCTCCTAAGGCCACGTGGACCAAGCTTTGACAGCTGTGGTCTCTGATGACATCACCGCCTCCCGAAGGGCACCCTCAGGGTGATGCAGAAGCACGTTTTTCCGGGTGATTTCTGTGGAACACCCGCACAAGTGTGATAGCATATACATTTTATGCGGGCTCTGAGGTGCACTCCTCAGAACCACACCTCTCCCAATCAACAAGATATCAGAGTCTGACACATTTATATTTAGAGCGCAGGATCTTATTAAATAAGTATTCCTCGTGGCCCTGTAGCTGTTCTGGTGGAGGTGGTGGCTGGGTCCTGTGAGGGAAATGGGATTTCTTTGTAGGGTTTTAAAATACTGGCTGAATCTTCAGAGAGCAGGGTAGTTGGAGTTCAAAAGTGACTGGATTAACCAGTTGCAGGATTTTAAAAGGACCATGGAACCAAAAATCCAATTTGCGAGCAGATCTGTCTGTGTGGAGGTGTTCCGTGGAGAGCCACATATTTTGTCCCACTACATAGGTGGGGCCCTGCTGTTGATGCTGCTCCACATACCTCTTATAATCTGCTCTTGCCTTTTCCAGGTGCTTCTTCACTTCTTCCTGGGCCCAACAAATCTTCTGCACCAGGTCTGTTGGCCAGGTTAGCAGACGGTGCAGGTAATTGCAAGTGGAATTGGGGATGGTATCCGAAATTGATAAAAACGGGGTTCTGACCTATACATGCATGGTCTGTTTTGTTATAGGTAAATTACATGGACTGGAGAAGTGAAGATTAATTGTTCTGGTGATCATTAATGTAGCATCATGGATAACTGCTCGAGAATCTGGTTGGCCCTTTCTGTCCAGCAGCTGGACTGGGGCAGCAAGAGGAGGAAAGACGTGCATAATCCCAACAAGCACTGGGCCTTGCGCCAGAACCAGACTGTCACCTGAGACCCCCAATCAGAGGTTATGTGCTTCAGAAGGCCATGGAGGTGGACTATGGCTAATCCATAGGCTGGGCTGTCTTTTCAGAGGAGTGGAGGCATATGTAAGGAATGAGGTGGACCATATTGGTAAAGTAGTCCCCTGCCATCAAAACTGTTGTAAATTTGTTGGTCTCTGGTAGTTCTACAATATAAGCTATGACAATGGGGTCGCCAAAAGTAGTGAGATATTAGTCGTTGGGTCTTGAAGTACCCCAAGTGTCCTGCTCAGGGTAAATCATTGCATAGTTATAGGACTGCAACTCTTATGGGTCCTGGAGGATGCAGTTCCATAGATGAGGTCCCTTACACACATGATCCCTTCCCAGGAGTCATGTGTCTGCTTGTTGATAATAACGCATTCATCAGACAGAATTTCTGAGGCAGAGACGGAGTGTATCAATTTAAGTATATGTTGGTGACAAGCTACACTGAGAAAATTCCAAGATTTGAGAATGAGGTTTGTTTCCTGGCTGGGACTTCATGGACTAGTACTGTATCTTGGGGTTTCCACCTTGCCATTTTTGGATCTGGGATGGTAGGTGATAATGAAATCAAATCATGAGAAAAATAGAGGCTGCCAAAACAGCTGCTGATTTAAGGCTTTTGCCCTACATAGATATTGCAGGTTTTTGAGGACAGTGAATACCTGGACCAGGTGATGAGTTCCTTCCAGATAGTGCCAACATTCTGCAAAGGTGGTTTTTATCACCAGGCATTCCTTGTCAAATATTTCATAGTTTAGCTCTGCAGGGGTGAGCTTCCTTGAGTAATAAGTGCACAAATGTACCACTTGTTTGGGTCGCTGGGACAGGATATCCCCGATCATGGTACCGGAGGTGTCAGCTTCTACAATGAAGGCTTGTGTGACATCAGGGTGAGACAATATGGGTGCTGTAGTAAAGGCAAGTTTCAGTTGACTGAATGCATGCTGGGCTTCGGGAGACCAACAGAAGTGGGCATTTTTGCAGAGGAGACTGGTAATGGACTCAATTTGTTTTGAAAAATTCAGGATAAATCAGCGGTAGAAACTGGCAAACCCCAGGAAGCATTGCACGTCACATGTCACATGGTGAGTTGGCCAATCTTGGAGAGCTTGGACCTTGCATGAGTCTATCTGGAGCCCTTCTAGGGATAAGATGAAGTCTAAGAACTCTGGGGAGGCCTGGTCAAAGACAATCTTCTTGAGCTTGGTGGAAAAGCCATGCTGCCACAAGCATTCCAGGACTGTTCAGATGTGAGCAGTACATTGTTGAGGATAGTTGGAGAAGATCAATATGTCTTCTAGGTAGACTACTACATGCTGGTTCAATATGTTTTGGAACATATCATTTATAAAATGTTGGAAGGCAGCCAGGGTGGTATTTAACCTGAAATACAAGATATTCACAGTGGCCATATTGGTTCCAGCAGGTGGTCTTCCACTTATCTTTTTCCCTGATTCATACAACGCTGTATGACTTCCATAGGTCCAACTTGGTGAATAAATGAGCAGACCCCATGTGATCCAGCAGCTCAGGAGTCAGGACTGGCAGGTAATTCCTGATAGTTATCTGATTCAATGAATGGTAGTTCACCCAGAGTCAGAAGCTGCGGTCTTTCTTCTTGACAAACAGGACTGGTATACCAGCTGATGAGATTGACATGCAGATAAAGCCTTGGGTTAGATTCTCATGAAGATATTCCCAGAGTGCTGTCAGCTCAGGTCCTAACATGGCATAAATTCATCCAAATACTATTTTGGCTCCTGGATGCAGCTCTATTGGGCAGTCATAATCCCAGTGTTGAGATAAGGTTTCTGCATTCTTCTTTTCAAAGACATTGATGTAGTCTTGGTATTTTGAAGGGACTTGAACTGTAGATTTAATGGAAAATTCTGCCTGAATAGTCACCCCCCACCTGAGTTTCTCGAGGTTTGGTCACTGGGACAAGATCTACTGATATCCAACATTGCTGCCCATAAAACTCTTAAGTAAAGCATTTTTCGTGGCCCTCCACAAGCTCACCAAATAAGTGAGTTGTAGAGGGCCAGCCAGGAGATACTGAGGATCAGAGAAAGAGTGGAGAATGCATTACACCAAACTATAATAATTCTTGAGGCCCCTGAATCACAATCTCCAGTGGAGTTGTTTCCTCCATTACTGAACTAGAAGATAGAAGAGAGCCATCATAGTCTCTATAAGATCAGGAGTGGCCTTGCATTGCAGGGGAATCTGCAGAATCTGGGCTGCCACTGCATCTGTGAGGCAGTCAGCTGTACCTGAGTCAATGAGGGGTAATAGGGTGGAATTTTACAGTGGTATCCCAGATATGCGAATCTACAAGTGGGGAGATCTCGGGTGCATTCCAGTCAAGACTGAAATGTGGGGGAGCTATTTTCCCTGATTCCTTGTAGTTTGTATGGGGCAGGCAGAGATGGAGTGACCTAATGCACACACCAGAAGCAGAGCTGTTCATTGTTCCTTTTCTATGGGGGTGAGCCATCAACAGCCCACATCCACCTGCAACTGGCTTAGTGAGAGGCAGTGATGAAAAGTCTTGTTTCTTCCTCCCTTCATTCCTGTAACCAATTGTCTATATAGGTGGCGAGATCCACAAGGGCATCCAGACTCACGGGAATCTCTACTTGGGCTAATGCATCTTTAATTTCTTCTTGCAGGGCCCATCAGAACCTTATACTGCCTTGTTCCAGTTTGTATCAGCTTTGAGGTGGTGGAATTGCATGGCATAGGAGGCTACAGTACCCTGTCCCATCAGAGCTTCCTTAGGGCAGCCTCTGCTATTCGAGTTCGGTGCAGGTCATCGAAAAATACCAATATGTCTTGGAGGAAAACCCACCAGTTCAACAATAGTAGGCTATCACACTTCAAGAAGGGAGAGGTGCAGTCTAATGCTTCTCCGGAGAGGAGGCCGATGACCAATCATACTACCGATCAGTAATATAGGACTGAGGATGCATCATGAATAAGAGATGGCAGTGGTTTATAAAACCCCGGAATCACTGGTGATTCCTGTCAAAGCATTCTGACAGCTGTATCAGGGATTAGGGCTGCACGAATCATGACTGTAGTAAGCAATTTTCAGCATGCAACTGCATGACATGCTGCTGCAATAGCTGATTCTCCAAGGTTCTCCAAGCTGAATGACCTAGGCCTGCAGGGCTTGGTTGTCTGCCTGAAGGTAGGTGCCTCTATAGAGCATGTCTAGTACTCCTGAAGGGTTAGCCAGGCCTATTCTGCTGGCACCTGTGGCCTGAGTGGTCCATGCAAACTGTCACAATCAGGGCATGGCCTGTCTGACGTGGTCAGAGCAGGAGTCGGGAGTCAGACTACATCAGATACCATGCAGAGTTCAAGGCAAGTCAGAGGGCAAAACTGGGAGTCAGACGTCATGAGGCAGGCAGGTAACCAGGAGATCAGTAGCAGGAGCAGATATTGCAGGGGAAGCAGTCTTAAGAAGGGAGATCTCATCTGCATGGACAACTTCCTGTTCCTGTGCTGGGTTTGTGTAGATGCTATGAACCAATAGAGAACTCCAGCATTCCGCCAGTCCTATTCCAAGATTAGAGTCCTCTGTCAGGGTTCAGCTTCTATTCTGGCAACTGTAAGCAAGTCATTAGATTGCAGGTTGGAACTTACAAGTTCCTAAGAGCCCTGTAGACCAGCATTCAAGACCTGTCATCCCAGATACTTCTGCATTGGATGGATCTGGGCATCTTGGCCACTTCGGCACTTCAGTGTTTAATTCCTGACACTGAACTGTCAACTTGGAATAGTTCTAGGTCCAAGATGCTTCTTCAACGCTTAGCTGAATGGTCAGCCGCAGTGATCGTTCGTCATTTGGTCCATTCCTGTGCAGTCACAAAGGCTTGACGGACCGAATATCCAACACTGAAATAGACTTGATGCACCCATATAATAGGTCTGCTTATGGACCGCCTCCACCCCTTGATTCGTGGAATTTTATCCCAGATGTTACAAGCCACCTGGAGAATAGCATTTCCCAGAACAACTTGTGGCATTCTGGCAACTTGTCTGAAAATCGTATGATGCTGGCTATGGAAAAAGACCTCAGTCATCTGTAGACCAGAGTAACCGTAAATGTCTGTATTACAAATGAAGTCTTTCCACTTTATGCCCAATAAACAATATTGATATTTTGTGTGGAAAGCCTCCAGTTTTGCCCAGTCTTAGTGGCATAGTGTCCATGTTTCGGATACAGCTCGAATAGGTCCTGAACTTGGTTGTTGTGCCGAGATGATATTAAGTCCATATTTGTTGTAAATGATCCATATCAGAAGCTGTGATACTAATCTGGTGAAGACCCTCCAAATGAGAGTCAGAGGAAGCGGTGAGTATAGAACCTAAACAGCAAAAGCTGGAGACTGCTTCGACAGTTTCATTATTCAAAGAGATTGGAGTCATGAGTGGACCAGATCCTAGGTTTTGCAGTTTATGCCAAAAAGAACCTTTTCAAGTGACTTTTTGAAGCTTGATAGCACTAGACTCCTGGCACCAAACTTGATCAATCTGGATGGATCTGAAGACCTCAACATCTCTTAAGAAAGCCACAGAACAACTTTAGAAGATAATTCTCTTGAGATAATTGTGAAGGATCTCTGCAGTGAATTCTGCTGACATGGACAAGTCAGCAGAACCAAATGCTGCTTATACTAAGCACAGAACCTATGTTATCAGGTCTTTGACACTGGACTCTGCCAATTCAAATGGATCTGGGGACCTTAGTGCCACTGATACTGAGCACAGAACCAATGTGCCAGACCCTTGCCACTGGACTTGCTTGACTCGGGAGATTTGAAGACCTCAGTGCCCATTCATCCTGGGCATAAAATTATTTTGGCAAGCAACTCTTCAGAATCAGTTATGTTCTATCATTGGTACCAGATTCAGGCAACTTGGACAGATCCAGGGACCTTGGTGTTGCTTATGCTGGGCACAGAACCATTTTGATATGTGATTCTCCAGAGTCAAGGGTATTGGATCCTTGTTACTGGACTCATTTGACTTTGATGAATAGGGACTTCTCAGTTCTGCTCACGTTGGTCACAGAACTACTCAGCATCAAACTCTGTTAAACTGGACAGATCCACAGACTAAGACCACTTTGGCAAGTGGCTTTCCAAACTCAAGGTGTGATGGATTTCTGGCATTGAACTTCATTGTCCAGGACAGGAACCTTGTAGCTCCCTACGTCAAGCACACAGGGACAGTTTGGTGTGCAGCTCTCCAAAGTCAACAGTGATTTTACGTTGTGCCAGACTTAATCAACTGGGCCTGAAGAGCCTCATCCACCAGCAGGCCTGTGAGGCTTTGTGAATCTAGATGCCCATGCCATTCAGGCATCCTCCTCCTTTCTACTTTTTCTAAGAAAAGCTAACTTACAGTCTAACTAATTAAAAACAAAAATAGTCCCCAAAGGGCAGGGGGAAAAAAGAAAAAACTGCAACAAAATAACCATTGAGCATATCGAGTGTGATCTGGCAATTAGATGATCTCGCACCACTGGCAATTAGAAGAAACAGAGGGACTAACTTCCCCTTTTATATCCTCAGAACTCTACATGAGGGAAGGAGCGGGATAAGGAAAGGGAGAGAGATAAGTGACCCCCACTGATACTGCTCTGTAAGAGATTCTGGAAGCTCACAATGCAGCTGCCTTGGTCCCATAAGTGCAGACGCCACTTGATGAACTGGCAGTTACTCTGGTGAATGTTAACAGGTTTCACTGCATGAAAAACAGCAAGATCAACATATAAGCACAACACACAATCTGCTGTTTCATAATTAAAATAAAGGATGAAATTTTTCTTTTAAATACCCACTTCTATTGGCCGTTAGCTAACAATTTGAGTCTGACAAAATTAACTACTGCTTTAGAGCACTAAAATGTGACTACATCTGCAATACTGGAAAACAATTCTATTTCAAAGTTCATGTGGATTCACAATCATTTAAGTTTTTCATAAAAGCTTATTTACCTTTTCAATACAAATAAAACAGAGTTATGTTTCTGGGAAATGACAAGTTAGCTCTTTTCCCCCCTCCTCTCCCACCTCCTGGAATGTTCTTTATTTCTTATAAGATTGAAAAACTAAGAAAACAAGAGCAGGGTGATTTGGTTGGGTTGAATGCCAAGTTAGAGATGATTTCTGTTTACAAAAGTTAACATATTCACAGTACTATCCAGGAAGTCTTGCACAGTTGTTGTATAATCCAGAGTGATAGGTTTCAAACTGTATCTTAAGAGTTAGTAGACTGTATGACAGTGGGGGCCACATAAGTATCTAAATGGAACATTGAAAGAATGTGATGTATAGGTCACTCACTATAACAGCTATTTTCCATTAACTGGTAATTATTTATCGTCTCCATGAACTTTAATTCTTGGCATTGTGCTTTGAGCTGTGTAGACTGTTTTAGCAAATTACCTGAGTATAATGACCACATGTTTTAGTACACTTGCGAGTCTGAAAATTGTAGTCCTTGACTTCATTGTTCCAAAATTCAATGGCTTTACTGACACTAAATATCCGGTAATTTCCAGTCCAGATATTTTCTCCAACATCCGGATAATGAGGATGGGACATAAATTTTTTCTCTAAATACGGACTATGTTTAAAAAGGCATTTATTTGCCCATGCCCTGGCAGTCCGTGCTAAAGCTGCATCCCAAGTCTGCAAAATAGTAAAGTTGAAGAATTTGTGTTAACAGAGTTAAATAACAATGGCATTTGTGTCCCTCAGACAAACTAAAGTAGAACATGAATAGCTAATGCTATAATTTGAATTTGATTAAAATTGTCTGTAAATTCTGTAAAACTATACAATATAAATATTTTATTCTCCTTCTGTCACCCAGTCAAGCACTCCAAAATCCTAGTTTTACTTACTGATGAACTTTAGGATAGCAGTACAGAAATGTAAACTGATTCACTCATAGAAGAGAGACAAGGTGGGAGATTATTGGATCAACTTCTGTTAGTGAAAGAGACAACCTTTCAAGACTACATAGAGCTATTTGTCAGGTCTGGGAAAGATACTCAGAAGGTATATCTACCCAGCAACTAGATACCTGCAGCTGGCCCATGCTAGCTAACTCAGGCTCGTGGAGCTCAGACTGCGAGGCTGTTTCATTGCTGCATAGACTTCCGGGTTTGGGCTCCAGCCTGAGCCTTGGAACCGTCCCCCTCGAAGGGTCCTAAAGCCCGGGCTTCAACCTGAACCTGTTAGTCTACACATCAATGAAACAGCCCTGCAGTCCGAGCACTGTGAGCCTGAGTCGGCTGGCCCGGGCCAGCTACAGGTGTCTAGTTGCTAATTACACATATCCAGAGTGTCACAGTTCAATACAAGGTGGAACAGATAGTTGTAAGAGACCATTTAAAGTGAAGTAAGCGATTAACATTTCTGAAGTTGTAGGACAAAAGAAAGTTAGTGCATTATAGATTGAATTACCTTCTATGTCTCATTATAACATTCTTTTTTTTTCTTGTGTTGTTGTAGAAAACTTAGGTCTGGCTACACTACAAAATCAGGTCAACACAAAGCAGCTTATGTTGATCTAGTTGTGCATGTGTCTACACTTAAATTTGGCTCCCACCGAGACAGCCCTATTACGCCTATTTAATAACACCATGTCTCCGAACTGTGTAGAGCCAAGGTTGACATACTTTGGGCAATGCAATGTGAGTGCAGATACTGCTACTTATGTCAATTGTTATTGTCCTTCAGCAGCTGTTCCACAATGCCCTGTGCTGACTTCTCTGGTCACCATTGTGAACTCCGTTGCCTAGAGATCACAGAGACTGGAAGCCTCCCCTCCCCTTTAAAGCCCTGTGAATTTTTTAAATTACTTTTCTTGGTTGCCTGGTTTGGCAAGCACACCTAGCAGCTCTCCACTGTTGAGTGCAACTGCCCAGCTGATCATCTCAACTACGTGCTCCAGATGCATTCCTTCCTCAAGCAGACAAGAGGTATTGGATCTCCAGCCATAGAAAGGTGGATATCTACAAGCAGATTGCTTGGGGGATTCAGGAGAAGGGCTACAACAGGAACCAGCAGTAGTGCTGCATGAAAGCCAAGGAGCTGTGGCAGGCATACCAGAAGGCCAGGGAGACTAACAATCCATCTACAGATCCAGTGCTTTTACAAAGAGCTGCATGCATACTTGGCAGAGATCCCACCCCCAACAGCACTGTGGATACTTCCGAGGACCCCAAGTCGCAGGTCCCTGCTGTGAATAGGGAGAAGGAGGAGGTGGAAGTGGAAGAGGAGGAGGAGTAAGATGGACAGGCAACCAAGGGAACCAGCTGCACAGTGAGCCAGGGTCTGTTTTTGACTCCACTGCAGTCCAGCCAGCCCCATGCACGGAAAGGAATCTTGGGTAAGTGTGCACTTTAATTTTAAATTACAGTGATGGCATCCCAAAAGTAGCAGGACATATCTTTTGACTTATTATTAATTTACTCATGCTAGAAGAGGTAGTGGCACATCCAAGAGAGGAAGAGTTGCTATCTGCTTTTCATTCCCCTGTAGAGTTTGGCAGGGAGAGCCATGTGGAGCAGTTTGTTTATGTGCACAGGGATGTCCTGTGAATCATCAAGAGAGATCTCAAGGAAACTTCCTTGCTCCACAGTCCTCTGCCAAAGGTTTCTAGGGAGGGCTGCCTTATTTTTTAGTCCACATAAGGACATCTTCCCACTCCACCTAGTGATAACTTCAGCAGGTACCCCTGCAGAACATAGACCAGTAGCATAAGTGGCCAGCTTCAGGATGCCAGCAGCAGCTATGCTCTCTCTGCTTTTGTCATCCTCAGGAATAAGAGATCAGCGAAAATCACCCCTAACCTGTGGAAAACAGTGCCATTATTCAGTGCCATTGCCATATACAGCTAGAAGCATGCAACCAGCAATCCCTCCTCATTTCTCCATCCCCGGCAGGCCATACCATGGTTGGTGCTGTTACTGACGCTGTGTTCAAGCAATCCCAAGCAGAAGTGAGAATGTAGTGCTTAAAACTTTAGGGAAACAAGGGGAGTGAGTTCAACATCGTAATTTTTTCTTTTTGTAGTGAATGGACGGATAATGGTACCTCTGTGTGTTTTATCTGCAGCTATTGCCACTGTGGCCTTCGGGATCTCCCCCTCTACATCCTCTGAACACCTAAGCCAGATAAGGAGGAGAAATAAGAGGATTTGGGATCACATGTTCAATGAGATCCTGCAAACATTGCTGCATCAGACAGTGAGCACAGGGCATAAAGAATGAATGTTGTGGACAGCCTGGAAAAGGATAGAATGGAGAGGAGAAAGGTGCAGGAAAAGGAGAGGGAGATGCACCAGGACATAATGGTGCTTCTCAGGCAGCAAACAGATGCTGCAGACTCTGGTGGACCTGCAGGTTCAACAATCCCATGCTCACTTCTCTCTACAGCCCATTGAGAACTCAATACTGGGACCTCTCTATACCCTCCTCAACATTCACGGTCAGCCAATGGCCTGGTGTGAACACACAGAGGTGTGTAATGGTGAATCTGGGACTAGCTGACCTGGGTCAACTGACCCTATAAAACAATGTGAACTCAGATGTCTGGGGGGAGTAGTTAATGGAAAGTGAATATCAGCCGATCCTTGTAGCCCCTTCCCAAATTATGAATTAATTATAATATGCTAGATAATACACTAGCAAAGCATATTTTGCATATTTTCGGGACATGTGACTCCTTTGGGAAGAGGGTATAAGTACTAGGAAGATCACATAGTATCTATCTATCTATCTATACACACGCATATATCCAAGAAGGCTGGTGATACTGTCAGACGGAAGAGGGATGTGAGACCAGAGGGCCTCGGGGTAACCTAGACCCTGCTACGAGTGACTCAGAAAATAGACCAAGTACCTGAGGGACCCGGAAGAAGGAAGAGACAGTCTTCACCTAGGATTGTAGCTATTCCTCGCTTTGTTTACTAATCAGGATACTATGTGGGGCCAGCATAGTTACTAAGGGTTAATGCTTGTGAAATTGAGGCTTACTAAGGAGAGGCATTGCATAGTCTTTTCTATGTGTCTGTGATAACTGTGTTTCAATAAATAGCTCTGCATTGAAGAGATTGAATACTAGTCTTCACTGGCATGGTTATTGGGTGCCCAGCAGCGGGTACATGAATTGATCTGAGTTGATCCCTGGCCCAACACACATTTTCTATTATTGTCTCTCTCCGCCCCATTGAGTAACAGGCCTGCCCTGTCATTGGTCTTCCTCTTGCTTCTAGTGTATTTGTATTTGTAGAATATTTTCTTGTTACTCTTTATAGCTCTAGCTAGTTTAATCTCATTTTGTACCTTGGCCTTTCTAATTTTGTCCCTACATGCTTGTGTTGTTTGTTTATATTCATCCTTTGTAATTTGACCTAGTTTCCACTTTTTGTAGGACTCTTTTTTGAGTTTCAGATCATTGAAGATCTCCTGGTTAAGCCAAGGTGGTCTCTTGCCATACTTCCTGTCTTTCCTAGAAACTTAGATTGATGCAAATCACATCTGCATTGAGCCACAGCAGTTAGTATATCGCCTGTACATTTGCATACTCACCTCCTTATATCACTGCTGCACATACACACCAAGAGTGGTTGTACTGATGCACAGTGCAGTGCTCCATGTGTAGGGATTCCTTTGAGAATGAGGACTGAAAGGTCAGATAGAGGGATCACTTTGTAAAAAGTTTTCACCCATAGGTAATATGGTGTTTTTGTCTTTTACCATTTTTCTGTGTGAGTTCATCTAAGAGCATAGCAATTGTCTGATTTTACCCATGTAGTTCTTATTTGGGCATGAAGTGCACTGGATGAACTATACCACTGGGTCTTGAAAGGTGTGTTGTGGGGGGGTACTTATCATCGTAGCAGTGGAGATATGTCTACAGGTTTTCCATCTGTTGTTCTGGCACAGTCTAGTGCCCCTTTGAGTTGGTGTTTCCAGATCTGTGGAGAGCTTGCTTCTGATGATGAGCTTAGAGATGTAGTGGGAGAGCTTGTTTGAAGGCCAGAAAAGGTGGTTCAGGAAAGATTTATTTCAGGATGCAGTTGGGAGACTGGGAAAAGATATTAATTCACCTACCTTGTCTCTCTCATATTCTGATTGAGTATAGGTTGTAATTGTTTAATGGTATTCAGTATGAGTTCCAGTGTGGGGTGGCAGGTGATAATTAGGGGTGAGCAGTCACAGGGGGTTTATTTCCATACTGAAGTAGGTTCTGTCAAGGTGTTTGGGTGGTCCGATCCATGATGCAATCTACTTCTCTGGTAGAGTGCCCTTGTTTGGTTAAGGTGGCTTTCAGTGTGTTATCGTGTATATCCTGGACTTTCTCCTTGGAGCAGACTCTGTGGTATCTGAGTGCCTGGCTGTAGATAACAGATTTCTTGGTGTTTGGGGTGTTATTAGATCTGTGAAGATAGGTGTGGTGATTTGTGGAGTTTTGTATATAGTTGTCTGTAGGATTCCATTGTTGAACCTGATTGTGGTGTCCAGGAAGTTGATGATAGTGTAGGAGTGTTCTAGAGAGAGAGTTTAATGGATGGATGGTAGTTGTTGAAGATGTGATGGAAATCAGTGAGGGAGTTTACATTGTCTGGCCAGAGGATGAAAATATCATGAAATTTATATACTTGTTTTTTGTGGTGCACTTCTGTGGGTGAACATTTTTCACAAACCTATCACTGAGTCCTCATCCTCAAAGGAAACCTGTACAACACTTTCAAACGATGAGCCTGGGAGCTTAAATACATAACTTTGTTACTAAAAATCAAGGACTGAATAAAGACATTGGATTTATGGCTTAGTACAATAATCTTATAACCCACCCACCCCCAGCTTTTTTTATTTTCCTTTCCCTCCTATGACTGAAGAACCGTTAATTGACCACTGCACTTTGAATGGTCCCTTGAAATGTGTTAACTCTGAATAGTTCCAACCCATGGCCCACAGGCTAGAGTCCAGCCCGCCAAAGGCTGCTATCTGGCCCACCAGGCCGGCACAGCCCTGGCCCCGAGCTCCGCACTGTGCGCAGCAGCAGCCACCGCAGCCAGAGCTGAGGAGCAGCCCCTCTCCTCTCCAGCACGGTACAACAGCAGGAGCAGACCCCCCTCACCACCCAACCAGCCGGAACTGAGGAGCAGCCCCTCCCCTCCAGCCCCATGCACAGGCTGAGCTTGTGCTGAGCCAGGACTCAGCAGAGTGGGCATAGGATCAGCCACTTCTGTCTGGGAGGGGATGCTGTTGCATGTACAGCGCATGCAACTCCCCTCCTCTTAACCACCCCATTCCACCTGAGGCCCCACCCTGACACCAGGTGGAATGCAGCCAGCCCAGCACCCCCAGAGCCCGCCCCCTGCAGTAGCCCCAGCTGGCTGAGACACTGCTCTGTGCAGTGAGGCAGCTGCCTGCGAGAGTCTGGCCAGGGGAAGCACCCTCCCCCACTCCCCATCCAGGCTGGGCTGCTGCGGGAAGAGCCAATTGAACCAGAGCTCCCCTCCTTTTCCCCATTCCCCCCTGTAAGTTTCTAGTTGGGAACCAGTCCAGCAGCCAGCAAAGGGCAGGGAGGGGATGCTGCCTCTTCCAGCCAAGCCCCCCCAGGTAGCCACCACTGCAGAGCAGCAGCTGGGAGGAGCCAGGGTTGGAAGTGCCAACTGTCAGGGAGAACAGCCAAATGGGGGCACAGTAGGAGGACAGAGACACACCCCACCCTCCGTAAGTGGGGCAGGGAGTGGGAAGAGCACAGCGGCCACGGGCAAGGAAGGGGGCACGCTTCAAGACATGTGACATGAGTCACGTTACAGGTTACGTGTCCTCTCCCCCACAAAACTCCCCCCACCCCCACACTGGCACCCACCAGCAAAAATAAAAGTTGGCACCTGTAGCTGCCCCCCTCCCCTGAAGTCCCATGCTGGCCAGGTGCAGCAGCAGCATCCCTCATCCGAAATTTGCTCACTGGCCCCCTAAGTGAGAAAAAAATTGCAATGTGGCCCCTCATGCTAAAAGGTTGGACACCCCTGTGTTAACTACATATGTGTTAACAATTTGTTCCACCTTGTATTTAGCTGTGATACTCTGAGTACATTTCCCACACCTGAAGAAGAGCTCTGTAACTTCTCTCTTTCATCAACAGAAGCTGGTCCAATAAAAGATATTACCTCACCCACCTTGTCTCTCTAATATCCTGGGACCAACATGGCTACAGTAACACTGCACACTTTGATCCCTTAACAGTCAAGATGCTTGATTTTTTATTTTCACATCCACTGTTCTGAGCTGTAGGATCATGCTCTCATGTTGGATTTATTTAGTTTCTAACTCCCTGGCTACTGGTGTTTCAAGGCCAGCCTGTGCTGCAAGGAGGACAAGGAACTGCTCACCTAGGGAAAGGGACAGGCCCAGGGCATCAGTGTGTGTGTAAGGGATACCTGCTCCATTCTGTCTGCTCAGGACCCAGGGGCTGTCAAAGACTACACTCCCCACCTTGCCCTTTGTCGCCTCACAGAGGTAGCTGGAATTTCATTCTCTTAAGATCTCTCTTATCATCTCCTTGGGGGACATTAACTAAGATATTTAACTATATTTAGATAATTAAATATATTTATAAATTAGCCACTCTGTCAGACTCAACACGGATAAGTGTAATGTGTGGGATTGATCCTCAGATGAGGCTGCACACCTGCAGCTTCCAGTGCAGTAAAAGAGAATTGCAGCTACCCGGCCCCTTTTCAATATGCGGTAGCCCCTGGCACCGTATTGTTCATTCTTGCACTGGGCAGCAACTCTGCAAACATCAATACTGAAGATTTATGGGGTGGAAAGGTTAAAACATGTTTTGGTCCTGTCCACAGCACAAAATTGATCTGTACTGAATGGTAGTGTAAATGGCTCCCCGCCTGCTGAATTTACATTGTAGAAGAGGCCTTTCGCCTAATCTGTAAAATCACCCACTCCCTTTATCACGTGCTTTGGCAGCACCAGTCATCGAAGTGTCAAGTATTTAGTAACATGTTTATTTTTCATTTCTGGCTCTTAAATTGGTTCCAGGATTGATCCTTCATACACGCAATGGGGCAGAGCCCCAGCCGCCCTGGCGGTCCCTGTGGCTCAACGCCCCCCGCAACCCGCCCCTCCCCCAGTGTGCCCCATCGGACAGCGCTCCCTCACTTCCCCCGTGGGGCTGTGCCCCACACAACCAGCCCCCTCGTGTGCCCCGTGGGACAGCGATCCTGCGACCAGCCTCCCTCGGGTCCCCCCGTGAGACCGCAGCCTGGCCAGCCGCCCCCAGCCAGCCGCCTCCCTACCATGTACTGCATGTTGGCGGCAGCGGGCCGGACAGCGGTGCGGTGCTTGTTGTGCTCCAGGACGCACGCGTCGATGAAGGTCTGGTTGGTGATCCTGGGCAGGACCGGCCTGGCCGCCCTGCGCTGTGGGCGGCACACGCCCGCCAGAACCGCCAGCCCCAGCACGGCCGGCAGCCAGAGCCGCATGGCGCCGCCGCCCCGAGCGAGACTACTGGTCGCAGGCAACCCCCGTCCGGCGCGGGGAGCGGCACCTGCCTCGCGCTCAAACGGCTCCTCGAACGCGCTCGCGCTGTGACTCCAACGGTTGCAGAAAGAATCTCCCGAGCCGAGCCCTGCCCCCTGCTCTGGGTGTACCCCAGCCGGGACACGTCCACGAACACACAGCACCGACTGTACCCCCTCCCCAGACCCGTCCACACACACACACACAGCACCGACTGTATCCCCTCCCCAGACCCGTCCACACACACATAGCACTGACTGTACCCCCTTCCCAGACCTGTCCACACACACACACACACAGCACCGACTGTATCCCCTCCCCAGACCCGTCCACACACACACAGCACCGACTGTATCCCCTCCCCAGACCCGTCCACACACACACAGCACTGACTGTATCCCCTCCCGAGACCCATCCACACTCACACACACAGCACTGACTGTACCCCCTCCCTAGATTCAAGACACATACACAGAGCATTGACTGTACTCCTTCCCCAGACCCGTCCACACACACACAACACTGACTGTACCACCTCCCCGAATCTACCCACACACAGTACTGACTATTCTTCCTCCTCATACCTGTGTCCCACACACACACACACATAGCTCTGACTGTGCATTTCCCGTGACCCATGCAGACACACACTGTGACACACTGTACCCCATGTACATCCTTATAGTGTGATTTGTGTTTAATTCATGTTCATCCTAATAATGTAACTGTGTATTGTCTAATGCAAAGTATGTCATGTGAGGTGTTGTTGGAACAATCATGAGATACTGAACATTATTTTTATAGTAGCATGTTTCCGGTAATGTCATACATACGTACAGATATGAAACTCTGCTATGTCATACTCCCGAAAGTGTGTCGCACATGTCTTGAATACATGCAGACAAACACAAAGCTGTGGGTCCATGCCCAGCAGAGGCATGCATACAGGAACAATGGACTGACCTAAGCGCCTTTGAGCACTTTGAGTATGTCTACACTGCGGAGTGAAGTTGATTTATTTTAAATCGACTTTCAACCACCCAATTTTAGAAGTCGCAGGAGCGTCATCACACCACATTCATTGTGTCAGAGTATTGCGTCCCCACTAGCTGTCCTTGGGTCAACAATCAAAGCAGTGCACCATAGGTAGCTATCCTACAGTGCAACTAGAGGCAGAGGCATTTGGGTAGGTTGTCATCCTCCCATGATGCAACGTGCTCCCTCCCCTTCCCTTTTTGTCCCAAACAGACAAACACTTTTTTGCGCTGTTTTTCTAAACCCTTCAGTCTGTGCCACGTACGCCGTTGCCGGAGAGGCATAGAGCACACTTAGCTCTCCACTATCATTGTGAGCGTTACAAATGCCTCACAACTTATCTTGCAGTACTTTCAAGGCTGAGACAGGAACCGCAGCATGGAAAATTGCGATGTTACTGAGGCCCCCTGCTACAAGCCATAGAGCAAAACAATTCCCGTTTGCTACAGCATCTTCAGTCGGTGGAGCTCAGGTTCTGGTCCCAGGAAACAAGCACAGACTGGTGGGACCACATCATTATGGAAGTGTGGGATGATGATCAGTGGCTGTAGAACTTTCATATGCAAAAGGCCACTTTCCTTGGACTTTGCACAGTTTTTGTCTAATTATATTTTCACTATTGAATAATAAGGATACATGCTGAATAAAAAGTGTGTGTAAGTATGTGTGTGTGTGTGTCTGGAGAAAGAGAGGAATAATTTTGAAATTGTAAATGCTATTCAGCTACAATACTCCAATTAATAATAATAACAACAACGTATTGTTATTAATTATTAAAGACATATCACCTATCTCAACTCAAAGCACTCATGGGAAAGATATTTGACATTACTAAAATCCGGGGGGGCGGTGTGTGTTATGGATGAGATGTATTTATAATATCTTACTTTTTATTTATAATTAAATAATGGGTGTTTATTGTCCTATTGCATTGAATGGCTCAGTATTGTGGTGTTTCTGTGTGGCCTGTATTGTGACATGACTTGGGCATTAAGTGGTCCTGTATAATGGTGTTTCAGTGCGGGATGTATTAGGACTGTATGGCACCACACGTTCTTCCCGTGGTGGGTGTATTAGGACTGTAGGGCATCAAGCGCTGGTCCTGTGGTGGGGGTGGCACTAACTGGCTCTTTGCAGGGGTGTTTTGGGGCTGTGTATATTTTGTCTGTTTTGCAGTGAGGGAGCTGGGACTCCGTCTCTATGTCCCGGGACAGGGCCTGGGGACACTCCGGAGTGTGAGGGTTAGTCTGCCACTGCCGCGCTGTCTGAACCCGGCCAGAATCCGCGCCTAGCCGCGGGGAGGCTGGAGCCCGCACGGGGGCGATGCTGACAGGGGAGGAGGAGCCGCAGCATGGCTGGGGCCGCCTGTCGGCCCGGGCTCCCAGGCAGCTCCTCGGCGGGTCCTTCCGCCGGAAGGGGCGGGACTGGGCGCCGCCGCGCTCCGGAGAGTCTTTGTAGCTGCGGCGGCCGGACGGGAGCCTGGCCGGGTTGTCGGGGCGCTCGGCCGGGCTCGGCCATGGCGGTCTCAGCGCTGCAGCAGTGCGTGGTCTCCGTCGTGCTGCTGCTCTGCCTCTTCGTGGCAGTGCCCAGGCTGTTCGGGGGAGGAGGCGGAGGAGCAGGCAGGGCCTTGCGCAGGGGCAAGGCTGGCCCCGCTCGCTACGATCCCCGTCAGCTCCCCGCAGGTACAGACAGACCCTAACCCCCCCCCCCCCCCCCCCACGGGCGCTGCGACTTGCCCCGGGAGGAGCCGCCGCCAGATCCTCCCTTCTGGCCAGACAGCGGCGCGGGGCGGGCAGGCAGGCTGGCGGTACTCCTTCTTACGCCTCCTTCTTAGGCCGGGTGGGCTGGCTTCGGGTAACGGGCTGGCTCCCGCCCCACCTGTCCCCTGAGCTGGAGGTAGGGTGGTGGGAGCAAGAAGTGGCAGCCTGCTGCAGTCTTACGTTGCTCCCTTTCCCTGCGTAGCAGGGTAGGTTTGTGGGTGTGAGGGAAAGTGCAGTCTGGGACCCTCGTCTTCTCTTCTGTCCCCTCCCCGCCCCCGGCCGGCGGGCTCTGTGGAAGGGGATGAAGCTACAGCCTGTTGGGCCATGTCTGCTCTACAAAACTATGTTGACCTAACTCACATTGGCATGCAGTCACTGTAGTTATTTAATCGTGTGCACGTGCAGGCGTGCACACACACCGTTGACTCCTCATCTCCACGGCGCATGTCCTCACTAGGAGCGCTTGTGTCGATTGTACTGTCATGGTGGGGGTGGCTCCTGAAAGCCAGTAATAGTTGACATAAGTGACAGTGTGTATACTGACACTGTGTTGACCTAATTACATTGATGGTCACTGTCTTTTTCTTGGGGAGGTGGTATTACTAAATTAGTGTAGCAAGGCACTTATGTCAATGGGAGCCCTATTTAAGTGAAGACACAGTCACTAGTAGGTTAATCCAAGGCAGCTTACATCAACCTAACTGTGTAGCGTAGACCAGGCCTTAGCCTTTCCCTTCCTCTCTGTAATCACTTAAACACTTGTCTGTGACTTGTAGTGGGAATCACTTTGTGTTCTCACATAATTACAGAGCCACATATCTGAGGCTAGCTTGAAAAGAATTTTGTGACAATCAACTCTGGATAAGTCAAACTCTAACTTCCTATGCTTCTCATACGTTATGGTATATAAAATAAATGTAACTGTCTGCAGTCAACAGAATGAAGTCATAATAAAGGACTCACAAGATAAAGAATATCTTGGAGAATGATCAGACAGACATTGCTTCAGTTAATAGAGAAGAGGCAATTTGGAGGGTAAGGGGAATTCCTCCAAAGTGTAGGTGATGCTTTGTTCTCAAAAGTGCACATTTTAATAAGCTAACTCCATGGAATAGGTAAGAGGTATTGTTTGTGACCAACTGGTGTTCTTAGTTGTTTTTATTCTGAAGAATTGGTTAAAAACAGGATGCAGGGAAGGGTGAAAAAGCTGAGTGTTACAGTCTCAATAAAGAAATCAAATAATGTTGATTGGTTGATAATGGGCTAGTATTTACTTCTGGAATTAAGCAGACACTGTATTGCCAACAGGCATTAGGAAAGACATTTGCTTAAAATTAATAATCTTCAGTTCTGAGATTCTAGCTGTTCATTAAGACCAAATACTTGTCTGGTCTAAATTGGTATGGAGCTTTGCTAATTTATACCAGCCAAATTTCTAAAAGCAAGTGGTCCATTTTAATATGTGCAATAAATTAGATTAATTTAAGTTTCCTTGAGACAACCTTATGACTTGATAAGTTGAAGGCAGGAGAAATAACAAAAGATCTGTGATTTCTAATGATTCACTGTTGGATACTTGGCAATAAAATGGACAATTTATGAGCCTCTATACAATGTGTAAATCTTTTTGTGCAATTCAGAATGGCACTAAAGCTTAGGTTTAACCTATAGAATGTTACACGTTCTGAACTTTTTTCTTTGGGGCAAGGATGTGTTTTTGTTCTGTTTGCATAGTGCCTAGTACAATGGATCTGAGACTTCTAAATGTCACCATAATAATTCAAATCCTAATTATATACACTATATAAGGTAGTTTGTTGACTTAGATTTTTCTAAATGACCACTGAAGTGAGGTGTTATCATAAATATAAAGTAATGGAGAAGGAAAAAAAAACATTAAATAAACAATGCTCACTAATGGCTTCATTCTTGGAGCTATAGTTTTCCCTTCAAGCCCCTGTATATAGTACTCCTATGGAAACTGTGTGGGTAACTGTAAATTCTGTTGCAATCTTCCATTTGGGGAGGGGAAATTAAGGTTTAAGACATTCCTGTGGTGAGTGTAAAACCATTGTCAAACTATACACTCTAGTTTTCCCTGCTTAAAATTTAGTGTGCATCAGGGGGCTGGGAGATGAGAGGTAGAGAGGAGGTTACCTACCATGTTGATGTATGAGAGGATGAAAATCCTCTTATGAGAACTATATGCTCCAAATGGAGGCCTGAAAAATACACAAACCCCAACTTTGCTAGAGTATTCCTTCAACAACAAATGATGATGCTGGATTCCTGTAAATATCAGTAGTCCACTGGCTCACAAGCATGATTGTGCAATCAAGATAGACGAAATATAGTATGTATGCCTATGAACCTAAGCTGCCCGTCATGATGCCCCTTTTAGAAATGCATCTCAAAAAAGAACAGTTACAGAATAATGATTTTATGAGATTTGTTGCCCACATGGATTCCACTCTTAGTGTGCGTGCATCCAAGATTGGATTCTGTTGGCTAACACTATCCATTGGAGCCGTGCCTGTGCTCTAGATGCTCTCGTGCTCCCCTACTTGAGGATATAAAGGGCTGAGTGGGCCCAATCATCCCTCAATTCCTTTGCCAATACAGGATCCCAGAGAAGTAGAACTGCGTAAGTAGCAGGGAAGGAGGGCAGGGTCTTGGAATCCATGTGAATACACATCTCAGACAGTAGTTACTGTAGGGTATGTAACCACTCCTTGAGTGATTGTCCACATTGATTTCATTCTTGATGACTAACAAGCAGTTGTCTATTTGCTTGGAGGTGGTTCCTCAGAGTCTTACTTTAAAGAAGGACTTCAGGTCAGCTCTACCAATATGGGCATCTGATCTGGAAGCCTTTACCAAAGAAGGTATATTGGAAATGTGCGGACTGAGCTCCAAGTAGCTGCTCTACAGATTTCAGAAATAAGGATATTATTTAAAAAGGCAGCAGTCCTGATGTAGGAGACCTGGGTTCTAGTGTAACTAGCTCTTTTGTGGCTAGGCAAATCTAACTTGACTAAATCATAACATGTCCTTATAAAGTTGGAAACTGATTTAGATAATCTCTGAGAAGATATTGCCTGACTTTGAATTCTGCCTGCAAAGGCCACAAAAAACCTGCATATGTTCCTGAATTATGTTCATGTAAGGGCACTATCCCTTTACACTGATAGGACAAATGTGTGAAATTTAAGTCCTCCTCCCACCCGCCCCAAGGCTGAGTGAGGCTTGGGGAAAAATCGGGGAGATGAAGAAATTGTTTCACATTGAATTCTGCTACCCTAGGAGGAGGAGAAGTTCCTGTGTATGTAGAGGAGGAGGAATATATTTCCTCCAAAGGAGGGGTTCTTCTGCCTCTGTGGAGGGAAGGTTGATACTGCAGCTACCCCCTTAGCCAATAACTCAGAAGCTGGTGGATAGGATGTTGCCATCCTCTCTTTCAGGGAGAGTTGATTCCAACACTAGACCCATGCTCAATACTGTAGAACTCTGCCAGGAGAGACATGACCCATAGATGTAGTGGGTACCAAAGTGTCCTGTTGCTAATCAGTATCAGAGCACCTGAAGGGGCTATGTCAGAATTTTGGCCCTTAGGAGGTTGGTGACTCTTGTGTCTCTGCCTGCAAGGCAACAGAAAAGGTGACCTTGTCTCCTCCCTGGGTTAGTGCTCTGTTCTGCCCTGATCAGGAGATATTGACACTGGAATAGTGGCCGATGAATGGGGTAGATGTGGTCTGGGAGTTTGGGATGGAATCTCTGGTAAGTGGGGCACTGACTGAGAGAGATTGATGAGATATCTGGCCTGGCTGTGGCCTTCCCTTGGTGTCCAAGGAGGCTTGCATTGATCTGAGGAAAAATAGGTTCATGCAGGCTTCCCTCATGCTTGGAGAAGGAGAAACACTGCTTGGGATATGTCCCTCTCGTAGTCAGAGTAGGCACTGAGAGTGTCCGTTGCTAATAGGCATCAAAATACGGGGAATACATCTTGAATCCTGGAGACTGAGCTTCTGCCGTCTTACTAGTGTCTCTGTACAGAGGTGGGGGATAATGTCTACTGACTAATAAAAATACTGAAGAAAACTACCTTCATGGGGTCTTGGAGCCTGAGTCTGAACATTGTAGTTTTGTAGCCTTGCAGTCTGAGACCCATGAGCCATAGTCAGACCTGTGGGGCTCCAACAGACACTACTCGCCAAAAGAATCTGATCTTGCACATATGGGGCATACACGTACTAAAAATGGAATCCATGTGAGCAATCACTTGAACTTTCAGAGGAACCTAGTAAAAGAGAGTGTCTTTTGGAGGCTTGAGAATTACACCTTATTTTGGTCATCTGGCCAAGGAGAAATAAAGAACAAAACTTCTTTTATAGCTCATCAACTCTGATATGTAATGAACAAAAAGAGATCCCTCCTGCATCTGAGTATGTTCTGTGATCACTACTGAAGATGACTTGAACTGTAGGATGGATAAAAATCAATATTTTTAAAACTGATTTTTAAAATTTAAATTACTTTTTAAAGAATAAACCTATTCAAAATTACATCAAGATTGGCATCACTGGCTAATCACCTGGAACCAGAGTTTGCTGAAGAACTAAACCATCTTTTGACAGTAGTAGTTTCTTCTTCAGGTGTAGAGAGAACACTTTGTTTCAATTTATTGGCTGATTGGCAGTTGAAAAAGCAGGAAAGCTTGTTTTTTATTCTCTTCCAATCGATGAATAAAAACATGATGGGAGAGGATGTGATCTACTAGTTCTAAAATTTTGAAGGATATCGTGACCAGAAACAATTGGACCTATAGATACTTCTCTTATTTATTAAGAGTTAGTTTTAAATGCAAAATATATTTTGATAAATGTTTTTTCTTGCATATCCAGTGAATTTAAGGTTGTTTTATTTAACTAACAAAAAATACAACCCCCTTTTTAAAGTTATCTTTAATTTAATTCCAATTTCCCATCTACATGCAGCTTGACAAAAATATCGCAAGTAACACATGAATCATTTAGTATGTAATAGGGATGTAAAAATTAGTTTAATTAAAAATCCCTGTAAATGTTCCAAAAATAGAATGTATAAATGGCGAAATGCTGGGGGCAGGAGCCGCAGCTGGGCAGTTCTTGCTGGCAGGGAAGAGTGGAGCCCAGCGGGGAGAGGGGGAGGTTAGTTGCGCGAGTGGTGGGGAGGCGCGGAGCCCGGCAGGAGAGGGGGTGACCGAGCCACAGCTGGGCTCACCCCCCCGCACTGTACTCCGCACCTTCCCATCGCTCGTGTGGAGCCAAGTCCAGGTATGACTACCCCCCCCCCCCCGCCCCCATGCTTCCCTGCCAGCAAGAGCTGCCCAGTGTAAAGTAAAATCTTCCATCTAATGGAATCCATTTTAGTAATCTTTCCTACTGTAAGTGTGACAAAAATGCAATGTCTATTTTTATTTCAGGCTTGAATTCCACATGTTGTAACTTCACTGCTATCTTGATGTAAGATAATACCAGGGAATGTATTTTTTCAAGTAAAGTATCTCCTGCTTGTGAAGTGGTGTTGAATGAAAAGGCTCACATCTCTGGAAAAATTAAGGCAAATTGTTCAAAAGGCAGCAAATTATGTCCATAGGCTAGCAACTGTTGGCAGAAGTAGTAAGCTTATTATAATCCATGTGAAAGAACTGGCTGTATTTATGTTCATCATTATTCTCACTAGAAATACTCAGCAGTACTGGTTTTCTGAAGGATATTAGAAATTGTGACTGAGGTGGCACTTCAGCTAAGAATATGTTTTAATGTTACTTATTTCTGGGGGGAAAAAACAAATTAGTCTGAAACTTCATGCTTATTTTCAGCTTATGGGTGTATATGTTAGCCATGTGAAGCTTGATAAAATCTCATTTGCCATTTTCTAGACAATATTGGTATGTGGGAAGCAGACTTCTTATGCTTCAGTACGATTCTTGCTCCCCTCAATTCAAATACTTCAGACTCCTTGTTGATTTAGTTGTCAATAGGACATCTTAATTAGACATATGGAAAGCCTTTTTAGAAATAATAGAGTTAAGTATTTGGAAAATGTGTATTGCACATGTGTAATGCTATGCTTGGCTCTTTTCCATTAAATATTTAACTCTGCTGAGTTATGGCACTCCTACACATGTGTAAGATCATTCATAACAACACTAAGCCTACAGCTAAAATTTGTATTTTACATATGCTAATCTGGTTATTTAAGTAAATGTCTCTTGCTCAGACAGGACAACATTAGATTTCTGTTTCTAAAGGTAGATTTAAAAAAATGTTGATTTCAGCATTAATAGAAAACTTAGTGAAAGTTTGGTGCTAAAAGTGAAAAGCAGTTCTAATAGGTTTAAATTCAATGCCAGATTGCTATTTGCATTTTGTTTTCAATATCAGTGTATTACTGGTTATATCTAACTTCACTGCAGTTTGCAATTACTGTGCCAAATTATTTCCATTAGTATGGAAGAAATCTGCCTGATAACTGGCATTGTGTTTTACTTAGTTGTTAGGAGGAGAAAGAATCTTAATTTGATAATTTTTTAGCATACATTTTACTGTGCATACATGATCTATTGGTCTATTGTAACCTTGTATGTAGCTGTTCTATAATAGCTTTCAGTTGACATAATATTTAAAAAAAGTGAATCTACAAAAAAGAAAAATCTCAGGACAGTCTCATTTTGAAATTAATAATGGCTAAACTTTTTCTTTTAAAATATTTCATTTTGCAGGTGGATCTAAGAGAGTTGATCAGTTTCATCTGAATTCAGGAAGTTCTGAAAGTAAAACATACCAGAGCTTTCAGCAGATGAGGAATGCAGTGGAAAAGGATGGGAAAAGTGAGAGAACTAAAGGAAGTGGCAAAGACTTCACTTTTATCCTCATGCCCTTGTATGCTGTTGGTGTGGGAGTGTTTGCAGCATACAAATTCCTAAAGGTAAATATCTTAACCATAGAAGTGAGAGTTGGTAAAAACCCAATAGGTCATTTGTTCCTCCCCTGTGCAGATTCTTCTTTAAATACACATATTTTGTTTTTTGCCCAATGTAAAAACTGCTGTTCACTCCTTCTTTATGCATGAAGACCTTTCTAACTATTTTAATCTATTTTCCTCTTATCTTTTACATTTCAAATGTACATTTAAATGTAATTCTAAGATCCTAACATCCCTCTCTGGGTCTTGGACAAGACTTTGGAGATAGCACTATTGATAACTATCACCTAAGCAACAGTGCGTGTGTGCACCCCCCCCCCCCCCTTCAGACTGAATTGGAGTGGGAGGAGGTGATTTTTGCAGTCTAAGGGAGTGTCTAAATGGCATGGCAAAGCATGCCAGAGGGGTGCAGTTTCTGAAGTGCACTAACATGCTGCACTCTAACTGCCCTGTGTAGACCCTACTGGTGTACTCTAAACCTAATTCATGTAACTAGGTGCCTTCTAGAGCAGTGGTCCCCAAACATTTTTGGTCCACACCCCCCTTACCTGGTCCGCATCCCCCTAGGAGCTGGGGGCGGAAGCCAGAGCTGCAACCAGAGGCCAAGGCTGGGAGCTGCATCTGGTGCAGAGTGGGGCTCTGGGGGCACTCGCTCCCCATCTCTTGTGGGGGCTGCTCTAGGCCCTGCTGCCCCCCCCCAGTGTTCCTCTGTGCTTCCCCAATATTCTTCCATGCTCCCAAGGAAGGGGTACCCTACAGTTTGGGGACCATTGTTCTAGAACGTGCTAGCAGCACTGTGTAGACACACCCTAAAATCTTTAGCAGTAAGAAAAGTCTAGACTTCTTTTTTTTTGCCTATCAGTTATGAAGCAACAATGGGGAATTTTGTTTACAAAACATACCATGTGTGTTACTAGTATAGTAAAAGAAGTAATTATCCAGCTTTCTAGCAAAGTGGGATGCTGTTATTTGCATTGTGGTAGCTACTAGGAGCTCCAGTCACCTAGAACCCTGTGATCTTATTCTACATTATACAAACACACATGAAAATGACAGTCCCTGCTCTTTTGAAGTGCTTACAGTCTAAATGAGACAAGAGAGTCAAAACTGCTCAGCATGAAAAGAAGTTGTCATAACATAGCAGCTGCCTGACTGCTTTTGACGTTTCTTTTGTGGGTATCATGACAGAGGAGAGTTTTGAGGAGGAGGAGGTGGCCTTGTGGGTGTTTATGGGAGAGAACATGAAGGTGCTGCTTCATAACACTTTTGTTAAATTTACGAAGGCTAGTGTCATTGTCAGAGCAGATGTTGCTGAAGTTGACCTCTTGATGTGCATAGGAGATAATAGGGAAGGATAGGCCTTGAAGGGCCTTAAAAGCAAAGATGAGTAGCTTTTTTTGCTGTGACAAAAGGGAGGAATGCAAAGGGGGATGACATAGTGAAAGCGGTGAGCCATGAAAACTATTTTTGCAGCAATATAAGTGAAGCAGATTGCATTTATCAAAGCTGGAGGGGAAGAGGTAGTGATAATTGAGACTCAGGATGAGGGCCTGTGCTACAAAAAACTTACCTGTGTGGCTGGAGGGAAAAGGTCATAGCTAGAGGTTGCTTATCCAATATATAAAGTAAAATCCCCCCCCAACAAACACACAATTTGCTTTTTAAATAGCTTCATGTAATAGGGCTTCCATCACTTTTCTTGGGGAGAATTCCAGGGCCTGAAACACCTTCTCAAGAATATTTTCCTGATGTTCAGCACACATTTTTTATTTCTTAATGTTATTACTCCCAGTGATATTGCTCCTTACCATCCTATATGCTGGCACTCTTCATCATTCTTGGTGTTTATACTCTTCATGTACTTTGGAGATTGTCCTCACTTATCTAAATATTCAGCTTTATTAACATTCTGTAGTTGAGGCAGTTAACATACACAGTTATGTTCAAAAACGGAGTCTTAATTGTCTTGCATTCTTAAATGGCCTAGGTACAGAAGGTTACATTTCTAAAGATTTTAAATGTAAGTTGAAGGTATTAAATAATGTCTCCTAAAACAAATTCTCCTTAATATATTTGTGAGTTCAATTTGTGTATTTGCATGATTGAGTAGTCTTATACCAGAATTTTCATGCATTGTTCATATAGTGACTTGGAAAATTCTGTCAACTGTTTTGACTAAAATGTGGCACCTAGTTTAAGATGGCACTGTAAATCAGTGTTTTTTTCTATGTGCTTGCATTGACACATTTGAGATAGAAGTCAAAATATTGTGCATTGATGAACATATGTAAGATCTTGAACGTAGTTTTGTACACACATTTTATGCTTGGCCTATTTTTTGACAGCCTTTGCAGTAAATTGTCTGATTCTGAAGAGGGTGGTACTTGTGAGATTATATGAAACAAATAAAATAGTTTTGTTTTATATAATGCATCTGCTGAAAGTAACAAGACACCAGGTATACTAGCAAAACTATAGTGATTTGGACAAATGTTTCATGGACATTATTTCACAAACTTTTAAAAATATCACTTTTGGCAAAAAGCTTTGGATAGTTTCAGTGAGAGCTTTGCTCTATTTGACTTAGCTTAGTTTGAGGAGTCGGAGGGATCGGGGTGACTGAAAAAACATCACAAAGTAAATAACGGCTGAAACTTTTAATACATTTTAGAAACCTTATTTAAGCGCACATAGTCGAAAACACATATTGAGCTATTATGATGGCTTAAGTGTAACTTCACTTTTTTTTTATAGATGAAATCTCAAGAAGGAAGCTCTTCCAAGAAAGAGAAAAATTCAGAAGATAAGGCAAAAGAAACAGGCAAGGCATAAGTTCAGAACATGCATAATTACAAAATGCAGTTTTCCTTCTACAATCAAACAATATGTATTCATTGATATGTTGCAGAACAAAATCCAGTTCTTAGTTTATTAAAATGTTTTAAGGAACATTAACAAGGCTATTAAGCTTAAAACGAGGTGTTTGGATATGTGATAGGTATAGAGCCATGCTCAGTATTGACATACCCACAATCATAGAAATGTGAGCCTGGAAGGGACTCAGAACAATTGTCTAGCCCATCCTCTGTGCTGAGGCAGCACCAAATTTGTCCAGCTTTTCCTTAAAAGCCTCTGGCAAGGATTCCACAACCTCCCTTGAAAGCCTATTCCAGAGTTTAGCTATCCTTATAGTGAGAGTGTTTTTCTTAATATCCTCCATCTCCATTGCTGCAGATTAAACCAATTGCTTCTTGTCCTGCCTTGAGTGGACATGGAGAACAATTGATCACCATCCTCTTTATAACAGCGCTTAACATATTTGAAGACTGTTATCAGGTCCACTCTCAGCTTTTTTTCTCAAGACTAAATATGCCCCATTGTTTGATCTTTCCTTATATATCAGGTTTTCTAAACCTCTTATCATTTTTGTTGCTTTCCACAGAATTCTCTAGCTTACCAACATATTTCTTAAAACGTTCTGCCCAAAATTGAACACAATACTTTAGCTGAGGCCTACCAGTGCTAATTAGAGTGGGACAATAACCTCCTGTGTCTTACAATACTCTTCTTAATACACCCCAGAATGACAGTAGACATTTTTGCAACTGATTGACGTTGTTGGCTCATATTCAAATTATGATCTACTGTAACACCCTCATCCTTTTTCTGCGATACTACTGCCTAGCCCGTTTTTTCCCAATTTGTGTTTACACATTTGATTATTCCTTCCCATGTGTAGTACTTTGCTCTTATCTTTATTGAATTTCATCTTGTTGACTCCAGATCAATTCTTCAGTTTCATTTTGAATTCTAATCCTGTCCTCCAAAGTGATTGCAACCCCTTCCAGCTTGATGTCATCTGCAGACTTTATGAACATATTCTCCACTTCATTCCAAATCATTAATGGAAACATGGAATAGTACTGGACCCAGGACTGACTCCTGCGGGACCCCATTAGATACACCCTCCCAATTTGACAGTGAACCATTGATAACTACCATTTGAGAATGTCTTTCAACCAGTTATGCATCCACCCTTTAGTAATTTCCCCTAGACTACATTTCCCTAGTTTGCTTATGAGATTGTCACGTGGGACTGTATCAAAAGCCTTACTAACATCAAAGATTGATCACATGTACTACTTCCCCCATCCAGTGGGCTAGTCTCCCTATCAAAGATGGAGATTAGGTTGGCCTGTCATGATTTATTCTTGATGAATCCGTGTGGGCTATTACATGTAATCCTATTATCCTGTAGGTTATTACAAATTCATTGTTGTTTTGAATAACTTGTTCCAGTATCTTTCCAGGTATCAAAGTTAGGCTGACTGGTTTTTCATATCCTGCATCCTCTTTGCTTCCTTCTTAAAAGATATGTACTATGTTTGCTGTTTTCCAGGCTTCTGGGACTTCAGCTGTCCCCTGTGAGTTTTTGAAGATAATTACTAATGGTTCTGAGATTGCTATGTCTAATTCCTTAAGTTCCCTAGGGTAAACTTTTTTTGTCAGGCCCTGCCAACTTGAATACGTACAACTTACCTAAATATTCTTTAACCTAGTCTTTCCCTATACTGGCTTTTGTTTTCCTTCCCTCTTGTTTTTAATATTGTGTTAAGCATTTGGTCACAGTTAACCTTTTTTATGGAAGACTGAAGCAAAACAGGCATTAAACATCTTCACTTTCTTGATGTCACCTGTTAACCGTTCTCCTTCTTCCTGCCAAGCAGTGGTCCAACACTTTCCTTTCTCTTTCTCTTGCCCCTAATGTATTTATAGAACCTCTTCTTACTGTCTTTTTTTATGGTTCTTGTTTGGTGTAACACATTTTGCGCCTTAAGCTGTCTGATTTTTGACTCTACTTGCATGTCCTATTCTTTTGTATTCATCCATAACAATTTGTCTCTTTCCACACTTTTACTATTCCTTTTTGATTTTTTTCAGTAATTAAAGAGCTACTTGTGAGCATTTGGTTTCAAAATGTTAAGGACATGACTTTTTTTGTTGATTGCTTGGTTCATTCTGCTTGGCAATGAGGACATAACTACAATTTAGAATAACCTACTATAAAAGGACATTCTTGGTTGATAAATGCAAAGTAATGCATACTGGAAAACGTAATCCTTACTGTACATGCAAAATGATAGGATCTAAATTAGCTGTTACCACTTAAGAAAAAGGTCTTGGAGTTATTGTGGATAATTCTCTGAAAACATCCACTCAATGTGCAGCAGCAGTCAAAAAAGCTAACATTGTTAGGAATCGTTAGGAAAGAGATAGATGATGATAAAACACAAGATTTCATAATGCCACTATATAAATTCATGGTATGCCTAATACTTAAATACCGCGGGCAGGTCTGGTTGCCCCATCTCAAAAAAATTATGTTTGAATTGGAAAAAGTACAGAGAAGGCAACAAAAATGATTAGGGGTATGGAACAACTTCAATATTAGGAGAGATTAAAAAGACTGGGACTTTTAAGCTTGGAAAAAAAATGACGACGGGCATATGATAGAGTTCTGTAAATTCATGAATGGTGTGGAGAAAGGAAGTGTTATTTACTCCTTCACATAATACAAGAACCAGAAATCACCCAATGGAATGAATAGGAAGTAGGTTTAAAATAAACAAAAGGAAGTACTGCTTCACACAATGCACAGTCAATCTGTGGAATTCATTGCCAGGGGATGTTGTCAAGGCCAAAAATATAACTGGATTCAAAAAAGAATTGGGTAATTTCATGGAGGATAGGTCCATCATTGGCTACTAGCCAATATAGTCAAGGATCAGCCCTGTGCTCTGGCTGGCCCTGGCTTCTGACTCTGAGAAGCTGGGAGTGGACGATAGGGGAGGAATCACTTGATAATTGCCCTTTTTTGTTTATTCTATTTGAAGCACCTGACATTGGCCACTGTTGAAAGACAGGATACTGGGCTAGATGGACCATTGGTCTGACTCAATATGGGCGTTCTTATGGTTGGTTGAATGCTCTCCAATACATTAATTTGGTGTGGGTGGGTGGGTGGGTGGAGGGGTGGGTGTTTAAGTAGATTATAATCTGCTTTTTTGGTCAGACTCTCTAGAGCAGACGATCAGTATGAACTAGTGCAGGGATCGGCAACCTGTAGCACGTATGCCAAAGGTGGCACGCACAATGATCTTGAGCGGCACACGGCGCCACTCGCAGCCCCAAGCAGCTCAGCACTGCGTGGCAGCTGCTCCCCCCTTCCGGCCCTGCCCCTCTCCCACATGGGCCCAGTGGGGGCGCCCCAACTGGAGCTGCGCTGCTCCCGGCCCCAACCAGCGCTGTGCAGCAGCCACTCCCCCTTGTGGCCCCGCCCCTCTCCCTCATGGGCCCAGCGGTGCCCTGGCTGGAGCTGCGCACTCCTGGTGCAAAGCAGGTGGGGGCGGGGGAGCGGCCACTGCATGGCACTGCTTGGGGCTGGGAGAGGCTCCTGGCCACGGCCAGTGATGCACCAACCAGGCCCTCAGCCTCCTGGCCTCTCTTCCGCCCTTGCGCTGGGAGCGTCTAGGGAGCCGAGAGGACCCTGGGTGCACAGGGGCCAGGCAGCCTTTCCCCTGCCGCTGGGTGGCCCGGTGGCATCTACCTTTTTGATTCCTGCTCCCTGCTGGAGGGCTGCCAGGGATGTCAGCGGGGGTTGGCTCCTTAGAGGAGGGCCTGGCCGGCATGTCTCCTCCTCCTCCCCCCACCAGCCCGCCCCCGCCCTCCTCCCTGGCCGGCACCAGAGCCATGCTGCTGACTGGGAGGGGAAGAGGGAGAGCAGGAAATGGCCTGCAGACCCCCCACTCCGCCGGCACCGGGGAGGGGCGCAAATAAAAATACTGGCCCCTGGGCGCCGGACACCCTGTAAGCCCCTGGCAGGGTGCTGGGGGCCCACAGCTCCTGGAAAGGGGCAGTGGGAAGACTTGGCTCGGTCCTTCCCAAAGGTTGCCGACCCCTGAACTAGTGTGTCATTTTTAGAGTAGGTCAGACTGGACATGTCAAACTTTAATGTATTTAAGAAGCATACCAGCTTTATAGAAAAGATGTAGTAACGATTAGTGGAGTAATCCACTTACACTTCATGCTAATAAAGGACTGTTCCCCATGTTCTAGTATCTTACAGAGCATAGGGTAAATGCCAAGTAGTGTGGTTTCTGTAACTTCTCTTGGGGAACCTGCAGTAGAGCTTAATAGTTACTATTGGGAGGTCTTTCCCTTTATAGTCATGATTTTCCCATTATTGCTCCTAGTTACATTCCTTTTTATTTACTACCCTAACCAACTCCTTTGCCTTTACTGGGATTTACATCCTTTGAATACCCACAGCCTGTTGGTGTGTCCTCCATATCATGCCTTAGGAAAATATTAATGTGTGAAGTTTTTCTTTCATTAGTCAATTTTTTTTCATTTATCTGATAAATGGAGTTACTCTTTTTCTTAACTCCGGTTTTACCTCTTTTTGGTAAGGTAGTTCCAAGAGCTGAACAACTTTTACACACACACACAGTCACTCCAAAGTTTTATAGAGAAGGGGTTACTTTTTTTCTCTTTGATAATCTATACCCAACCAAAAACATAATTGGCTTTTGTTTCTTTGCTACCATCTTGCAGTGCAAACTCATGTCTAATATGTAATCTTCTCTTTTAGAACATCAACTTTTGGAACTGGAGCAGCATCTAGCGCAGACAGAGAAAATGTTAAATTCTTTATTGACTCAGTTAGATCCCCTGTCAAACTGGTGAGTAATTTCAGGATAAAGAATACCGTTTATGCCATGCATACAATTTTACTAATTGCCTTCTAACTTTTTAGGGAGTTACAAACCTCTGAAAAGATATTATTTATGAGGTGAGAGTTACTGAGAAACCTTGTTTGTAACGTAGCATTTGTATAATGCTGTACAGACAGTAGCCAACTCTGCAGATTTAAACAGGCAATCCTACAGACAGCTCCCTTGTTCACATACAAATGTAAGCAGCATAGTAAGAGAGGTAATACTGTAAAGTGATATTCTTCAAGTGCTTGTTCATGTCCCCCCATTCCAGTGTAGGTGTGTGCTTGCCCTGAGCATCGCCGGTGGAAAGTTTTTCCCTCAGTGGTATCTGTCAGGTCGGCTGTGGTGCCCCCTGGAGTCGCGGATGTTTATAAGGCTCCACTGATCCACAGCCCCTTCAGTTCCTCCTTAGTGCCCGTGACAGTAGCTGGAATGGCCTCATCCTTGCATTCTGCAAGTACTTCCTCAGTGGACTTTTCTCTAACTCATTGTATATAGTTAACTTCTTTTTAGTAATTAAGTTTCAGTTCTTTTAGATAAATAATGAGTTAGATTAACAGAACCCCGCTCAGCGGGGTTAATCTCTGCCCAGTACTGGGGCATGCCTCATGTGACTTGTCACAAGCCTGTGCCTGTGGGTGATCCCCATTCCAGCTACATTAAGTGCCTGGTGGAAGCTCATATGCAGGAGCGCTACAAGATCTGTAAAGGCTTCAGGACCCGCACTATAAAGGACAGAGATCCTAGGCTAAAATTCATTCTAATGGAGGCAGTACTAAGATCTTCCTTGGAACCCAGTCATTTAGACTCTGCTCTGAACACCTCAGCCTCAATATGGGGCGCCCCAGCTATACTTCAGGATTCTCACTGCCGTTCCTCATCTCTGGCACCAAAAAAAGATGCTCCTTCTACTCCTAGAGAGCCTCAACACCGGTTGTCACCTCCGGCACTGAAGAACGCCCCAGCAAGGGAGCGTCAGCACCGCTCTCCATCAGTGGTGCCGAGGAAGAAGCAGAAGAACTGAGGAGGTTGATCCTCAACCCCAAGGTCAGTGGGGCAGAGAGACTCTAGCAGAGCACAACCCGTGCGGGGCACTCTGTGGCTCCAGTAACACGTACAGAACCATTGACTCTGGTTCTGGGTTGGAAACTGTTGAGTCTGGCACCGATGGATTCTTCATCACAGGAGAGCCACCAGAGCTCCATTGTCCTGGAGGTACCATCGACACCAGAGGCATTAGCCACAGCAAGAGAGTTATTCTCTCTATTGGTACTGTTCCCGGCCATACGGGAGCTGTCAGCTAGGGTGCCAGCAGGGAGAACCTCCAGAGCACTGAGGCTTCAGGTGCCATCAAAGGGGAAACTGGCCATAATGGCCCAGGCATGGTCTCCTTCCTCCTGGCACCGATCGTCAGCACCGCTCTGCCCTGGTTGCTGGGTAGGTAATTCTCAGCATCTGACTCAGAGGTGGAGTCTTAGGTCTCTCATAGGAGCCAGCATCAGCCCTCCAGTCAGCACTCTCTGGTTGTAGATCTTAGCCAGGATGTCCAACCTGTGGTGTGGCCATCAGGACAGTGGGAGTTCCCAGTATACTGGCCTTTCTGGAACCCCTGACCTTTCTCACTGCAGCCAGGTTTGCACTCCAGAAGGTCATATTCCATAGCTTCAGAGTCTAGACCACTTTCACCACCCTGCTCAGAGCAGGATCCAGGCTCTGGTACTGAGGCTGATGCCATATATCATGAGCCAGCACCATGAGACCCATATGGTGCCATGGGTGAAGAACCATGCCCTCTACTGGTCCAGGCATCTTTCTCCTCTTCCCTGGATGAGTCTGTCTTGGGAACAGACATTGCACTCCCAGGATGATTACAAGACGCATCAGGAGCTCCTAAAGAGAGTGGCTCAGAACCTGGGATCCAGGTGGAGAAGATCAAAGAGTCTTACCATGCGCTCATGGACATCCTGGCAGTGCTCTGCCTACAGTGGCTCTGAATAATGCCATTATAGACTGTATCAAGGTGTTGTAGCAGACTGCAGAATCCCTTCAGCTGACAGCAAAGAAAACTGAAAAGAAATATGTCCCAGCTATAGGTTACAAATTTCTGAACACCATACCTACCACTGGGCTCATTGGTTGTGACAGCAGCCAATGAGCAGGAATGGGGCCCAACACCAAAAGCCAAGGAGGCCAAAAAAATAAGACTTCTTTGGTAGAAAGTGTGATGCTGTCTGAATTAGGGGTGACCATTTATAATATTATTGATGTCAATATTGCAAAATTACAATAATTCATATGAGATATGCCATGTCAGGTACCATTATAAGGGTTATAATTTGCTAAAATTGGTAAGTACATTTATATGTATGTACTAGTGTTGTATTGAGTTCTAAATACGTATGATATATCTGTATCCAAACACTTATGCTGTGTTTCTGGGTGACACCCCAGACAGGATGGCAGCAGCACTAAGCCTGCTTAATGGCCCGTCAAGGGAACTCAAAGGTAGTGAGAGAACCCAGGGGCTACACCTTCTGAGTCACATGGGCTTGTAAGAAATGCCTAGGGACAGGGGACTCTGAGGCCTTTCCATGCCATGTGCTGCATGGCAGTGTTTGGGACAAGCCACATGACAAAGGGTCATAAAAAGAAGCTGCACCATCCTCATCTTGTCTTCATTTCTGCTTCTTACCTCTGGATCAACTCATCTGCAACTGCAGCTGTTCAAGAAAGGACGGAGACCCATTCAGGTACTGGATGTACACCAGAGGGACTGTATAAGCCTCGAACTCCACAGTTCTACTGAGACTCTGATATATAGAGTGAGTGAGTGACCCATCCGTGCCTAGGGTAGCCACCTGGAAATGCCAAGGTCAGGGCAGGCTGCAAAAGGAGAGCAGATTCTTCCAACACTGGTGGGTGACACTGAAGTCAGACTTCCCAACCAGCCACAAACAATGCTTCTGATTCCCCACACTGGTTATCAAGAAACTAAAACAAAATATACACAGCCCCCTTTACTCCATTTCAGTCTCTGGCTCCCAATCAGCCACTAGGTCCAGTAAAGAGAGAAGTTATTTAAAACTCTTTACCAAAAAGTTTTTCCTGGCACCAAAGAATCAGCCAAATTACCAGATCAATATAAGTTTTTGGATCTTACCAAAATACCACGCTGCCAGTCAATCCTTCAGTAACTAAAACTAAAGGTTTATTATAACAGGAAAGAGACAAATAATAAGAGAAATGTTAAATGACTAAAGCAATCAGATACATACAAATGATTTAAAAGTCATATATATCAGGTTTACAGTAGAATTGTGGAGTTTGCAGGCTTGTATAGTCCCTCTGGTGCACATCCAGTTGTTTAACAGCTTCAGTTGTAGCTAAGTAGTTGATCCAGAGGTAGGTGAAGACTGACTGAAGACAAAACAGACAGAGTGCATCTGCCTTTTATGTCCCTTGGCCATTTCCATGATGCTTGTGGAAATTAATAGAAATAAGATGGAGTGCAGAGTCACATGAGTAAATCCTGATGACTCATCAGGTATATCTCTAGCTTCTCCCCCTGGACCCATTGTACCTGTGAGTTTCCTTAATGAGCCATTAAGCAGACTATTGCTGCAGCTATCCTGTTTGGGGTGTCATCCAGAAACACATCACAAGTTGAAATACAGATACATCGAACATATCCATAACTTCCAATACAAATATGACACACACATACAAACAATATCATCATACTTAGGAAATTATGACTTTTCTAATGGTACCTGACATGACATGTCTCATATGAATTATTGTAATTTTGAAATATTGATGTTGCATAATATCATAAATGGTCTCCCTAATTCAGCCAGCATCACAATATGGACTTTACAGACATGTGTATGTATCTGATTGCTTTGACCATTTAACATCTCTCTTCTTATTTCTTTCCTTTTATAATGAACCTTTAGTTTTAGTTACTAAGGGATTGGCTGGCAGCATGGTATTTTGGGTAAGATCCAAACTTATATGGATCTGTAAATGTGGCTGACCCTTTGGGGATCTGAAGAACATTTTGGTAAAGAGAATAGAATTTAGATAACTTATGTCTTTACTGGACCCAGTTTGTGTTTGAGAGCCAGGGGCTGTGTATTTCTTGTTACAGCTTCTTGATAACCAGTGTGGAAAATCAGGAGCAGTGTTTGTGACTGGTCAGGAAATCTAACTTCATTGTTACCCATCGGTTCTAGGAGAATCTGCTCTTGTTTTGCAGCCTGCCCTGACTGTGGCATTTTCAGGTGGGCTATTCTAGGCATAGATGGGTCACACTATAGTCTTGCCACTTCCACAGTGGTGAGTGGGGGCGGATATGGGCCCGCTCATTATTCCAGGTTCTGGTCCAGAGACCTTGTTGTTAGCAGCCTCCTGCTGCCTCTCACCAGTGCTCCTTCAAATTCCCTGGGCCTCTTCCCTGTGGTCCCATCACCACCTTCGCCTTCCTCTCAGAGCCTCGAGCTCACAAGTACCAGCAGCCAGCCAGGAGCTCTCTCTCTCGCTCCCCTGCTAGTAGCTGCCCTGTCTCAGGTGCAGCCCCCTAGGAACCCAGTCCTCTCCTTTGGGCTCCCTGCAGCAATTGACCACCTCTGGCCCTGCAGCTCTTTTTATATGGGCCTGCTGGGCCTGAATTGGCTGCTCCCTGCACAGCCTCCTTAGGCTGCTTTTAACCCCTTCAGTGCCAGTGTGGGGCAGACACCGCATCACAAGCAGCAATGAAGTTCCTATGTGTGCATGAACTGAGTACTGCAAAGGTGTTGATTAACACCTTTCATGAGAACTACATTATTAAATTGAAACAAATCTATCTCAGTGCTGTTTTTGAGCTAAATTCAATAATGTATTGAAAGTTAAGAGATACTGCATGTGTTGAAACTCCTTATTAAAACAGAAAATTCATCGACAAACTTACAATTAGTTAATACTCTAAAGGCAGTCTCTTCAAAACAAAACATCTTCACGAGACCCTTTTATTCAAGCTATAAAGTTCTCCTTCTAAGTTCTTATGTAGACAAGTTGTCTAGAATAGCTTTCATTGTTAATTCCTTCTTTCAGTGGGCACTTCTGCAACTGGAGCATCCATCCTAAGAATTCAGTGATTAAATCATTCAGCAACTGTATTTCAATTTTGCTGTGTCCTTTTTTTCTCAGTGTTAAGGGAAATGTAATGACTTTTGAAAACTTGTTGGCAATCTGATTTTTAGTCACTTATCCAGTCATGATAGTAGTTATTCACCTGAAAAAACAGTTCAGTCTTCTCTGGAGTCAGAATAATATTTTCAGTGTGATTTTGACATTTCCAATTGTAGCTCAGGTGACCCTTCAGCTGTTTGTCTGTTTCTCTTCATTTCAGTGTTAATGCATTGGCTTGTGAACAGAGAGATGAAATAATGACACAGCTCCAGTCCATTAGACAGCTGATGAAGGAAAGTGGATTGGATAAATCAGAAATGAAACTAAAAGGTATTTCATTTTTCAGGCAATGTTGTAGATCCTTACTATAGTAAAATCAGTGTTGAGCTTATTTGAGTTGTAAATAATTTAATGTTCTGTTCACATATCTTGGATGCAATATGGTTCTTACTTCCAGACTGGTAGATATCAGAAAGCGTTTTAAAATCTTATTTTTTGCCACTAGTTGTAGTCTACAAAAGTAGCAGCTCACTTCTTACTTGAGGTATATCTAGTTATAAATTGAGCTGTTGGCTCTTAAGAGGTGGGAACATAGCTCAGTCCTATCAGAATACACTGCTGCAGTTATAGCCAGAAATCATCTGCTGCTTTATTTGTGAGCCTGGAATTTTCCAAATGTGTCATGAGCTGTCAACCTCACAACATCGCTAATGTATTAGTTAGACTTTTTTTGGAGGAATTTAAAACTGAAACTTCTAAGAATGACTTCTGAAACTGAGAACGCTATCACTAATCTTAAATCTCCATTTTCTTTTTTGTAAATTAAGATGTTAATCACACATGTAATGAGAAACTTGAAGATCTCATTCAGTCACTTGGCAAACACCCTCAGGATAAAACAGATGACAATGAAGATCATAATATTGAAGATCTACTTGAAGATACTGATGGTCATTACAGAAGGGAAGAGAATGAACTGTTTGATGAAGAATTCACACTTAATCAGCTGATTGAGCCAAAGGTGATAGAAGTTCAAGAAGTAATAAATAGAGAGATACTGGAACCAGAAGAGACTGAATTAAGGAGGCGTAATAGATATGAATGAAATACGTATATAAAAATTGTTGCACATATTGTATGCACTTTTAAAATGTTTTCTCACTGCTATATACTTTAAAAGTAGGGGTGAAATCCTGGCCCACTGAAGTCAATGGGAGTTTTGCAGTTGACCTTAGTGAGTGGCAGGTTTTCACCCAGAATGTTTACACATATTTTCTATTTATTTTTCCTATAGAAAATATTTCTGTACTATCTGTATATAATACACTGAAATTACACATGGTGCTTCACTAAAGCAGCAAGATTTATTATACTACTATATTTGTTTTTATACCTAATTAAAACTAAGAGGAATGGATATAACTTGTATAGTGATGATTTTAAATATAGAAATCTTAGCTTAGAGTGATTTAAATGTCTTTTTCGGAGTTGCACATGCAATCTGAGGAAAATAGCTATTCTGTGCCTAGTTTTTTAGATACTGAGAGGAACTTAAACCAGTTCTGACTGTGTTCCTGTACCTTAACAAACCCTGCAGGCATACTGTCATGATCTCTTGAAAGAAAATGAATATGACTATTGTAGGGATGTCCTTTAAATAACTATTTTCTTTATTTTAATATTATATTAAAGGTAATTCTCTTGTTTATAAGGTCCTTAAAACATTGTTTATAAGGTCCTTCATTTGTGATATTGTAGATTCTGCACAATTAGGCTTCTACCACTATTTTGTTTTACACTATTTTGCTTGCTTTACAGTCCATATTTTTGCATGCAGTTTGAGGTTTGTAACAAACACTTTTTTCTCCATTAGTACATAAAATGATCTTGGAGAGTTTGGGCAGAGCCATAACCAGGGTGGGGTGAGTGGAGTGGCCACGTAGGGCACAAAGCCGGGGGGCGAGGGGAGGGAGAAAAATGGAGCAGAAAAATCGTGCGGGGGAAAAAACCCAGTAAGAAGTAAAGCCTTGCAGGGGGCATGATATCGTCACCATTATTTCTGCGCTGCTGCTGGCAGCGGTACTGGCTTCAGAGCTGGGCACCTGGAGGTGGTGGCTGCTGGCCCAGTGCCCAGTTCTGATGGCAGTATTGTTACCCCCAAAATTTTGACCCAAGACACCGCATAATAGTTTAGTTATAGTAATGGAGCAATCACAAAACTTGTCTTAAGTGGGTAACTGGAAGTGGCTCACCCTAGGGGATTTGCAAGGGTTTACTGGGGGTTTCCCTTTAGATCACTGGAAAACTCCCCAGAATTGACTGCCTCAGTTTGCCCTTGGGAGGACATAGATACAGCCTTCCACTTGAAGGATTGACACTCAGACAGTAATTTCTTGGAAAACAAAATATTTTATGAATTACTGATTTTAATACAAGAGGGTTCTTAAATCAAAAATCAACACAATGTAACAAATGGCACAGGTTATAGGATACAGTGCAGGACACCATAAACTTGGTAACCTAATGTGGCGCACCATTGATCATATAGATTATACTGTGTTGTATACCATAAGTCATACAAATACATTATAACATTCATCTGTTAACATAATAACACAATCATCCTGCTAGATAATATATAATGCAATGCAATACAATAACCAGTACCTTACTAGTACATGTGGTAATGCAGTCACATGTAGAATGGCAGTGAACAGCTGGCATCCGTTTTCTTTATCTAAATCATTTTCATACACTCCCAATCATCCAGCTTTATTATCTCATTCATTCCTTGAAGTCACTTATAATGGAGCTATCATGCTTAGTCTTCTTTCCCTCTGCTTTGTCATGGGCCCTTCTGTCTGCTATCGCTCCTTTGTTCCACCATCCTGCTGTTTTCTTCAGTGATTTCTAAGTTCTTTGTGATATTTCAGCTGCTTCTCAATGTTTCAGCCTTCCTGTTCTTCAATCTTCTTGTCTGCTCTTTGCTCTCCCTCTTTTTTTCTTCTTCCTGCTCTGCTGCACTTACTCAAAGACTGTCAGATGCCTGCCTTAAATACCGGTTTTGACCTTTTCTGATTGGCTGTTTCAATCCCTACCATTAGCATACCCGTTCTACCAATCAGTTCAAAACTGCTTTGATTGGTTACCTTTATGCACCAGTCACAGCTTCTGTGTTTCTGTTGGATGTGATGGTGAACCTGTTCGTTCACCTGACTGACCCTTCCTTTCAGGTATTTGGATTGAACTTTATTTCACCCCCACTTACCTATTTGCTATTGGTCAACATTGTTTCTAAACCACCATTTTGGTCTTCTCACCTATAATCCTTGTGGCTACCATTTTGGATTTCTAGCTGCAATCACTTAAAACTATCTCTAGTATTAATTCTATAAAAATCTCTTAAACTAAAATAATTACATGTTTAAGGTCCTTTCAACTTATAGTTCACTGTCCTCATCTCAGTTATGCCAATTAGAGTATGCTAAACTATGATCTTTTCCTGGTCTCAGCTGTGTGGCAGGGAGCTGTTTATGGTACTGAACTTTAACACAGGCTGCAGCATCTTAAAGAAAATGTTTTTGTATCAATGCTGCCGCCAGCAGCAGCACTAAAGTAAGGGTGGCAATACCATCCCTGCTGCAGGACTCTACCCCTACTGTTTTTTCATTATTCCTCCCTTTCCCTAGCTGTGCACCCTAGGTGGCTGCCCCACTCACCCCGCCCAGGTTACGGCCCTGTAGTTGCACAAAATTGTCTGGTTGTCAAAAAAAAATTCACAGGCATAACATAATATTCGGTGTTTATTGTTCCAGCAAATTTTTCCTAAACAGGTTTATTGTGACTTCCAAATTACTGCTATTAATAAAGGTCTTATTTTTCTGCAATTTTCTATGTCAATTTTCCGCAACTCAGCTGCAATTATTTGAAGATCATCCCACAATTCAGGTAGGATCTTAATTATTTAAAATAAATTGCCAAAAGAAGTTCAGATGTTTTAACAGAAGCTCTAGAACTGAAGCCTAAACCGTATAGGCTTAAACTGATATACAAAACTAGAGATGGGATCATACTTCATCTATTAATGAAGTGAATCCATCTTGGATGGAAAATGCAGCAGCTATTTAACAATTCTTAAGAACAGAAGATAGGCTTGTCACCCGAACATGAGCTAAGTTACAGAATGTCGACCTGAGGCTGAAGAGGATCCTAGTGGGAGCAGGAAAGAATCCACTGATTGTTCCTTCACATGGGAACAAATAACACTGCTAGATTCCTGCTGGAACACACCAAGGGAGACTATACCAGGCTGGGGAAGACGCTTAAAGAAATGGAGGCTCAGCTGGTCTTCGGTGGGATTCTACCTTTCCCTAGAGAAGGGGAATGAAGGTGAGACAAGATTATGATGACCAAGCAGTGGTGCTATAAGGAGTGCTTTGGGATGTTTGACCACTGGGAGGCGTTCATGGATAGAGAACTGTTCTCATGGGATGGACTGCACCTTAGTAGGGAGGGAATCTTGAGGGAGATGGCTGGAAGATGTCCACATAGTCTCCATGCTGATTCTAATATTGACTGGGAGGAAAATCAAGAAAGATAATATTGCAGTGGAGAAACAAACAGCTATGGGTCAGAGAATGAACATTAAGAGGAAAGAGTGCTAATAGCAGTAAAGCTAATAGTCAGGCAATACTGGCAATAGAATGGCTGTACCCAATTGGGTGAGGAATCCGGGCAGAGCCAAGCAGAAACAACTAAGATGTTTGAATACCAGTGTAAGGAGTCTGGGTAACAAAATGGAGGAACTAGAACTACTGGTGTAGGAAGTGAAACCAGATGATATAGGGATAACAGAAACATGGTAAAATAGTAATCATGAGTGGAGTACAAGTATTGAAAGGTATATGCTGTTAAAGAAAGACAGAAATAAAGGTAAACGTGGTGGAGAGCATTGTATATTAATAATGAGGTAGACTGTAAAGAAATTATAAGTGATGGAATGGATAAGTCAGAGTCTGTTTGGGTAAAAATCACTGGGGAATAAAGCTACCCAAAAGTTTCCCTGGGATAGTGCTTGGGGTATGCTACAGATGCCTGGGATCTGATTTGAATATGGATAGGGACCTATTTAATGTTTTTAATGAAGTAAATGCCATTGGGAATTGTGTGATTATGGGAGACTTTAACTTCCCAGACATAAATTGAAGGACAAGTGCTACTAATAATCATAGAATCATAAGACTGGAAGAGACCTTGAGAGGTCGCCTTGTCTAGTCCCCTGCACTCAAGGCAGGACTATGTATTATCTAGACCAGGGGTGTCAAACTCGCTGATGGTGACGGGCCAAATTCACAGAAACTGTACTTCAAAGGGACCATGCAGTGCCCACTGCCGAAAAATTTGGCCCATCTTCCCCTTTTTGGCGGGAAAAAGTAAGGGCGGCTTCCGCTTTTCGGCGGCAGGGTTCTCCGGAGGAAGGTATTGCTGCTTTAAGACTCTTTTAAAGTGGTAATGCCCTCAACCCAGAAATATCTTAAAGTGGCAATGCAGAGAAACTATCGGCGGCAGCACTACTTACTTAAACTGCTTGAATGAGGGCCGCATCAAAAAGGTTCTGGCCCGCGAGTCGTATGTTTGACACACCTGATCTAGACCATTTCTGACAGGTATTTGTCTAACTGTTACCCAGGATTTTCAGAACCCACAGCAATGGTAACTTAATTGTTTCACTCCAGGCGGTTTCAGGAATAAGTCAATGGGAACACAGCACTTCTAGCTGATAAAGATGAATACACGCACGCCTGCTGCTATCTAAAATTAATATTTATTACATTTAAGCACACACAGACATAAACAATAGGTTTAGAGTTTTCTAAATAACTACCTAGCATTTGGGACGGTATTGAGTAAATTTGGCAGATCAGCACAGGCTGGACACTTCCGTGCTAGGGAGTATAGGTGTCAGGAATACGTATCTCTAAATAGCTTAAAAAATCTGCTCCAAAGTACACTCTATTATCTGGTTCTTTTATACTAACTATCAAAAAATATATAAATCGTAGTGACCTCTACAGGATCATCACTTCTCCTAACTTCAATAACTACTTATTAGCAATACATTCCAACAATCTTAATGATAATAAGCTTCTGTATCAAAGGTGATTAAATTCAAGGTTCCCATCCACTTGTTTTCTTTCAATCTCAAATTTTTGAATTTCTTTTCCCCTCCTCCCATTCTGATCAGCAGAAACTGCCAGCTTGCTTTGACCTTGACTCCAGAAGTCCTGCTTGTTCAAATTAACCCTTAACTATGTGGTGTTCTATTTTGTTCATGGCGGCGGAATGCACAGAGGATGGTTGCAATTTAGTTTGATCAACTTCTGGGATAAAATACCTCTCAAATCCAGGGGCAACATAACCTGCTCTTAAAAATACCCAGTGATGGAGATTCTACAACCTCCCTAGGCAATCTATTTCAGTGCTTAATTACTCTGACAGGAAGTTTTTCCTAATCCCCCTGGCTGCAATTTAAACCCATTCTTCTTGTCCTATCTTCAGAGGTTAAAGAGAGTATTTTTTTGCCCTCCTCCTTGTAACAACCTTTTATGTACTTGAAAACTTTTACTTGTCCTCCCTCAATCTTCTCTTCTGCAGACTAAACAAATCCAATTTTTTCAATCCTCCCTTATAGGTCATGTTTTCCAGACTTCTGCTCATTTTTGTTGCTATTCTCTGGGCATTTGTCCACATTTTTCCTGAAATGTGATGTCCACAACTGGACATAGTACTGCAGCTGAGGCCTAATAAGCACGGAGTAGAGCAGAAAAATTACTTCTTTTCTTGCTTACAACGCTCCTGCTAATACATCCCAGAATGATGATTGCTTTTTTTGCAACAGTGTTACACTATTGACTCATTTAGTTTGTGATCCACTATGACTCCTAGATGCCTTTCCACAGTACTCCTTCCTATGCAGTCACATTCCATTTTTGCATGTGTGCAAACTGGTTGTTCCTTCCTAAGTGAGTGCTTTGTATAAATAATAAGGTCCAGATTTTCCTGGTTGTGATAGCTGACCGATTTCTTCACCAAATAGCCACCGCAAGAGGTGATGCCATTTTATATTTGGTAGGGGTGAGTAGTGAGGACCTCATAGAAGAGCTGGTTGTAGGGAACAACCTTGGTTCAAGTGATCATGAGCTAACTCAGTTTAAACTACATGGAAAGATAAACAAAAATAGATCTGCATCTAGGGTCCTTGATTTCAAAAGGGCAGACTTAAAAAAATTAAGGGAATTTAGTTAGGGAAGTGGACTGAATGGAAGAACTCAACAATCTGAATGTGGCAGAGACTTGGAATTACTTTAAGACGGAGTTGCAGAAACTATCTGAAGCCTGCATCACAAGGAAGGGGAAAAAAATCTTTAAGATAATTGATTTTTTTAGACAAAGAAAATGCAGTAGATCTCATCCACCTGGATTTCAGTAAAGCATTTAATACAGTTCTACATGGGAAATTATTAAATTGCAGAAGATGGGGATTAATATGAGAATTGAAAGGTGGATAAGGAACTGGTTAAAGAGGAGACTACAATGGGTCATACTGAAAGCTGAACTCTTAGCCTAGAGGGAAGTTACTAGTGGAATTCTTCAAGGATCAGCCTTGGGACCTATCTTACCTTTTTTATTAATGACCTTGGCACAAAAGGTGGGAATGTGTTAAAAAATGTTTTGCAGGTGACACAAAGTTGGGAGGTATTGCCAATATGGTGGAGACCAGACTATCATACAAGAAGATCTGAATAACCTTGAAAACTGGAGTAATAGAAATGGGATGAAATTTAATAGTGTAAAGTCATGCATTTAGGGACTAACAACAAGAATTTTTGCTATAAGCTGGGGATATATCAGTTGGAAGTGACGGAGGAGGAGAAAGACCGGGGTGTATTGGTTGATCACAGAATGACTATGAGCTGCCAATGTGATGTGGCTGTGAAAAAGGCAAATGCAGTCCTAGGTTGCATCAGATGAGGTATTTCCAGTAGAGATAGGGAGGTGTTAGTACCATTATACAAGGCAACGGAGAGACCTCATCTGTAATAGTGTGTGCAATTCTGGTCTGCCATGTTTAAGATGAATTCAAACTGGAACAGGTGCAGAGAAGGGCTACTAGGATGATCTGAAGAATGGAAAACCTATCTTAGGAGAGGAGACTCAAAGGGCTTGGTTTGTTTAACCTAACTAAATGAAGGCTGAGGAGAGGTATGCTTACTCTCTCTAAATACATCAAAGGGATAAATACGAGCATGGGGGAGAAACTATTTAAGTTAAGCACCAATGTTGACACAAGAACAAATTGATATGAATTGACCCTCAACAAGTTTAGGTTTGAAATTAGATGAAGGTTTCTAACCATCAGAGGAGTGAAGTTCTGGAACAGCCTTCCAAGGGGAGCGGGGGTGGGGGGAGAGAAGAAAACATAACTGGCTTCGAGACGGAGTATAAGTTTATGGAGGGGATGGTAAGATGAGACTGGCTACAACTGGCATGTAGGTGATCTGCGACTGCTAGCAACAAATATCTTCAACAGCTGGTGATGGGACATTAGATGAGGAGGAGGGCTGTGAATTACTACAGAGAATTCTTTCCCAGGTGTCTGGCTGGTGGCTCTTGCCCACATGTTCAGGGTTAATTGATCACCATATTTGGAGTTGAAAAGGAATTTTCCATAGGTCAGATTGGCAGCGACACTGTGGTTTTTCATCTTCTTCTGTAGCATGGGTTGTGAGTCACGTGCAGGTTTGAACTAGAGTAAATGATGATGGATTCTCTGTAACTTGAAGTCTTTTAAATCATGATTTGAGGACTTCAATAATTCAGCCAGAGATTAGGAGTGTATTACAGGTGTGGATGGGTGACATTCTGTGGCCTGCAATGTGCAGGAGGTCAGACTAGATGATCATGATGGTCCCCTGTGGCCTTAAAGTCTATGAGCCCACAGCTTACTGCTCCTTAAGAAAATGAAGCTAGATATTGTGCAGCACTAGCCTAAATATCTCTGATGTATGACAGGGATAGACCTTTGAAGCAGTGACACCAATTGGGGAATAACCAGTGGGAGAACAGTTTTATGTTAAAGGTGCCAGATTAGCACTTAAAATATATAAATTGATAGTTTGACTTTCCTTTCTCGCTGTGCAAGACATAGTTGTAATACCTTAATCACAATTCAGCTTCATGTTCAAAACCAGTAACCTCTCTGAATTGGCTGAAAGCTGGAGAATAACCATCTACATTGTGGCAAATTTTCAATCCTGGGTTGCTATGATTAGGCATCTAAGTGGTGTGACTTCCAGAAATACTTAACATTCCCAAAGCCTGTTGAAGTTAATGGTAGTTTCAGGTGGTCAGCACCTCTGGAAATGCACTCTCCTAAACAAGTGCAATTTAGTAGCTATTGCTTCCAATCTCAGCTGAAGAATAAATGTCCTCTTTCTTCTGGGTACAAAATAAGTTTGAATATTACAATAGGTTTGAAGCTCTGAGGTTTTCCATATAGGAAATTTCATACTGGATAGCCACAGTGATAAGCCTAGTTGGCATGCAAGAATCTACACTCTCTATCAATGATTTGTGAAATTAACCCTAAAAATATTACATAATGTAAAACTAGTTTTACTAGATGGACTTTAAATTAGAATGACTGTTTCTCCTCTAGCTTTCTGGAATAAGGTGATTATGAGGTGCAATCAGGAATAAATTGTGCATGAAGATTACTGTAAGGGCCAGTTTTCCTGCCTCTGTTGCATCTAAGTTATGTGACTTAATGGTAGAAGCAGGATACTTTCCTGATATAGTAGTTCCTGTGAAGAAAGTCAATCTGTTTGCTCTTTTAACATGGAAAATAATTATAGTAGGGGAAATACAAAGAAAAACTTCTATATTAGCATAATATAAGTAAATGTTAAATATTAATATTGTACTATAGATAATATGTAAAGACATTTGGCTTTCTTAAATTCTGATAAAGATCCATCTAACATATTTCTAAAAGTGGTTGAGCTATAGCAAAAATATTCATTTAAAACAAACTTTCAAGAATAATCAAAAATAATAGAAAAATGCAAAATTAGCTTCCATATGGCAATTGCTTGTCAATTTATTGTTCGCTAATCTATATAATTCCTTAGGACATAAAAACTAGTTTGAAGAACTCCCTTTGATAATATGCAATATGAGGGTAGTAAACAGGGCAGGACGCAAATGAATTTGACTCTAAGTTGTTATGGATGCCATATGGTAAACTGTTTCATTATGATAAGAACAAGGAAACGAATATGTAAAAGTAAAATATTCTATCTAGTAATGAACAGCTTTCTAAGCAACAAACACACGCGCATGATTAACAAATGCTGCTTAAAAAGTTAATGTCTAACAATTACAGTGAAGGGGTAAATTGCTCTAATTTTGTTCTACACATACTTTACTTTTCTGAAAATGTTATGAGCAGGTTTGGTGACCATGTGCTAGAAAAACAAAATTAACACCATAATTACAGTGGTATTCTAGGGCTGATGTAGTTCATATGTCAAATTATTACAGGTAACCTTTTCTGAACATTTATAACTCAGATATCACTTGCCCTGGGCTGAGTTTAGGCATATGAAATCTCAGGCCAAGACTGACTTTCTATCACTTTTTTAAAAATTGCAAAATACTCCCTGAAAGCCAGTATGGCTTCCATTCTGGGCATGATGCTTCAGACATGATCTTTGCACTCAGGCAAATTTAGAAGAAATGTCATGAGCACAATCAAAATCTACTCCATTGATGTAGGATTTAAAACTTCTATATGATGGGCCAGATCTTTAGCTGCTGTCAGTGGGGCTATGACAAGTTCACCAGCTGAGGATCAAGTCCTATCTGTCTTCAGAAAAATTCTGATAATGGAAAATTCTCTGTTGCTAGCAAGAAAACAAACAAACACATGCATCTTCATTGACATATACGCAGATGTATTAATACCTTAGAGCAGAACTTTTCCTGTTGCTTCATGGTACATGGTGGGAGTAGTCATAAAAACAGCCAAAAGCATCTGTGGTTATGCAGTAGTAATAAGGATCTGTGACAAACTGAAGGGTTGGATTTTTGCAATATGCAAAGTGTTTTTAGCTTGTAAAATCATCCTATAAATACGCCAATTCCAATATGTAATTTTGGAAGCATAGCTTTTGTGTAAGGTGAATTTAACGATGCTGCATGAGATAGTATCCTGAAAACTGGTAATGGTATTGAACCTTTTCCCATGTACTATAAAATTATTGACTTTTAGCAATAAAGGAGACTGATACTGGTTATTTCAGGGGTTCTCAAACTTTTTTTTGCTGGGACCCCCTTTGAAAATATTTCAGAATGTGACGACCCCCCAAAAAGTGATGACCCCCCCCAATGCCATGCCACCTTAATTCTGTGCTGCTGGTGGGGCGGCATTGCTTTCAGAGCTGGGCACCCAGCCAGCAGCCACTGCACTCTGGTCACCCAGCTCTGAAGGGCTCTTGCAGTCAGCCAGGCATGGGACTGACAGCCAGAGTCCTAGCATGCATGGGGGGGCTGACGACTCGTGATCCATCCCAATAGCCTCATGACCCCCAGTTTGAGAATCCCTGGTTTATTTGGTCTTGAGTATATTTCATAATGAACCAAAGTGTGGTCAAGCAATTGACTGTACAATTTACCAACAACAGAAACAGATGTTAAATATTATATGTTTGAATGTTAAGACTCAGAATTTAAAAATGTATGGCAAATCAGACACAGGATCAGGGTACAAAATATAGACGTTAAAAAAAAGAAAAATAATATATGTGGGAGTTTTAAAATTACTGTGTGCATGATGGAAACTCTACTGAAAATATTTTATGTAAAGAAGAGAGACAAATATAATGGGGACCCTTTTAACAAAGGTTGGTATACTGAGCGAGAGCAGACTTGATACTCAGGGGTGAGTTTAGTAATGTCATGATTGTTAATGTTAACGGAATGAACAATCCAACAAAATGGAAAAGGGTATTCTGCTCACTGAAAAAGGATTTTCTTAGTATAATCTATTTACGGTAAATACTCTTGAAGAAAAATGATGATAAATACCTGAATACTTCTTGGAGACAGATACCACATGTCTCTCTAGGGCAATCTAATACAAGAAGAGTGGCAGTACTCTTTGCTAAGCACTTCCCTTTTCTTGTTTCAGCACATCTTACAGTTACAGAGGGCAGATATATTTAATTAAGGGGTCCTTGAAAGGTAAATTTCTCACCTTAGCCCATGTATATACTCCCAATCAAGGGCAAACTTCCTTTTTTAAAATCTGTTTTCTAGTTTGGGAAGTTTTTGGGAAGGTGATATTTTTTGGGGATAGGGAGTGTTAATGAGGTGCTTAATTCCTCTTTGGATTGATTGAATGTATCCAGAGGTCATGCAGGTGGAGAAAGTTCAAATATGTTGTTTCACTTAAAAAATGCCAATCTAGTGGCTGTCTAGCTGGAGATAGACCCTGACATCCACATTTATACCTGTATTCTGCTACTAATGAAGCTCGTTCCAGGATTGATATGCTTTTTGTTTCTAGGACATTGGGCTAATTTGGTCAAAAAAACTAATCTGGGAATTATAACTTGTTCTGATCATGCCCTGCATATATTAGATTAAAAAATTGGGACTCAGTGGAAAAACCAAGTGTTTGGTGGTTGAATAGAGCTTTGTTGTATGACACCCTCTTAGAATTCAAGAACTGGAATAAAATTTTGAGAAATGCATAGAAGAAAATAAGGAAGGGATCAGTAAAAATGTTCTCTGTGACACTAGAAAGTCAGCAATGAGAGGGATCCTTATAAATAAAGCATCTTACCTGAAAAAACTAAGAGCTCTTGAAGAAGAGAGTTTGGTTAAATAACTTTCTGATTTGAAAATGTACAAGATCTAAAGGTTATGTATAAGAAAATAATAAGCTAAGAAGGAAGACTAACCTGTTACAAAGAAATAAGGCTCAGCAAACATTGTTATATATATTCAACAAAAATATTATAAAAAGAGCACTTAAATTTATGAGCTTTTAGCCAGAAAGTAAAAAAAAAAAAAAAGAAAGAAAGAAACAGGATAAATCAGTCATCCCTCTGATTAGAAATAAAAAGAGAGTTATTCTTTGGCATCAAACAAATCTCTAAAGCATTTGCTAACTTTTTCTATACTTTGTATGCTTCAGAATACCCCAATCCTGAATTTATGAATAGATATTTGAGAAGTGTGAGCCTACCTCAGCTCTCAGAGGATGATGTGGCAGCTCTAGAAGGCAAATTGCAGCAGAAGAAATTGAAGGTGTAATTAAGAATTTAAAATCCAATAAAGCTCCTAGTCCCGATGGGTTTTCTGGGAGTATTGTAGAGCTCTAAAGCAGGAGTTAGTTCCTATTTTAACTGAATTGTTTAATGGTATATTGCAAGGGAATGAGATTCCAGATTCATAGAATGAGGCAAAAAATTGTAGTCAGTCAAAAAAAGGAAAAGATTTTACGAATTGTACATCATATGGACTTATTTAATTAATATGGATGCTAAAATGTATGCCAAGTTGCTGGCAAACAGATTGAGTGTCAGTTTACACAAATATGTTCACCCTGACCAATCTGAGTTTGTTGCTGGCAGGCATCTATCTGATAATATCAAAAGAACTCTGAATTTGATCTATGTGAATTCTAGCAATTCTTCCTCTATGCTACTTTCTTTGGATGCTGAGAAAGCTTTGACCGGTTGGAGTGGGAGAACCTCAGGCAGATTTTGGTAAAGTTTAGTTTTGGAAATCAGTTTTATAGGGGCATAGCAGCCCTATATACTCATCCTCAGATATCTACTTTTGTTAATGGTCATCAAATTCCATCCTTTTAGTTCATCTAGGAGGTATGAGACAGATTTCCTGTTTTTCCCTCTGTTGTTCACTTTGGTAATAGAGCTATTTGCAATAAATGTGATTATGATAGAGTGCTAGCAGCATAAAGAAGACTGCAGGCTCAGCTGTGACCAATAAACAGCTAGTGTTGGGGGATTATGAGCACCTGTGTGGTATTTACAGGAACAATGGACTAGCCTAAGCATTGATATGGAGATGTTCACTGGCTCAGGTATGGAGGAAGCCATACAAGGACATTGTTGTCACCTGACCCTGGAGGGATGTGGGGTGTGAATCCCCAGAGAGGGAGAATTATCTGACTTTGTAAGGTTGTTGAAAGTGCTAAGCTTAGTTTAGAATGCAATTTACCTTTTATTTTGTTTTGATCAAATCTGACTTGCTTTCCTCTGATTTATAATAATTTAAAATCTTTCTGTATTTGTTTGTTTTGTCTAAAGCAAGGCATTTGGTTTAAGGTGTGTTAGAGACTCTTTAAGTGACAAGGCTGGTGCATATCAATTTCTTTGATAAATTGACTAACATTCTGAGCGTGCAGTGTTTAGATGGCAACACAGAACATTGTAAAACAGCAGTTCCTAGGCTTGCAGCTGGGACTGGGTTAGTGGCTGGGGTCATACCATTGCGTAATCACATGAATGACTGGCTAGAGGCACTCACTCACTGAGTTGGGGGCAATTTATATGCTATAGGCTGTATGTTAGCTGCACAGGAACAGGGGATTCAAAGCAGGGTAAAATGAGCTCCACGAATGAGGGATTGGGGTGACACAGCAATTCACCTGTCCAGATGGCAGAAGGGAACAAATTCTAAGACTATTTAACCACTTAAAATCTATCTTTTTTTAGTTAATAAACTAATTATCAAATAAATCTAAACCAATGACTCCGTCTGAAGCAGTGGTTCCCAACCTGTGGCCTAGGAGCCAAAAGTGGTCCACAGGGTCTTTCAGAGTGGCCTGCCACTCCCCTCCCACTGGCTGCTTAAGGGAGCCACTGCCTAAGGATTCAGACAGAGCTTGTTGCTGATGGTCTACAAGACTGATGCAGGCTCCTTGTTACAGCCAAGGGGATGGGAGATCAATGCTTCCCTCCCCCTGGCTGTTACAGGGAGCATGGCAAAGCACTCTGCGGGGTCCCTAAGTGATGGGGTCCCTGCTGGAACCAGAGGAAGGGGAGCACTGATCTCTTCTCCCCCTGGCTGTAGAAGAGAGCCATTGCCTAGGGACCCAGTTGTTGTAAACAGGGCTACAGGACATGTACAGTTTCCCTGCTGCAGCTAGGGAGATGGGAGATCAGCAAGGAGGCAGCCTCCTCCCAGCACTCCTTCAATCTGGCTGCAGTGGGGGTGGCGCTGCTACTGGACCTGCCATGCTTGCCGAGGGGCAGGACTCTAAAAATCAGTGCCCGGGCAGCAAGGCTGACGCCAGACCCCACAACCCTTCCTGAGGCTTTTCATCTGCATGCTGCCCCCCGCGAGGAGTGGCAAGCGGCGGGGAGTGAGAAGGGGGCACAGCTTGGGAGGAGCCTGCTTGGGCCGGGCCAAAGAGGCGAGTCGAACACACACCCCGGCGCGCGTCCGCGCCCCTCGAGTGCACGCGCAGCAGAGCCGGCGGGTGCGCGCACACGGGGACGCGTCTGGCCTTGGGGAAAGGGTCAGCAGCGGCCGTAGAGCAGAGGTGAGCGAGCGGGGGCGGCGGCGAGTGCGCGCCTGGGGAGGACGCGGCCGCGGGGGAATCCGCGGGGTCTTTAACTGCCAGGGGCAGCGGTGCGGCCCGCGCCCCCACTGGGAGCGCAACTGGCGCTCGGCAGCCCGGCGCGCCTGCGCTTGTTTACTCGAAACCCAGGCAACGGGCGGGGCGCGGCCGCTGCGAGAGCCCACGGGGAGGCGGCGGCGCCCCGATTGCGGAGGTCCTCTCCCGCCCAGAGTCTCTCCGCTGCTGAGCCCAGCGGCTGCGGGCCGGGCCAGGCAGAACAAATCCCCCCTCCCCGGAAGGGGGGCCCTGAGCCCGCAAGCCGGGCGCGCAGGGCGCGGCGGACACGTTGGGAGCGAGTGACCGGCGCCCTATGCGGTTCCTGCCTCCCTGCCAAGCCGGGCCCGGGCGGTGTTGAGCCGAAAGCCGCGGGCAGACCGATGTTGTCACCGTCCCTGTTCCTGGCACGCAGGATGCCCGATGGCGAAACCTGCGAGCCCCGCAGGAACGCCGCAGCTTCTGTCCGATGCCAAAACCAGCCAAAACCTGTGACATCCCTCTGCCCCCACCCTCCCCCCCTCCCGGCGGCTGTACTGCCACAGGTTCTGTCCTGTCTGTGTTTCTGTCACCCGGGCTGCCCCATGCCAAAACCAGACAAAAGCTGTGACCCCGGCAGTATAGCAGGAGCTGCTGTTTTTAGGCATTGGGATGCCTGTGCCTTTAAGAACCCAGCCCCGGGAGCCGGAGCTGAGAGTCTCCCTGAGACACAGAGGCCTGTGAGAGCAGAAACAAAACAGCCCCTCCCACCCCGCACAGGGCAGGGCAGGTCACAGGTGGCTCAGTCCCTGTGCGCATGCTCAGTACAGCCCGAATCACAAAATCTGTCTGCCCAGTTTTCGATGCTGCCCCAGTGCGGGGTCCCCTGACGCTGAAGTTCGCGTGTTAGCCGGGTTAGCTTTGGCACGTACTACTGGGTGTGTGCTCAGCTGCCCAGCCCCCCCTGCCGTGTAGCGCTTTCCCAACCCCACATCTTAACGGGAACATCAAGCCCCCAAACTCGTGAGGGTGGAACAAAAAAGTGTTTTTTTGTTTTTTTTTAATGTACCGTCTGGTTTCTGAGCTTGCTTCATGTTGCCAAGCTTTTCTCTGCAGCCACAGATTTAGGAACTTAAATAACAAAGAAAAAAACGGAGCTGCTCATGTAATTGCTTGGCTTTAGGAGCAGGTGCTTCAAGAAAAACACCAAATACTGTGAGACTTTTGATGAAATCACACCAGCTGGCAGTACTATGATCAGTGTCACTCACTGGATTCTTACTGCTCAGGACAGCTATGGAACAGTTAGCTTCAATATCACTTTTACTGTTCTACCAACCCGTTCCAGAGAGATCACCTCTGAGGGTGAGAGGTTTTCAGTCTGTAACCCTGTTCATCCTGTTGCCTTTCACTTGAGCCTATTAACAGGTAATATCTATTGGATCAGCTTCTGTTGGTTAGAGAGACAAGCTTTGGAGCCACAGAGAGCTCTTCAAGCCTGGGAAAGGTACTCCCAGCATCACAGCTAAATGCAAGGTAGAACAGATAGTTTTGCATACGTAGTTAATCCATATTCTAGAGAACCATTCAAGGCAGGGTGGCCGATTTGTGGTCTCAATATGTATGCAAACAATCTGGGCCACTTTGCATTTACCTGGGACGCTTGGAGTACCTTTTCCAGACCTGAAGAAGAGCTCTGGTGTGGCTCCAAAGCTTGTCTCCTTCACCAACAGAAGTTGGTCCAAAGAAGATATTATCTCACGCATCTCTTCTCTCTAATATCCTCGGACTGACACAGCTACAACTACACAGCATCCTAACAAGACTCAGTTGCGGTAGTGATTCTATGATGTGGAAACTTGTCCACTAGGAACTGGAGATGGTCAACTTCTGAGCTTTCTACTTCCCAAGATTTTTCTTACTGTAAAAGTATATCTTTTCTGTGTTGTAGTTAAACCATTGTAAACATATAGCATTAACATTTTGACTCTTAGTATAAAAATACTGTTTTAAAATCTGATTACATTTATTTGTGAATACTAATAATGAAATATATACTAGTTTGACAACTTTTTCCATGTTATGATTATGAAAATCTTATATTTTAAAAGAAATGTTGTTTGAGATTATGTGACGATAGATGCAGTCTCACTTTAAATAACAAATAGGCCCATCCCCCCCTTTTTGGGGAGCAGAGAATGTTTGAAACTGTTGAGTAACTGAAAATAGGGCTAACTTTTACTGCGCCATGGTTTAAAACATACACCATGGGGCATCTGGTTTCTAGGAATCTTGAAGTTGGGAGGGAAACTGACTGCAGGTGCAGAACTGTCCAGGATAGGGGAGGAAACTTTGCAGAGGAGAAGATGTGTGCCATGAAGGGAGAGTTTGGAGCTATTAGGGAGACACCAGCTGGAAACCAGAAGGATTCTTAGGTTATGGCAAAAAATCTAGTCTGGAGAAAACTGTGTAGGTTGTAAGTCAGGAGTGGTGAAGGTTGACATGTCTGGTACAAATTGCAAATGCTACTGTTAAGAGGGTGCTGGGGGGGGGGGAGCCTGAAGCTAAGAGGAAACCACAGTTTCCAGAGAGTGATGCTTGGAGCTAAAGCAGAAGCCTGGAACTGCTTCCAGCAAAAGATAAGAATACTGGCAAGGGAAGATGGAAGTCAGGAATTGCTACGGAGAGGAGCATCCAAAGCAACTTTTCCATAGATCATTTAATACAATGGCCAAGTTGGGAGTGATATGCATATTCTTTGTAATTTAATTATTTTTATTTATAATAGTATTTATATAGAAAATATGTGGCTTTAATATAGTGTTTTTTATTTACAGTTTATTGTGAAGTCCATAGTCAAATTTGCATGGATTTGGAGGTTAAAGGAGTTGCTGCATCTCCTAGAGGGCAAGCTGAGCTGTCATCAAGGGGGAAGAAACTTAGTCAAGTATGTTTAATGGAAAGATTAATGTTTCTATTTTGACTTAAAAAACACACCTGTAAATATTTCAGTTGTATTTTACAGACCATTTAGCTCTGACTTATGTTCAGGATTTTAAAATAGCTTAGTTTATGCAACCGTTATAAGGTTACTGCAGTATAAAGGAAAATAACTTGATCTTGCGGGCTAATTTTTTTAAGTAAATAAATTACGGGCTTGGTGAGTATGAATACAGTCTAGGATAATGGTAGACCTTAGTTGGAATGCAACTGGCCTGAACAGTAATACTTTCTGAATTATGGGACTGTAGATTTTTCCTTTTTTGTTTCATAGGTATTGTGCCCTTCACTTTTATAGATTAAAAGTAGTAAAGCAAATGCTAATGAATAATCAGTGCTATTCAAACCCACATACTTCCACTTAACTTCCTTCTCATTGCTACATAACCACATTAGGGAATCCAGGACCTAGACCTGCCAACAATGGCAGACTTCCTTTTTCCTGCCTGACATGGAATATAAGATGCCTTCCTGTATTCCACTGTCAGACCTGTTCTGTAATAACATCCTCCAACCAGTACTTTGGTGGGAATGCTGTTTTGTACCCCAGTCATTCAATAGGGGCCTCTCTGGTATGTTGCAGAAAGAAGCATTCTTATTCTTCCCTGTTCTCCCCCAGACTTCATAATGTAACCACTGTGATACTTCTGCCTCCCCATGGCTTGCGAAAGTAATTAATGGAAAAAAGTCATAAAACGAGATTCAAATTTTGTTCTTTGAGTATGTGTACAGTCCCGTTAAACACCTGTGGTTGGCCCATGTCAGCTGACTCAGACTGTGGGGCTGTAAAATTACAGTGTGGATGTTCAGGCTGTCTGGAAGCCCGTGAGGAAACAATGTCCCAAAGCTTGGGCTCTAGCTAAGCTCAAATATCTATGCCACAATTTTACAGCCCTGCAGCTGAAGCCCCTTGAGCCTGAGTCAGCTGACATGGTTCAGCCGCCAGTGTTTAACTGCAGTGTAGACAGACACCAAATGGAAATTCAGCCTGGTCCTCAATATTCCAAATTAAATGTTGGTTCATTTGTATATATGTTTTCTTTCATTCTTCCTCATTAGACGTCTTCCTTAAAAGGAATCATAGTAAACCTTTATAATCAAACTGTTCGTATATTCTTTCTCTTTCTCCTCCTTTTGAGATGAAGTCAACTCAGAAAATCCAGCAAAGTTATATATTTTTGTGTTGATTTAATAGATTACAAAAATTATATTTGATCATATGCACCATATGTGCATCAGTAACCAAGTATTGTTAAGAGTAAAGTATTTAGGCTAATTTTGTTGTACCTCCAAGTACCTTTGAACACAAGGTAGTATCAATACACTTGCGACCTGATGCAGAAGACAATATGTCTTCCCTGAATTAGTATTTTCCTTTCAGAGATCCCAGAGGGTAACGCTGGGCAATTGCTAACTTTTCTCTGGGGCCCATGTGTGGGTGACAAAAGTGTGGATGAGCATTGCAAGAAAGCGACTGCCACAGTCTCCTGGCCAACCTCAGATGATGAAAGGTGCTATGGGCCACTGTTGGTATCTGAGATTGCATATATAGTGATAGATATATTAGGACTTCAAGAGTATGAGCCATTTTTCTTTGCAAAAGTCAGGTACACATTCTCAGTAGATGGTACAGATATGGCTTCTGTCTATTCTGCTAGGTGCTTAATAGCCAGGAAAGAGTCAATTCTACTTTACCAAGATTAAGGAATAGCCTCACACATTGTGGACCCTGAAACTGTAGAATCCACTTGCAATGAAAAGCAGAGATACAGCTCAGTGTCATCAGTCTGTCAGTGTTATTGTAGCCTGATGCATATTGCTGCTGTCCTAGTGACTCCATTATAAATATTGAACAGGATTGAAAAGACAAAACCGTGTCTTTAAAACATGATTTAATTATTATGCTAACATTTTTGTAGGGATGGAAACCAAATATACAAGTAACTCGTGGCCTTCGTCCAGCTGAGTAAGTCTATTCTTCCTATTTATGAACAGTCTGTTTAATTCTGCATTAAGTAACTTGGGTAAATTTCCTTATTTCATTAAGTCTTTGTGCTGACGTATAAACCAAGGAGTTATGTGAAATTTATCACCATAAACTTGTTGGCTATGCTTTATACTTAGTTAAAGTGGAATTTAATTGTTTTCTTAAAACGATCATTTTAAAAGTCACATTTATTTGTATATATTTCACTTTAATAAAGTAGGTTTGTTTTTTTTCAAATATACATTGAGATAAACTGGGTTCTGCCCGTGTTATTACTGATTACTCAGCAGCATTTTTGCTTTTTTCTTTTCAAATATTTAAGAATTGGATGGTTGAGCTATACTTTTAATTACTATCTAAGCTCACGGTAGTTATTTCTATTGTAAACAAGCCATCTTTTATACTTTTTATCAATATAAAACGGGATAAGGTAGAAGAATTTTTCATGTTAACTGTTGCTGTTCCTTAGAGATATTACATTATAAATACAGAGAACCTGTCATGAGGGAGGATTTTAATAAGTGAATTGAAATCTGTTTTGTTCAGTACTTCCAAAGTTGGGGATTCTGAGGCCTGGGAATAGGTATATGAATGTGATCTATTATCAGTGCCATATTTGATATTGATGTATTTTAAAAAGTCTTTACTTTCATTTTAGCTCTCCATACCATTCTGCCAATATATATCAACCATGACCTTGGAATGTCCATGGTTGGATAAAGGGATATTTCAATCTCTGTGTATATTCAGCCATTCTTCAGTAACAGAATGGCCTCTGAGAGTCTGCCTATCCTAGGGAATTTTGAAAAATATTGGTAGCAAAGTGAGAGAAAATATGCACTACAGTTGCTCAGACTATATTTGGGTTGTTGTTGGTGTTAGAAGGCTTAAAACTGAAATCTGGCATCTTTCACAAGTAGTGTTTTTATGTACACATTCCAAGTTTTAGTGTGACTTGTAGTTTTGTAATGTATTGGTAATAAAGGCTTGATTAAATAGTCTATCTGTAGCCAACACGCTTCTGTTTTGCTAAAATAGAGTTAAATACCAGCAGCCTTCCACAGTGGAATTTAGTAACTGTATAACTCCCCTTTTAGGATACGTCCACACTGCACACTCTTTATGGTGGCCTGTAGGGTACATATTCTGCATGTCCTGCTTGAATGGGTGTATATATAGCAATGTATGTGGAGAGGCACTGTTTGGTTGAGTAAAGATACCTGTGAACCTTTGGAGTAGTATGTACTCTACATAGCTCAGAATGTGTCCCTCCACCCCTACACTGCTGTTGTTGACAGTGTAGTGTCTCTCTGCCTCTGTGCTTCCAGAGTCTTTCTCTGCCTCAGGGAGCTGTGGGAAAGACTCTGGCAGCTGGGAAAGGCTGTGACAGGGTGAGATAATGGGGGCCTTTCCCAGAGCTTTTCACTGATGTGTGTGATTGTGCACTACAATGTGGCTGCAGCTCACTTTTTTTCTGTGGCATGTAGCCATAAATACCCTATATACCACCACCAGTGGTGTGCAGTGTAGACATATCCTTAGGGTCTGAGCCAGCTCCCACTGAAAGTTAATGGGCATTGGATTAAACCCAAAGTGCACAATCCAGAAAGATGCTGAATGCATCTTGATTAGTGCTGTGTATCTTCAACTCCAGTTTACTTTAGCAGGTGGTAAGGGCACTCATCGCCTAGTGGAATTGGGGCTAAAATGAAGTAAAAGTACAGACCTGCTTTAATGTATTTCAGTGGACTTTTTAATATCTTTAAGCAGAATGGGGAGTCACTATTGGTATTTAATTGCAGTATAGTTGGGTTCCACTGTGCCAGTTCCCTTCTAATTAGTTTTGAAGAGCTGCATTCAAAAAGATTACTTTTTATTTCCCTGTTGCCTTTCTTCTGGCTGATTTATGGAGAGGAGAGGCTTTGCCACAATATTGTTGGGGTTGAGAGGTAATGAGAAATCCCTGGCTTCTGATCTTGCTGCAGCTGCTCCTAGTGGGGAGTGAAGAGGAGCCAGGATGGGCTTGATAGAACTGTCTGAGGCTGGGAGTGAAGATAGGTTCTTCCAGGGGCCCTTCACAGCTGCCAGTGTCCTCTGCAACTGGGGATGAAGAAAGGCTCTTTTACCACTTCCTGACATGAAGAGAAGGGGGTTGGTAGGGACTTTTGCCAGGTAGGCCCTCTCCAATTATAGTGAAACTGTTTTTAGCGAAGATATTTTTGCGAAGGGAAAAATACTTCACTATCAGAGGGTTCCCTTGTACTGTAATTGAAAGCAAGAGACTGTATTGAAACAGGGTTCTCGTGTACTGCAATTGGAAGCAAGAGAATGTATTGAAATATTACTAAAGCCATCTTTTAACTTCCTGCAGGGTGCCATGCCTTGATTTGGGCAAGCTGGGATCTTCAGATGAAGAGGTAATCATGAGTTAGTGTTATCTGAAAAGTTTGCAGGAGTTTTGACTATGAAATTCCTTTTGACTATGAAATAGGTACAAATATTCTTGTTCTCTTTTTATTTTAGGATGGAGATTCTTATATACCATACAGTAAGAGATATCCTCGCATTGGCCCTCCAGATTCATCTTCAACTGTTAGTTGGGGTACACCATTACAAACTCCTTATGCACAGCATTATCAGACACAACAGGTCAGTTTGTCATTACAGATATCTTAAAAATATTGTTTTTTATGAGAATTCAAGCAAATAAAGCACATCTAATTTTATTACACAATTTAGTTCTTTCCATTTGTATGATTAAATTAAAAGATAGGAGAGTGTTATTGGTCCAAGTACTTTCTAGTAAAGTGTTGATTTTTTTGTAGGAAGCTCCTCAGAAATTTCAAAGTCCATTTCTTCTCTTCATCACAATGACTATTTATTGTAGACTGTTGATTTATATTCTTAATTATTTTAATTTTGCTTAGCAGTTGTTAATGTTAGTAACAACTTGCCAAAGCATCTGAAAAGTGTGATAGCACTCAGGTAGCATGCAACTTGATTTCTACTTCTAAACAAATCTTAAGAAAATCGTGTCAATCAGAAAATAATAAAATAATTAAACAAAATAAAACATAACAATTTCAAAAATAATTTTAGTTTAACAAATAGCAAATATTTATTTTGTGAATGAATCTGAGCTGGTATTGGCCACTCATAGACTATCTTAGTGGAGTGCAGTAACTTCATTATTAATGTTTTTTCTTCCTTTCTCTTTCAAAGAGAATTGTGAGATTAATTTCAGAATAGTATCTAGTTTGGTTGACAACATAAAATATATATATTTAAAATAAATCTAAATAGAACATCAGTATTTATTCTTCTTTTTCCATGCTGAGTAAGAACCTAAAATTCTAAAAAAGACCAACTACACCTAGTTGTTCTAGAAGGGAAATCCGTTATTTAGTTTTAGTTTTAGTTGCTTTCTGGAAAATTACAGAGCTATTCAAAATCATTGTCCAAAGTACTGAAATTAAAAACACATTTGACAATGAATCTGCTGAGCACTTTTTCAGTCACTGTTCCTTGAGAGTGAGAAGTTGTCTTTTGTATTTTTCTGTTTTGTTTAACATTGGAAAAATGTATTTGACAAACTTTCATTTGATTCATGCAGCATAGGTGGTGATAATTGCTATTTAAAATAACATTTCTTTTTCCTTTCCATAAAACAGATGGCTAGAAAACCTTGTCAGAAGAAAATGGAGGTAAAATAGCTGGAAACATACATCCTGACAAAATAATATTAGCAATTGAAAAGGAGAGGATTGTGATGTATGAACTGAAAATTGAACAGGTTTTAACTTCTTTTGCATGATAACGAAATGGCTTAATTGAGAGACTACTTTTAATGTCCTATCATTATATATAGTTAGTATTTGCATTGTGAAGCTGTATCCAATATGATACTTTTTGTCATTAGAAGAGGGAAAAGGTTCAGGGGTTGCAAATGTCAGTCTTCTGACATCCATATGTGGAAGTGGTTTCCCAAACTTCAAACCAATTCAGGACCTGTAAAAATCTACAGTATTATTTTCTGTTGTAAGTGTAAGATGTATATGCCAATTTTAGTAAATTATATTATATTTCTGTAGTTAAGGAATGGAAGCCATCTTAACCTCTTTTTATGTGCGTATGTCCTGAGGGAAGAATTAGAAAACATCCTTTGGTATTCCTTTTAAATATATTTAATTTTCTTTAAACCCAAGAACAATTAATACAAAAAGTGAGTCCAAAACAACAGTCTAACCATCTGAAGACCTGATCATGAGAACCTCTATGCACATATGCAGTTCTTAAGGAAATAATCCCATGAAATCAAATGGGACACTTGCATGAATAGTGGTTTGCAGGACTGGGTCCTTAGAAAGCAGCACTCTACTGTATGTGTAGGCTGGAACATTGTTTGGAACAATGTAAAACCTTTTATCACTTCTCAGCAATTGTTAATAATATAGCAACTCCTATTGATTAACTTAGAACATGGGCATGCACTGTATGAAATGACCATGTCTTAGGTCACTCTTATGCTAATCAGGACACTGTAAACCACATTCCCTTTCTCGCTCTCTTTCTCTCTGGCTTTCTTTTCCCCTGCTTCCTCCCTCCTGGCTTGTTTATGCTTCACTATGCATTTTTTTGCCTGTGTGTTAGCAGAGTCTACTTGTGGAAGTGCAGCATGAGCTGACAGAATTAGTTCCACCGACATAGCTAAACCACCTCTCTGGTCAACATTAACTAAACCAACAGAAGCTCTTTTCCTTTTACATAGTGGCATGTATAATGGGTTTTGCTGTCATAGCTACATCAGTTAGGGCAGTGCTTCTCAACCTTTTAAGTAGCAAGTATCCCCTAACTTCTGAAAATTTGAATAAGTACCTCAACACTGAATTTTCCACTCTGAGAAATACAATCTTTTCCCCCTTTACCGCTGGATGACTGTATTTCTCGTAAAGAAGGAGAGTTCTGAGTTCTGCAGTGCTATGTGGCTGTAGCAGATCACAAAACCCCCTGCTGTTTCTCCCCTGCTTCTTCATCCCCTTCCTACATATAGGAGCCAAGTTCAACGCCAGGTCACTATGGCCTGATGGCGGGGTCACATGGTGTTCTCACACAGGTGGGAACTTGTGAGGTATGAGCAGGCACTAGCAGCCCACCAGAGTGGATAGCAGCATTCTCCATGGCCGTCCCTACGGGGGTGCAGGCCTGGGGCAAATCACACTGTGTGGGCCCCTCTTAACATTTTTATACTGGTAAAATTTGGGGCTGTCATAGTTGTCAATTTCACTGCTCAACTAGAGCAGTGAAATTGACAAGTAAGCCTGTGGTTAGAGCCCGACTCCAGGACTGGGCAAGCCACTGGGCTCTGACTTTCTGGGCGCTGGGCTTTGAGCCAGGGAGGGGAGCTTCCACCTGGGCAAGTTGCAGGTGGCTGCTGCCTGGCTGCCAGCTCAGGAGGTGGGCGACTGTCACCTGCTCCAAGCTGGAGTGGAGGAGGCTTCTGCGCAGGGTGGGACCCGGGGATGTGGGCAGGAGGCAGGCAGCTGCTGCCCGTTTTCAAGCCAGAGTGCGGGAGGCTGTCTCTCGGCTCAGAGCCAGGGCACGGGTGGCAGCCACCCAGCTACGAGCCCAGCTTGCAGGGTGTAGGAGGCTGCCGCCAGGCTCCCACCTGGGAGCTGGGACCGGGCAGGACGCAGGTGGCTGCTGCCCGGATTCCCAAGATACCAGGGGCTGCTACGCAAGCCAGCGGCTGCCACCTAGCGTCCCAGTAAGATGGCAGCTGCTTCCCAGCTTCCCAGGACTGGGGCGGCTGCTGTCTACCTCCCAGCTAGGAGGTGGGACCGGGCGGGAAGCCGGCAGCTGCCACCTGCCTCCCCCAGAAGTCGTCGGCTGCTGCCCACCTCCTTTCACTGGGATTTTTGCCACGTACTCCCTGCCTGTGTCTCACGTACCCCCAGGGGTATGCATACCACAGGTTGAGAAACTATGAGTTAGGGGGTGTGATTTTTTTTTTCACACTCTAAATAAATCCTGGCCAACATAGCTATACCAGCAAAACTTTGTAGTGTAGACTAAGTCTGTGTATGTGTGTGTGTCTCGGTCTCATTCTCTGCATCTCTGTCGTAATCTCTAATAACAAGCATAATACCACAGTGGTGGATGCGGTATAAGAACCTAAATAGAATAGATCTGCTCAGTCTCCGGCTTTATGTTTCTATTCCATCTAGTTTACCTTGAGAAGAAAAGGTATTCAAGTTCCACTGAAATATTTTAACATATTTTTGGGTGTGGCTGTGATTTCTGTATTGGTTGCTTCAGGTGCCTTATTGTAGCAATACTTTCACACAAAATAAAAAAAATCATGCTTCCTCAGTAGGAAACTTTAAAAGTGAATCTTCCCTAAGAGACTAAGTGGAAGAATAATTTAAATATAGATTTTCTTTCTTTATTTCTTGGTCATTCCTACTCAGTTCTGCTGTTGTTCTATAGCCTGGTCCACACATAAAAATGAGATTCACCTAGCTACATCACTCAGGGCTGCGAAAAATGTCACACTCTGAGTGCCATAGTTAGGTTGACCTAGTTCCCAGTGTAGATGTGGCTAGGGCAATGGAAGAATTCTTTCATCGATCTAGCTTCCTCATCCTGGAGAGATGGATTTAACTAAAGCAACAGAAAAACCTGTGCTTTTTCAAGTGCTTTCTCATGTCCATTCCACTATAGGTGTGTGCATGCCTCTGTGCATGGTTACCCAGATCTTTTTTCCCCTTAGCAGGTCCCGTAGGGCCGGCTCCGGCACCCCCTGGAACTCCACACACATGCCGCGGTATATGAGGCGCTGCTGGCCCTATGCCCCCTCAGTTCCTTCTTTCCGTCCGTGACAGTTGCTGGAACTAGCCTTCCTCACAGCAAGTACTATTCCCCTTGTTTGGACTTGTTTGATATTCTAAGTTAGTTTTAGTTAGTTAGGTAGTTAAGTGTTGTTAGTGTAATTAGAGATAAGGCAAGTCCCTGCGGGGATTTAGAGCAGCCGGACCATGCCCCAGTAGCCGGGTTTCAAGCCGTGTGCCTCCTGCAGGAAGGGCTTCCCGCTCAGCGACCCCCACGACCTCTGCCTTAAGTGCTTGGGGGAAGCCCACAGGAAAGAAAAATGTAAGACCTGCAGGGCTTTTAAACCGAGGACTCAGAAGGACCGAGAGATCTGGTTGAAAGCCCTGTTGATGGAGGCAGCACTCCGCCCGGTGTCTGAGTCAGCCCACTCCACCTCGGCACCAAGCATGACCTCGATGCAGAGTGCACCTCTAGCACCGGCCTCAACTCGGCACCGCGCAACATCGCCGGCACTGAAGAGGAAGAAGCAGCGTGTGGAGCGCGGACACTCCCCTTTGCCGTCAGTACAGGCAGAGTCAAGTATGAAGATGCACTGGACCTGGCCCATCAAGTCTTCTCCGGTGCCTGCATGTCTGGTCAGGAAGCCTCCCCCGAGTCCTGGGAGTGGGAGAGTGCCCCTGCCGACGCCATCGACATCGGTGGCTTTTCAGGCGGCAAGAGCCTTGTTGGCCTTGCGTACGCCACCTCTGGCCCCCCTCTGCCGAGGGAAAAGGGGCCGGTGTCACGGGGGAAACCCACGTTGTGTCCTCCTGAATGGTGGTGGAGATCCCCGATAAAGGGAGGAAGATCTCCTGCTGGATGGTCTCCGAGGTAGAGCAGAGCCGCTCCCCCAGCAGTCGCTCTAGGTCAGCGTCATCAAGCCGACCTGCTCCGGAACAGGATGTGGCGTCTCCCTCTCAGCACCAATGTTGATCTCTGGCACCGGAGGCAGTGCATGCCAGGAGGCGGCACCCGTCGAGGTCTGCCAGGCAGTGCTCGGACAGCTCCCATTCCAGATCCCCGGAACCAAGGAGTTTGCCTGTACCTAGACGGCGCAGAACCTGGTCATCGTCGGAGGATGCGGCACCGAGGAATTCGTCTGCACCCAGGCGGCGCAGAACCCAATCGCCATCGGAGGACTTGGCACCGCGCAGTCCACGACGTGGAACCCAGTCGCTGGAGTTGCTTTCCCAGTCCATGAAAGGGTCCCTAAGATTGTAAAGGCCCTGTGGCAAACCTCTTCCTTGGTCGCCCCTACATCAAAGGTGGCCGAGAAAAAATATGTCCTGGCTGAAGGGTTTGAGTATTTGTTCGCTCATCCTGCCCCGGGAACACTGGTGGTAGATGCAGCTAACCAGTGAGACAGGCAAGGTCAGCCAGGGTCCACTTCCAAGAACAAAGACAATAAGAAGCTGGATTTGTTTGGGAGAAAGGTTTATTCCATGGCAAGCCTGCAGTTCAGGATTGCCAACCATCAGGCCCTCCTGGGTAGATATAATTTCAACCTGTGGGACTCCCTCAGGCAGTTTGCTGAAGCCCTGCCCCTGAACTAGGCTGCAGACTTTAGCACCATTGTTGAGGAAGGAACCACGGTAGCTAGGGCAGTGCTCCAGATGTCCTGTGACACTGCTGACTTGGCAGGCAGGGCCATAACCTCCACCATCTGTATGAGAAGGAGCTCATGGCTGCAATCCTCAGGCCTGTCCCAGGAGGTGCAGCAGTTTATTCAGGACCTCCCCTTTGATGGGTTGGCCCTATTCTCCAACCAGACCGATGCGAAGTTGCATGGTCTGAAGGACTCCAGGGCCATGCTTCACTCCCTGGGCCTGTACACGCCCCAACTTTCCAGGCGTCAGTCACGGCCCCAGGCGCAGCAGCAGCAGCCAAGGCCTCTGCCCAGGCCTTTTCAACCCTATAGGGATAGGAATAGGGGGTTTAGAAGGAGAAATCAGCCCCCCAGTTCATCCTCAGCTTCCCAGCAGGGGCCCCCCAGGAGGTCAGGCAACCAGAGGAGACAATTTTGATGGTGCGCCTAGGGGTGGCGCCCCGACTGCTCTCCTGGATCTGCCCCGCCCCTTCCTGAACAGGTTAAGGCTTTTCTATCCCGAAGGGGCAAAGATCACTTCAGACTGTTGGGTCCTTGGGATAGTCTCAGGAGGCTATGCCCTACAGTTTACATCTATCCTCCCGCTCTATCCCTCTTCAGGGACCCCTCTCAAGAAGAACTCCTCTTGCAGGAGGTGGAGACCCTCCTCAACATAGGAGCGGTGGAAATGGTCCCTCAAGGCAGAAGTGGGAAGGGGTTCTATTCGAGGTATTTCCTCATCCCCAAGGCAAAGGGGGGTCTGAGACCCATAGTAGACTTGCATCATCTAAACAAATATGTCAAATGACTCAGGTTTCGCATGGTCTCCCTATCCTCCATAATCCCTTCCCTGGATCCAGGAGACTGGTATGCTTCCCTTAACCTCAAGGACACATACTTCCATGTGTCTATCCTCCCCAGCCACAGGCGTTTTCTCCGTTTCACGGTGGTTGGCTCCCACTACCAGTTTACAGCCCTACCCTTTGGCCTATCTTCGGCTTCAAGGGTGTTAACCAAGTGCATGGCGGTAGTGGCTGCCCACCTGAGATGAAAGGGTGTGCACATTTTTCCTTACCTAGATGACTGGCTTATCAGGGGCAGGTCCAGGTCCCAAGTACAGGAGAGCATGACCCTCACTTGCTCCACGTGCAGCAGACTGGGACTGTTCATAAACGAGCAGAAGTCCACACTAACCCCAGTGCAACACATAGAATTCATTGGGGCCACTCTGGACACTTCCCAGGCCAGAGCCTTTCTGCCTCAGCCACGTTTCGATGAGATGGTCTCTATCATCTCCCAGCTGCACCGATGCCCCACTGCAACAGCCAGGAGTGCCTGCAGCTGTTAGGCCACATGGCAGCCTGCACGGATGTAGTGAGACTAGCTTGCCTGAGGCTCGGTTCAGGCATGGTTGGCCTCGGTATATGTGCCGAGCAGACACCCATTGGACCAGGTGGTCACAGTTCCCCCGCCTGTCTTAGCCTCCCTGAACTGGTGGCGGACTCCCAGGGCAGTGATGAAGGGCGTTCCGTTTAGGGAACTGGTCCCGTTGGTCACCCTAATTTCCGACGTGTCGGATGTAGGATGGGGAGCCCACATCAGCGCCAACCTAGGCACTCAGGGGCTCTGGTCGGGGAGGAGAGGCTCCTGCACATCAATGTGAAGGAGCTGAGGGCCATTCGCCTAGCGTGCCAGGTGTTCCTCCGATTCCTGACAGGCAGAGTGGTGCAGGTGCTGACGGACATCACCGCAGCCATGTTTTACGTAAACAGGCAGGGGGGAGCGTGCTCGTCAGCCCTCTGCGAGGAAGCTATCCGTCTGTGCGACTTTGCCATGAGGCATGATTTCCACTTGACTGCCTCTCATCTCCCAGGAGTGAGGAACGACGAAGCGGATCACCTCAGCAGGTCGTTTCTACCCTGCCATGACTAGTCGTTGCACCCAGAGGTGGTGGCTTTGATCTTCCAGAAGTGGGGCATTCCCCAACAGCACCTATTCGCGTTGATCTGGAACACGAAGTGTCCGAGGTTCTGCTTGCTCCGGGGTTAGGAGACTGGGTCAATTTCCGACGCATTACTTATGGACCAGATGGGGGCCCTCATGTATGCGTTCCCACCCATTCCGCTCCTACCCAAAGTCCTGCTGAAAATAAAGAGGGACAGGGCGAATGTTATACTCATCTCTCCGGCCTGGCCAAGACAGCACTGGTTCAGCATGCTGCTGGACCTTTCGATTGCCCCACCTCTGGAGCTTCAGAGGCGGCACGACCTTCTATCCCAGGACCACGGTCACCTGTTGCACCTGGACCTGGACTCCCTACACCTCACAGCCTGGAGGCTCTGTGGCTGACAGAGGGAGAGAGAGCCTGCTCGGCAGCAGGAAATCTTCTACACAGGTCATGTATCGGGCTACGTGGAGGCAGTTTATCTGTTGGGCGGCGTCCCGGGGTATTCCGCTCAGTCTCTCGCCTAGACAGGTGATCCTAGAGTACCTGCTCCAGCCAGAGCTCCAGGGTCTGGCGCTGGCCTCATTGAAGGTTCACCTCGTGACCATTTCGTCCTTCCATCAGCCTATAGAGGGGAGATTGCTGTTCTCCCATCCCATGTCAGTCAGTTTCCTCAAGGGAGTGGAGAGGCTTTATCCACAGGTCCATGACCCGGGGCCTCCCTTGGATCTCAACCTGGCCCTTTCGAGACTCATGGGGCTCCCCTTCGAACCCATGGCTTCATGCCATCTGCTCATGCTCTCATGGAAGGTGGCCTTCCTGGTGGCCATTACCTCAGCCAGGAGGGTTTCCGAGATTAGGGCCTTGACCTCAGAGCCCCCTTATACAGTATTCTATAAGGACAAGTTCCAGCTGAGGCCGCATCCGGCCTTTCTACCAAAGGTGGTTTCCCAATTTCATTGTAACCAAGATATTTTTCTCCCTGTGTTTTTTTTCCCAAACCTCACTGTTCAGAGGAGGAGAGAAGATGGCATTCGCTGGACGCGAGACGAATCCTGGCTTTCTACATTGAGCATACAAAGCCATTCCGGAAATTGACACAGCTCTTTGTCGCAGTGGCCAACCGGATGAAAGGCTCACCTGTCTCCAACCAGTGCATCTCCTTGTGCATTACATCATGCATCAAGTTCTGCTATGAGCAGGCGAAGGTGCTGTTTCCAGGAACCATCACAGAGCACTCAACCAGAGCCCAAGCCTCATCCACAGCCTTCCTGGAGAGAGTGCCCCTGCAGGACATCTGCAAGACTGCCACCTGGTCATCAGTGCATACCTTCATGTCCCACTACGCCATCGTCCAGCAGGCAAGAGAGGATGCGGGATTCGGCAGAGCGGTGCTGAGAGCAGCTCACCGGTAACTCCGATCCACCTCCAGAGATATTGTTTGTTAGTCACCTATAGTGGAATAGACATGAGCAAGCACTCGAAGAAGAAAACAAGGTTACTTACCAGTAACTGATGTTCTTTGAGATGTGTTGCTCGTCTCCATTCCACAACCCACCCCCATCTCCGCTGCTGGAGTTGGCAGAAAGAAGGGACTGAGGAGGCGTAGGGCCGGCAGCGCCTCATATACCGCGGCTTGTGCACGGGGCTCCAGGGGGTGCTGGAGCCGGCCCTACGGGATCTGCTAAGGGGAAAAAAGTTCCAGGTAACCGTGCATGGAGGCGTGCACACACCTTTAGTGGAATGGACATGAGCAGCACATCTCGAAGAACATCAGTTACTGGTAAGTAACCTTGTTTTCTGCTGATGAATGACGCAGTGCTGTAGGGGCTGTAGTGTTGGCATGCCCCAAATCCTCTCTGTAGAACATTCAGAAAATCATCAAGTGAAAGGGAAATAATTCCTCATTTCTGCATTTTTTTATAGGCTTGCCTACACTTTTCTTGAAAGAGATTCACATCTTCCAAGGGAGGCTAGTTTCATGGTGCAAGGAATACTGTTCTAGAACAGGACTTGGTCTACACTTGAAAGTTATATCAGCATAGCTGCGTAGTCAGGGGTGAGAAAAAACACATCCCAGCCAATGTAACTGTGCTGACATAACCCCCAATGTAGAAGCAGCTATGTAGATGCAAGTGTGTTTCCATTGATGTAGGTAACGTTCTGTTCTTACACCAAAATAAAAAAATCCTTCTGTCAATGTAGGCTGTGTCTACACTATGGGGCTAAGCCAAAATGGTACAGTCTCTGTGGTGTAGACATACCACTGCTCAACAACTGGTGCAGGACCCACACATGATTCATAAGGTGACACCTGCTGGGTCCACTACTCTGTCTGGGAGATGGGAGAGGGTGGCAAAAAATCAGCAAAGTCCTGTAGGTGTTAAGACTCAGTGGAAGAAAGAGGAGAGGAGATAAGAAGCATATTGGTTTCTCCCCCAACCCTGTTTTTACTGCTGCTGTTTGTAGCACAGCACTTGACTTCAGGAGAAGGGAAGTGGGATCTCAAGGAACTATGTAGCTGGCTCCAAAGTTTTTCAACTGATGCTGTCCTTGGAATTGAGCAATGTATAGGGGAAGGTGAGGGAGCAGCACTCCAATGATTACCCAGTACCACTGCAATGTCTGATTTAGATAACCTTTGGCCCCTTCATTCAGCATTTCAAACTATATATGGGTTCATGCTGTAGCTCCAATCTTACAGTCCTCTGCATCTGCAAAGGCTGGCAAGAGACCACAGGTGAATTTTGGTTTCTGGGTATGGTTGAGAGTCACTTTATTCACTGAAAAAAAAAAAAAAATTGACGTAGGCAAAACAAGAAGAGTTTCATGAGAACAACCTAATGTTATTATACAACAGTATTTATGTTCTTCTAAATGTTAAGTGTGGTATCAAGGAACATCAGTCTTTTAACTGTAAAGTGTTGTACTGGATGCACATAATAATCCTGCGTTGACGTGTATCACAGCAGAAGGCTGTTATTTCTGACTATTCTTTGCTTTTTAGCTTTCTTTGCAGGAGCAAAAGACAATACCAGAAAATCTGCCATCCCCAACAGACAAATACAAACTAAAGTATCAGCAGTATGAAGCAGAAATGAAAGAGGGGTATAAACAGTTTTCTCAGAGAACTGCAGAAAAGAAAAAAACCAAGGACCTACTTGAGGAATCTTCAAGAAACACAGCAGATAAAGAGGTAACCTGTGTTCTAAACTTGCAGATGTACTTCCTCATAGTATCTGAGCATTTCAAATGTTAAATAGGCATTACAATAGAGGAAATCTATTTGAACCCTTTCCTCTTATGAACTCTAGAAGCGTAAGTCTCCAGTTGGAGAGCAAGCATATGCCCTGGAAAGGCACTTCTCCCAGCCAGGTGAGCAAGATTTGCATGAACTATAGAGGAGATTTCTTGTTTGCACTTTTATTAGAAGGAAAATTCATAATTGATAACTCCAAAGAGGAAGGATGATGGTACATTGGAATGGGGAAGTACTTTCAATCTTTTTTAATTTAAATATAGAGCCATAACTTAGCATAGTTTACAAAGAACAGAAAAAAATATATGACCACTGCTCTAAAGAACTTACAGACAAACAGAAAATGAAAATAGCAGACAAAAGAAGAGGTGGGAAAAAGAGGGAAAGGGGTTAAAATACATAAAGATAATGTGAGCTATTTAGATTGTAAGTCCTTTGGGGTAGGGATAATTTATTCCATGTATGTATGGTGCCCAGCACAACAGGGTCCCAACCCCTGATTGGGACTTCTTGGTGCTACCACCATACAAACAATAAATAATAATTGTATTATATTACTAATGAATCTTCTAAGTTCTGCTATTTAAAAAAAAATAAGACTGAGGTGGTGTAAAAGATGGGAAGTAGACAGCAGAGGAGTAGAGATCAACAATGGAAGAACAAAATGAAAAAAGTTACCTTTCATTTTCTTTTGAAGAAGAGGAACAGGGTGAGGATTCTGGGCACACCGGAAGAGTTATCATTCCAGGTGTGAGGAAAAGCATGAAAAAGACATTAAGATGGGAGTAGAAGGTGAGCAAGAGATATTAGGAGGGGGATGGCCATTGAAGAGTTATAAATTGGATGAAGCCTTGATCAAAGACGATGAGTTTGAATACTATGGAAAAAGAGAGGAAGCTAATGAATGGATTAAAAAAGCAGTGACATGCTTGACATGACGAGAGTGAAGGATAATTTTAGCTGCTGAATGTTAATGGCATGGAAAAGAAAAAGTTATGGAAGAGAGAGATTAGTGTCCCAGGCTGAGATGGGTACTGTGTATATTGCTTGATTCTCTTAAAAGGATTGTCCACTTGAAATCACCTTTGCAAATGTACTTGCCAGTGTTCAAATAAAATTTAAGAGAACCTATAACTGCAAGAGAATCAAGACAGGAAAAATTTCCTTTTTGATGACTGTGTTTACTTGGTTCATTGTACAGCACTCTGTCAGTGGTAGTGTTCCATTGATGGTCAGTTTCACTTCCTCTCTCCTGCACAAGCATAACATCACACTGTCCTGCACCTGTGTAAAAGAAACTCATTTGCATGCTGTGCTTCTCCTTGGCCTGCAAGAGAGTGTTTAGGAGAGCAGCACAATTGAAATTGAAACTGAAAGGACAGCAGGTGGCATGTTTTCAGAGAGGAAGAGGAGGGCAGAGTAGAGTTGGAGTCAAGTATGTTTGGTGATGTTGCTTTTGGGCCCACTAAAAAGACATTTCTAAACATGAGAAGAGTAAAAACAATTCTTATATTTTAAAAAAAAAATGTAAAATAAAAAATCAGGATATATTATTTTAAATATCTTGATTTTTATCATCAAGTGTTTAATTACCCTTTTACTTCAGTTTTTACTAAAAAAGTTAATTGTGTCCAGATGTTCAACACAACTAATAATTAACAACAAGGGAGAAGGACCTCTGATCAGACTAGGAAAAGAACAGGTTAAAGAAATACTTAAATAAGCAAGATGTATTCAAATTGCAGGGCCTGACGAAAATCACAGTAGAATATGTGAGCTAGTAAATCAATCTCTGAACCATTAGTGATTATCTCCAATAACTATGGAGAGCGGGCGAGGTCCCAGAGAGCTAGTAATGGGCAAACAGTACCTATCTTCAGAATGTGGAAAAGGAGATCCTGGGAAATTATGACTTGTCATCCTAACTTTGATACCCAGAATGGTATTGGAACAAATTGGAACAAACAATCAGTTTGTTGAAACTTGAGGGATACTAAGGTGATAAGTAATAACCAGCATGGATTTGTCAAGAACAAATCTTGCCAAACCACTCTAATTTCCTTGCTTGATAGTATTACTGGCCTAGTGGATGGAGGAGGCAGTACATATGGTATCTCTGGACTTTAGTATGGCTTTTGACACTGTCCCACATGACATTCTCATAAGTAAACTAGGGAAATATGGTCTAGATGAAACTACTGTAAGGTGGTTGCATAACTCATAGACTGTACTCAAAGCGTAGTTATCAGCGTTTCTCTGTGAAACGGAGTGGACATATCAAGTCCTCCAGGGATCAGTTCTGCATTCAGTACTATTCAAAATTTTAATTAACAACTTAGATAATGGAGAGTATTTTTATAAAATTTGTGGATGAAACCAACCTGGGAGGGGTTGCAAGCACTTTGGAAGGCAGGATTGGAATTCAGAATGATCTCAATAAATTTGAGAATTGAATCTAAAATCAATGAGATGAAATTCAATAAGACAAATGCAAAGCATTACACTTAAGAAGAAAAAATCAAATGCACAAATGCAAAATGGATAATAGACTATGCAGTAGTGCTTTTGAGAAGAATCTGGTGGTTATAGTAGATCACAAATTGAATACGTGATACAGTTGCAAAAAAGGCTAATATTCTGTGGTGTATTAACAGGATTGTTGTATTTAAGATAAGGGAGGTAATTTTTCTGCTTTACCCATCTCTGGTGAGGCCTCAGCTGGAGTACTGTGTCCAGTTCTGGGCACCACTAATTAAGAAAAATGTGGACAAATGGGAGCGGGTCCAGTGGAAAGAAACAAACATGATAAAAAGTTTGAAAAATCTGACAGATAAGGAAAGGCTAAAGAAAAACTGGGTATATTTAGTCTTGAGAAAAGAAGACTGAAGAGGAGTCTGATAACTGTTAAATAAGTTGAGGGCTGTTCTAGAGAGGACACTGATCAATTGTTGCCTTAATCTGCAGCAAGTGAGATTTAGGTTGGATATTAAAAAGATTTTTCTCAAGAGAACGATAATTAAGCTCTGGAATAGTCATCCAAGAGAGTTTGTGGAATCCCATCATTGGAGATTTTTAAGAACAGGATGGACAAACACCTCTCAGGGACTGGTCCTGCCTCTGCACAGTGGGATGGACTGTATGACCTCTCTGAGTTCCTTCCAGCCCTACATTTCTATGATTCTATGAAATACAATATGTAAAATAATTAGTGAATCAGTAGTACTGCAGAAAAGGATTTCGCAGTTAAAGTGGATCATAAACTGAATATGATTCAGTGAAATACTATGGCAAAAAAGGCAAATGTCATTGTGGGATATATATTAACAAGAGGGTTTATATAAGATATGGAAGGTAATTGTTCCTCTTTACTCTGCACTGGTAAAGCCTCAGTTGGAGTACTATGGCCAGTTTTGAGCACCGCACATTAATAAAGATGTGAACAAATTGGAGAGCGTCTAAGAAGAGAGCAACAAAACTGATAAGACATGATCTATGAGGAAAAATTGAAAGAGTTGAACATTTTTAGTCTAAAGAAGAGAAGGCTCAGGGGGAACATAACAGTCGTCAAATATGTAAAAGGTTGTTATAAAGAGGACAGTGATCAATTGTTCTCCATGTCCAACAAGGGTGGGACGAGAAGTAATTGGCTTAGTTGCAAGGAAGATTTAGGTTAGCTATTAGAAAAAACTTTCTAACTGTGAGAATAACTAGAATAGGTTACCTAAGGAGGTCGTGTAATCCCTATTCTTGGAGGTTTTAAGAATAGGTTAGACAATGCCTGTCAGGGTTGTGTAAGAGTATACTTAATCCCATGTCAGTGTAGAAGGACGGACTAGATGACCTCTTGAGGGCCCTCCCAGCCTTACCATTTCTATGATTCTATGATTCAGAATTTTTTATTTAAATCAGGTCCTGGGAGTTAAGTAATTGTTTTATGAAAAAGTAATCTTTGCATTCAGCATAATTAAACTTGATTAAAAAAATACTCAGCTTCTGGTGAATTCTTCTGAAAAAAGTTTGTATTTCTTCCCCCTCATTTCTAAATGTAATATATTTACCCTGTACATTGATCTCCTCTTTAGAGTACTGATAACTTCTGCAAAACTGTAAGAAATGTTTGTTACAAAAGAAGTCTAAACCAAAGAAAAATATATTTAATATATTGTTAAAAATGTTTTTTGTTTGCTACAGTGATTGTCCATGATATTGTAAGTAAAATACAGTTTATTTCTCTGTAGGATCCACAGCCTGAAGACAGCACTGGTCATGATCTTATGGCTCTTGATGAGAAAGCCCTCTTGCAGCAGTGCTATACAAGCAAGCCCTACACTATTCAGCACAGCATAAGGAAGTTAGAAGCTGTAAGTTTCCTGGATGGTATTGTTATGTAAATATCCTTGTATATCAAAGCTTGTAAGTATAAATTTTGATATACTGTACAAATATAGAATGGAGTTTTCAAAAGCAGTCAGTGCCCAACTTCTTCCATTGTAGTAAAAAGAAATGTAACTGTTGTTTTCAGTGGGATCAGAGTTAGGCCCAGTGCTGAGCATTTTTGAAAATCTCACTGATAGAAATTTGTATATATGTGTATTTTTACATAATATATTTATATTGATGAAATCTTTCATGATCTAGCATTCACAAGGAAATTAACTGGGTGACCTAATAGGTCTCTTCTATCTCTTCTGTGATCTTTTGTCAGAACTGTGCAGACAAATATAGTACATGAACTTCAATCACAGTTTAGGATTATTTATAATGAAATTGAACTTGGGTGAGCTCTGGCTTTTCATGATTCAATACTGAACATGAATGGTGATTGTTTTCATAGTTTATTTTTTTTGTAGACACAAATGTCTATTGAAATGGGTTAGCATAATGACAGAGCATGTAAGACATTCAACTTTTTGTGAGACTGCAAATGCAAGTAGAATGAATGGAAAGTACTATTTGCCCATCTGCTTGAATAGAAGTTTGCATCATCATAAACAGTTAAATGGTTCTAATTCCCATGAAAGTGAATGTAGATGTGGCACAGTAGTTCCTTGCATGATAAGAGAACTCTCAGATGCATAACTATAACACATACTTCATCTGTTAACTATTTAAACAATTAAAAAAAAAACCCTTACTATTAAGGGCTCAGTACTGCAGGGATGAGAATTGTGCAAGGGCCGTTCTGGGCCACCATTAAAATTGCTGAGTGTCATGCTTTGTTACTCACAATCAACTAAGGTGCAGAAAATTGAGAGGAGTGGGCACTGCCAGCTGATTGGGCTGTCAAAAACACTGTAACCAACATACACTGAGTCATTAAGTAGCTGTTTGACCGATGTCAAGGGAACCTTTAAAAGCATTTCTGTCAGTGTTTGGCACTCATAGCTTTATCCTCTCTCTTTCCAAGAGCATCTCTTAATCACAACTCCTGTTTGACAGTAGGAGTAATTAGATTAGCCACTACATGTACCATTTATGTTCACTGGATTGTATTTAAGCAGTCATGCATTTGCCATGCTCAGTATCCACCCATTCCTTACCAAGGCCACAGTATGAAATTTCTCCACAGTATGAAAGTGCTAAACAGCCTCCAGGACTTGTCTTTTTGCTGGACTACACCAATAAAACAAAACAAAAAGGCTTAATTTATGGATGATCTGATGTATTGAGCTCACTGTGTTGTGATTAGATACTGGTTCTGTCAGAGCATCTTGAAATAGTTGTTGAACTTGGATATCTCCTATAAAAGAATACATAGGCACAATGAGTGAAAGCTGCCAAGGCATCCTTAACTTAGAATTTCAGTTCTGAGTTGGTTTATGTCATATCCTTAGTGCTTTGAGAGAGATTTAATATGTAATAGATATAATTTTAGATATAATTCTCATCCATAAGATTTTTCTTTTCCAAAAATATCAGACCTATTGTCAGTTGTGTATATTTATTTTTAAAAAACCTTAAAAAGATTGTCTTAAATATACAATATATGTTAACATTCCCTTTGAGTGTAACCATTATTAAAAAATTCTTGTAAAGTGGATTTTTTTCTGTAATTTCCTTCTGTTTGTTGTTTTGCAGTATCAAAAATAATTTAGAGGTGAGCCACTGTATTTTGAGGAGTATTTTGTATTTGTATTGAGGGGTATTTTGATGTGATAGGAACCACGATGTAGTCTTCTCTGTGAAGGTTTGCATCCACAATTGGTCAGTTCAGTCCATAGTCTAGGAGTGCTCTTGGATTCCTCGCCATTGCTGAGCTCTCACATCACAATGGCTGTGAGACTCTGTCCCATCCTGGTGGATGAAAAGCTTGCCTCAGTTATTCATGCCTCCATCACCTCTTAGCTGGACTACAGCAATGCAATATGTCTGGTCATGAAACTGTCAGCACTTAGGGAATTTCAACAAGTACAAAGCACTGCAGCACGTCTCCTCAGCATTGCGCTGTCCTGCACTCTCTACACTGGTTTCCCGTAGACTCAAGTTCAGTGTTTTGGTCCTTATCTTCAAAGCTCTCCATGGCATGGGCCCAGGATACTTAAAAGACTGTTTAAAGCTCCTGGACGAAGACTGTGGTCAACAACGTTGCTCCTCTGGCACAATGGAACTCTCAACAGTAAGAGTAAAGCTCATCTGTGTGGGAGACAGGATCTTCTCCAGGAGTTGTCCCAAACTCTGCAATAAACTCCTCCAATAACTGAAGCCTATCACAAACCTCACCGACTTCCACTCCAAGTGCAATGTGCATTTCTTTGACCTTGCCTTCTCCAACATAAACATGTTGCAACAGGTATTTTTAACACAACAACACCCTCCGAAAACGGGATACATCATTCCATGCACTTCTTCCTCTGTGGAGTGAATGAGAGAACAAACAATACGTGACAGACCTGTGGTCACCTGGCTTAACGCACTACGGGAAGGCACTCAGATACTATGGAGACAAGTGCAATATAAAGTCCTGTGTAGAATAGTTTTTAGATATTTTGCATAGTAAATATATACATGATCTATGAGTATGAGTGAAATGAGAATTCCCCTGTTTAAGTAAGACCATCGTACAATTTCTGTGATTTGCTTTAGAATGTCACCAAGTATAGTTAGCGTTTTGCAGGAGAAGCTGTATTCACCCTGAATAAAAGGGCTATTTTGTTCATAGTAGAGTTCCTTCCTTTTGTCCTATGACTTCCATTGAAATCAAATACTTGTGTCTGTTGCTTTGTAAAAGCCCCGCCATGTATTTTTCTAACAGCTGAATGAAGGATGCACTAGAGAAGAAAAAGATGTCTTCTGTCACTGAATTGAAATTCAGATGTTGAAGTTTCACCCTCTAAAATAGGATTCTCCCTTCTCAACATACCCACTGCTTGATTCTTAGTGTTGAAATCAAGGGACATTTAGGAAATGATCCATGGACGACAGCTTGCAGTTGTTATCATTTTGTCCTCTAGTCTATAATTACTTTTAACCATCACTTGGAGCAGGTAATGGACAAGGAGGAGTATGTTCAATAACTTAGTATAAGACACCGATAATTGTAACACTTCATTGCATCACAGATAAAAACTGAATACCTGTAATTCAGAGATCTGGAAAGGAAAAAAGCCTGCTCAGAATAAACAGACCTAATGCATATGTAAACAGTTTAACTATATCAGAATGCATTATGTGGCTATATTTTAACCGACCCTCATTCACAGTATAATTCTCTTGATTAAAAAAAACATTTGAAAATTTCATATTGGCAATTGCATTGCTTAACTGCAATGCAAATCTAAAAATTACCTTACTTTCTGAAAGTGTTTATTGTATCTCATAAGTTCTTAATGGGTCTTTCATTTCAGGAGGATGTAGCTGCAGAAAGAAGAAAGCAAACTGTAGTAGAGCAAGTCATGGTGGATCAGTTATCTAGGTGAGAGAATATACAAAATATAATGACAAGTTTACAACATAGAAGAATCAATTATATGAAAGTGTGTCATCTTGTGTAGGAAGTATTTTGTTTTTTTAATTTGTAAACATTCTTTACATTCTTTTATTTTTTTGTAAAACTTAATGATGAAAATGATCAACCTTCTAATTAAATGCTACAATTATGGTTTAAATATTGCTCAGAAGAATTAAATATTTATGTTAGCACTTGCACCCTAATTTTAAATGTTTTACAGTAGCAAATTCTTGAAAGCTGATCTTCCTGCCTTTCTGCAAAATATATTGGTGCCTTTTATAATACATTACAGTTCTTTAGTGCCTTTCTTTTGAGAATCTCAAACTGTTACAAACTGTAATGAATTAATCAGCACAATACCCTTTTGAGATAGGACAATATTGTTCCAAATTTACAGAGTTGGCTCTGAGAGATTGAGTTGTCCAATGTCACATACAAGACAGTTAAGACGCATGGGCTGGCAGGTCTTTGGAGCACTGTAGACAATATTTCAGTGCCTTGAGGGAGGAACTGTCCTGTGCTTCTGTTTGGTGACTCTCACTAGCCAGTATAAATAACAGCAATAACTGTCTCTGGGAGGACCCACAGGAAAGTGATAGAACCTTTGCAGTGGACAGAGGGGATAAGAAGGACCTTATGCCCCTCCAAATTGCACAAAAAAAAAAAAAAAAAAAAAAATTCCTTTTTTTTTTTTTTTCGTATTTAAAAGTACATGTGATGCAACACAATAGGATATCCACTTCTTTGTGCTTAAAATAACTGATTATCAGGCTTATTTTCCATAATATACCCAGGTATGCATGATTAATGCCAGTCTGTGAAGTTTTATTGTTGTATTACCCTAGCATTTACAAGAGTTAGAACATAAATGATCTACAGATTACCACAGAGTAATGTTGTTTTGGTTCTTTTTTTTTCGGTCAGGGCTGTAATAAGTGATCCAGAGCAAAATACAAATATTGGTACCTATCAGGGAGATCATACCTTTGCAGGTCTTGGGACTGCACCCTTGCGCTTTAGAAAAAGAACATTACATGAAACAAAGTAAGTTTTTCCTTTTGTGGTGGTTATTTGGGGTTTTTTTGAGCTACAGACTTATAGCCCTAATTTCAACCAGTCATAACTTTAGCAAAACCTATTTCTTTCAGGCTGAAACTTTTTTGTGCTTGGTCCTTCTCTTTTTTCTCTTTCTTTTTCTTTCACCAAGTGTAGTGAAGTTTGTTTAATCAAAAACAAGATGAGTGAGTTCCTTGAGTACTGCCTAGATGATCTTCACCATAGGTGATTTATATGCCTTGAATAAGCCAGGTTGGAACTTTCTAGATAGCAGTGTCTGTGTTTCACACACATCTTACATGTGTCCTCATGCTCCAAAGGGTGCACAGGTCCAACTCTTCATTTCCTTCTAACTGTTGTCGGCAGTGAGCAGGAGCTCAGTGGTGGCCTTTGCTGTCCCCATCAGCCCCAATTCATGGAAAGGTTCGGATTTTTTCTTATATATGTAATCTTGGGATATGATATTTAATGTTAGTTATTGTTACAGTTTATGACAATTGTTTTGGTCTCTTTGGTTCTTGTTTTAGGTCTCCACTAAGCCTTCCTCTTGCCATTTCATGTATTTTATCCATTCCTATGGCCAAATTCAGCAGCTTCAGGCATGCCTTCCTGCAGTGAAACTATGTCTGTAACAGAAAAATGTCTGCCTCAGGGAGTGATGCTTTCCTCATGATTTGTTTGTGTGTAAAGATTTACCAAAACCACATGTAGAACCTGGAAGAAGCATCTTAAGCTTTTGTGGATATTTTCCCACAGTACAGATCATCTAGAGCAGAGTTTCCAAAGTTGTTAAAAGCTGGACAGCTGCTCCCCTCCCTCCCCCCAACTATGTCATGGGTTGTTAAAAGCCTGCACATCTTAACTTGAACACCTTTGTGTTTCCCCCTCCCCCACACCTCAACACACTTCATCATTTAAAATATTGTCACTGATATCTGAATTAACACCCATTGAAATGGATGGGGCAGTCCATATTGCAGAGCTATTGTTCCAGGCTCTCTATAAATGCAGGCCGATATCTCTGCATCATTTTCACTCAAGTACTCAAATATAATTGTAAGAGACTTCATTTAAGAAAAAAAAAAGAAAGCTCTGACTTTTTGGAGCAATTTTGAAGTCTTGCCCTGGCCCCCCTCAGCAAGTCTCTCGTGCCCCAAGGGGGGCATGCCTCTACTTTGGGAAAACTGATCTAGAGAAATTGAAACTGAAGTTGACTGGACGTTTTGATACTATGGTGATGCAGACCATACAAGTATGTAAAGAGGTCCTGGAGTTGTTCTGAGTGAGGAACCAGCAGCCAAATGGTTTTCATGCTGAAGAGCAGCTCAGTAGTAAGGACTGATTAAGTCATCCCATGTGCTTCAGAGGCTGTGTGTTAACCCACTTCCTAGGGACTCTTCAATCTTGCAGTTGCATACCCGATATCCAGCATTGTAAATCCAAGGTAGGCTCCATTATTGAATGCCAGTTCAGTGTTAAGATAAAGTAGCAGGTTTGTTAAGTTCTTAAGGGACTATTCTTCCAAGAGTATTGCTTTGCTAGCATTTGTTTTCCTCAAGGGAGCCAAAGACAATGAAGAAAAAGAGCCAACAGCTTCATAACTCTTCTCAGCACAGCTAAATAACTAATGATCCCGAAGGTATCCAGATTTACAGTGGTTGTGCTCTCCCTTCATTCCACCTCTTTCATCTGCTTTATGACTCAACTGGGAGGGGTAAACTGGTTCAGTTCATAACTACGTTACCACGGTCCAGGTTTATTGTTAGATCTAGAATTAGTTGATATTTCGTGCAGAATTTTGCATTTCTGGAATGTATCTGTTGATAAATGTCATGTATTCTTTTAACAGAATAAGGACTAGATCAGCATTAACTGAAAATATTCTTTCTAATAAGTTACGCTTTGATGGCAGAATTATATCAAGGTAATCATAAATTTCACAGAGCTCCTTTTTAATTCTGTGAGTAATGAATTATTTTCTTTTGCATATTGAAATAATTGCAATACATTACATGTCTGTTTAGAAGTATGTGTGAATGTGTTTATAATATATAGAATCATAGAATATTAGGGTTGGAAGGGACTTCAGGAGATCATCTAGTCCAACCCCCTGCTTAAATTAGGACCAACTCCAACTAAATCATCCCAGCCAGGGCTTTGTCAAACATTGTAATTGTGTAATTTTAAACAGGGTGTAATTTTAAGTTTCTTTCAGGGCTGTTACATGCCGACATAGTTAAGAGCAGCCTTGAGGCTTATTTGACCCCAGAGTCAGGGTTATGTAAAGGACTCCTTTCTGGTGTCTCTTGCTGCAGCCAGTGCTTTCTGGACACAGCTGAGCATTCAGCCCATTATCTTCAGAGATCATGGTGAACATAGCTGGTCCTAATACATGTAATCTCTTGGTTGACTTGTGAAAACTTCTTCTGCATGTGCTGCATACCTGATTATGGAAGGCATTTTAGATAAGTAGCCTAATACTGAATTTAGATATGTGTCTGGATCCACAAGCTAAATTGGACAACATTTCAAATGAAGCTAAAGCAATTAAAACCAATAATATACTTATAAAATAATGATTATATAATATTGTTAGGCATCTGCCATTGAACTGCTACTCAGGATGTGTACTCATTACATTTCGGCTTGAAATAGATTACATTAAACACAAAACTCTAATGGTGCTTTTCAATTACCATTCTAGAAATGGGCGTGATGCTTGCAGAGAGCTGATTGGATTCTTTTTTATATATGACCGATCTCTTACTATATATGAATATCGACAATTTGGAAAAAATAGGTAGGATAAATAACACTTAAAAATTCTCAAGAAAAAAATCTTCCAGAATATATCCAGAAGAATTTACTTTCAAATTTAATTATTTAAATTTATTTTAAATTACTTCACAGAACAAATGCCCTACCTTTCATTCCGAAAGGAATTTATAGTCATCAGCATGGACAAAGAAAAGGAAAACAATATGATCTTAGTGACTTTTATGTTGTAAGTATTTTTCTATTGAATATATATCAACTCTGCTGATGATTTGGAAATGCCACTTGGGTTGTTTGAATTCAGGGCTGAAGCAAGGACTCTAATCTAGCATGGGAAAGGGAGGGACTGATCCAAAGTATGCAGCAGGCGGTGAAAGTCTTTCCATTGTCTTCATTTTGCTTTGGTTGAGGCCTTAAATCTTAATGGGTTTGGACTAGAGCTGGTTGGAAATTTTTCTACTAACCCATTTTTGCTGGAAAATGCCAATTCAGCAAAACTAAAACTTTTTGTGGGAACAAATCTATTTCTATGAAAGAAGTTGAAACTGATTTCTCAGATTAGGATGAAATTTGATAGGGAGATTTACCCCTCAGAATAGTCATTAGCCCAGTGGTTAGGGCACTCAACTGGGATGTGGGAGACTCAGATTTAGGTCCCTGTTCCAAATCAGGCAGAGCAGGGACTTGAACTAATGTTTCACATGTCCCATATGTGAGTACCTTAACCAGTGGGCTACTATTCTGGGGTGGATGTGCTCATTTTTTCAAACATTTTGAAAGGTTTGTTTTGTTCTGTTGTGAAATAATAAATCTATTGAAGTCTTAGGTTTTCACAAAATGGGAAAACCCTTTCCTGCCCAGCTCCAGTCTGGACCATTCTGCTATATAAAAGCACACTGTCAGCCAAATACTAGATATCAACCGTAGTCTCAAAACAGGCTGCATGTTCTACTCTTTCCACCAGGGGGCATGTAGCTGCACTCAGAAGGGAACAATAAACCTATATTGTTACAAAAGTGAGTAACTCTGAAAGGGGAGAGGACACTGATGACCAAGTAAAACACAAAGTTGCGAGTTAGATTTCATTAGGTGTGTGGCAGACATGCATATTCTGATGGGAATTCATGTTCATTCCATATAAGTACAGCTGCTAGCATAAAATTTGACTTACTGATTCTCTAACTTTTAAGAATAACTAAAATTTTGTGTTTTGTGGTGTTTTTAAATTACAATAATGAACTAGAAGTTTGTGCCATATTCCAGTTGTCCTAAAATAGCATTTTTTCCTATTAAAATGTTAAGAATTCTAGTTCTTGATGAATATCTGCTATAGTATATTTTATAGAATATACAACTTACCTGTAAATCATTCATTTGTTATCACCTACAGGGTGCTAACCTGACTTTTCTGAGTCATAATCTTAGCCTTCCAGAAAGTATTAAACAGAACCCAGTACTTACCCTTCGTGTCACAAATATTGATAAAGCTGCAGTGGACATTCTAAAGTAAGTGTGATAGACTAGCTTTTTCAATTCCTTTTCCTTTTGTGCAAATATCTTCAGAAATGAAGAATTTATATACAAGCTTTAAACAAATACATGTTATTCACACTGCTGAAAGTTTCTGCATTTAGGGTCTTGTTAGGAATAACTAGACATCTAAATGAACGGTATTGAAATAACCTACAAAGGAGCCTTTAACTGTTTGTTGGGATGTAGGAGATAATTGTAAAATAAAAGAATTACATTCCTTAAATGTCTTGTTCACTACATTTTAGTGCTGAATTTGAATTTAAAGACAAACTATTTAGAGACAAATTGTATATTGAAACTTTTCTGATGGTAACAGTTTAGATTACTTCATTTGAAAGAATATACTGTCTGCTCCCTATCTTAAGGGAAAGAAGGCCAAAGAACTGGAAGAAAAGAAAGGAATAAAACACTACTTATGGTGCCAAGTTGAAAACATGAAAGCCAGAGAATGTAACCATGTAATCTCTCTCTAGTCCTTGTCATTTTAGTCAGTGCAGACTAACAAAGGTTTGACTATTTTGACTAGATTTGGCCCTTCACTACCTTCACCAGCATGGCTGAGTGTGGCAAAGAATGAATAAGAGTATCATTTAGAGCATTTTGGGGTTTTTTGACCACTGAATTACTGACTTTGTAGTGTACCTAATGAGCAGTGAGTGACATTTCTGGTTTAGAAGACAACTTGAATAAACATCTGTGAAATGTGAGTAGTCTTAATACATTTAGTTAGGAATGTAGGGACTGGTTATGTCCCTAGGAGAGATGCTGTACATGGATCTTTCCCCTTCCCACAGAAAGGAGACTCAGCCACCTCTGCAGCAGAATTTCCTCATCCCCAGGAGATGCTGCAGCAGGAGGGTGGGCTGTGGATGTGAGGTAGGATTCCTCCTTTCTCTATACATTTCCTCTCTTTCCTATGCCCAGTGAAGTCCAGGGTGGAAATGTAATAAAGCTTAGAGATAATTTTTTACAATGGAAAACCCTTATTTAAGGGGAATTCCTACATTTATTCTTTCAAAATAGGCTTTGCTAAATTGAGTTATTTCATACACTGAAAGAAAGGAACTTTTAAAAACTTATTTCACCTTTGTAACCTTTCAACTTTGGTTACATGAATGGCTAATCACTGAATGTACATTATTTTGTAAATATGACTCTCAACTGAATATCTCTGCAAAAGTAAACTGTCATGTACATTTAATGTGTTCCTTTGGGTTTCTGGATTTCATTGTCAGTACAGTAGTTTTTGCTACAAATAATTTTGTTTGAAGATTATGATTCCATTTCTGAGTTGCCTGAACAATTCTAATTCTATTAAGTGATTTGAAGATGTACTTTCATGGAGTTTGTTGACTCAAATTATGATGAAGAGTCAACGTTAGCCAATAATAGATATTTCAGGATTTAAGTCATCCTGTCCTATAAAAACAATAACAATGTCATAATTAAGACATTCATTCAGTATCTAAAGACTTTCTTTATTTGAACAACTTAATTGACTACTGCTACATATTTCATACTGTGTATTGAAATGTCTAGTTATAAAAATCCTGTTATCATTTACACTCATACCCACTTTATGGTCCCATTACACTTTACACTGTGGTGTGAAGTTGCCATAGTGTAAATGAGAAGCAGGCCCATAGAATTTATAACTATATCTGCATGTTGTAGTGTCCAGAAATATGTATCTATGATATTTACATCTATTTTTTCCTTCTAATTATGGCAAGGTTTTCACAAAATGGAGGACAAGTGTTTAATTGTTGATAATTCATGTAAGGCATTTTACATTTCTGCTGCACAGCGTCTCTCCTCATTCATCACTAATAGTAATAGTTCCCACCTTTGGAATTCAGAGATAGTCTAGTATTGTTGCTGAAGGTTTCAGGACTGAGTCTCACCTTTCAGTTCAGGCCACTGGATTTTCTGCCTCCGTGGGCAAAACAAGTTTGTGGATCAGTTTCTCTCAACCATTTTGTTTTATAATTTTAAATTGTATTTGATTTTGTGCAGTAGCTACTTCATTTCAGTCTCTAGCTCTTCTCTCCCTTTTCTGAGGTGAGGAATTATTGAAATATTAAGGCTCTTAACCCCCTGGCTTCTCTAGTACAAGACCTCTTAAGTGGCTTCCCTGTGCCCCCTACTGTGGCAGCAAAGAAGCCATGCAAGCATTAAACCAAGTCCAAGAGGCGCTATAGGCAGTTTTTCAGGAGACTTAATGGGGTGCTATACCCCGCTGCCATAAGTCGTGGACCCTCACTGCCAGGACATGGGGCTTTTTTGTTGGATAGGCATGAAGGGCCTTGACCTCTGCCCGAAACTCTGACTCCACCATGGGAGTCTTGATTAGGAGCATGAGGATTCCCTTGGAGAGGAAAACCCCACACAGTCTGTTCAGGGGAAAATCTTGCAAACTTCAGAGACTTTAGTTCCCCAAAAAGCAAAAGGAACCTTGCTTTTGCAAGGCAGCAATTCATATTGTTAATGAGCAAGTTGTGTGAAAATGAAAGGTTAAACTCTTTCTCCTTTGCTTTTTCACCCAGAGGGAAATGTTTGGGGCTTTCATCCTCCCAGGGGCCCTCTCCTAGAGTGTTATATGAGGTTCCCTGCCCTCCCCAACCCTGCAGCATGTCTGAGCATTCAAAGAAGCCTGTCACTCATGTGAAGCCCTGCCTCAGGCTGCAGTGTAATGGGAATTGGGTCTATCTGATTTTCAGCCCATAGACCCTGCTGTGCCAGCGAAAGGGGCTCGGGGTCTAAGGGACAGGAAGGAGTCTTTCTCTCTCTTCCCTTTTTCCCATCACATGCTGGCTCCACACTAAAGTGTAAGGAGCACTTCAGGCAGTCTGTGACCAAAATAGAAACACATGAGGATTCTACTTATGTAGCTGCACCATAATGGAATTACAAGGAGGTAAAAACAACAAGAGTTCTGTGGCACTTTGAAGACTAACAAATTTAATTTTTGTAGGCATAAGCTTTCGTGAGACTCAGCTCACTTCGTCAGATGCAGAGGTAGAATGATACAGTAAATAGGAAACATAGATATACAAGTGCATAGAGAACAATGGGGGAAGTGGATGAAAGCCAGGTACTTGAGGGCTAATGACAGTCATTGATTAGGAGGTGAGAATGGGTGAGCAAAGCAATTACCCCTCTGGAACTCTTCTATAAGGAGGTAAGTGAAAAATCCCTTCACATGTTCAAAACAACTTACTGAGTACAATCCCAAGTGGTACTAAGTCTCCTAAAGTACTCAAATGAGTGCTAGGCAGTATGGGGGAGCAAACAGGCATCCTTTCAGACTCCTGGGTCCATTTAGTAGTCTATTTCCACAAAAATAGTATTTGACGAGTCCCCCTTCTTGGTTGAGGGTTCCCAGACCAGGTTGAACAGTGTACTATTTACCTCTTCTAATCAGTCTAGGGAAGTACTGCACACACATGACGAAAAGAAAAAAGTTAAACTAAAATGTTATATAAAAACATAAACGAATTTCATAAGTTTTGGAAACCTAAGGTTGGTTCAGCAGTAGCATCCTTTCTGAAAGACAGTCACATCTTCAGAAGGGGACTTCCTTCCAAAAGATCCCATAGACTGTAAGAGTGAGGACACAACTACATAGAAATTTTAAAGCCTGGTAGGTGGCAAGCAAATGGCTCATTGACTAGGGATATGATCCTTGCTTAAAATGAGAGGTGTTGGGGTTTTGTTCTGGTCAAATCCTTGACGTGACGTGACAAACCATGGTTCCTAATGCAATGGCTAGAAGGAAGCCAGGTTCCACTGATGAATAGCAATCAGTCATCTCAAACAGGTCAACTTTTCATCTAAACTTACATGTGAGGAGCTGTTTGAGAAAATATTAAAAAAATTAGTAACTGAGAATGCAAAGAGGCCTCAACCATCACTGTCAAAGCCAGTTATCTCCAGCAAATAAGATTGCTGATGTCGTGCATTGGGTCAAACCCTACATGGGATTTCTCAAAATAAATCTCCAGAAATTCATTATGAGGACACAGAACCGCTCCTTGGATACAATACAAATTAGGTGTCTTTCCCTGATCACATTAAAATGTGTCTCTTTAAGCAGGAAAGTACAAACTAAATGCTGCCAGATGACACAGTTCTTCTTCAAGTAGATGGAACCATGTATTTCACTTAGATGTATGCATTGAAGCCGGATAAATTTGCATAGCAGTACCCATGCAGGAGTGGTGCTCATGCCTTGTGGCCCTAGCCCCTCTTCTGGATACATAAGGCAGTGCCATCCCGATCCTCCCTCAGTTCCTTCTTACTGCCCATGGCTGTTGTCAGAACTCTTAGTGGTCTCAACCTGTCAACTAGGCTCAGGGTGACTCTTCTGCCTCCTCCAGGAAAAACATGGACGAGCATGGAGCTGGTGCTGGTGTCTGGGATAGCATGGATACCTCTAACCCTTCCCCGGTACCGAGTAGGACAGTTAGAAACCCTGTACTGTTGACTCTGGTTGCAGCCTTTGGGCAGCCGTTGAGGCTGAAACCGACCATTTCCATGTCAGTGGTGTACCAAGCAACTACAGACCTCCTCTGACTTTTGGTTCAGGACTTTGCCAGGGTTGCATCAACTACAGTCCTATTGATTGAAAACCACTGAATCCTCAGGTCTGTCGGCACCACACCCCAATGTTCCCCTTCCTGTGGAAGCAGGACCAGTACCAGGTTCAGTATGGGGGACCTTGGTATTTGGAAACTCCTTGGCATTGCTGCACTCAGCACGACAAATGCGTCCGGGGTGGCTTAGGGCATGCTCAGTATTAGCGGTACCCCTACCATCAGTAGCACCACTTCCTGCCTCATTCTGGGCAACAGACGAGTGAGACCACCTACTAGCTCCCTCTGGTCTTGCTCTGCCCTTATCTCCGGGATCTCTAGGCTCCTCTGCATCTGAGTCAGGGTGGTCATCTTCCGCTCTTCATCGCCTGACTGGCATCAAGAGCCACTGATGAGCAGTGGTCCTTCTCCCTGTGGAGCCTCCACAGTTGCCCTGTCTGCATCCATCAGCCCTGGAACAGGATCTAGCTTTGGCCCAGTTAAGGACCTTGTTTTCATCTCTGGATGATGCTGTGCTACCTGGCTCATCCTCCCTTTTAGTACCAGAGGGTTTTAAGGTGTACTAAGACCTTTTGTGATATGTTGCTGCTTTTTTTGGTATCCAAGCCGAGTTCTTATAGAAGAACATCCACAAACTGATGGACATTTTACAGCCATCTGCCCCTGGGGGAGTCGCCTTCCATATCAGCAATGTGGTACTTGGAGCACGCTGGCTTTGGTACCATCAGTGGCTTGATTACTACCGACAGATGTGTCCTAAACACTGTCAGATTGGGTTATGCTATCCAGCTCCTCTCCACCCTCCCTCCCCACCCCTCTCATGAGATACTACTCTTTAAGCGGTCTGCTCTCCACTGGCAATGAGAGTGGTGGAGGAGGTTCTGCCAGAACACTGGGGTCATAGTTTCTACTTCCAGTATTTTCCAAATCCAAAGAAGAGGTAAGACCCATCCTCAGCCTTTGCAGCCTAAACAAATATATCAGGTACATGAGGTTCTGAATGGTCACTCTATTAACTATCCTCCCTGTGTTGTCTCAGAACAACTGGTTCTTCTTTGAGTGATGGTCCCTATGTGTGTGTTCCAAAAGTGGGTGCACATGTGCGCTGGGCTTTGAAGCCAGACGTTTTTCAGCAGTGGTGTCCGTTGACCTGCCTGGATGTCTTACATCACCACATGCTCCATGCAAGGTTATAAGAGACCGTGTAGGGTGACGTGCCCTCCTACCGCATGGTCCTACCTCTCTTCGTGCTCATGGCTTCTACGAAAATGATGGTCGGTTGTAGATAGGTAGTTCTGTTTCCTTTTTTCTTCTTATTTCTGTAAATATGTTAGTTAGTTAGTGTATATAGTAGCTCCATATGGGGCCTTCCCCGGTCTCTTTATGCCCCAAGTTCTGGGGTTCAAGAACTGCGCCTCATGCCGTCACTCATCTCTTTGAGCAACAAGCACATGCATTGTCTCTACTGCCTGGGCAAGATGCACCTTGTCACCCGCTGTGATATTTGCAAGTCCTTCCTGTCAGGGACCTGTGATGCTCATCTTCTGTGCCTCCGTAAGTTCCTCCAGTTTCATGCAGAGTCTGATCCCAGACCATCGGTGCTGATGACGCACCATCTCTCACTGGTGGGAGTGCTCTACCTTTGGCTTCATGCCCAGATCCATCAGCACTGCCGAGACATGAGATGGCGCACAAGGAAGGTTGCAAGCCCTCTCATGAACACTGCAGTGGTCCCTGTTGTGGATTGCTGCAACACACGGTGTTTCCTCCCTGAGCCGGGTGTGGTTGAGTGAGGCATCATATGATGACCCCACAGGGCTATCTCCTAAGGCAGGGGGCAAGATGAAGCGGAATTGAGATCTGCTGGTGCCTCTGGATCCCGTGATGACTGAGGATCTTGGCTGGTTGTGCATGTGGCCATGGAACGGCCACGTCAGCACTCTACCATGTCTTGTCCCCCCGAATAAGGCAACAAATGGCTGGACCTCATGAGCCACAAACTGTATTCGTCCACAGCTCTTCAATTCCACATTTTTAACTATCAAACTCTGTTGGTGAAGTATGCTTTTAACAATTATACCAAGCTGGCAGAGTTCTTGGAGGATATCCTGCAGGACAAGTGCCAGCAGTTCCAGGCCCTGCTGGATGAGGGCCACCTGATGGCCAAAGTCAGCTGCCAGGTAGACATGTCCTTCCATTCCTTAACCACAGAGGTGGTGATGAATCGTGACATGTGGCTCCAGTTGTTTGGCTTTCCCAGGGAGGTCCAGTCCACTGTCCAGGACCTCTTCTTTGATGTGGACAAGCTGTTCTCCTTAAAAACAGATGAGGCCCTGCATTTACTGAAGGACTCACGGGCAACCCTTCGGTCCCTCAAGATCTGCCACTGTACCAACCCACCTATACCAGGTACCAATCTAAACCGCAGTTCTGGCAGCGCCACCTACCCACTGCACAAATCCATGTATGATAAGTACCAAGAGCCAGCCTGCCGGCTCCCCTGATCCCAGCGGCCATGGCCGTCTGCCATTTCCACACGTCATCACCAGAAAGCCCAATTTTGATGCAATGGTCGAGAACTGCGAACCCCCCATGTCATAGCCTCTAGTCCCCTGTGCCACCTTTGGGGGACATGTTGCCCTATTAGCCCACCATTAGGGCAATATCACCATGGATCAGTGGGTACTGGAGATTGTATGACACAGCTACTTGATAGAATTCAGAAAGCTCCCAATCAGTCAGATTACACATCCCAGTTGTACCTTGTTCACCTCATTCTGTCCAAAATGCTAGGGGCTTAGGGCCTCAAAGTTGCTGCAGGCGAGATGTTAAAATCCTGCACCAGCTGGCATGTGGGAAATTATGAAAGAGTCAAGGCTTTACAACGTCCATTGTGGCATTATGGGAAAAAGTGTATGAGACTCAGGGAAAGATTTGCAAAGTAGGTTTCCATTCCTCTGCAGTGGCTTCCATTGGTAGGAAAGTGTTGCTGGGTTGGTTCCTAAATAATTCCTTAAATGACAAAAGTCTTGCAGTGTATGGAGGGTCTTCTATTTCTGCTAATTATTTGACTCTAATAATAATTAAAATTCTGCTTATGCCATGTCTCCTTATTCCTGTGATTCATTGCTTTCTGCTTCCCATTCGTGGTGAATGAGGAGAGAAGCTGTTCAGCAGAGTGAGAAATTTCTTACCTGATAATTTTCTTTCTGTTAGCAGCTTCTCTTCTCATTCAACCCACCCTAGCCATCTGGTAAATGACTGTAATACAATTTGTTGTAACAAATTGAATTATTTCTCTAAAGGGAGACTTGGAAATAAAATTGTCTTAAAGTTATTTATATATTATATCAGGTTGTTATCTTAATGCTAATAATTGGTTGATAGAGAATTTATACAGCTTTGGAAGAACTAAACTAAAGGAAGGGGCTTAGTACTGCAGCTTCTAGCAACACCATTGCTGCTGAATTCACAGGTGAGAAGTGTTACTTATTAGTGATGACTGAGAGAAACTGCTAACAGAAAATTATCAGGTAAGAAATTTCTCATTCCTACTGCTATTGCACAAGAACGTTTTGTGTGCCAGTATCTATTAAAGTTAAGGCACTCAGATAGTATGCTGATGAGAGTGGTATAAGAATTATGTTTATTTCTGTTCAAAACATTTTTTGTAGCAATCTTTTTGTTTTGGTAATGTAGAATGTAACTTTATCATTATGAACTGATTAATTTTAGAACTACTTCTGTGGAAATCAAGCAAGACATTACCCAGGAAGAGATTGATGAGAGCATAGTTTTCAGGGTTGTTCGAGGTTTGTATACTTACCACAATTATGTTTATTTTTAATTTTTGTTTGTGTCTTCACAACTCATCTAAAAGAGCACTTAATGAAGTTTTTAAAATGATTTCTTTTTTCAAAAAATTAAAAATATGAGCAAGAAATTTAAATTAATACAATAGGTATTACTACTGGCATCAAACATCAGAGGAAAGGAATGCAAACATATGCGTATTTTGCTTTCTGCTTTAATATATGCATTTCCTTTGAGCTTTGAGAGGTTTTTTTTTTGTTTTGTTTTTTTTTGACAAAGGAAAAGCCCAGCACAGGCCCTTGTAGATTAGTTACAAATGTAATGTATAAAATGTTGCTTTCAGTAACCACCTATGAAAGAAATGTTAAGAACCCCATTCATATGACACTGAATTTTAATAATTTTCCCCCATTTTGTCACAGATACAAAGCTATTTTCTTAATGCCGTGTTGGATAGCTCTTTTGGTCATTCTTAATACACTGGATGTGTTCTTGATTTTCATGGTCTGCATATTAAATATTTTGCTTACTAATAAAGATGTCAGTGCACATTTATTGGTGTTCACTGGAAGATTTAATTCATCTATCAATTCCAGTGTACAGACTTTTGAGAGAAGACTTTGCTGTTTCACATTTACATAGACCTCTTCAAACAGGACTACATTAATGCAAACTAGGAACCTTTAAGTTCGTGCACATAGGGTCAACATGAGGGAGTTACAGCGCAGCATTTTGGTGTGCACTGCTATTCACACCCCGCAGTCCAAACTGCAGGGCAATGTTTACCTGCCCTTACACTTCAAGAACAAGAGAACTTGGATGCATGGATGTGCTGTTTAATTAGCAGTGTGGTAAGTGGGAGTTTTTTTGGAAAAAACATCTTCAGGTAAACATTGTTTCTTATATTTCTTCTGGTCCTTAGATATACTTAAAAAGAAGCTAAGTAAAAGGGGAGTTCGTGTTGTAACAGGATTAGGAAAATACTTCCGACAACTGGATCAAAAGGGAGATGGAGCTCTCTCTAAGGCACTCTTTAAACAAGCTTTAATGGCATTTCATTTAGAAGTGCCTGAAGAGGTAAGTCTTGATGCAGCTAATTAAGAGTGAGATCCCAAAGCAATTGTCTTCTAAAAGTTTATGGAATCACTTCTTGCTTTCATTGAAATCTTTAGTTTAATAACTTGTATTTGCTTTTATTGTGGTTTTTGGTACTTCTTCTTTTAGTCCCACATGAAACCCTTTGAAAAAAGTAACATTGAGGCCTTCTTTAAAAATCATAAAGAAGCAGAAAGGACACAACCCATTTTTTTTCTTTTACAAGTTCCCTTTAAAATAATATTTTAAAAAGTTTTTGGAGCCTAATTAAGAGAGAGCTAGTGTACATCCAGCTGATAGGTAGGGTAGGAGAAACTGGCTTAGAAAAAGGTTACTGATTGATTGGTAATTTATGGTGTCTGTATACTAGATTGATAGTTTCTTTATTGCAGGCTAGGCTATTCCATGTATTAGATTGGTGGTAAATTTCCCATTGCCAAAATAGATGTTGATATTATTTTAACCCTGTTAGTTAAGGGTCCCAGAAATTTTCCAGTCTCTTACCATCCAGGAAGGGCAGAGGTCAATTGTATGTAGGGCTCTGATTGCCATTAGTGCTCCCATGACTGCTACTTGTGTTACTGGCCTAAATTCTTGGAAAGAGCCTGGCTTTTATTGCTGCTCTTGGCTTGTTTCTGTTGATCTGAAGGGGAGCTGGATTTAATGATCTTCTCTATAAAATAAAATAATTTCTTGTAGCAGGAGGTGCTGGGTTTTGAGATTGAGTAAAGATAGGTTGGATTTATCAAGTGGTTATTTAGTCCCCAAAATTTTTGTGGGGCATGATTTTGCTGCATCTATGCCAGAGGAGAAGTAGGATTTATTTGCCTCCTAAATAGCAGTGGCATAGGTTTTTAAGCCTTTATAGGTTCTCATTAAGCTTTGGGAATTTCAAAGGGCTCGGGCCCGAATACACACCAAGAGGGTGCAATCAAGCCCTTAGTCCTTGCTTTAACTACTAATGGTCAGTCTGTTTTACATAATAGTTTGTGATTTGGTGAATGAAATTACAGTCTTTCAATAATAATGTGGTTCTTTTATTAATTTGTAATACCTTCTATTATAAATGAGCTGACCAGCTTATGTTAAGACAGGTCTTTTAAGAACTAACTTCGGAAAGTCACTCTTTTAAATTGCAGGATTTTGAGTCTTTGTGGATTATTCTTGATGACAACGGTGATGGTAAAGTCGATTATGGGGAGTTCACTCGTGCCATTATTGGGGAAATGAATGAGTATCGAAAAGAATTTGTAAGAAAAGTAAGTTTGTTTTAATTATTCTAAATATAGGTATAACAATATATATGGGAAAAATTTGAAATTGTTGAATGCCTATTTTTGATTAATAATATTTTAGTTTTGATTTTGTTAAACTGTGCATCTGAAATTTAGGAATGTAAGAATGTTAAACTAATCTAAAGGCTGCATCTCTTTGGCTTGTGTGGAATTTCCACAACTGACAACAAAAACTTTCCATCATGTCATGAGTTGTTAGTGTGCTCCCTATGCTTACCCATTCTTACAGTGCAGTCCAGTGGATAGGACATGGGGTTGGGAATTAGAATAGCTTTCCATTCCTGGTTCTGCCATAATCTTGTTGGTTGATTTTTGGCAAGTCATGTCAGCTGTGTGCCTCGGTTTGCCCTTCTGTCAAATGAGGATAATGATACTAACCTCTTTTATAAACCATTTGAGATCTACAATTGAAAAGCACCGTATGAGAGCAAGATATCACTATTATTTATTTAAAATACCAGTCTGCATGTATGAAAACTGGATAGATAAAGGGATTGGTAACATAATATGGAACCTTTCATTTTTTAGGACCCTTGTTAGAATCCATCTCATATTGTAGTGACTGGAAGTTAAATACTAAGAACAATGCCCCTTTTTTGCGTATCTTTACTCCTAAAAGACCTGGTTCTCCCAGTCTTATACGGAGTCCATACTCTGAGTAATGCATGAAATAAGATTGTATTCCTACTGCTAACACTGTCAATGCAATACGGTTATGGGAGATTTAACTGAGTTCTTTTTCTGCCCCATATAACTGGTTGCAATTAAGATCTAATTACAGAATCTGTTACTGTTGTTGCCAGAGGCAGACAGAACTCAGCTTGATTTCAGATCCGATCCTAGGTTGAATTTGCTGTGTTAGTGGGAAAAAAATTATTAAATTTTGTATAGAAGTAATTGAGAGAAAGTAACTATGGAATCCCACAATATTTTGAGTCAGTTTTCTGACTAAATTGCAGACTGAGATTGCGCATGTAAAATATGTAAGAATTTCATTCTAAGTAAAATCTATTATATTGGACATAAAATATCTGATGTAATTAAATACATTCATATCATAATTTCTGCTAACTTCAGGACCACATTTCCTTTTTATCTTTGTTTAGGCTTATATGAAACTTGATTTCAACAAAACTGGCAATGTACCTATGGTAGATATCAGAAAATGTTATTGTGCCAAGAAACACTCTCGAGTGTTGTCAGGTAATTCATGTAAAAAGAAATATTTTAAGTAGCTAACTGATCTTACTTGTTAGCAGAGATACAATACCTGTTATTATAAACTGTTTCCTAATGGCTTGGACTTGAGGTTGTTAATGAGAATTATTTTGTCCACTGGTCAAAACTCCTAGACACTTGTCAAAAATGATTTAGTTACTACTTAGTCCTACCTTGAATGCAAAGGACTGGGCTAGATAGCCTATTGAGGTCCCTACCAGTCCTATACTTATAGTTGACCACAGAATCATAGAATATGTGTGTCTTATTAGAACTGATGAGGGAATTATAGACTGTCAGCCTAACTTTAATACCTGGAAAGATACTGGACCAAATTATTAATTAGTTTATAAGCACCTACAGGGTAATGGGGTTATAAGAAATAGTCAGCATGGATTTGTCAAACAAATCATGCCAAACCAACCTAATTTCCTTCTTTGAGAGGTTTACTGGCATAAGGAATAGGGAGAAAACAGTAGGCATGATGTATTTTGTTTTTAGTAAGGCTTTGATATAGACCCACATGACAGTCTCATAAGCAAACTAGGAAAATGTGATTTATATGAAATTACTAAAAGTAGATGCACAACTGGTTGAAAGACTGTACTCAAAGAGTAATTATCAATGGTTTGCTGTCAAACTGGGAAGGGTGTATTTAGTGGGGTGCTGCAGGGGTCAGTTTTGGTTCTGGTACTACACTGTATTTTCATTAATGACTTGGATAATGCATGGAGAGTATGCTCATAAAGTTTGTGGGTGACACCAATCTGGGAGGTGTTTGTGAATTCAAAATGACCTTGACAAATTGAAGAATTGGTCTGAAATCAGCAAGATGAAATTCAATAAAGATAAGTGCAAGTACTACATTTAAGAAGGGAAAAATAAAATGCACAACTACAAAATGGGGAATAACTGGCTAGGTGCTAATACTGCTGAAAACGATCTGCAGGTTATAGTGGATCACAAATTAAATGAGTCAACAATGTGATGCAGTTGTGAAAAAGGCTAATACATTCTGGGACATAGTAACAGGAGTGCATAGGTGTGTGCACGGGGTGTGCCGGGTGTGCCCAGGCACACCCTAATGCAGGGGTGTCAAATAGGAAGATACAGGGAGGCGCCGCCAAAATGCATGGATCAGTGCTTTTTTTCGGTGGTGAACAAGAGGCGGTGGGGAATAGTGCAGCGAAATTGACAAGCTGATGCGGAAATAGAAGGAGCTGGCAGATTTTGCTGCGGTGGCTGAAATGACACGCCTGAAAATATCAGAAAATTCCCTGGGTGCACACCCTAATGAAATGTGCTGCGCACACCTATGCAGGAGTGTCATATGTGAGACACAGGAGGTAATCATCCCACTCTGCTGAGCATTGGTAAGGCCTCAGCTGGAGTATTGTGTCCAGTTCTGGATGCCAGATCTTTAGGAAAGATGTGGACACCTTAGAGAGAGTTTGAAGCCATGATAGATCAAAGTGCACTACGGAAGCTTTAGTGTAAGGCAGCAGGGTCCACAGGAACACTTAGTGCGTGGCAAGCTTGTGCGCAGTAGATTTATACTCTGAATTGCTGTAGAGACAAGCCATAAATGTATCCAGGATATAAAATACCTTCTGAATAAACAATTAATATTTTTCTGGAGTAGTGAGTTCACTAATCCTTTACAACTTGAGGTATTTTTACTGTTAATAGCCAGTTTTCTTTTCAGGGGTATAAAACAGAATGTACAAGGTTTAAATCTAATGTTGAAGCAAAAGGACTCCCTACCCAGGTGATGTCCATCCCAAGAGAACAGCCCTCTGTCCATGAATGCCTCTCAGTGACCATATATCCCAAAGCCCTCCTTATAGCATCGCTGCCTGAGCCATCTGTTGATCATCAGAATCTTGTCACGCCTTTGCTGTCCTCCTCTAGGGACAGTGTTGAGAGGAGCCTGGGTAACAAAATGGAGGAAGTAGACTGGTGTACAGGAATTGAAGGGTATGAGCTGTTTAAGAAAGACATATAAAGGCAAAGTTAGTGGAATAGCATTGTATATCAATGAGGAGGTAGACTGTAAAGAAATTAGAAGTGATGGAATTGATAAGACAGAGTCTGTCTGGGTAAAAATCACATTGGGGAAGAAAACTATTAGAGTTTCCCCTGGGATAGTGTTTAGGGTGTGATACAGACCACCAGGATCTGATTTGGACATGGATAGGGACCTCTTTAAGGCTTTTAATGAAGTAAATACTGCTGGGAACTGTGTGATTATGAGAGACTTTAACTTCCCAGGTATAGATTGGAAGACAAGTGCTAGTAGTAATAATAGGGCCCAGATTTTCGTGGATGTGATAGCTGACGGATTCCTTCATCAAATAGTTACTGAACCAATGAGAGGGGATGCCATTTTAGATTTGGTATTAGTGAGTAGTGAGGACCTCATATAAGAATTGGTTGTAGGGGACAACTTTGGTTCAAGCGTCCATGAGCTAATTCAGTTCAAACTAAATGGAAGGATAAACAAATCTCCATCCAAGAATATTAAAGGAACTAATTCATGAAATTGCAAGCCTATTAGCAAGGATTTTTAATGAATCTGTAAACTCAGATGTTTATTGTACCATATGACTGGAGAATTGCTAACATAGTTCCTATTTTTAAGAAAAGGAAAAAAAGTGATTCGGGTAACTACAGGTCTGTTAGTTTGACCTCAGTGGAATGCAAGGTCTTGGAAAAAACTTTCAAAGAGAAAGTAGTTAAGGACATTGAGGTTAACGGTAATTGGGATAAAATACAACTTTTCTTTTTTGAGAAGATAACAGATTTTTTTGGATAAAGGGAATGCAGTGGATCTAATCTACCTAGATTTCAATAAGGTGTTTGATACAGTTCTAAATGGGGAATTATTAGTTAAATTGGAAAAAATGGGGATTAATATGAAAATTGAAAGGTGGATAAGGAACTGGTTAAAGCGGGGACTACAACGAGTCATACTGAAAGGTGAACTGTTAGCCTAGAGGGAAATTACTAGTGGAGTTTCCCAGGGATCGGTCTTGGAACCAATCTTTTTTAACCTTTTTTATTATTGAAATTGGCACAAAAATGGGAATGTGCTAATAAAGTTTGCGGATGACACAAAGTTGGGAGGTATTGCCAATACAGAGAAGGATCAGGATATCATACAGGAAGATCTGGATGATCTTGTAAATTTGAGTAATAGAAATAGGATGAAATTTAATAATGGAAAGTGCAAGCTCATGCATTTAGGGACTAATAACAAGAATTTCTGCTATAAATTAGGGACGCATCAATTGGAAGTGAAAGAGGAGGAGAAGGACCTAGGCCTATTAGTTAATTACAGGATGACTATGAGCCGCCAGTGTGATGTGGCTGTGAAAAAAGCCAATGCGGTCCTAGGATGCATCAGATGAGGTATTTTCAGTAGAGATAGGGAGGTGTTAGTACTGTTATACAAGGTGCTGGTGAGAACTCATCTGAAATACTGTGTGCGGTTCTTGTCCCCCATGTTTAAGAAAGATGAATTCAGACTGGAGCAGGTGCAGAGAAGGGCTACTAGGATGATCTGTGGAATGGAAAACCTGCCTTATGAAAGGAGACTCAAAGAGCTTGGCTTGTTTAGCCTAACCAAAAGAAGGTTGAGAGGAGATATGATTGCTCTCTATAAATACGTCAGAGGGATAAATACCAGGGAGGGAGAGGAATTATTTAAGTTCAGCGCCAATGTGGACACAAGAACTAATGGATATAAACTGCCCATTAGGAAGTTTAGACTTGAAATTAGATGCAGGTTTCTAACCATCAGAGGAGTGAAGTTCTGGAATAGCCTTCTAAGGGGAGCAGTGGGGGCAAAAAACCTAGCTGGCTTAAAAAATGAGCTTGATAAATTTATGGAGGTGATGGTATGATGGGACAGCCTAATTTGGCAATTGACTGATCTTTGACTACTGATGGTAGATATGCCAGTGACCTGTGATGGGATGTTTGATGGGGTGTGTTTTGAGTTATTACAGAGAATCCTTTCTGGGTGTGTAGCTGGTGAGTCTTGCCCACATGTTCAGTGTTTAACTGATCGCCATATTTGGGGTCAGGAAGGAATTTTCTCCCAGGGCAGACTGGCAGAAGCTCTGGGGGTTTTTCGCCTTCCTCTGTAGCATGGGGCACTTCTCCCTTGCTGGTGGATTCTCTGTACCTTAAAGTCTTTAACCATGATTTGAGGACTTTAATAACTCAGTCATAGGTTAGAAGTTTACAGGAGTGGGTGGGTGAGGTTCTGTGGCCTGCATTGTGCAGGAGGTCAGACTAGATGATCACATTGGTCCTTTCTGACCTTAGAGTCTGTGTCTGAGTCTATGAGCCTGAGCCTATTTTATACCTCCAGTATGCCACCTAATGTGGCATGCTGATACACCTAAAAATAAGAAGAAAAAGACAGTTATGAAACACCTGCCAGAAGAGAAGGTGAGCCCTGTGCGAAGGCTGAAGGAATAGCTAGCCCAAGGAGGGTGGACTATTACTTAATTATAATTCTTGGTTTTTGAGATACACTTCAATTGACTACCATCTATTTGCATTCCTATAGAGTAATTTATACTCTTCAACTTGGTTTGGAGTATTTTTCCATTTAACATGATTTGTTGTTAGGTGGTGGTTTGGAGTATTTTTCCTTTTTGCTCCTAAAAAGAACTAACCAAAGAAAGCCATGGGGGCAGTATTGGCATTGACAGGGATAATGGATGTTTTATAAGATTGTCTAATAGCTAAGAACTGTGGTTTAGGGGATTTACTGACTGGATATGTGCTTAGACCACAGACTCCCAGGGTGAAATCCCTGCTCCATTGAAATCCATGAAGCCAGGATTTCACCACAACCGTGGTAATCCATTCAGATGTATATCTTCAGAGGATACTTCTTTTCTATGCTGAAAGTAATTTGGGATGTAATCTTGATCAAGAAGAAATCACTTCATGTGTTACAATCCCAACACTTATTTAGAATGCAAACAATTTCTTAAGATGTTTCTAGAGCTCTGAATTTGTATTGAACTAAACAAATTCACTTAAAGATTAAACTGTCAGTAATTCAGAAGTGCTCTAATAGTGCATCATTCTGTTTTGGAGTCCTTTGAAGAAAAATACTTCTGATCTCACTATCCATTTAAATCTGTTTTGGACTGATGAGGAAGAGGTGGTGGTGGTGTTGATGATGATGATAAATGTGAGGAGACATCCTGTGTTATGAAGATGGGACAGTTCTAGAAGCCTAAATCAAATGGGGGAAAAAAGTCTCCACTATTCAGATTGTATTACCCATGTATTGTAAACCAAATTCTGTTAAAAGTAAAGACAGCAACTGTTTCTTTTCATAAATATATTTTTAAATCAAAATTTTGTAGTTTGCTAAAGGAAAAAATCTTCGCAAACACAATTTTAAAAGTTTATTTTCACTTAAATATATCAAATGCTATATATTGAGTGTTCCTGAGAATGTTTAATGGCAAATAAAATTTTAACAGGTGATGCTACAGAGGAAGAAATTAAATCTTCATTTCTAGAAACACTAGCAGATACCTGCAGCAATCCCGGTGAAGTGTCATATTGTGAGTTTGAAGATTACTATGAAGGATTAAGTACTGGAATTTTGGATGATGAAGATTTTGTTAATATTTTAAAGAATGCTTGGGGAATTTAGAAGTGAAGAATACATAGAATGTCAAAAAACAAAACAAAACAGTCCAAATGAGGAGTAAATTAAATAAGGATTTATTCTTGATATATTTTTTTGAATGAATGTTTCAAATCTGAAAATATTTGAGTAAATTTTCAGAGTGGTATATAAGTTATACATACACCTCCTTTGAACTATGCTAATATTTCTTTTATGTACATTTTGTGTTTAATAAAACTAAAATTTGTAGAAGCTTTATACACTTCCATTTGGCAGTAGGATCACTTCTCATTAAAATACTGTAGCTTATTTTAAAAACAGAAACTAGAATACAACATAGGTAAAAGGGTACATGCAAGAGAGAACTTACTATACATCATAAGTACCAGTTGTATGATATACTGTTGAGAAGCTTTAGATTTAACTATATATATTATATATGAACACTTGTGTTTTTTCTCTAGAATCTGTTGCTTACAAAAGAGGAAATTTGTTTTATGAAATGTGTAGGGCCAGATTCTTCTTGGCTTTTACATTTGTGAGAAGGATGCAAGCCATCTCCCTCATCTCCCCCCAGATTTGGGGAATGGTTCACTATACCAAAAATGCATAGAAAATTAAGAACAGTGCCTAATGTAATAACTTTCAGAATAAAATACAGCTTGTTCTGAATATATTTACTGATCTTCATCAGACACTAACTGACCCATAGATTCTCCAAAGGTTCTAGTGAGATGCTTTTGATTAGAGTTTGGATTTACTGTGCATACTTGCCCTTAGGTTGCAGAAATGTGTTCTAGGACCTGTAATGTACTTCAGGCCTTACAGCCTTTTGCTGAAGTGTTTTTTCAAATAAATAATAGATTTACTCTTTTAGATGTGTGACTTGGCATATATTCTGCTGCTATGATCATTATTTTTGGTTGAACCTTAACAGTAAACTCCTTAGTCAACAGCGATAGGTTTTTTTGTTGGTTTGTTTTCTAAACCTTTCTAAGAAAGCAGCAATCACAACTACAGAAATTAAACTTCTAGTACACCCCTGCTCAAATGTTCCTTACTATTGTAAATATTTAATCAGTTGTGCCTTTTAATAAACTATATTTTGCGAATCCTGAAATGTTTATTGTATTAAGAAATGCAAAATGCCTTATTGATATTTTTTCTAATTATATTTCATAATAGTCTTGGTGAAAGATACCTTTAACACTAGGGCTAATTTAGAATCAGACTGTATATTTTGAGTCTTGTGCTGTTAAAATGTAGTTTGCTTTGTATTTGTCTTGCTGCATTTATCTGTCTTGTGTTCTGTGGGTAACAGAAGTTTCCTCTGTCTGACAAAACTTGTTGCTCACAGAAATTTGAGGACAACATTGAAATTCGTTGGTCTTTAGTCAATATCTTAGGCTGTCTTATTCTACCTATATTACCTTTTCCTTTACCTAATGTTTTTTAACTCATGGCCATTTGCCTTCTGATTGTTAGTTTTGTAGCCCTTGCTCATTTTTAACATCTCTTCTTGCTGTATTTACTATTTCTGTGATTAACTTTCTGATTTCATATTTTAATGTATTGTTTCTGATTTTTGTTTATTTGAACATTTTCTATTTAACCATATTTTATGTAGTTTGTTTACCTCTTATGTAATTGTCCCCCACTCCATTTATTTCCCCTCTCTAATAAAGAAGTCCCTTTTCCTTTCACATTACCCATTGTCATCCTGTGATAATTTACCTATTAATCCAGCTCCTTCCCAAAAATGCCCAAATGAGGGATTATCTCTGTTCTACCATAAACCTGTCCATGTCTACTATTAAAGAAAGAAAAGTTCCATGAATGCTTGCCCTGATGTCAGAATTCCGCAGGGGTTGATTAAAATGTACACTTCTCCACTCCTGCTGGAATCTACCCTTCCTGAAGAAATTTTGTAGACTATCTGTGATAAAATTGTTGGTGTTGCGGAGAAGAGATGGACCCTGAGGCCCCTGCTGTGTGTCATGGGTATGTGATCTAGAGGTTTTACAGGGAAGCACTTATTTATGTGCCAAAAAACACATGCATCAAAATGTAATTTTTATTGATCTTTTAAAGAAATCATCTGTCCCATTAAACTCATTGACTTCATTGGAGTTACAGCAGACATATATTCATCCCACTGCTTGTGTATGTGTCTCAGTGATTTGGGAACTAAATAGGGGTCTACTGCCTTAAGGTAGTAAGCTGAAAATGTTCTTCCTGGTAAACAGCAAAATGCTAGAAAGCCAACATGGAAATGAATATCTATTAGCTTATAGAAGAAAGAAACTTTATTTCCCAGAGAGATTTTCCTGTTTACCGAATTTCACCAAATTGCTAAAATATGTTAGGCAGCCTTGTAGATTACAAAATATATTGACAAAATTGTCTTCTCATGTTAAAAGCATGAGGGAATATTTTGTGAGGAAATCTCCATGTCCTCGTCTTCCTGTGCCCACATGGGAAGGGTAGGTATTGCGCCCAGAAAGCTTTGTGCTTGGTGAATCCCTGATATGACAGCTATCTGTACAGAGGCCCTATGGCTCATGTCCCTTGCAATTTATGTCTTTGTCTTCCTCTTGTCAATGTCTGCTCTCTGTCACATAAATCTGACACTTGAAAGATGAACATAATTCCATAGTTATTTTGCTCACATTTTTTTCTTGGGATCCTGAAGGTACATTCTCCTTGAGAGAGTCATCAACCATAACTACTAAGGGCCAGATTTTAAAAAGTATTTAGGCACCTAAAGATTCTAATAGATACCTACTGGAATTTTCAAAAGTGCCAAGATGCTTGGGAGTTAGGTGCTTAGGCTCTTGACAATCTCATTGGGTTCCTGTTGGAATCTTTAGACTCCTAAATACTTTTAAAATGTGGCCCTGAGACACTGGAGAGTCACATCTCCAATCAAATGATTATGTTCTAAGTTAAGACTCAAGTATCTAATGTTTCATGCTACTGTTTTGTTTTCCAAAAATTCAATTTTATACATCAAACCTGGTAGCCTCTGTCCTCCAATTAAATGAGAAGTCCAGCTTGTGAGTTTTTTGCACTTTTGCTTTTTTTAGCATCTTCTCAGATGTCTCAATGCTCTAGTTCGGTGTGTCCTGGCTTCTTCATATTTTATTTACATGAAAGGTAAAATAGGAACTTTCTGGCTAGAGAGTTGTCTAGTGTAAGGGACCAGGGCATTGGCATTCTGATATAGTGGTTACTGCTGGATTGGTATTGCAGAGTCAAGGGACAGCCATGAGGGGGTGGTTGGCAAGCAGGGATCAGAGTAGTGTGAAAGCCTAAATCAGTAGGCAAGAGTCAAGGTCAGAGGCAGGCCAGCATCAGAGATCAGAAGCAGCTACCAGGGTGGAGTCAGAAGGCAAGAGTCAGGGTCAGAGTCAAGCTGTGGTCAGAGACCAAAGATCTGTGAGCAAGACAAAAGGAGATGAGATCTAGAGCTGCAGCAAGACAGAAGTCTGAGTGGTTGCCCAGACAACTTCCTGGGGCACTATCCAAGGTTAAATAGTAAGTGTGGGGCAATCAGATGGCTGCAGGGTGCTAACACTCTGTCCCCTTTGGGCAATGCTTCCTGTGGTGCCTAATTTCCACAGTGGTCTTTAGATGTGGCTCTGTATGCCCTCCTGGTGGTGATGTGAGAATGTCAGTTGTCCCAGACGCCACAGATCCATACACCTGGTTGCTGCTTAAGGCATCACTCTTTGTTTGTCTTCACATTGTGTGTTGTCAGAAATGAGTGAATCCTTCTCTCTAAAGAATGACAAAAGGAAAAAAGAAAGTCCCCCAGAGTGCTGAGTAAGTGGGAAGTTGAAAATCAGGCAGGAGACCTGTTAAAGCTGCAGTAGGAAGGTGGCAGAGCCCTGTCTCAGTGCAGTAATGGAGCCCATAGCACAAATGGGTCTGTTAGAGAAATTTAATTCTTTGAGTGCTGGTCCATATGTGTATTCCACACGTGGGTGCGCAGAACTGTTTGAAATAGTATCCATCGACACATGTGCATTGTGCTTTAGCCATGTGGTGCTTCTGAGGTCTTATGAGGCTGCGCATGGGTTGACGCCCCTCCAGTTCCCTCTTAACCGCTTCATGGCCAGAGTCAGAACCACTTTTTCCTCTTCGTTATCCTGAACTGCATAGCTTAAGACTGTTTCTAATTCATTGTATATAGTTCTCTATTCGTAGTTGATAGTTAATAGTCAGTTAGCTTTCTGTGGCTTTACCCTGTGCAGGACGTCCCACCCACTGCGGGGGACTACGTCCTGGCAAGCTGGTTTTAAGAACTGTGCTTTATGCCTGCACTCCTCCTCAATCAGCGACGAGCACCAACGTTGTCTTTACTACCTGGGTGAAGCCCACGTTTTCTCCCATTGTTCTTCCTGCTGCTCCTTTCCACCGCAGACCCATGAGTCTGGAGAACTCTGATTCTGTAAGCACGTCATGGAGGAGGCAATGCGCCAGTGTGCACACTTGAGTATGGCACTGGTGGACCCACTGGAGCACCCAGCCTTACCATCGGCAAGCACTTCTCCCACCAGAGCATTACCAGCAGCACCAGCAAAAGCCTGCCATGCTCATAAGAAGTATAGCCATGGGCATAAGTGTGGCTCCCCACGAGAGACCACCCCTAAACGTAGCATTGCCTCTCTGTGCTATGCCGGGATGGGTGAGAAGTCTCATATTGATCCGTCTGCTCCACCTCCCATAAAGTCTAAGGCAGAACACAAGAATAAGCATCGCTGAGACCAACCAGCATTGTCTTCAGCCTCAGTCATTGGACCACCACCTTTGCTTCTGGTTTTGTCCACACCGCTGGATCCATCCGACATCTCATGGCCAGTATCGTGCACACCCAGCCGACTTTCTCTCCTCATGCCTACAGCCAAGTTGTTCTGCCCTATGTGGGCTCCCCGCCGTGGAATGAATTGCCTCAGATCGTACAACCTCCCTCACTGGTGGACAAACCGTTGCTCCTCTGTCAATGTCCTACTCCACTTACGTTGGCGCCACAGGCCCCACAGACTGAGATTTCATTGCAGGACCATCATGCACCACCAGCTCTGCCCGCCCTGATGACACTGCCCTTCTTGGACCTGCCCTCCAACTCTGAATGGTTCTTTGAACTGGACCCCGCCTTTTCACCAGCACATTTGTATAGTCCAGAGCTGCAATGCTTGCCCTGCGCACCAGCGTATGGACTTTCTGCTGAGCCATGGGTCAGATGCTCCTGTTGACCACCAGTATAGGCAGACCCGTATGCCTGGTTCTACTGGCACCCTTCGGACCCCTATTGTGGCTACGGAGCACTGCTGCCTTCTCATCGTCAGCCTTCATCTATTTACACCACTCCACCCTTGGTCTATGAGGAACCCCGAGACACCACCATGCCTCCAGTACTGCGGGAACCGCTGAAACCGTCTGAACTGATGATCCTGATGGGAGCCTCTTCGTCACTGGATGAGACTCTCATCCCATTTTCTCTGTTCCCCTGATGACCATGACCAAAACCAGGACCTCCTGTGTCACATGGCAACAGCCTTTCACCTTCCAGCGGAGGATGTGAAGTACTCTCAGGACGGGTTCCTAGACATCCTTCAAACAGCTGGGCCTTCATGCACCACACTCCCTATCCACAGTGTGTTCCTTCAAACAGCCTGGGCTATCTGACATGCCCTGCCATCCTGTATCCTGACACCCAAATGAGTGGAAAGGCGCTATTGTCCCTGCCAGGGGACTGACTTCCTTTTCACACACTCACCACCAAATTCTCTCATGGTCCAAGCGATAACAGAGCATGCCCGGCAACACATTTTAAGACCAGTCCTCCAGATTGAGTGGCCAAAAAGTTTGACCTGATCAAGTGCAAAGTTTATTCATCGCAGGGTCTACAATTCCGTATTGCCAGCTATCAGGCTATGCTGGTAAAGTATGACTTCTGATCATACTCTAAGTTAGCAGAGTTTCAGGCCTCCCTCCCAGAGGATAAACAAATAGAATACAAGTCCCTTATTGATGAGGGTAAGCTAGTGGCCAGGGTCTCCCTCCAAGTGGCAGTTAATGCAGCAGACATGGCATCACACTCCCTGGCATCAGGTGTAGTTCGTTGCAGGGACTCCTAGCTCCATATTTCTGGTTTCCCTAGGGAGGTGCAGACCACCCTTGAGAACCACCCATTGTTACCCTAAAACTCAGAACCAACAAGGCCCTGTGTTGGCTTGGGTATACTAACAATACCGCTCACCGGCCTTACTTCTATAAGCGGGTAATTAAAGTGGTCTGTCCTAGGGGATTTACAAGAGTTTACTAGGGGTTCCCATTTTAAATCATAGAAAAACTCCGTAGACCTGCCTACCTTGGTTTACTCTTGAGAGGACACAGATACAGCCCTCCACTCAAAGGATTGACACTTAGACAGTAAATTCTTCAAAAACAAATGTCTCTTTATTAACTACTAGTTTTAATACATTTGGATTTTAAATTGAAAATCAATACAATGAAACATATGAAATAAGTCACTTAAAATACTACAAACTATATATGGTACCATATAACACAATTTTTAAAGTTGTAAGGCAGTATTCACAACACAATACGGTAAATGTTCATAACATTGTAGCATGTATTAGAATTAATTGCAGCTTGGCAAAACAAACATACAATGTAGCAGCATATAACATAAAAAAATCCTGCATACACATGTATGTAAGACCAAACTTATTACAATGTAATACACAATTCCCTTATATATATGTATACAATAACATTATATTACAATAATCTACTTAACATTACTAGGGATTACTTTCATAAACTAACAAACATTCTATGAATGTTGAACAGAATGGGTGGGGCTAGAGATAATTCAAGTGCAGGCATCCAGCTTTATTTACAGTCATATGCATCCATTCCTTATTTTTAAGGAAAAATCATACTTCCTTCTTCTCTGGATTTAATCTCTCTGTGTCATCTAAAGCAGTGTTTCTTAACCTTTTAAGTAGCAAGTACCCCCTAACTTCTGAAAATTGTAATAAGTACCCCAACACTCAATTTTCCACAGGATTTTATATTTACAGACTAATGGGAGCCATATGCTGAAGAAGGGCTGAGTATATAAGGCTGTGATATGACAGATATCAGATCTAGTGTGGGTAGGGTTACCACTTTTACACCAGGGGTGCACAACTCAAGTATGTACCTGTGCTAGAGGTGATGTTGGCCAAAGGTAGGAGACTTTGAGTGGCATGCCAATGCTGGGGGATATAAAGCGCCACGCAATGTGCGGCACGCCAAATTTTTTGCCATAGGTTTGAGAGGAGGAAGGGGTGAGAGAGAGAGAGAGAGAGAGACCGGAAAAGAGGGTATGTGTGTGTGAGAGAGAGAGAGAGAGACAGGGAAGGAGGGCAAGAGGGAAGATTGTGGTTGCTCTTTTTCTAAAAAGGGTATGTCTCCAAGAATACTGTGGTGGCAGTGGGTGAAGGGAGTGTTTGGACCTGTAGTTCAGAGATAAAAAGACACAAGGACGTAGTCAGACACATGCAGCAACATGCTGAGACACACCCACGTGCAGGCAGACATGAAGGCATGCACACACACACACAAATAGGCATACAATAATTAAGCATATAAGATTTATTCTTAGTGACTTTTACAAGTGTTTGAAACAAAATAACATGTGAATCATAAAAATTATAGAACAGTAAAAACAATATAACAAACATTTATATTAATAAAACTGTCTAAACATAGGTATCTTTGTTACTGGAACTGATACTCCCCCTCTAGAATTGTTCTACAAATTTGGGACTGGAGTGGACTTTTTGCTAGTTTTAACAAAATAACATAAAAATGAGTTCTTATAAGAGCTGGATTTAATGAGAAACTTGGGCCTGTTTGGATGACATAAGCATTCCAAATCTTGGTTTTAAACTACTTATTGCTACGATCAGATCATTTTCCAGGCACAAACGATTTCTTATTTTACATTTTAGCCCAGTCAAGTGCGAGAAACCGGTCTCACACAAATATGTTGAGGCAAACAGGAGAAGCTCTGTGAGAGCCATGTTTCTCAGCTGTAAGTATTCCCGTTTTGTTTTCTGCCAAAATGCAGGGATGTCACCCAGTCCCATACTCTGCATCTTCTGCAATGTACTGTCCGTGCAAAGCTCAAAAACCTTCATGCTTTCTGGAATCCGTGCTTGTTCCATAGCACTGTCGTTAAATGGATTCAAAATCCACAGGTTCTGTGGATCTTCATGCTCTTCAGCATTAGGGAAATAATGTTCAGTTTGACTCTAAATTTACCAAGTGTTCTTTAATATTTTCTTTCACACCTTCATTCAGAGTGATTTCGTTTTCTTCACAGAATTCTGAGAACTGTGAAAATGAAACAAAATTTCCACATAAAGCTCGATTTTTCCAGAACCTCAACTTTTTTCCAAAAGCTCTTACTTTGTCTTGCAAGATAAATATATTTGTGTTGTATCCCTGAAGCTGAAGGTTCAAGTTTTTGATTTTATCAAAAATGTCACAAAGATAGGCTAATTTGCAAATCCATACTTCATCTTCAAAATGCTTTAAGAATTCAGATTTCATATCTCTGAGAAAGACAGTAACTTCATATCTCAACTTGAACAGGCAATTCAACAACCTTCCAGGTGACAACCACCGAACTTCAGTGTGAAGTACAGTAATATGTTCAGATCCCATGTCATGGCACAGCGATCGGAAAAGATGTGAATTCAGAGCCCGCACTTTTATGAAGTTTACTGTTTTCACGGCTGTTCCTAGCATACTGTTTAAATCTTCATTCAGTAGCTTTGCAGCCAATGCCTGTCTATGGACAATACAATGGTTCCACTTGATTGAAGGATTTATAGTTTTTAAGCGAGCACCAACACCATTTCGTTGACCTACCATTGCTGCTGCTCCGTCTGTGCATACAGACACACACCACTCCCATGACAATCCATTTTTTACAGTGTGCTCATTTAAGATCTTAGAAATGTCCTCTCCTGTTGTTCTTATGTCCAATTCTTTGCAGCCATATGTTTGTTCCTGTATTCCTTGCTCGTCTTCATCATCAATTTATCTGACAAACATCATCAGTTGTACATATTTGGATATATCCGTAGATTCATCAATCTGTACAGCGAACTGTTTTTTCTGGATGATTTTTTCTGAAATTTGTTTAATTATGTCTTCTGCCATGTCATCAATTCTTCTTGTCATGGTGTCATTTGAATGTGGGATGGTTTTAATTTTATCTACTTCTGTTTTGCCAAACATGATTTCAGCAATTCTGAGAGCAGCAGGAATGACAAGGTTCTCAGCAATGGCATGTGGTTTTTTTTGCCACCATGTGTGTGATTTCAAACGAAGCTTGTAGAGCTTGTTTAGGGATCGCAGAGTACAATTTCATAGCAGCACTTGATTTTGTCAAACTTTCGCATTTTCTTTTGAAAAACTCTATTGATTTGTCCTTCCAATCAGGTGCCATTTGAAGGTGCCTTTTCAAAAGAGAAGGCTTCATACAGTGATTAGACAATGTCTCACTGCAAATCACACAAAGTGGTAATGGAGGTATACCTCTGTTTGTTGTAAACCCAAAAGCCAGATAACTGGCATCGTAGCTACATGCTTTATGAACCTTTGAAGATTTTGTACTTTCACTACTGATGCTTTTTTTTTTTTCCCCCCGAAACGTGATCCTCTGGCTCCAACACTTGTTCCACATTTGTATGGGAACTTCTTTCTTCTAAATCTGCATTTTTTCTTTTTAACAAGAAAACGATCCATTTTAACACCCTCACAATCAGTAAAATTAAAACAGTAACACAAGCCCAGTTACATTCAAACACTAAAAGTGGAAACTTAAGCACATGCTTAAACTCTGAGAAACAGTCTTTTTCACCTTTATTCCTGAACGAATGTATTTCTCATAAAGCAGGAGAGTTCTGATTTCTGCAGTGCTGTGTGGCTGTGGCAGATCACAAAACCTTCTGCTGTTTCTCCCCTCCTTCCTCTTCCCCTTCCTCCATACTAGGAGCAAAAGTCAACACCAGCCAATCACTATGGCCTGATGGCAGGGGTCACCTGGTGTTCTCCTCAGACAGGTGTGAACTTTTGAAGTGTGAGCAGACACTAGCAGCACAGAGTGGATAGTAGCACTCCCCATGGCCGTCCCTAGTGGGGGTGCAGGCCTGGGGCAAATCACACTGTGTGGGCCCCTCTTAACATTTTTAAACTGGTAAAATCTAGGGCTGTCATGGTTGTCAATTTCACTACTCAGCTAGAGCAGTGAAATTGACAAGTTTTCTGGGTACCTGGCTTTGAGCCAGAGAGAGAGGCTGCCCTCTGGCCAAGTTGCAGGCGGCTGCTGCCTGGCTGCCAGCCTTGGAGGTGGGCAGAGGAGGCTTCCACGCCAGCTGGGACCCAGGGATGTGGGCAGGCAGCTGCTGCCAGTCTTCAAGCCAGAGCACTGGAGGCTGTCCCTCGGCTCGGAGCCGGATGCGGGTGGCTGCCACCCAGCTGCAAGCCTAGCTCCCAAGATGCAGGAGGCTGCCACCGGGCTCCCCCCCTTGTAGCTGGGACCTGGCGGGACATGGGTGGCTGCTACCTGCCTCCCCCAGAAGCTAGGGGCTGCCATCCACCTCCCAGCAGGGAGCTGTGACCTGGCAGGAAGCAGGCGGCTGCCACGCGCCTTCCTGAAAAGCCAGCAGCTGCCGCCTGCCTCACAGCTGGGACCGGGCAGGAAGCAGGTGGCTGCAGCCTGGCTTCCCGGGACTGTAGCGGCTGTCGCCTGCCTCCCAACTGGGAGCTGTGACCTGGCAGGAAGCAGGGGGCTGCTGCCCACCTCCCCTAGAAGCTGGGGGCTGCCACCCACTTCCCAGCTGAGAGCTGTGACAGGGCAGGAAGCGGGCAGCTGCAGTCCAGCTTCCTGGGACTGTGGTGCCTGCTGCTTGCCTCCCAGCTGAGAGCTGTGACTGGGCAGGAAGCGAGGGGGCTGCCGCCTGCCTTCCCCAGAAGCCAGGGGCTGGGTGGGAAGTGGGCTGCTGCCGCCAGGCTTCCCCAGAAGTCGGCAGCTACTGCCTGCCTCCCCTTCTCTCTGTTTTTCCCGAGTACCCCCTGCCTGTGTCTCGCGTACTCCCAGGGGTACGCGTACGACAGGTTGAGAAACTATGAACTAAAGATCCTTCTGATCTGTCAAGTTGTTCTGTTGTCCCTGTTATTGCTGCTGTTGTGGGTGCTGCTGCTGTTCTTCTGATCCTGCTTCTCCTACTCTGGTCACGATCACCGACACTCAAACCTGTCAGCTCTCTGCCTTCTATATGATTTTTCTGACCTTTTCAGACCCTTTCTGATTGGTTGCTTTCTTAATGTCAATCAATGGCTTCTTCCCACCCTGGGTGAGATCATTTTAGACCAAACAATTGTCCACTATGCTAATTAGTTTCGCCTTGTTTAACTCAGACCTCCCCCATTCCTCCTCCAAGATGGTATCATTTTTAACCAATCAGCTATCTGATATGCTAATTAGCTTTGCTTATTTACTTCAAACTTGGACTTCCCCCTGATCCTCCTCCTTACCTACTGATCCCTCGCTATAGGTATTCGGAGTGATCTTTATTTCACCCCATCATACCTTTGCTATTGATCAGTTTCTTAACACCTCCATTTTGTTTCTTTTCCTCCTCTGACTGATGACATCATCTGCCAGCATTTTGGATTTCTAACTAAAACTTACCCTAAACTATCATTAATTACTACTTATCAGAAGCCTTAAACTTAAAACTAACTATATTGCTATTCATCCCTAAACATCACGATACTGTCACCACTTTTGTTTTTCTGATTGAAGCAGATAAAATCTTTGCTGTTTTTATCCCCCTCTGCTGATGTTCAGCTGTGTGGCTAAATGCTGTCTCTGGTGCTGGTCTCCTTCTGTGAGCTAGAGCAGCTTTAAAAATCTCTTGTATCCCCATTTGATAACCAGAAGCTTTTCAGCAATAAGACCGATGAGTCTTCACTTGCTCAAAGATTCTCATGCCATGCTTCGGTCCTTGGGCCTTTATACTCCAGCTCCAACTCACCACCTGCACCGTGCTTCCTTCCACTCTAGATACCCCACCTGACCTACCTACCAATTCTACTCTCTATGCCAGCAGGAACAGCCCCACAGCCGACAATGCACCTAATGACCTCAATATCTCACCACCCCCACCTTCTCCTTCTCTGTTTTCCTGCAGCACCCCTCCAAACATCCCTTTTGACTCTTCCCTCAAAATACGTGAACCTCCCTTCACTCCTCCTATGGTCCTTCTGGTTGGCTTTGGGGTCTGTCTTGCTCTTCTGAGCACAGTTGGAGCAAGATTACCATTGATCACTGGGTACTGGACGTCATCCACCAGGGGTACATCATAGAGTTCCTCTCCTCCCTCCTCATTACCCTCTCGTGGTGGCCCTAGAGACCCATCTCAACACAACCTCCTCCAACAGGAAGCACACACCCTATTCCAGAAGGGTGCCATAGAACATGTTCCATGCCACTATCATGGTCATGGATTCTACTTCCCCCATTTCCTTATACCAAAAAAAGGGGTGGCCTTCACCCTAATCTGGATCTGCAGGATTTAAACTGGTTTCCACAAGTTCTGTTTCTGACTGGTCACTCTCCCACAGATCATCCCCTCCCTTCCCCCTGGAGCCTGATTTGTGGCTCTTGATATGAAGGATGCATGCTTCTATGTGAACATTCATCCCGTCCATCGCAAATTCCTTCACTTTCTAGTTGGACTCTCCCATTACCAATTCTGAGTCCTCCCTTTTGGGATCGCCACTGCTCCCCATGCTTTCACAAAGGCCTTCGCAGTTGTTGTGGCCTATATGCGACGCCTTGGCCATTCCTTGTTTCCATACCTGGATGACTGGCTTCTGGTTGCGTCGTCCCACAAACATCTCCTTGTCATCATCTGTACACCGCGAGACCTCCTCACCAACTGGGCATCTGCATCAATGAGGACAAATGTACCCTCGTGCCTACTCACAAACTCATTTTTATAGGCATTTGCTTGGACTCTCTTGTGGGATGGGCCTTCCTTCTGATGGGCTGCTTCACTGCCCTCACTTTCCTCATTGCAGAACTGCAGCATTGTCCCCATACATGCCTCCAACAGTGCCTTTAACTTTTGGGACATGGCAGCATGCACCTCCATCACTCCATATGCCTGCCTATACCTACGATGCCTTCAACTGTGGCTTCACTCTGTCTACAATCCACAGACGGATCACCTTTACAAATGAGTCCTCCCCTCTCCCTCAGTTTCGACTTCCCTCTCATGGTGGTGCAACCCATCCAAGGTAATGGCAGACGTCCAAAGCCCCCGCCCTTGGGACCTTAATCTTGTCCTTTCAGCCCTCACCAGGCCACACTTCGAGCCCCTGGTCCCTATGTGGGTTCCATACATGGGTAACAGTGAGCAGTATTCAGTGTGGAGGTGAATACTCTCCAAGAAAGTGATCATTGTAGTGACCATCACCTCTGCTCAATGGGTTAGAGAACTGGCAGCCATGATGGCTGACCCACCTTTTACAGTGTTCCACAAAGACAAGGACTCCCTATGAATCCACCCCAAGTTTCCCCCTAAGTTGGCCTCTCTGATCCACCTCAGTCAAGTCATTCACCTCCTAACCGTCTACCCTAAACCACACACCTTCCTCAGGGAGCATGTGTTACATTCCCTCGACATCCGTCATGTGCTGGCTTTTTATCTCCAACACACCCACGCTTTCTGAGTCTCACCCAGATTCTTTCTCACTATTGTGGAACACTGCCGAGACTGCACCCTTTTCTCCCAACGCCTCTCTAAATGGATCTCACACTGTATCATTGAGTGTTACGCCCTTTCCCGAGTCTCTCAACCTCCTGGCATTACTGCTCACGCCACAAGGGCGCAAGCCACCACATCCGCCCTCCTCGCAGACATCCCATGGCAGGACATTTGTAAAGCAGCCACGTGTCTTCCATCCACACTTTCACTGCTCACTACGCTATAGCCCAGTCAGGTGCAGAAGATGCGGCAGTTGGCCATGCAGTCCTACAAACTATCACTTCTACCAAGCCCTCATTCCCACCTCCACACTGAATACTGCTCACTATGTTACCCATGTGTGGAATCTACATAGGGACCAGCAACCAAGAAGAAATGGAGGTTACTTGCTGTAACTGGAGGTTCTTTGAGATGTGTGGTCCCTATCTGGATTCCAGTCCCGCCCCCCATCCTCTCTGCTATGGGTTCTGTGCCTTTCAGTAAGAGGGACCTGGAGGGTTGTTGACCCGCATAGACTTATAAGACTTTGGACGCCCCATGTGGCCAATGCACATGTGGGTCAATGGATACTACTTCAAACAGTTCCAGTGCATGGCACGCATGTGCATCCATGTTTGGAATCCAAACTTCTTGAAGAACCTCCAGTTACAGTAAGTAACTTCCATTTTTGGCATCCCAGGCAGCTGGCCTTGCTGGATCCGTAGATTCAAGTGATTCTGGAGTGCTTATGGTGTAACAGAGAAAGCACAAGAATACCAGGTAAATGCCCTGATATTTGCCATGGGTGATGCTGGTGATGATATCCTCACTGATGAGGAAAAGAAAGAATACTCCAAAGTGAAAAAGGCTTTTGATGCCCATTTGAAAGGCAGACAATATTATATATGAAAGGGCCAGATTTAATAGGAGGTGCCAGGACCAAGGGGGAAAACAGCTGAGACTTTCATTACTGCAGTTCATAGTCTTAATGAATATTGCAAATAAGAATGTTGAGAGGTGTTGGTATAAGACAGACCAGTTTATCAGCACAGCTTCAGGAAGACCCAGATCTCACACTAGGAAAAGCTATAGCTGAAAGTGAGAAAGCAAGAAACCATAAAGGAACAGCAATGTGACTTACATGCTAGCAGCATAGGGAAGACTGCATCAGACAATATTGATACAGTAAAGAGAAAAGACACAAATATGAAAGGAACAATGCAGGCAAATTTACAGCATAAGAAAAATGCACAACTAGAGAGTTGGAGAGCAAAGAACCTTAATAAGAGAGAAAAGCTCTGGAAAATATGGCAATATACCAGCCACAGTTGGCAACAATGCCAGCAAAAGAGACAGAATATAGGAGATGACACAAAATGGGACATTTTGCAACAGCATGCAGATCCCCGAAAGAAGTGGAAACAATCCAAGAGGGAGTGTTATCATTGTATGACAAGGAGTCCATACTTCTAAGGACCATGTCTTCAACAGAAGATACAACACCTTGGTACACAAACATGAATCTAAGTGGTCAAAACCTTAAATTCTAAACTGATAGTGGGGCAGCAGTCACTGCAGTTTGAAAAAAAGATTATAATCAATCCCAGATAGAGATCTGCAAAGACCAAGTAAATGTTATGTTAGGCTGCTAACAATACATTTGATGTTTGTAGCCTGTTTCTTGGAAAACTGGAGAAAGGAGGGAAATGTTTTCATCAAATAATATATGTAATACAAGGATTGACAGTTCTCCTATTAGGGTTGCCAGCAATATAAGAATTACAGAAGAGAAATTAGAATTCATTAGTGGCAAAAAGCAAAGCATACAGAAGATGTATCCATGTCTTCACAGGGCTTGGAAAGCTGTCAGGGGAGTAGAAAATAAAACTGGTGCCATCATTGATTCCTTTTGCTCTCACAGCCCCATCCCTATACCTTTGCTAGGGAAATTCAAAAAAAAAGTAAAGAGAATGGAAGACATGGGGATTATTTCTCAGATAGAAGAACATGGTTGTAGTACCAAATCCCAGGAGCAAAATCCAGATTTGTGTGGATTTTATCCAATGTAATAAAAGTGTGTGCAGAGAAAGATATGTTTCCCACAGTTGACCAGACATTAGGTCAGTTTTCAGAAGTCAAAGTCTTCTCAAAGTTAGATGCTCCTGCAGGCTACCGGCAAATCCCCTTGCTACATTCATCACCCTGTTAGGAAAGTACTGTTTCTATCATCTTCCATTTGGCATGTCTTTAGCATCAGAACATTTCCAAAAGAAAATCTTTTGGATTATAATGTCAGGTTTGCCTGGCATCCTTTGCCATGCAGATGATGTGTTGGTATATGGCAGAGAGAAAAATGAACATGATGAGAAACCACGTGCAGTTTTAAGATGCTTCCAACAAGCCAGCCTCAACTCATTTGGGAAAATTCTTACCAAAGTTAGCTCGTGTAACAAAACCCATAAGAGATCTCCTTAATGGTCACAATATTGCAACAAAACACATTTAATAAAATAAAATAACTACTGACATTTTCACCTGTTTTGGCACAATATTTGGTAAACTATCCAACACAGTAACAGTAGACACATCTTTCTATGGGTTTGGAGCAGTTAACACACAAGACCAGACAGGAGACTAGAGACCTGTTGCATTGATATCAAGAAGCCACACAGAATCTGAGCAGCAGTATGCTTAAGTGGAGAAGGAAACTCTAACAATCATTTGGGCCGTGAATGGCTCATCTGTGCACATCTGTTTGACTTGAATTTTAACGTAGACAGACCACAAACCCTTAATGGCATTATTGATTTCAGTGACCTTCCACCTAGGTTTCAAAGATTTCAGCTGTGGCTGATGCAGTTTTCTTTCAATTTTGAATATGTACCAGGGAAAGAACTCATAGCCACGGACATTCTATCTAGAGTTCCAGTTGAGCAGCCACCAACGGAAGAAAATGCTTGAGAGACAGAGTCAAAGTTTATTTTGACCTTGTTCTGGCAGCAATTCATATCTGCCAGCCAACTTCAGCAAGTAAGGGATGAACAATTAAAGGATGAGGCTTCCCAGAAACTGACTCAACTCTGCCAAAGTGGGTGGGATCGAAAGCATTTTGCTCACTTTTTTTGGGCGCTTCTGCACCTGCTGTCTGGTGGAGGCAGAACTCCTAAAGCCTTCCTCAGCATGGTGTCTCTCTGACTTCACCAGCTCTACATCTCTACAGCTGTGCCCATCTTAGCACAAGAGACATGTTAAGATTGGCAGATAGCTCCTTTCAATATAACAGCAGTTTCACTTCGCAGGGGTTTGTGAGACTTCCTCCCCAAGCTTTCTCCCCAGTTCTGTTTGGTGATGTTTCTCACCTCTGCAGTTGGGTTTTGAGTTGGACTGAAACTGCTTAACTTAGGTTCAAAACTATAAATCCATGACTTTTCCATTCTCCCCTGAAAAAAGCCTGGGTTCACTTCCCTTATCTTTTTGCTGTATTTGTTTGGTGGGAAAAAAACACTAGCCAATCCCTCTGTTCCCCTCCACCTCTGATATCCTTTTTGGAAGGAGAGGGGTTTTGGCCAGTTGTCTCCCTCCCCCCAACTTTTGCCCCCTCAGAGGTAGTGGCTGGCCTGTTCCCCATGTTCTCTGCCTTTGAGAATTTTGGCCAAATCCTCCTAGGAGACTGAAACTTCACTGTGACACCCCTGGCTGCACCACACATCAACTATGAAAATCTCAAGCCATTACAGAAGAATATGAGTTAAAACAAGTGGAAGCAAGAAAAGCTGGCTGAGACGCCTCTCCTGTAGCAATATATCTTTTTGTTACAACCTCTGTTAATTAAGTGAATATTTAATGCTTTCTATTATTCACTCTAATTTTGGGATCATATTATTTTTCTTGACATGAATTAAATCCTGCAATCAAGCTGATAAAATGATTTTTGTCTTATAAAACTCTCTAAAGAATTTCCTTTGATGACAGTGTTTGCACTGGTGATGACAATGACTGCAAGTGGCATTCATGAATGCTGCAATAGTTTCTGCTTTTTAGGCCAGTTAGACCTTTTTGGATCCCACTTTCTCCTGTCTGTCTTTCAGGACCAAATGGAATAGCAACTGAGATTTGGAAGCTTCAGGCTCAAAGTGCTGATCTAGCATTCCAGGACTTACTTCATCCAGTGTTCTCAGGATAAGAGGATTTAAGGCACTTGAATGTCAAGCCAATGCTCCAATTTCACTCTTTTTAAATAGCATTTTGGAAAAGGCTGATAAAGCAAGACAGTTTATACCAAATTATATTATGATACTGTGCTTTTCATGGGTTTAATAGACTTAAGGGACAGGGAACAATTAGTGTTACATAGTTTCAAAGTGACCTTAGGGAAATAAGTGAAGTTTTGGATTTAAAAAAACAAAAAAACAACAACTGGAAGCAGACCCTTTCTGTACTGGCAATTAGCTTTCCACCCTCTTTGTGGCATTTCCTCCATTTTCATCCCTGTGTCTTTTTCCATATTGCCTGTATTTCTGGTGCCCTCTCTTAGCCCGTTCTACTGTGCATCTTCTCTCTCCTCCTTCAGAGCTAACTTCTTCCATAAACAACTAAGCCTAGGCCTTCCCTTAGAAAATGTTAACAAAATAACACCAAACAAACAAAAATAATTTGTGGGGGTGAGTGGGTGGGAGGGGAGAACTAACAATAGGCCTGATAACTTCACTGCTTATTCACTTGCTAGTTGTTGCTTCCCATCCCTTGGAACTGATCCAACTCCCATTGAAGTCAGTAGACTTATTGACTTCAGTGGGAGATGAATCAGGCCCTTTGTCTCTGTTCTTTGGGCTAGTTTGGCCCTAGTACTACACAGGTTCATGGAGTGATGGTAGAGGGAGATTGCAAAGAGCACATACTTCACAAGGGCCAGGAACAACCTAAGACTTTGTGTTCCAGGTTTGCTCCCTGCTGTACCCTCTAGGAGCCAGATCTCCCCAAATGGGGCAGGGAGGAAGTGTGGAAATGTTTTATTCTTCTCCCCCTCAATAGCCACTAGATCTGATCAGCAACAATGAAGGGGATACACAGTAGCAGTGGTGCAGCATGCACACTCTCCCTGCACATCAGTTGGCACAGTTTCTCTCTCTGGAATGGTGTAGCTTTGCATTGCCACACAACACAGGATTATTTTCAAAGTACAAAATCTGGCCTTTTGCGTTGAGGTTAATAGGCTTTGTGTTTCTACTGGTTTGTAAAATACCTAACACACTTTTAGCACTATATGAATGAATAATAATCTGGTTTTTTGAAACCCCGAAAGAAGGCCCAATAATACTCCACCTCAATTGTGATCAAGCGTATTTTTTTAATGGGGCAAAACATGGGACAATATGTTCAAATAAACCATGAGGCCAAAGAAACCCATATTGTCAATGTATTGTACTGAATACTAAATACAACTTGTGTTATGGTAAAGTAGACCCAATAAAAATGTGTTTAAAAAAGCTGCACCAAAATATAATTAGTTTAACAGGCAGATTCTTTTATTAGGCATTATATTTAAATGTGTCTGTTTTTATGTAAGAAGTTAGTTTGGTATATAATGTATTCATTTAACAGAGCCATTTACAGATCGTTTTTCTATCACAGTTTATTTTTGGTGCATTTGATGGCATATGGACAATCTTTTCTCCTTCTCTCACTGAATCATATTTCTATGGGATTTTAATATGAATATTAAGTCCTGTTACTCCATGATATGGTATGAAGGCATGTAAGCCACCTCCGCTTCAAAGTTACCTCACTATAGTTCCCAAGGTGTGGGGCATGCCATACTGTTGCAGAATCATGGCATTCTAATAAAAAAATATCACTACGCAATCTGGCTTCCCCTATACTGCTTTCAAGGTGTAGGATTTTTATTATTTCTTGCTGCTTTATTTTTACCTGCTTTGACTTTAACGAGGCTCTCCGTAGGATGGAGAGCTTCAAGAGCTCTTATTCCATAAGAGACTACGAGAAAGCACTTGTTACCAAGTGGGGATTTTCTTCACACTCTCTTTTATACTTAAATCACTGATAGTTACCCTCCCCCTCACAATACTTTTCCCCAAAATGAATTAATATCTCATAATAATACCTCAAACTACATAGCATCTTTCATCTAGAAGGAGAAGCATACAAGGTGCTTTACACACTACTAAGGTTAATTAACTCATTAGTATTTCTTTTTGATTTAATTCCATTTCTTTCACCAAAATAAAAGGAATATTAAAAGAGAGTCTCGTTCATTCCTAATAATTATGAACACGAAACTTTCTGCATTCCTTTTTACTGCAAGGACAAGCTTTTAATAACTTCTTATACTGACTTGCTCTCTTAGATTGTACAGAATATTTGATTGCAATAGGTAATATAGACCATAGATTCATAAGGCATACCAATGGACAGCTGATAGGTGGAAGTAAAAAGTTATATCATAAAGAAAATTCCAAATGATAACAGCCTTGCAACTTACAGTTGATTCTATGGTTTTAATCACAAATTCAGCCTAATTTCTAACACCGTCTTGTTACCAGGAGAATTTAGAGTATGGGGTTAACCCTAAAAACTGCTGGGGTGGTGGTCCGCCCTGTTGGAATTTTCGGGGAAAGCAACCTGCCTTCCCTTGAAAGGACACGGATGCAGCTTTCCGATCGAGATAGGATACACATGCTGTGATACTTTGAAAATAGATATATTTATTTAGAAGTGAATGGTTACTTTAAGTAGACTGAGATAGAAATCAAGGATGACTTGTAACCATATAACAATATACTCAATATTCTTAACACTATATAATTTAACACTATAATACTTAATACTATAATACTTGACATTGTTAATCTAACAATAATATACTTAACACACTATATAAACATCTATACTTAAACATCTATCATCCAGCAAGTGTGAATCAGGTGGTTGCTGGATGCTGGGTAGAGAAGGAGAATCTTACTCACACCACAAGCATCCAACTTTATTGACATTCAGATTTAGGTGATCTTTACTTACACAACCTTTAAAACATCCCTCTGTTCATCAGGGAAGGTCCTTCTTCTCTGTCCAGAGACTGTTAAGAGAGTTACCTCAGGCTCAGACACAGAGCAGGGACTCAGTTAGCCCATTTGCCATTAAGCCCAGAACCACCTACACAGCTCTCAAACACAAGGATCACCTTAGGCTCAGACACAGAGCAGGGACTCAGGCCTGGTCTACACTTACCTTCAAATTTGGCGGCAGTTGACAGGAGTTACATATGCTACACAGAATAGCTTGCGTAACTCCTCTTTTACGCAGCGTCTTCACTGCACTGCGCCACTTGAGGGGGTGGTTTTAACAACTGAGCAGGTCTTCACTGCTCAATCGATCCAGATAGATCGATGTGACAGTGGCGAATTTGCCACCGTCAGTGAAGACATACCCTCAGTTAATCTGGTTGGCTGTAAACCCAGAGGCACCCGTGCGACTTTTTAACGGAAGGATTACCTTGGTTTAGACACAGAGTGGGGACTCAGTAAGCCTGGATGTCTAAAGCCTAAAGCACATCTTTGCTTCAATGATGCTCACCGCTGTTCAGATGTTTTTGGGACATCACAATGATCTTGCCATGGAGCTCCTTTCTTTGATGCAGGTTCTTTCCAGCTCTAGATCTTGTGATTTTAGCTCTCTTTAGGTGGTCAGCTCCATGAGTTCAGCTCTCTACAAAGCTTAGCTTGCTGATTGCGGGCTTTATATACAGTTTGGTCACCCAAGCTCAGCCAATCAGCTTGAAGGCCACCTAATATGCTAATTAGGCTGTGCCTGCCATGTTAATTTGGTTCTGATGTAAAAATACTCTAATCCAATAAATTAATATGCTGAGTTATATGCCAGGGAAGGGGGGAGGAGGAGTTAAGGTAGGCGTGAGAATGTCAAAATGAATAGGGGAGGGACTAGAACTGAGGAGGATGGAATCCCCCTTCCAACTGCCATTCTTAACTGTCACTTGCTGGATTTTGCTTATTACTAATCCTTATCTAAAAATCCTATTCTTAAAACTAAATCACTATTCTAAATGTTACAAAATGTCCTCATACTGATACCACTTTTTTTAATTATCCAAATATTCAATCCATCAATCTCAGAATTTTTAAACCCCTTTTTGAGGCTTTTCTACAAGCCTTTATTTTAACATTCTTTTTGGCCATTTAGACAACTAAAGCAAAAATCTTTGGCTACAACCTAGAGGTATATAAATATGAGGAGAAAATATTGGGAACAATCTAGGCAGTAGAACAAAAATTGGCATGATAGGAAATAACTTATGAATCTAAAACAATGAAGGATGGTGATAAAGTTTTTTTCTGTTTTAATGAATCTGTATTATATTAACTCTATATTGTGAAATTGAACTCATCACTGACAATGCAGGACCTAATTATGCTATCCATCTACCACAAGATTGTCATAAAAGACAAAAAAAAAATTCCCACATGTATTTTAGAATATATTGTAGCTAAGCAAAGAACTGGGTAGATAGAACTTAAGTACTTATTGATTCTCTTAAACAATTTTTGAAAACTAATGTTAAGAGCCTAAATCAGTACATTTTAAAAATCGTTCAGTAATGAACTTGATAAATGGTCACATTTTTGCAGGGTTGAATGTAGTATTTCAATTAATTGTGGTACTGCTAACTTTTAAACTGAAGCTTTTTTCTGGGTGAGGGTCAATAATTTTTTGTAATCTTTGCAGTAGTGAAAACAGTAGTTCAGGTTGCAACTCTGCTTTTATATAATCCCTGTTTTCACTCTGTCTTCCACAAATTTTCTTCTTTTAGTGACAACCCAATTATTTTTTATGTTATTGTTATATCTTACTGTAGGACCTAGGAACCTCAGTCAAGGACCAGTTGTGCTAGGCGCTACACCAACAGGTAACATGGGAGATAGTCCTTGTCTCATAAAACTTAAAATCTGGGTATCAGAAAGGACACAACAGGTGGAAGAAACAAACAGGGATGGAGGACTGGTATGCTGTTAACAATACAGTGAACAGAGTTTAGCATAAAAGTAGAAGTCTCAGCTTGCCCCTTACCTAAAAAACTGAGCAAGTATGTTCATTGTTGTATGTGTAGACAAGACACAGACATTTTCTAAATGAAATATCAAAATAATTTGTTTTATGTAGCTGTGGCCGGCCTGACATGAGTAATAAACACTGGAGGGAGGCTTCATTTCTTGGCTGAAAAGAGAATGTTTGTGCTAAATAAGATAAGTAAATTGGTCAGTAGGCTAAAAAGAGAGAATGTCTGAGCCAGCTAAGATAAGAGTGAGAATACCCAGGGAACCAACCAGTTACTAACAATGGACAGGATAATTTAGGAATAGAGAGATGAGGTAAAGAGTGGGTTGATCATGGACAATACATAGACAGAACATGCTGCACAGCGATTGGGTCCTGCAAAGTAACCAAGACAATCCCAAAATGTGTGATGCAATGTATAGTAAATGCAATGTTATGTGTAAATATATATGAAGAAAGAGATTTTTGGACATGTGGTATGCCCTACCCTCACCTGGTACGCTTGAGTCTGATCAGCTCAGTGTAGGTTTGCTGTATGCCAAATAAAGGAACCTGAGTGGTGAAATCTGGAGTAGAATTGAGTTTTTTGGATCCCAGAAAACTGGCTGAAGTGTTCTCCCAGAACTGTACAAAATGTTCTGGATAAGCCGAGTGGGAAAAGGTCTTGGGAGGAACTCCAGTATTTTGAAAATGTCAGTTTGAAATGTTTTGACCTTTCTGAAATGTTTTGTTTTTCAACCAAAACTATGTACCAGATTTGACTCAAATTTACAAATAGCTTCAGTGTCCTGAAAAATTATTTTTTCAGCAAATTTACTATTCACCGAAAAATTTTCACCCTGCTCTAGTCACAACCCATGCTCCTCATTAGCCATCCCAGTAGCCTGCTATAGACATTGAACAGGTGACAGCATAGACCTCTGTGGCACCCTGCAGCAGAGAACCATTGGGTAGGAAGAACAATTGCCTGCAACTACCCTTCTGGGCTCACTCTAGAAAGAAATGAAGTAACTCTATCCATCACTCCTGGGGTTCAGAAACAAGTCAACAAAAACTCCTGTTCAGTGTTGTCAAATGCTTCTGAAAGTTCTAAAAGAATTAGCATGGATATATTTTCATCCACTGCTAGGTAGAGATCAACTAATGCAACCAATGCAGTTTCAATCCTATACCCAAGGCCATCACCTGGTTTGACCAAAGTCAAGGAAATCTGAGGACACAAGAAAATAACTTTCTCCATAGTTAGAGATGGTATATTAGTCAATAGTTAGCCAGACTGTCACTGTCAAGAGTTGGTTTCATGAACAGTGGCCTCATAACAGTTTCTTAAAGAACCATTGGAATCCTGCCATCCTGTGAGGAAACAGACAATTGCAACCAACAATGGAACCAGAACTTCCCCAATAACTTTCACCAGCCAGAAAAGACAAAGGTCCATGTCACAGGTTATTGAAGGAAGCCATCCCAGCACCTCTGTCACCTCAGTAAGCAATACTGAAGCATAAGCAAGACTCTGTATTTGTCTCCTTGAGAACACTCCTCTGTTCTTCTTTGAGTGCCTCCTCATGTCCATTCCACTATAGGTGTGTGCACGCCTTCGTGCATGGTTACCTGGAACTTTTTTCCTCTTAGCAGATTCCGTAGGACTGGCTCTGGCGCCCCTGAAGCTCCATGCACATGCAGAAGTATATGAGGCGCTGCTGGCCCTACGCCCCCTCAGATCCTTCTTTCCGCCCGTGATGGTTGCTGGAACTAGCTGTGACTCGTCTGTGCCTAGGGTAGCCACCTAAAAATGCCAAGGTCAGGGCAGGCTGCAAAAGGAAAGCAGATTCTCCCAGCACTGGTGGGTGACACTGAAGTCAGACTTCCCAACCAGCCACCAACAATGCTTCTGATTCCCCACACTGGTTATCAAGAAGCCAAAATAAAAATATACACAGCCCCCTTTACTGCATTTCAGTCTCTGGCCCCCAATCAACCACTAGGTCCAGTAAAGAGACCTGTTATTTAAAAAACTATGCTCTTTACCAAAAAGGTTTCTCCTGACCCCAGAGGGTCAGCCACAGTACCAAATCAATATGTTTGGATCTTACCCAAAATATCACACTGCCACCCAATCGTTTAGTAACTTAAACTAAAGGTTTATTATAAAAGGAAAGAAACAAACTATAAGAGAAATGTTAAAGGATTAAAGCAATCACATACATACAAATAACTGGAAAGTCCATATATATCAGGTTTCTAGTGGAATTGTAGAGTTTGCAGGCTTGTATAGTCCCTCTGGTATACATCCAGTACCTGGATGGGTCTCAGTCCTTTGTTTCACAGCTTCAGTTCAGTTATAGTTGAGTTGATCCAGAGGTAGGCTGAAGTCTGAAGACAAAATGGATGTGGGGCAGCTGCCTTTTATGTCCTTTGGCTTTTGCCATGCTGCTTGTGGAACTTTACAGGAATAAGATGGAGTCCAGAGTCACATGAGTAAGTCCTGGTGACTCATCAGGTATATCCCTGGCTTCTCCCCATGGGCCCATTGTACCTGTGAATTTCTTAATGGGCCATTAAGCAGGCTATTGCTGCAGCCATCCTGTCTGGGGTGTCGCCCAGAAACACAGTACAAATTGAAATATAGATACAAACATATCCATAACTTCCATTACATATGAACATAAACATTATCATCTTACTTAGCACATTATAGCCTTTCTAACGGTACCTGACATGGCATATCTCGCATGAATTATTATGATTTTGACATACTGACGTTTAATAAATGCCTCCCCCCAATCCAGCCAGCGTGACACTAGCCTTGCTCTCAGCAAGTACTATTTCCCTTGTTTGGACTTGTTTGTTATTCTAAGGTAGTTTTAGTTAGTTAAGTAGTTGTTAAGTGTTGTTAAGTGTAATTAGAGATAAGGCAAGTCCCTGCGGGGACTTTGAGTGGCCGGGCTATGCCCCGGTCACCGGGATTCAAGCCGTGTGCCTCCTGCAGGAAGGCCTTCCTGCTCAGCGACCCCCACGACCAGTGCCTTAAGTGCTTGGGGGAAGCACACAGAAAAGAGAAGTGTAAGATCTGCAGGGCTTTTAAACCAAGGACTCAAAAAGACCGAGAAATCTGGTTGAAAGCCCTGTTGATGGAGGTAGTGCTCCGCCCAGTGTCCAAGCTGGCCTGCTCCACCTCAGCACTGAGCGTGACCTCGGTACAGAGCACACCACCAGCACTGGACTTGACTCGGCACCACGCAACATCACCGGCACTGAAGAGGAAGAAGCAGTGTGTGGTGCGCGGACACTCCCCTGCACTGTTGGTACAGGCAGAGTCAAGTACGGAGATGCACTGGACCCGGTCTGTCGAGTCTTCTCCGGTGCCTGCATCTCCGGTCAGGGAGCCTCCCCAGATTCCTGGGAGTGGGAGAGTGCCCCTGCCAACGCCGTCGACACCGGAGGCTTTTCAGAGGCACGAGTCTTGTTGGCCTTGCCTATGCCAACTCCACCTCTCCTCCGCCGAGGGAGAAGGGGCTGGTGTCACGGGGGAAACCTGCATTGGGTCCCACTGAATGGCGGTGGAGATCCCTGCTATGGGAGGAAGATCTCCTGCCGCACGGTCTCCAAGGGTAGAGCAGAGCCACTCCCCCAGCAGTCGCTCCAGGTCAGTGTCATCGAGCCGACCTGCTCCGGCACAGGACATGGAGTCTCCTTCTCAGCACCGATGTCAATCCCCAGCACCAGAGGCAGCGCATGCCAGGAGGCGGCACCAGTCGAGGTCTGCCAGGTGGTGCTCGGACAGCTCCCGTTCCAGATCCCCGGCACTGTGGAGTTTGCCCATACCTAGATGGCGCAGAACCCGGTCAACATCGGAGGACCAGGCACCGCGCAGTCCACAAAATGGAACTCAGTCACCGGAGTCTGGCTCGGCATCGAGGAGTTCGGAGCGGCACTGACCTGAGTCACCAAAGATGTCTGCAGGGCCGCAAGGCAAGCGGCAGCGGAAATCATCGGTACCGAGATGACACTCCGGTACCTCTAGCTCTTCGGAGCACACCTCCATTCGTTGGCATTGCTTGCAGCGATGGAGGCAGTCCTCATTGTCCTTCAGGTTGGAGGTGTTGAGAGGGTGATCCGCAGCATGGAAGGGCGCCCGGGACCAAGGACGTACATGGCACTGCTGGTCCAGTGACTTGGGGTCTCCCAGGGGGGACAGTCATTGGGAGAGCCGATGCCCTCACAATGTGTCACAGCCTATGGCACAGTCAGCCCCGAGTTGGCCCCAGGGTCAATGGCCGCAACAATGGCCTTATTGGGCCCCATGTGGTATCCAGATGGGGCCGGGGCCCCAATACATTGTCATTGGGGGTGCAGTCCGTGCCTCTGGCACAGGAGAAGGCCCATAGACACCACTCCTCGGATGAGGAGTTGAACCCCATGGAGGGACCCTCAATGGGTGCAATCCTTTGCCAGGAGGGGGCGCACCTGCAGGATGCACCTCGACAGTCCTCTTCCTCCTCATTGGTTGAGGCAGTTGCCCGGGACCATTCGGCGCCACTAGAGGATTTCAGGGCACACCAGGAGCTGCTCAAGAGGGTGGCCTCCAACTTGGGGATGGAGGTGAAGGAATTAGAAGAGGCCGAAGATAATTTTAATATTTAATGTGCTGGCGGTGGTTGCTCCAGCAACAGTGGCTCTCCCAGTCCACGAAAGGATCCTTAAGATTGTAAAGGCCCTGTGGCAAACCCCTTCCTCGGTCACCCCTACATCAAAGGTGGCTGAGAAAAAATATTATGTCCTGGCCGAAGGGTTTGAGTAGTTGCATTACCTGCCTTGTTGGTAATATATACAGGCCCCACCCACCTGGGACTAAGCAGGTGTCCTTTTTTCTGAAAAGTACCTATACAATACCTTTTCTCCAATTTCCCACTTTCTCTCTTTCAATTTGTCCCCCAATCGTTTGTCCGTAGATTGGATGTTCTTTTTCAACTGGTGTCCCAACTGGTTTTGGACATCTGAGATGGTTTCTAATATTTTTCCCACAAATTCCTTCACCTTCAAACAAGGTTGGAATTCGTCACCCTGCCTTCAACCCACCAGAGTTCTGGAGTGTGTATTGTTCTTCCGGTGAATACCTGGTGTGGAGTGAAACATGGGACCCAAGTGTAGATCTAATTGCCATCAAAATCAAAAGTAACCTGAGATCCCAACCCTTACCCGACCCATGCACCAATTTACGCAGACAGGTTTTTAACATACGGTTAGATCTCTTTACTAACCCTGATGATTGTGGTGACTTGCTATGTGGAATTTCTGTTTAATTCCTAAGGCCTGGCATAGGTACTTTGTAACTTCTGCGGTGAAATGTGGACCTTGATCCAAATCCATGTATTTCGGCAAACCAAAACGAGAGAAGCCTTCATTTAAGAGAACCTTGGTGGTAGTAGTTGCAGTATTGTTTGTGATGGCATAAGCGTCAATCCATTTACTGAAGGAGTCAATAATCACCAACACCTATTGTTTATTGCTCTCTGTTGGAGGCAGGGGGCCAATATAATTGATTTGGATTCTTTCCCATTGTTCTACTATCGACTGGTGTTTCAGCGGTCCTTTATTGACCTCAAGTCTATGTTGTTGTGTTCAAGCAGTTGTTTATATGTTCTTCAATTTGTTTTGCCATGTCTGGCCACCATGTTACATTTTTTAATCTTTCCAAGGTTTTCTCCTTGGCAAAATGTCCTTGCCGATGTGCTAACTGTATTAATTCACATAAACACAATGGGGCTAATAATATTGGGGTTTCGTCCTGTATATCATCCTTGATGATAAAAACTATCCCATTACAGTCCTCATATATCTTTCAGTCCTTGATATTTCCTTTCTGTAGAAGATCCTGGATTTCAAAAACTTTACTTTGCATTTTGGCTATTCCCACTGGGATATCCTGTTTATCTAGTCTGTTAGTGCATATGTGGATTTCTTTGCAGGATGCAGTCAACATTGTCTCTGATCCCAACTGCATAGCTTCCTTTGCTAAATTGTCCACTTGACTATTTAGTGAAGCTTCCATGGAGTTCCTCTTTTGATGCGCTTCCCAGGTCTTTCTGTTGCCAATTCCCAGGCATGTAGGAGGTATTTCCCGTGAGTAACTGGTTTTCCTTCTCCGGTCTTCAATCCTCTCTCTAACCACACTGGCAGCCAATCTGTTAATTCCCTGATTGTCCAATCAGAATCAGAGGATATCCAGAATCCCTGCTGAGGATCTGACTCCATCAATACAGCCAGGATGCCACCACCTCCACAGCCTGAGCCAAAGGAGGACACACTTTTCCCTGTAGTGTCTACCCATCCCTCTTATGTATGGCTGTGTATGCTGCTTGGGGTCTTCCCTCCACATATATGCAGCTGCCATCTGTGGCCCACACCTCTAGACCTCTCGCTGTCTCTTCCATTGATTTTCCCACGATAAATGGGGATTCAAAGTTTCTACGTTCTTCTACTGGTAATGGGCATTCGTGTTCAGCTCCCTGTGCTAGAAAAGCATAAGGAGATAATGCCTCCTGCTTGGTTTTCTCTATGGAGACTTTTCTGTTGAGCAAGGTCAAAGTCCAGTTAGCTAACTTGGGATTAGATACTCTCCCCTGGTTAGCCTTCCTGGATAGCATATACTTCACCGGGGTATGGGAGGTACGCAAGACTACAGGAGACAGACCGATAATGTATTCGCAATGCTGTAACGCCCAGGTCAATGTGAGAACCTCTTTTTTGCATGCTGTAAATTGTTTTTCTGTCTCTGAGAGATTCCTTGAACCATAAGCAATGGGTTTTAACCCTGTCCCAGTGTCTTGGCACAGGATAGCACTTATTCCTCCTGGTGTTGTGGCTAATTGCAGGATGAAGAGCCCACCCTCCTTTGGATATGCCAGTGCAGGAGCCCGAGCCAATGCAGTTTTTAACTTTACAAAAGCTTCCTGCTGATCTCCATTCCAACTCCACTGCACATCTTTCTTCAACAGATGGAATAAAGGTTTTGCAATTAAGGCGTAGTTCTCCATGAAATCCCATGAGAAACCCTTTAAACCCAGAAATGATCTTAAAGCACTAATATCCTGGGGCACTGGTAATTAACCCAGTAATTCTGTTCTTTTTCTATCAGGTCTTCTGCCGTCTACTCCTAGGTTTACCTCAGGTAAGTCACCAACTGTTTAACCAGTTGTGCCTTTACAGGATTTATCAGGAACTCTGCTTCCTGAATACATTTGAACACCTCCTGCAACACTTCCAAATTTTCTTCCTTTGTTGGAGTTGAAATTAATATGTCATCTACATAGGAGATTATGCATGCCTTGCGTCTCAGGCCTCTCCACATCTTGGTTACCTTCTGGTGACACAGGGAGGGAGCATTGTGGAGCCCCTGTGGCAATCTGGAGAAAGTTACCTGGTGGTCAGCAAAGATAAACAAGAATGTATGGCAGTCCCTAGGATCAACTGGGATGCTAAAGAATGTGTTGGCCAGATCAATTACCGAGAAGCACTTGGCACCTGCAATGATTGTGGACATCACGTCTTGATACTTTGCGAAGACTGGTGCAAGTTTAGGCATTACCTTATTTAATTCTCAGTAGGCCACCGTTAGATGCCACATCACTCCATCAGCCTTCTACACAGGTCATGTGGGCGAATTACAAGGACTTAATGTTTCAAACAGAACACCTTGTTCTTTTAGGGATTGGATGGTTTGCTGCAAACCATCTTCTGCTTGGGGCGGGTACTTATATTGTCTTTGCAGTTTTGAGTCTGGTCCTTCAACTCGAACTTTATCTCTAGTCTTGCCACACTGTAGCTTGTCTTTTGTGAATATGTTGGGAAACTTCAGGGATATTTGCATCACCTCTGGTTCCCATTCAGGCAGCCTTAATTCTGATGGTGCTTTTATCGCTGTAACCCTGTGTGATGACGCAATGGTATACGGTTCCTTTCCATGTCCCCGGGATAAGATGGTCCTGTTGGGAAGATCAATGACTGCTTCAATCTCTTTTAGTACATTGATTCCCAATATTCTTGTGCTGTCCAGTGATTGCACCCCAAAGGTAGCATTCAGAATTCGAGATCCCAAACAACACTCTATTGGGCATGTGAATGGAATAACACTTTCCTTGCCATTGAAGCCCTCTAATGTTTTCCACCCTTCAATAGATAGCTTCATGGCTTCCGGACTTCCTTTTGTACAAATGATTGAAACAGCTGTGCCTGTATCTATCAAAAAGTTCTGATCTATTTCACCGAACTTCCCCTTCAGTGTAGCTGACACAACAGGCTCTCCCCACTGATCTTGCATGACTGGAACCACAGAATCTAAGGGAGGTGGGGAAGCTTGGCTCCTTCATTGTAGGCTTAACTTTGATCAAGCACTGCTGCCACAATTGGTGTCTTCCTTTCATGGGTGGCTAGTCTCCGCAGCAATTCACTGGTTTCCAGTCCATGGATGGCTTCCTTTGGTTCGTAGTTCAGGAACTGATTCCAGATGACATTCCTGAACTGTTGTTTCTTGGTAGATGGCTGCACTGACTTCCGCCATCTGTTGTCCTTACTGCTTCTTGATTGGTCGCTGCTCCCAAAAATCACCTTCTTCCTTGCGCCATCAGGCTTTCCCCCAACACTCACCGCTGCCACCTTTTTCTTAGGCCTTGGGAATGTCTCCTGGTGCAGATCATATGCTGATCTCACTCTTTCTTCTATCTCGGGTAGCAACACTGTTGTCAGAGTCACCTTCAGGGTGGGAAGCGAGTCCTGCAGGAGTGCTTCCCTGAACTCTGGAGTATCGGGATGAATGCCATCCAGAACAGCACCCTTTTTCTTAACATATACTTTTCAGGGCTTTCATAAATCCTTTGCTTGTCTGCATAAAACCTTCCAATAAAGCTTGTTCCCAGATAATAGAACTTAAAAAGCCCTTTAAAGATTTCCAGGACATTTGCTATCGAAGCCACCTGGATTTCTGCAGGCAAAGCATTAAAATCCTCTGCTGCCGTGGATTCCCTTGCCAGTGCAACTAGATTTTCCACATGCAAACCAGGAATTCCACCAGTGCAGCCAACCCAATCCACCACAGTTTCCCTGTTTAACTGGCCCATGGTTTTCCCCATGGCCCTTGCCTGCTCCGGTGTGTAGGTTCGGTATTCAAGATGGGTCTCAGTAGGTCTTCTCTGTCCTGCATACTGAACCAGTTGTGGTTACTGGTGTCATGTGTATCCCACTCCCACCAGGCCCTTCCCTCTCCCCTCCTTGAGAGGAGCTGAAGGGATCACACCATCTCCCCTTCTATGTGAGACTAGCTCACTTTCACTGTACTCCACTGAGTCACTCTCAGAGCTGAAGCTGGAGCTATTATGCTCACTCCTATGTCACCTGCCTTTCACGGCAGCTAACATTCCCTTTGCTTCCTTTAGCTCTGCCTCCAATTCCCTAGCATGACTCTTGCATGCAGAATGGTTTGCTCCACCCTTGCGGGTTTCCTTGAGCTCTCTCATGAGGCTCCTTACTATGGCCATGGACTCTTCTTGTCCAGCAGTAAGTTTGTTCACCTCTTTTCCTTTTTTAGCTAATACCTCTGTTAGCTCTCTAACCTGACTTTCCTGGTCCGTTATTCTAGAGGACTGGCTGAGTGATTGGGCTGTCAACCACTCCTTTTTCTGCTGTAATTCGGAGATCTGAGTCTCCTTATGTCCTGGAGACATAGCAACCGACCCTCCAGTATACCCACATAGCTCTGTAGCACCTTAGCTGCCTTATCCAACTGTGACGGGGCCAGCCCTGATGGCTATAGGAGGGTGCTAGAAGGCATATATATCAGCCCCAGGCTTACCAAATCCCTGTTCCCTGGGTAACACAGCCAGGGTTACTCCAGGTTAATTGGGTCACCTGAAGCCAATTAAGGAGCTCACCATAGCAGGTAAAAGCCTCTGTTTCAGGCAGGCAGGGGCAGCTGAGGGGGAGTTGAGTGGAGGAGCGGAGCAGAGTGGAGTAGAGCTGCTACAAGGCATGGAGCTAGTGGCGGAGTGGAGCGGCTACAAGGCTTGGAGCTAGGGTGGGTCTTGATACAGCATCCAGCCACGGGAGGTAAAGAGAAGCCCATCCAGGCAAGGCCAGGGGACGTTGGCCCCAAAAGCCTGAAGGAGGACCACAAGCAGGGGGGCCACAGACAGGCAACCCAGGGAAGGTAGTAGTCCATGGACTAAGCTGTTTGAGGTTACTCCTCGCAGGGACCCTGAATCGGGGCCCAGGGTAGAGGGTGGGACCTGGCTCCCCCACCCGTTCCCACTCAGCCACACCACCGGCATAGCCGAAGGGAGCGCAGACCCCCGGGGCCAAACAGGCCCACCTCGTCACACAACCCATACCATAGGGCTCTTTTAATTTGCTTCTTTGTGGGCTTGGGCTTGCGCATTACCAAATCTTCCCACCGATTGCAGAGGTCGTTGTAAACTGACTTGCCTTCAAACATCCCGTCTGCTGAGGGATCTTTCCCTTCACTCAGTAACTCAATATATGAGGCCAGACTGTTTTTACTGACGGCCTGCTCCCATCCAGAAGCTCCAAATCTGCGATGGGTAATTTTCCTCAGAGGATTTTCCTAACCACACTAGTCCCTAGTGAGAAAACTCCCACTTTCCCCCTTGCACCTTCTAGCTTTGGCTTAGCAAGGGCACCGATCACACTGCTCTCTATAACCGACAGCACTTACCAACTGTCTTAACTGATGGATCTGTGGGAATCCAGACAGGCTGCCAAAAAGTCCACTCACTGGATGACACTCAGCACCCGTTTCTCCTCGTGGCTCACAAGGACTTCTATCCGGCTCTCTAGACTGAGACCCCTCCTTGACACAAGCCAGGCTCTCGGGCACGCTCAGCACACAGAATGGCAAGCAGACACTGTAGGACTTTCTATCACTGAAGCTGCTTCACAGCATTCACTCAAGGCAGAAAAAATCTCTCTGCCACGAAACCCACACCTTTCTGTCTGCACACAAGGCAGATGTGGCACCTGAAAACCTTCAGCCATGGGCTCACTAGGCCATGCCGCTTAACAACACTCAGAGTTGTTCAGAGCCAGCATGCTCCCAGATCTTCAGAGCGCTTCTCTCTGACTGTTGGGTCAGCTTGCTCTGTCCCTTTTGCCTCCTTGTAGGCCAGTGGGCTTAACTACCCACTCCGAGTGAGAGAGGAAACTTATCACAGAAGTCTTCTATAGGGGTCCCTTCACGGTCACCAAATCTGTTGGGAGGAAAGAGGGGGAAAACACTGAAACCCACCCACCAGCAGATACAAAAGGTAGTGTTTAAGGGTTCCCCTCCATATCTATCACTGGTATCCTGTACTAGTAGTCAAACCAGGAGACATATAGGTAAACTAGAACAAATGTATTGTGGGATAAATGAACAATAATCAGAGTCACTCGGAGGGGTTATAATACAGTGGAGATGAACTCCAGGTTTTCCCCTATAAATCAGTAAGTATATACCCAGGCCACAGTTCACATGTAAATACTTAGGATTTGTTCTTCTCCCTTCCACAGGGTATTGATTTCGACCTTCCTAGGGTGTGGAGTTGTCCTCAGCTTCAGAACTCCAGCACCAGAACAAGGATATCTTCCAAGGTCAGTAACTGCATCAGCCTGGAGGTTGCCCTCAGTCTCGTCCCAGGATCCTTTCACCTTCTTCAGACTCTTCTCTACTATCTGTCTGCACTGTTACTAGAATGAATAGTGTGCATGTGTGCTTGTCTGTCTCTGGAATAGACAGCCCCAAGCTGTCTACCTCGCTCTCATTTATACCCTTCAGTTGCTGGGCAGATTTTTGCTGTTTCTACTCTCTATATTTCTTGCCCTCTGCTGGAAAAGGTGTGAAAGCCCATAAAGAAGGCTTCCCAATATGGAGGTCTTACTATCCTTTTTAACAATCCAATATGGCGATGGGCCTACACTCTCAACTTAAACCACACGGAGGGGGATGTAAACAGTAACAGTCATTTCCAACACCACGTAGGAAGGAACAATCAGTGGTACACATACAAAATGGAAAATGACTGCCTAGGAAAAAGTACTTCGGAGGCATCTAGGGGTCATAGTGGATCACAAAAAAATATGAGTCAACAGTGTAACACTTGCAAAAAAAACTAAACATCATTCTGGGATATATTAGCAGAAATGTTGTAAGCAAGACAGAAGAAGTAATTCTTTCACTCTACTTCATGCTAATTAGACTTTCACTAGAATATTGTATCCACTTCTGGTTGCAACATTTCAGGAAAAATGTGGACAAATTGGAGAAAGTCCAGAGAAGAGCAACAAAAATGAATAAAGGTCTAGAAAACATGACCTATGAGGGAAGATTGAAAACAATTGGGTTTGTTTAGTCTGGAGAAGAGATGACTGAGGGGGGACATGATAACAGTTCTCAAGTATATAAAAGGTTGTTACAAGGAAGAGGGAGAAAAATTGTTCTTGTTAACCGCTGAGGGATAAGATAAGAGGTAATGGACTTAAATTGTAGCAAGGGTAGTTTAGGTTGGACATTAGGAAAAACTTCTTAGCTTTCAGGGTAGTTAAGCACTGGAATAAATTGCCATGGGAGGTTGTGGAATCTCCATCACTGGAGATTTTTAAGAGCAGGTTTGACAGACACCTGACAGGATGGTCTAGATAATGCTTGTTCTGTCTTGAGTGCAGGAGACTGGATTAGAAGACTTCTTGAGGTACCTTCCAGTCTTACAGGTCTATGATTAAAGCTGATGCCTTGCCCTGTCGGCATAGATGTACCCAATCCCTAAACCAGTGGAGACAATAGAAAAATCTACTGGAGGCCTGTGGAACTTCCTGAATCACAACAAGGAGACATGAGAAGAACCTGTCCTAATTCTTTGCAACTGTCTTCATGAATTTTCATAACGTATTTTTGTGGGTTTTGTTCTTAGCTAATCCATCAGTCTTGGAGGTTATAAATAAAGTACAAATTGATCTTTCTCCTGAAGATCCCACACCTTCTGCATTAGGTGGAACATAAATTTGTCCTTTGGTCATGAGGACCTGATAAAATGATCCAGCTCTTATGAACACATTGACTACCACTTCTACCACATTCTGAGTGTTAATTGTTTGCAGTCGAAAGGCCCTAGGTTAGTGGGTGGCCTTAGGATAGTGGGTGGCATAATCTACTAAAACTAAAATGTAATGATGTCTTCTTGTGCTCTTTTCTAAGGACCGAATTATGTCTAACTCAGTTTATTCAAATGGGTGTTAACCTGGACCTGGGAAACTAAAGGTCCCTTTACGTTTCTTTTCAGGGCCACCCATTGACACTCCATAAAGAGGGCACAGAAATTGGCTGTCTCCTTATACATCTATTGCTAATAAAATTAGAATAGCATATGGTTTAGGAAGTTGTTCATCCTTAGATGTCCAACATAGGGCAATTCAGGAGCTAGTTTTAATATCTCTTTTTGAGGAGATCATGGTACTAGTAACTAATAATGCACCTCCACAGTTTGGATAATTTGATCCACCCAATAGCTTTTATAGCTCAAAGGCTGATAGCACGTGACCTGAATGTCTTGGTTATATTTATTATGCTTTGTATTACAGTAGTGCTTAGAGGACCTACCTGAGATGAAGTCCTCATCATGCTGGATGCTATAGAAACACATAATAAAAGACAGTTCATGCCCCAAAGAGCTTCAGCTGAAATGGACAAGAGAGGACAAAGTATGGAGAGGAAACAAGGCACAGAGAAAGAGAGTGAGAGCTGCTATTTGTAAATAGAGTTTCTCAAATTTCGCACCCTCATTGTTTATGTGCCAGGTCATGTCATCTGAGCAGGTCTAGTAGAGTCTGGCTAGATTCAGGGCTAGTGAGATTTGGAATCATAGAATCATAGAAGATTAGGGTTGGAAGGGACCTCAGGAGGTCAACCCGCTACTCAAAGCAGGATCAACCCCAACTAAATCCCCAACTAAATCAATCAACCCCAGCTAAATCACAGTTGAGACTTGCATGATTATTCAGAGGTTCTCTCTCAGGACATGACCATCTGTCCTGGCCTTCCCTGCTTGCCATCTCTGATCTTCAAGTTTTCTGTTAGTGGGAAGGAGAGTCAAACAATCAGTCTAAGTTAGGAGTCATAGAAGTCAAGCACACAAGGACTGACTTTGGGTTGGAGATAATTGGCTGATTTCCCAGTCCCTTATGGTATCTCAGCATATTTGATTAGATCTAAGGCGTATTTTCTTATAATTCCTTCTGTGGAAATATGTAAAGCCGCTGCCAAGAACTGAGTTCATAAATGTATAGAGCAGTACTCTTGACCTGGCCTCAAGATTGGTTATCTAGTTCAGGAAATCAGTACTGTTTAACCTCCTGAGAGTTGTGATTGCTTGTCAATGCCACAGAAGTGGCACTCTGTACTGACATCACTTGAAGGTGAAAGAAATTACTGACTTTCAACTGGAGTTCAAATAGATTGTCAGGAAAGCTTCATTGCCACTTTTTCAGAATCCATATGGACTACTAAAAAGTGTCTGGAACTGAGTAATCCTGGGGCTATCGCCTACATATAATATTCCATAGCTCAGTCTAGACAAAGTCTATATCCCACATATGTAGATCTTTACTGACAAAACTACTTGAAAAGCTCCAGTTACAGGTGAGTAACCTTTCTTTCCCCCATCTTGGATTACTAATGCCCCTGGCATGGGTAAAGTATGCAGGAGGCTGTCGGGTTTGTATGGAGGCATACAGCCATTCAGAGCATGGATTCAATTCAATGCTGCTTTTAAAGAATTAGTTAGCACCAATTTGGGGGTTTTTTAGGGGGTGGGGATCAAAAAGTATAACAGAGTGATCTGTCCCCTTTAAGGGCCTATGCTGTTCTAAGGAATAGACCCTTTAAGAACAGGTATTCTGGGACTGGCAGTTATGGTAAGGATCACCAGACTATCTTGCTGGGGTTTATACAGGAGTGCTCTTAGCTCAGTCAAAGGAAACCTAAAGAGAGACCTGGAGGGAGGCTCTTCTGTGGTTGAACCTGGATGATGGGCTGGTAAGCCTGCGAGAATTCAAACACAACTCTAAGAAGGGGTGTGGAGACTGTCTAGTAAGGGCTGAAGGAGCTTGAGCCCAGGGACATAGGCTAGGAAGGAGTTTAGAGAGATGTCTCCTGAAAGCTCCAAGATCTGGAGTGGGACTCCTAGCACTCCCTACTCAAAGGGAACTGGTCAGCCAAGAGAGAGCTGAAGTTCTAACTGAAGGGTAATGGGTGAGCCCTGAGAAAGGAATGGCTTGAGCCTGGAACGGGCAAAGGATGTATGTATTTATTTTGTGAAGGCTTAATAAAACAGTCCCCAAGAAGGGGAATATTTTAAATTTCCTTGGTGCCCATAAGTTGACTGGAGGACCAAGAGGGGAAATGGGACAGGGTGGTGCTCTGGGCCTGCACCTTGAAACAGTGAGCTAGAATTTGACATGTGCAGTTCTGGAAAAATACCATGTGGAGCTCAAGAATCAAAGTTCAAGAATCAAAGATTTTGTGTAAGTAAGTGTTGCAGTTCAGAGTTTATGCAAAACAAAACTGTACACACCATACTGCTGTAGCTATGTCATATCTCACCGTCAACCTCTCTGCATATCTTTTCCTTCTTAAAAGAGGAACTTAAATACAAAAACCTGCATTGATTTTACATAACTGTATTAATTTTCTAAAAGTCAGGAAATGCAAAATGTAAGATTTAACTAATCCATGTAGCACAGTATTATGGATTATTAGGCTAGTGAGAGTAGCAGGATGAGGACTGAGGCTATTTTCATTCTTCTGCATCACATTACTTCTAGTGACATTCTACTCTGTGATCCTTGAATTTCCCTGCTTAAAGTGTGCATTTTTCTGGTCAAAATGTAATGTGAAAGAGGCTTTTCCAGTTTTTGCATAATTCATGAAATTTTACAAAGAATTAAAATTTTTGGGTTGTTGGTGGTGGGGAAATCATATTAAATGAATTGGGGAACAATTTCACAATCCTTTCACAATTTTTTGACTAGTTTTACTCAGCTCTAGTTAATGTTTTGTCTTCATTGCCCATATAAGACCTATCTTCACCAATGCTGTGTATTAATCAAACCCATTTTGCATTTAACTCTTATTTTTAAAGTCCAAAAACACATCCACATTTATTTTTATTTAATCATCAGAATTTCCTATTGTTTCCCTCGAACTTTGCACAATTTAATCACCTTATGATTCCTAGCAGTACAATTTTATACCCATTTGCTTAATTTTATTCTTTTAATTTATTCTACTTCTACTGTATATCAGCCACTCCAAGGAATGTTTTGGCCCTAAATTTTAGTTCAAAATACCTTTTAATATAATGTTAATTATTGTGAATCTACAATAATAACAATATTGATTTATGGTCTAATGAATTCCCTAAAATCTGTAAGAGATCAATAGATGTAATTATATGTAATTGAAATGTATATACACAGAAATGATCATGAAAAATATGTAGGAAGAGAGAGGAGGAAACATTTAAAAAGTTGACAAACTCAATGATTAAACCTGTATTTAAAACCGTTATTGGTATCTATTGTACCATTGTCTAAATTGATTTAAGATGACATTTTATTGCACCATACCATTTTCAACTATTACTGTATTTTCTATCATTCTTCCTGTTTGCTACAGCATCTGTGAAATAGAACAAATGCTGCTTTGCATTAGAAAATTTAGTAGAAATAAGGGTTTGTGCCTCCATGTAAAACCTTTTCTTCTTTTCCACAGATCATAATTTCAGATAAGGATACCTTTTTCTTTTCTCCTGTTTGCCCTTTCCTGTATTGATTCACAGTTGGTAGTTCTACTGAGTCTGCATCATGATACCTAAGTGTGCAATAGGAATCCTTTTCTGTTAAGTGGAACTATCATTTGGCTTACAATTTCCAGAAAGCAATCTCTTCAAGTACAGTTCTATGACTTTGTCATTTTTTTCTGTTCGATAATGAAGTATCTGCTTTCCTTTCAAAATATCTATCCTAAAGGAAGTTTTTTTGTACTTTGCTGAGGTTCATTCCTGCAAACTATCCTGAATTTCCAAATCTTCAGCTACAGAAACACCTTTCCAATTAATATTTACCATGAATCCATGTGACAGCTGGTATGAATGGAAACATTTTTCCATTTTGGCTATATCTTTGTTGTTAAGAATCACTTTGGCCCCAAACCTGTAGCTGTTGTATACCTAGTCCTTACACACTCCCACTTCTGTGGGAATTTTAAGGGTACAATAAATGCAGGATTGGGCCTCTATCACATTCTACAGAAGAAAGTCAAATGTAATCATTTGGGAGGAGGATAAATTTGCTAGTGTTGCCAGTCAGAAGAAGCTGATGATAGAATATTGCTGTATTTATTCCATCATTTTGTTAAAGTGTTCCTGTTTTCTGGACTTTGAAATCAAATCTCTATTATGACTTCATTCTGTATTTTGTTGTGAAATCTACCACTTGCTAAAAGTACAAGGAGTGATACAATTAATTTCTTTTGGTATCATATTTAGTAAGTGGTGCAATATTTCTTTTTAGACTTGACTAAAACTTTATATTATAATGTAGACTGATCTTTTCCCACTCTGTAATATTTTCTCCAAAGAGCACCATCTCACCAGGAATGTAGAAACATTACCCTATCCTGCAGAAAAGCTTATGGGAATGGACTGTAATTTGGTTTCTATGGGAGAGAGAGTTGTCCTATGAATCGACCCTACGTATGAGATTGCAGGGATGCTAGTGCATCAGTAGAAGCCCTATGACTCCATGCTGGCTCTGTCTTTGGTGCCCCAGCAGCTGGTCCCAGCTCAATGTTTTCCACCATGCAGGGGAAGGGGAGGGCTGCAGAAATGCATTACAGCTGCAGGCTGCATCATCAGATTAATGTAGTCTTCCTAACCTCTATTTACCTGCTTCCATTACCAAAAAGAAAGACTTTTTGCACATCTGAAATCATGTCAGTAGACTCTAGCACATGCAGGTCCATTTTCATATGCTCTGTTCAGGAAATTATGTCTCTGAAAGGTCTAATATGTAAATTTCCATTAAAAAAATAGACAGTATAAAACGGATAGGGCTAAATTCTGTTTTAAATTACCTGGATCGGTTTTCAGTAGAGTTACATGGGCTGTACAACTATATACTGAATGCAGATGTTGGCTTTTAGGCATTGCAATCAAGTAGTTACAGTCTGCTTTTGGGAAGGATGTGTGTGTGTCTCATCTGTTACCACTACTCTGGACTAGACCCTTCATGGGGTGCCCAGGTGGTGCCCTACAGACCTCTGCTGAGGCGGAAGGAAAGCCCTCTAATGAGGAGGCCACATGAGCAACCAGGGGCCTTGGAACAGTTTATGTAGTGGGGAGTACAGAGAACCATTGAATCAAACTGCAAACCCTGTCTATGATGGAAACCACTTCAAGCCAGGGAGTGCAACAGCAACCTTTGGGGACTTCTCACCCTCCACAATTCTCTGCCAGGGGCTGAGGCTTGTCTCCTCCTTGACCAGTCTCCAGTATGCTTGAAAACAGGCACCGGTGGGCTAGGGAGGGAGGCAGGCTGTAGAAACCTGATGCTCTGGCAGAGGGCTCTGCTGGTGTTGCCAGGTGCTGTTGGCGGGGGGCGAACACTTTGTTGCGTGAAATGTGGGGCCTCTTGGCTCCCTGCTCCAAGTCCTCCCATCACCAGCCGCAGGGAAACAAGGTGCAGCTCTCGTTTCCTGGCTGCCCGAAGAGCTGGAGCAGCCGCCTGAGCTCCCCCTTCTCCCGGGTGCCCGAAGGGAAGCGGAGACATCGGGCTCCGACAGCCTGATCTGCGAGGGCCTGCAGTGATGCGCACTGATCCGGCCCTGCTGCAGCCAGTGCTCGCCACGTGCCTTCCCCCGGCCGCACATGGAGCGGCTGCCGGCGCCCTGTGCCCCAGACCAGGGGCCCCCGCGCCCAAGAGCCAGGGACACCGCGGCTCTGTGCTGGAGAGCTGGCGAGCTCCTCTGTGCTGCGCCTGTCACCTGTAGCTAGGTGCCGCTTTCCCTCCAGCTGTCAGATAAACAACCGCTGCCAGCCCCGCTTGCTGTCCTTGCGGGAACAACTCAGGATCGCAGGCCCGGGGGTGGCGTTGCCTTTGGCGGCTACATGCGCCCCGGAGAGGGCGGCGCGCGGCGGAGTTTGCGGGAGCGCGGTGCTGAAGGGACAGCTCCCACGCCACCCTCCCGGAGGGCGGGGCCGCGCTTGAAAGCCAAACCTGAGTTGCCTTTTCCCCTTCAAATGAGGGCGTCTCCCCACCCAGCCGCTCGGATCACCCCGTCCCCGAGGTGCTCGGAGCAGCCCACCCATGCCTCTGCTGCCTCTCGGTGATGCTGACTCTTCGCTCCGATGTGGCGAGGTTGCGTGGACCGCGCGCAGCGAGGGAAGAGCGATTTACTAGCCGGCGGTGGGGGCGGCTTTTATTTCCTTCGCAGGTCAGCGCCACGGGCGGGGGACCAGCCACCTGAATGAACATGGGGAGGAAAACAACAAGTAGTTCTCGCCTGGCAGACACACGCACAGATCGGCGGAGGATCTGCCAACTGCTGCGATGGAAACAGCGTCTGGTTCCTGAAGAGGAGCCTCTCTCGCTCTTCTCATTAAGGTATTTGAGAAGCTGGGAGGGGGGAATCCACGCCAGCCTGGCTGCGATTCCGTCTGCTCTTCTAAATGTGAATGTGTAGGTGAAATCCGTGAGGAGGTTAATGATTTGAGAAAGTAGCAGGCAGAGCTACGAGCTCACAGCTCCGCTGAGGGTGTGCCCGCTGCCTGAGCTCTTTGGAGGTTGGGTTTTTCCTCCCACCGCCTCTCTTCTCAGCCCCTAATGTGACAAAAGATGGGCACATCTCACATAATGGGACTGCTTGCTTTTATTCAGCGAGCTTGATCCAAGGAGCCCAGAGACAGAGGAAAAAGAGGGTGGGGAAGGTGACTGATCCGGAGCAAGGCGAAGCAGCCTCGTTTGGTTTCCCTCTGCTTTCTGCCCGTTTGGAGCGGGGGAAGGAAGAGGTGTAGGGGAAGAGTCCAGATCATTGAGGGGGAAATAAAAGCCAGCTGGAAGCAGGGGAGGCAAAGCCTGGAGCTGTGGGAGAGGCATTGCTCTGAAGTCGTCAAGGCTACAGCGAAAGGACTACAAGGTTTGTTCCAGGGTCGTTTGCAAACCAACTTTCCAGTCGCTGGTGAGAAGAGAAGCTCTGGCAGCTGCGGTTGTAGACGAGCGGAAAGGGGAATCATAGGAAAGCTGCAGGGAGATCCTAGGGTGTCTGGGGAAAGCAGCGCTGATTGGAGGGGGACTGTGGAAGAGAGGAAGGGCACTTCTGGGGATTTGGTTCATGGTGGTGGAGGGAAGGGGGGAAATTGGGGGAGAGAGGAAGGGTCGAGCTAGGTGGTGGGCACAGGAGATCTGAGGAGGGTAAAGGGCAGGGAAGATGTGGGCTGCAGGGGGGCATATTTTGTAAGGGGGTAGGAGGTAGTAAAGTGATCTCGAGAGAATCAGGCTCCCTCTGACCCCCACCCTCCTTTGCCCCCTTCCCCATCTTTCCTCCCTCCCCAGTCCCTGCTGGTCTCACGCTGACGGGTCTGTCTGTCTGTCTGTCTGTCCCCCCAGTCATGTCTGAGGCAGAGAGATGGGAAAGCTCGAGGATAACGAGAGGGTGATCCTCAACGTGGGGGGCACCAGGCACGAGACCTACCGGAGCACGCTGAAGACCCTGCCGGGGACCCGGCTGGCCCTGCTCGCCTGCGAGCCCCAGAGCGACTCTTCGGGCGGGGAAGAACAGCCGCCGCCGCCGCCGCCGGCTCCCCCGCCGCCCCCTCCCCCCAACCTGCCCCCGCAGGTGCCGGGCGGCTGCCCGGAGGCCAGCAGCGGCTGCAGCCCGCGGAACGGCGGCGGCCCCAGCGAGTTCTTCTTCGACCGCCACCCGGGCGTCTTCGCCTACGTGCTCAACTACTACCGCACGGGCAAGCTGCACTGCCCGGCCGACGTGTGCGGGCCGCTCTTCGAGGAGGAGCTCGCCTTCTGGGGCATCGACGAGACCGACGTGGAGCCCTGCTGCTGGATGACCTACCGCCAGCACCGCGACGCCGAGGAGGCGCTCGACATCTTCGAGACCCCGGACCTCATCACCGGCGAGCCGCCGCCCGACGGCGACGACGACGAGCTGGCCGCCAAGCGGCTGGGCATCGAGGACGTGGGGGCGGCGGCCGGGCCCGCCGACGGCAAGGGCGGGCGCTGGAAACGGCTGCAGCCCCGGATGTGGGCGCTCTTCGAGGACCCCTACTCCTCCCGGGCCGCCAGGGTGAGACGCCAGCCCCGCCCCGCCCCGCCCCGAGCAGGCGCTGATTTCGGGGGCCTGCCTCAGCCCCGAGCCCCAGTGGGGGGCGGGGGCGCGTGACACTGCCTCAGCCCCTGCCCCCCCCCCCCGGGGTGTTGGAGGGAGGCGGGATCTTATTCACCCCCCTGGGAGTGTGTGTGTGTGTGTGTGTGTGTGTGTGTGTGAGTGAGGGGGGGGACCCTGGTTCAGGCCCTGGTCCCCCAAGGTGGGGTGTGTGTGTTCTTGGTCCCCTGGGATGAAGGGTGTCTGTAGGGGAGGGTGCCCTGGCTTCAGTCACTGAACCCTTGAGGGGTATGTGTGTGGGTGCTCCTGCCTCAGGTGACTTTGATTCAGCCTCTGGTGGTTTCCTGGGTGGGTATGTGTGGCGGGGGGGGGTGACCCTGACTCAGCCTCTGGCCTCCTGTGTGTGTGTGTGTGTGTGTGTTGGGGGTGAATGTGACCCTAAATCTGTCCCTGGAAGGGTTGGTGTGGGGATGAGCTGTCCAAAGGCTATATATAGATACCTACCAGAGTAGCAGGATCTGGACCCTGCTAGAGAACGGCTCTGACTCATTCTCCTCCACCCTGCTCAGGCTTTGATTTTGAGGGTGATGCTGTGTTAATAGGGAAGTGGGGGTGACTTGATCCCTGTGATTTTGAGTGTGTCCTTAGTTCTCTCTTTGCTTCGGTTTCTGGATCTGAGGGTGATCATACTTTAACGTGTATGTGACAGAGGGTGATCCTGATTCACTCTAGTGCTTGGATTAGTCTTGATTTCTGAGGGTGACCCTTACTCATTCTGTGATCCAGGGCAGAAATCTGAGGCAGAAAGTGATTTTACTAGGTTATCCTGATTTAGACAGGAGGTTAGGATTTCACCACAGGTTATTTTCTGTTTTTGAGTGTGATCCTGATTTTATTCTCACATTTTGGTTTCTTATTCAGTGGCCATGTGGAATCACTGTCTGACCTGTGCCTAATTGAGCCTAATTAAGTCTCTGGAGTTCACTCTGGTTAGGAAATCAGGTGCAGTTTTTGAAGAATAAGAAATGGACGTTTTCCCAGGTTTACATTTTTTCACCATGCGCCACCTCCCCCCTCCGCCCCCCCCCAACAGGCCCCCTACAAACAATTTCTTCCTTTTGTGTTTGTTATAACTACAAGTGGTTTTGATTTATGCAAGCAGAATAAGTGTTTTGCGACATCAGGGTTTCTTCTGAAAGGTTCAAGCTTGGGCCACATCCTGCAAACACAACTGTGTTTAATTTTACTGTGGGAGTGGCCTCATTGACTTCAACAGGATTATTCACCTGTGTAAAATTAAGCATGTGATTAAGCATGTTGCTGAATCATATTTTAGGGCCTGATCCAACTCCCATTGAAGTTAATGCCTACTGACTCAAATGGAGTAGGTTTGGATATTTTATGAGTAGAGAAATTATCCAGGCAGGAGATGCAATTCTCTCAGCTACTCTAAGGCTCTTCAGTCACTCCTGTTCTTCACTGATTGGTAGCATTCTCCAAGGAGTCAAAGCTTGTACAGGACTTCGCTTTGTCTGTGCCACTGGTTTCAAATAATAATGCAATAAAATATAATAGAGTATTAATTCTAATTGAATAAATACCTGTTTTTGTTTACTAATGGGACACACACACACATTAATAACATTTCAGCATTATTATTTTAAAAGTAGAATGTGTTCTAGATGTCAGACTAATACCAGTCTTCATCAAAATGCCAGTGCAAAACATCTTCAGAATATTCATTGTCTACATTTTCCCTTTAAGTGTGCTGATAGTATTGAGTTTGTAGTTTTTATATTTTGGAGTCTTTCCAACATTCTTTGCCAGAGAGCTGTTAAATATGAAGTAAAGGTTAAATGGAAGACACCAAGAGAAACGTGAAGAGACAAGTGCTGGCAATAATTGAGTCACAGTACCATGGTTCCTTCACATGTGTTTTTGATCCGCTTGCATTCCTCAATACTGTTTTTAAACTTTGAGGACCAAATTGTCCATTGTGACCAGAACACGTTATCATTAGTTGTTTGGTTGATAAACCTAACAACCAATTGTTGTTTTAAAAATGAAGTGTGTATATATATTGTAGCATAACATAATTTGCTAATATTAATGTTATAGAAGAGACTGCGTTTACTTCTCTGTAGATTTAAAAACTAGTTTTGAACTTTTGTTTTCTCATTGGCTACATAATACCGACGCAAATAAGCCCATAGCCAGAACTATAACTACACTGTCTAAATTCAATGTTTTGCTTTTCCTCCAGGCTGCTACTGTTTATGGTGACCTTTCTGCTAGGAAGGCCACTTTGTGAGTTGTTAGTGGCTTTCAGACCAGAAAATAATTTTGTGTCTAAGAGCTAATGAACACCTAATGAACAATTTCATTTAATCATTCCCCTGCCACTGTGGGACCTCAAGCACTGGTAAACATCGGTCTCCTATATTCTCTGCTCGTGGCTCATAATAGTTTAGTGTCCTGTGGGCTGTCATACTTTGGTCTCATTTCTGTTGTTGGGTTCAGTATGTGGGTGGTGTTGGTGGCCTGTGATATATAAAAGATGATACATGATCTAGTGGTCCATTCTGGTCTTACCTATAGAATCATCATTTATGTCTAGACTGAAAATAAAACAACAACAAAAACCACAACACCCACGGCAGTGAGTCTCAGAGCCTGCGTCAACTGTGGCTAGTGCTCACAGGGCTAGTGCTGTGGGCTAAAAATAGCAGTATAGAGGTTCCAACTTGGGCTGGAGCCTGGGCTTTGAAACTCAGCAAGGGGAAAGGGTATCAGATCCCAAACAAGAACTATTTTTACTGCTATTTTTAGCCCCCATAATTTGAGTCCTGGAAGCCTGAATCAGTTGATCTGGGCTCAGACACGAACTGCCACACTACATCTACATTGCTTTAAAAAAAGTAAGACTCTAAATGATGGCAACCTTAAAAGTCTGAAACTGAAATGTTATTGCCAATTCAGACACTATATTTTCAGGAACAGATAGCTTTCTGACTATTCTGATAAATGCAATAATAGTTTGTGTGAACTCAAATGATGTGTGAATCTATAAACAGTTTGGGTGAAGACCTAGGCCCACTGAAATCAGTTGCAACACTCCCATTGACTTCAGTGGGACCAGGATTTCACACTTTGCATTGTAGTCTAGTTTATTGACTCATGAACCACTTCTCTCAGATTACGGAGACGCTTAGTGTTAAACTTTCATAATCACTATTATTTTTTAAGATTACTGTTCTATTTAATTTGAGCAATTTCAGTTTTATGAAATCTGACAAAGAAGAAAACTGGCATTTTATTTGTTTTGATTAACAGAGTAGCACTTAATATATATGATTTGTGATTTCTAAACTGTGATCTCTAAAAATAGAAATTTATAGAAATTCAAATATAAGTTGTCATGGTAACCTGTTGTGGTGTGTTTGTGTGAGAGATTCTAGCAAGACCATCAAATGATGTTATATAAATAGTAGAAGTAACTAGTTTGTTGACGAAAGATGCATTTGTCTCAATTTATTATTCTAAAAATCTTCAATTTTATTTGTATTCGGCTTTCATATTCAGATGGTAACTGAGATTTATTATCAATTTTGTGAATATTTTATTAAATTAAATTAAAGGAGTGAGAAACTATCCATATATTAGCTGATGTTCCTTAAGAACTCTTGTGTCCAAAATGGTAGTCATGGGTTTTTTATTTTGTTTTGTTTTTTTAAAGACATATATTAGAAAAACAAAGATTAAATCCAGATAACATGTTGCAAGGTAGAGAATGATCAGTATCATTCCTGCCATTACACAGATATAAAATGGGATATACACACGTGATATCTTTTAAATGGGATTATACAGAATAATTTATTTTCAAAATTTCCAGATCTCAAAAGTAGGATGTGCAACTTTTCCTACTGTAGTTCTCTTTTTGAATAGTTTTCTTTCACTCCAGACATAAATAATAGAGAAATCATTCACAAAACAGCATTTTGCAAAATACTGTTATGTACATATAGAAAGGCATTGTTCTAAGACACTAGCATTGAAGGGACTAGTCATTTAACATCTCTGTGCTTTGGTTTCCCCATCTGTAAAATAAATATTATCCTTATCTCGCAAGTGTATTATGAGAATTAATTAACTAGTATTTGTAAATCACTTAGAAGGCAATTGCTATGTAAGTGTAAAGTATTAATTGCAGTCAAGAAAAGCAAATTGCAAAGATGAATCTGAAAATTTATAAGGAAATATTTGAGTCAGAATTGAGTGCTGAGTTTGAAGGAATTCGGGCAGAACCAGCCTTTGGGACCCAAGAAGCTTTTAGTTGTTGGACACTCCTAGCCTCAACTGGGATCTACAAATGCCAGAGCTAGTCTCAGATTTTGTGTTTAAAACCAATTAAATTTTTTAGTCCATTGTCTTTTGAAAGATAGCCTGGAATAGGCAATTCTGTGTAAACAGATCATTAAAGTTTGTTACTGATTTTTCAGAAAGATCCTGGATTAATCATAGTCCTCACTATGGACTTTCAGATGTGGCCTTTGAGTCTATAACAATTATGGCCACATGCCGCTCACTTTTTGAGAAGACCCTAAGGCCATTCACAATTGTCAGCACAGTGCTGCAAAACTGAGTAGTTGAGCAACGTGACAATCAGTGTGGCCTATTTCACTAAATAAGATATTACATGTAAGGCCCATTGTATTTTAATCCTAGCTTCTGTAGCTGTAGTCAAGACACATAAACCCTTTGCCATAGTTTCCTTATCCCTAAAATAGAGACAATAATATTTGCCTGCTTCACAGTGGGAAGGGTTATATTCACTGGGATGCAAAAACTTCTGAGGGTCCTTGTAACCTTTGGCTCCATGTGGGCAACTACCTCTTGCAGAACTTTTTAAAAAGAACTTGGTATACCCGCCAGCACTCTTGCTGAAGTGGGATGGGAGTCCTGCAGATCCCACGCTTTAATATAAAATTAGTCAGTTAAAGTTCAAAGACTCATCTCACTAATCCTCTCCAGAATCCTCAAGCATTGAGATATGACTACACTAGGTAAGAATTAGTTACACTGAGCAAGATGAGAGAGGAGACAAGTATTGTTTTGTAGACCCATTCAAAATGCTAAAGCCAGCTAATTACAAGATATACTAGGGAGCACTGTTATTAACAGCATCACTTCAGGAGTATCTTGATTCTTTAGATGAAGAATTGGTGTCACTTTTGCCAGGTGTCTAAATAATCTATTTTAAAGCAGCTGAGTGCCCTTGGAAATTGGGCTAGTTATCCTTAGGGTTAGTTTGTTAAAGATGTATGGTGCTTTTTAAAATTCTGATTATGGAAGTAAAGCTGATTGGGACGTGGCGAGCGGAGGAGTAAGGAAGTATGACAGAGTAAAAAATAAAATTTCAACATAGAATATTCATTCACAAGGTAGCAAAGGTTGAGGGTTTCTGTTTTCTTAAAAAGGCAGAAAAACCTTTCTAATCTCAAATTATTGAGTTCTTCCACAACTGAAGGAAATATATTTTCAGATGTTACCTTCTGAGGTCTTATGAGTCATATAGCCCTCTTCCATCTGGAAATGATTTCAGAAGTGTTCAAAGGAAATAAGAAAGGATCATAAAGAAAATAGGAGCTCTTTTTGTCATTCTGGTAAGCAAAATATTAGTTTTATTTGTTTAGTGTGGAAAAAAAACCCATTACATTAAATTAGCTAGATCTAATCATTCTGTTTGAAATATTTAGTCTGTAGGGACAGTTATTGCTTTTAAAGCAACAGTAAGGATTGTACTTTGGCAAGAATGGTAATGCAACAGTATTACAGCAATTCATATCCAGCCAACAGATTAGTGTACCCCAAGGGTTGATTAAATTATGTTGTCAATGAATTTTACTAGTAGTCTTCTGGAATACTACTACAAGACTACTGGAATAGCTTGAGAAAGGCTGCTAGAGGGCTTGGTTGACAATTGTTGCTTAATAAATTACCTGTTAACAAAAACTGATTTGGCCCTCCCTAAATTTGGATGGTATCTTTGTTTGTACCATCATATCAATAAGATAAAATAAGAAAGATTTCTGCCTGCCTAACTTCTGCCTTTTTCTCTACAGCTGTTCTGCCTGCTGCTGCTCTTGTTTCCATGGAAACAAGCCAGCTCCTGGCTTCCTGTTTCCACTGAAGAAAACATTCTCTCTCTGCAACTTATTCATCTTAGAAAAGCATTTTGCCATGGCTCTGACATAAATGCCACACAAATGATCTGTCCTGTCATTTCAGAAACAGAAGGTTTTGTATCTGTGTGTGTGCACGTGGCCAAATTCAGGTCTCAGTTATTCTGGAATAATCTGAAATATATACATTGAAGTCCATGGATTTGTGAATTTACATTGGTGTAACTGAAAGCAGAAGTTAGCCCAAAATATGTGCACATGCATACACAGCTAATGATATTATACTGTGAGATTTATTTGCACTTGAGTAATCTGTTAGATAAAATTGTGTTCTGGTTTTTTTTTAGTTAATACATAAAGGGCAATCTCTTGTATTTTGACCTTGGAAAATATTTAAATAACAGAATAATAGTTATTTGAAGAAGAGGACTCATTTAGATGGAGTGCCTGAAGTAGATTAAGACAGGAGGAGGGTCTCATCGGGTCTGATTCTGTTGTCACAGGTCTCAATATTATGTGCTGTCACAGTGTTGCATCATCTATGGTCATGGGATCCAGGCAGGAGAAGAGAATGGGCACACAAGAAGAAATGTATCTGACAGGTATATGTGCCCTTAAGATGCCTCATAGCCAGCTAAAGAGAAGTGTGTGCAGGTATGTGTGTGGGCAGAGTGAGGAACTCAATAGAGGCACCTCCCTGCTGCTACCTTTTCCGGTTTCTACCAGGATGGAAAATCCATATTGATATATAAACATAGAAAGGTGAGGGGTAGGACAATTTTGAAATCCCTAATGCAATTTCCTGCATTTAGAAGATCTTAAGATATTTTAAGAGATTTTGCATAAAATTTCTCTGTTCCAGGCTGTCCATAAATTGCATAACATTTTTGGGGGTGATTTTCAAGACCTACTCATGTCTTGTGCTTTTTTGTAACACTGAAACAAACACACAAAATTAAGGACCCACCCACCCCTAATGTGTTACATAACTTATGGACAGTCCCAGACTCCCTTCCTCAGCCACTAAAGAGAGGGGAAGGAACATGTGTATGTGACCTTCTCTTCCTGTGAAGTTTTCTGTTACCCTCTTACCCCAAGAAGCGGGAAGTAGGGGAGTGAGAGTTAATAAAACATAGTATTTTATAGTGCTTTATATATTCAAAGCACTGTGCAGCCATTTTAGAGAAAAGGAATACACCAGTTCTTCCTGCCATGAAGCACAGTTGCTGCACTACCATTGGTGAAGATGGTTGGGAGCCCCAGAAACTCCAGGTCTTGCTGCTGCTCACACTTCACATTCTCTCACTCTCAGATGACCGGGAGATGTGTTCCCCCTATCCTCCTCTGTATTTAACTTCTCTCATACCTCTGACAAGGAGATTTATATATGTGCTTTTATATCCAATGCAGAAACTTGTGGGTTTTTTCTGACAATTTACTTTTCATTGGTAACAAAGAAGTTACAAATACATATGTATTTAGTTTATAACCTTTCGTCTATTATAGAATTACAGCATACAGCTCTGGTGTTAGCTATTTATTATAGTAGCATAACTCTCCAACAAAATGGTGAGCAAACAGGTACAAAAATATTTTTAAAACAATGTTAATCAGTTCTGTTAAGTGATTTTATGCTAATAGCTTACAGTGCAACATACAGTCCTTATTAATACACGACACCTATTGGCTTCAATGACAGTTTGACCTGAATAAGGACTGTGGCACTAAGTCCTTTCATATAACAGATGCTATTTTAAGTGATGATAAAATAAAGCTGTGAAATATGTGCAAACGTGTTAATATTAAGAAACTTAGTATCATGAATGTCAAGAAAAAATAAAAAGGAAATTTAAGTATAAAGGTGACCTGGATTATTTACTTCATTACCATGAAATACGGCATAGTAGATTGTAATACCTACATGCTAATTCTGTTGGAAATAGCTATACAGAAAGGATAAGAAAAAATCACTTGTGTTTCTTACTGCTTTCAATTTCTTTCATTTAAATGTACTGTGAGTACTTGATAACTAAAAGCAAATTTAAAAGCAACACAGTACTGCACTTCATTTCTTTTAGTTAAACCTCTGTAACAATGAAAATACAATTCCATCTCTTAACACAAAACCAAAGTTTTTGCTATTTGCATCCTGTTTTGGAGAACCTTTGTCCAAAGAGATGACATTATAAGTGATAACCAAATTATCCAGCTATATACCATTACTGAATGTTGTCTTCCTTCCTGCCTTTTAAGATGTCCGAATGCTCTGGGATGTCTCCGTGCATTTGGCCTTCATGCTGGCAGTTTAATTCAGTGTCTGTTCTTATCACAGACACAGTCTTCTAAAGTCAGTAGGGATTCCAGTTTAATCATACATACTCACCACTTTGCTTCTGAGAACTAACACTTGGATGTTTCTTATTTTCTAATTCTTTTTTATGAAGCCTTATTCCCTGACAGTGCTAAGTTTTCTTTCTGAGGTATATGCACATGTACACATATATACATGTGTGAAGGGGTCATTTCACCACTGGCACCTCCTCATGGCCAAGCGTGATGGCTCTCTCTCCTCTGGGGACTCTTAGAATGTATCATGATCTGGCCCTCCCTTCCCTCAAGGAGGGTCCTTCAGGCAATGGTTGTCTGGGAAGCTCCTGCCTGCAGTCAGCCTTTTCCTCAGGAGCTGAAGGTCTGTTCTCTTCCCTGATCTCCCACAAGAGAGCTGTTCTGCTCCACTTTTAAACTCCTCTTCCAGCCTGTGCATGCCTTGCAGGTGTTGTAAGGCAGATGTGGCTGAGCCCAGAGCAGCTCCTTAACCCTTTGTTGTTCAGTGTGGGGTTTGTGTTACCCCATCACGTGTGTGTGTATGTATGAATATGGCAAAATTGTATTTTTTTTTATTTAATGAGATTATTATGACATTTGTTGCCTGATTTATAAGAGGTGATTTGAGCAACCCGTGGTCAGACATTAAGTTTAATAGATTTTAATAGAGCTGAGACTGTTGTCATTTTAGAACAATGTCATCATTAATACAAGTTCTTCAGTTGTGCTGGAAGTATTGTACATAGTAGCATCCTGCATCTTGGATCTAGATGACCCTTGCGATCCCTTCTAACTCTATGATTTTATGATTCCAGCTCATTGATACGCTACTGGAAAAGTGCTGTAGTTAGATGAGAAGTCTCTCTTAGCATGGTGATGAATACTATGTACTGAATAATAATGTGGTAATATTTTGTAATGTGTACACTACATATTTCACAATATAATTTTGCTTTACATGAATGTAGTTTCTTAATGGAATATCTTTCATTAGAGTAATCTGCAGCATGTTGTTTGGTGTGTCTGCTTGTTGAACAAGCTGTAGAGTTTGTCCCTTACACTTTGTGCTGCTAGTTCAGAACTACACTAATATAATGAGGTACCAGAAATAACCTTTTGTTCTGCTATTTAGTTCATATCCTAAAGAAATAATTGTACTACAGAAACAACTGCCATCAAACTAGGATGATTGCTCTGAATAATAGTACAAGGATACTCTAAGCCTGTGAACTGGAATAAGGTGTGGGATTTTTACAGTAATGAGACACTGGGAGTCAATGTACTGTTAAGAAAATGGTCCTTTAGAGAATTACTGTAGGGAATGTATAATGTGCAAGTTAAGCATAAAAAAGATGTCTAGAGAAACTCTTTTGAGACGTGTTGTTAAAGTAACAGAGGCATTGACAGGGCTCCTGATGGCTTTGTAACAGAATCTTCATCAGTGGCCATCATTGCACTGAGACAGAATTTGGAGAATGGACAAAGCATCAGGGCAATTGGTGATCTAAAATAGATGGAAGAACAATTTCCTTTATTCACCCTTTTATTATCTGTTTAATTTCTCAGAATATAAATGTCTACAAAATATATTAATCTCTTATGGGCTGTCTAGTGTAAGTTTAAATTAAATCAAGTGTGCAATAACTAGTATTTAATATGAAACCTGTTAATCACAAATTTCACCTTTAAGTAGTGATGAAAATTCTTATGGAATGAACTGTATAAAATGCATTGCTAAGTAAACCGGCATATTAGTATAAATTAGCTTAAACTTTGATTACTGCACAGTTTACAAGTAATTTTGGGCTTCTAGAGATTGCTAATAAAAGGCCACAAGAAGACTTCACCATTAGACATTCTGAAGTAACATTAAAAACACAATGATTTTTTTCAGGGAATTCTTATATTTTCTGCAGAGAGACTGTGAAAGAACCTTAGAAAGAGAGGAGCTGATACACTGGGACCCTGGGAAGAGGATGTGGCAAAGACCCGGTGTTACCCATACCATTTAGGGCTCCAACCCCCCTACCCTCTCTACTGGGTACTTAGGAAGTAAAGGACCCAACTTTACCCCTCTGTGGGCTCATGGCCAACACCCTGATGGACTCAGGGGTCTTGCTGGACCTTTTCCTGCGGAAAGACACAGTGAACGTTCTTAAACATGTGTTCATTAGTAACAAGTAATTACTAGAATACACACACCAAGAATCCAATGCTGACCACTCCTGATAAAGCTGACATACATTTCCCAATGGCCAGTCAGGCTTGTACCATCTGGGGCTCTGGTTTCTGCACAGTATGGTCATGCAGGATATCAAATCTGACAGGCTGATCTTGGTTTGGGTCCCAGAGTTAGGTTCCAACGAGCTTTTTTTTTGACTTTCATTATATAGTTAAAATGAGAGTTCTTATTTATACCTTAACCAATTATTTTACTTAAACCATAACTATGCAATAATTCTAACTAATATTAACCCACTATTAGGCTAAAACAATTTTCCTGGCATTTGCAAAACCTCATTTTTACTTATTAGCAAAAACAGCTTTTAACAAGAAACTGAAACAGACATCTAGTATGAAACTTAAGGTTAGCTTGTCCATACTCCCTTCTATTCCCATGAATTTGTGATTTTATTGTATCTATCCTTGTTAGTACAGCTGCAGCTGATACATTTCTATCTGCCTAAACCAAGGCCAAATTCTCCTGACTGTATAGTTTTTGTTCCCACTTATGTTGATTGAGCATACAGGATGGCTGCTGATTGTGTTAAATCCATTCACAAGATGGCTGTGAGTCATATCAACCCCAGGCCTTACATAACACCAGGACAGGGCAAGGTAAGAAGTGATGTAGGGAGGCAGTGAGAGGTCTGTGCAATGAGGCCTGGGTTGCTGATTACAGGGTCCTTGAATCAGAACCCAGTGAAGAGGGAGCGTCTGGATTCCCCTATCAGTTTACCAAAGGAGATCGAATGGAAACCCCCTAGCAAGGGGTAAAGACTATTGAAACCCCCTGATACCAGGTGTAGAGACTAGTGAATTTGGAGTTGGATTGAAGGCAAATGTAAAGCCAATAATTATTTTTTTTGGATGATTGGTTTACACTGGAAGGGGAGGGACTACATGTGACCCAACTGGAGGGCCAAGTCAGAGATCTGGCAGACACTGCCAGGCTAGAGCAGCTGTCAGCAGGGAATGTAAAAGAAGAGCCTGCTACACCACACCCAGCCACAAGGGGGTGCACTAGCTAGTGAGTCACGCTCCAATAGGAGAGGCAAGGGATTTTTCCATTCACATTTGGGAGTTGGATTTTGCCTGTGCTTTAAGATCTTCCTTTGATTTTCCATCCAAATTTCACAGCATCTAGATTTTTCAAGGGACTTGTGGGTTCAATCCCGAGCACTCTGGCTCTGATCCAGAAAAAAACACTTATACATGTGAGTAGTCCCTTTGATGTCAGTGGGGCTTCTCTTGTGCTTAAAGTTAAATGTATGATTAAGTGCTTTGGTGGATCAGGTCTGAGTGTTCAGCACCTTGCAACAGTGACCCCTGTATTTCCAACTTATTTTTTTCTCTTTTTTTTTAAAGTGGGAAGCTCAGTCCTCTTCTCAGTCCTATGAAGCTCCTGCCCTACGTTTCTTGTTGGTGGGCTTTTCAGCTGAAGAGTGTATTGGCAGATAGTCTTCAAAAGCTCTCTCAGGCATGAAATCCTGACTTCAGTGGGGCCACTATTTCAGTCCTGGTGTTTGAATGCATATTTTACTAAGCACAAGCTAAAGAGTAGGTTAATTAGCTGTCAATATTTTATACCAAACATTTCTGAGTGTATACATTTCAGTTATCTGTCTCCCTAGATGAGTGAGTTGATGAAGATCATGCTTTGGGGAAATGCTGAATAGGCTGTAGATGTACACTGGGTCTTTTGACATCAGAACAAAATATTCTTTTTTATCAGCTGCCAAAGTGGCCACACATCAGTCCTGCTTGCAGAAGAAGCAGTGCTGTTTAGCATACATTTCAGGAAAAAGCAAATGAAGCTAAGGTTGCAGTGGCCAATGAATGTTCAGCAAAGTAGGTTTGATGCATTGCAGCTACAGGGTCTCTTTGACAAGTCATTGCATATCTAAGTTGATGCCTACATGTCGGAACAAATGCAAGGGAGAATGAGTTAAAAATGATAAATGAGAAAATTGTGCCTCAGATGATAGAAAATGGACAAGTCTGTGGATTTATGGCTCTGGAATGAAGAGAGAACTATAGTTTAATAACTTCATTTTGTCAAAATAGAGCTAACTCTAAATCATTAAAAATAACTTTAAGAGAAATCTTATACTGTATTGCATGAATCTTTATCATAGCTTTAGGGAAGAAGGTGAATGCCTTTTCCCCCACCCCCCCAAAGTTTTGGGCTCATGCATGTAGGATTATAACTTTTTGCCTCACTTCCATGACATCTTAGTGAGAAGGGAGGCCTTTATAAAATCACTTCTTTCTTTGTTGAATGAACTCATTGGATTTTGGAAGCAGTTAATCCAGCATATATTCTACAGCTAATGAAGATCCCCTCAACATGGTCTGAGTTCTAATGTCTCACTGAAAATTGCAAGTGTTGTTTATAATTGCCTCCACTGAGGCACAAAAGCTTAACTGTTCTTCCTGAATCACCCCTCCCCAGCATCTAGCCCAGCCACTGAGCTGTTAAGGCCGATAGACTATATTTTAATTTTAACAGTTCTGAATCACTGGTATAAAGCAAATCATTCTGCTACAGTTCAATAAGCAATAGCTATAATAAATGTCTGTGTATGGTTAATGCTACCTTTTAATTTATTAGCAATTCATTAGCAGCTTTTCTTTGTAAAGCCAATGGCACACATCAGTTATTGATATGAAAAGCCAGTAAAATTTCAGTGACTTTGTAAACTCAAGCTCTCAGGCATTCATTAGAAGAAATGTTTCCATCATTCTCCAGAGAATGTGTGGATTTAACTGACTCTAGTTTGTATTTTATGAGGGTGCTGCATCACTGCACTAGGATCATGACAGATTCATATGAAAGAGAATGCTGCTCTTTGAAGTAACTTCTGTTTTCCCTAAAATATGAAGGGCTAACTTTTAAGAACAGTGTGAGAAGGTTTACTTGTCTCCTGGTTTGTGTAGATACTGATTGTACATGACTTACACCCATCATGAACTAAATTTTGAATTAGCAATTATTGCAGATCAACAAATAGTGAAGGTTTTCTTCACATTTACCAATAACATTATTCTAAAACACAAGGTAATTGTGGCCGTTTCCCCATCATCCCTTGCCAAAACACCCCAAAGCAAAACCCAACCCCCATGTGTGACTGGGAACGTCTTGGCAATAGTAGATGGCGTCAGAAATTTTCAATGTAGTTCTCTTACTGTATAGCCAAGTATGTTGCTAACATGACCAGTGTGTACACCATAAGAACACGTGAAATGTGATTCAGGGTATGTCTACACTGCAGAGAGAAGCCGATTTAATTTAAATCAATCTTCACCCGCCAAGCTGCAGAATTCAAACGAGTGCTCACACCATTCTCATTGCGTCGGGGGTTGCGTCCCCAACATCCACGGTTACGATGGCAATCAAAGCAATGCACCGTGGGTAGCTATCCCACAGTGCAACTACCTGCAGGGTTGTTTTGGGGAGGTTTTTGTTCTCCCATGATGCAACGTCCTCCCTGTCCCCCTCCCTTCTTGTCCCAGTCCAAACAAACAGATGATCGCCTTTTTGTGCCATTTTTTCAAACCCTTCACTCTGCTGCGCTCACGACATTACCTGAGAGGAATGGAGCCTGCTCAGCTCTGCACTATTATTGTGAGCATCACAAACACCTCATGACTTTATTCTACAGTATTTTCAGGGGTGAGACAGGAGCCACAGCACTGAAAATTGCGATGTTATTGAGATTGCCTTACTACAAGCCATAGAATGAAACAATTCCCATTTGCTGCAGGCTATCATGCACCATCTGCAGTTGGTGAGCATTCCTTCTGGTCCCGGGAAACAAGCAGTGATTGGTGGGATTACATAGTTATGAAGGTGTGGGATGATGAGTAATGGCTGCAGAACTTTCATATGTGAAAGACCACTTTCTTGGAACTTTGTGGAGAGCTCTTCCTAGCCCTGAAACTCATGAATACTCGTTTGAGACCTCCTATGATGATGGAGAAGAGAATGGCCATTGCTCTGTGGAAGCTAGCAATGCCCGACTGCTATCGGTCAGTTGGGAATCAATTCGGAGTCAGTAAATCCACCATGGGAGCAGCTGTGATACTAATAGAGTCCTGCTAAGACAGGTAGTGACTTTGGGAAACATGGAGGACATAGTGGAATGCTTTTCCACAATGGGGTTCCCTAACTGTGGGGGGCTATAAATGGCATGCACATCCCTATCTTAGCACCAGACCACCTTGCCACAGAGGACATAAATCGAAAGGGATACTTCTCAATGGTGTGGCAGGCCCTTGTGGATCACGTGGGACACTTCACTGACATCAATGTGGTGTGGGCTGGAAAGGTGCATGATGTGTGCATCTTTAGGAACTCAGATCTGTTAAAAAAGATGCAAATGGGCACTTTCTTCCCTGACAAAAAATAAATATTGGTGATGTTGAAATGCCAGTAGTGATCGTGAGGGATGCTGCCTAACTCTTGCTTCCCTGGTTAATGAAGCCCTATACCAGGCACCTGGACAGCGAGAAGGAGTGTTTCAATAATAAGCTCAGCAAGTGCAGAATGGTGTTGGAATGTGCATTTGGACATTTAAAGGCACACTGGCGCAGTTTGCTCACTAGGTTAGACCTCATTGAAAGAAACCCAATATCCCAACCCAATATCCCAATAGTTATCTCTGCCTGCTGTGTGCTCTATAATGTACGTGAGACAAAGGGAGAGAAGTTCCCATTGGGTTGGATTGTGGAGGAAGATAGGCTGGGTGCAAATTTTGAGCATCCAGATGCCACTGCAACGCTGAGGGCCAATCATGGAGTGCTGTGCCTTAGGGAAGCATTGAAAAACTGCTTTTTGCAATGAGACACAACAGTAATGTGCGTCGCTTATATGTGCTGTGCTTTCACTTCACATTCCCTACCCATCCCCCACCAATACAGTTTCTCCCTCCCTCCCTTTATTCCCTTCTTATCTATAAATAAACAGGAATGAATTGTAAAGCAGAACTATCTTATTGGTGATCCTTCACAGAGGGGGGAAAAGGAAGATAATTTAACATTCTGCATGCATTGTCTGAGTGCTGAGAGAGGATACGGAGCCCAGTTTGGCTGTGCATACAGGAAAGAATCACAAATTCCCACTCCTTAAAGGGGCCGTTGCCTCTTTCTGCTCCCCTCAACCAGCAACAAGTGGAGCATGTACTGCACCCTGCTCAGCCTCCTCCTAGACCTCTTGGGAGTGGGGGCTAGGAAAGAGTGTGTTAGCTCAGAGTTTTGCAGAGACTGCAGAAGGAATCTTCCTGAAGTTCAACCAGATGCCTCAACGTATCTGGCTGATCACCCATTAAATGCAGCATCTCATCTTGTGTTGAAGACTCATACTCCTGTGCTGCCTTCCTATTGTCCATGTCCAAGTTCAGTTTGTCTGATAATGAAATCCTCCACACTCTTAGCTCTGTGTCAGCAGCCCATGGAAACATTCATTATCTTATTGAACATGTCATCCCGAATTTGGCTTTTTTTTTGCCTTCTTATCTGTGACCGGCGCTCTGCAGGAGTACGAGACAGTGTGTTGAAGGCCACGATGTCCACTCTAAGGGAAGCAAAACACAAGGTACCCATTGCTAACTTGTCCCATGGATGAAAAGCAATGTTACAATGTAAAAATAACTCCCATGAACATTCCCAAGGGAAGGCTAGAACCACATATTATCCTATAACTATTGAAGGGGTGGGAGTGCTGTTCCAGCCATGGTAAGTAAAGGGCTAGTGCCTCTATTTTAGGGAAATCTCCGGTGCCCATGCTGCACAAGTCCATGCTTCCCAGAGCAGCATGGATTTTGGGCTCCCATTGTCCTCCATAAATCAGACTTTTAAGAGGCGGCGGAAAGGGTGTGTAGGGGTTAACCATCTCTGGAGGGAAAAAATGGGCACCCATTTGCAGATTCCCAAGGCCCATAGCAACAACATCCTGCTTAGGGACTTGTGAGATGCTGAACCAAGAAATCATCTTCGGCTTCAGAATAACACACATTTTAAAAAAACCTATCTTGGGCAGGCAATGTAAATGTGTGCCATCTTCCCTAGGTAACCGTGAGTGATATCAGTCTGCTGAGGATCACACAGGTGGAAAGAGAGGATTTGCTGCAAGCATCTGGCTACAGGCCTGGCCCTTATGCTGCTATGCTGTGTTCCACGATGATGCCTGCACAATTAATAACAGAGTGGCGGGGGAAAGTTTCCTATCGTGGTGGAAGAAATAAGGCTGCCCTCCCAAGAAACCTTCTGTAAAGGATTGCAGAGTTCCTACATGAAAGCTTCCTGGAGATATCTATGGAGAATTCTCGGCGCATTCCTGTGCACATAAATAATCTTTTCCAGGGTGAAACCAATGCTTAAGCACACCAACTACGAGGAAGCATAACCCCACCACCAAACACACCACTTTTTTCCACTGGTACAAGATTCTGGACTGGGGACATAACCAAAGAAATGCAATTTGCAGTGCATACTCACCAGATGTGCCTTCCCCGGCATCCCGGTCAGTAATGGTTTCCTGTATCTGGCTGGGCTGCTCCTGGGTTGCAAACAGCTCCTGGCTTTCAGGGAGAAGGGATACACCCTGTTCTCATCATCATCCTCCTCGTCCACAGACTCATCCTCATTCATGCTGGCCTTGGATTCCCCCGAGGTATCTATGTTGAATGGTGGCATAGTGGTTGGGTCTCCACTGAGAATTGCCTGTAGCTCCTCGTAAAAGCAGCATGTTTTAGGTGATGAATCAAAACTACTGTTAGCTTCCCTAGTTTTCTGATATGCATGCCTCAGCTTTTTTATCTTAAAACAACATTGCTGCGCGTCGCTGTTGTGCCCCTTCTCCAACATGCCACGAGATATCTTCTTGTAGATATCCAAATTTATTTTGCTGGCTCAGAGCTGAGCCAGAACAGACTCTTTGTCCCACAGACCAATGAGATTCAAAACCTTAGGTCGGCTCCAGACTGGAGTGCGTTTGGAACATGCAGTTGCCATGATCAATTGTGCTGGCAAACTCTCCCCATGCTCACCCAACTGGAAATGGAAATTCAAAATTTCCCGGGGCTTGAGGGGAGGAGCCGTTTCCTGTTTATGTGGCCACGGTGCAGCAGAGTGCGAATGTCCAAAGTGGTCACAGCAAAGCATTGTGGGATACCTCCCGGAGGCCAATGACTGCCTACACTGATGCTCATTTGACCCATACAGTTCAACTTCAGTTCTATGCCACTTGCAGAGGTGGTTTTATTAAGTCAAATTTTACCGTGATTTAGGTTGGTGGAACTGACATGCCAGTGGAGATGCATACTTTATGTGGTCGATGGAAGCCACATTCTGTCGACCTACATTGTCAGTGTAGACCAGGCCCCAGAGACAGGTGACGCCCTGAGTCTCATTCAATCCTCAGCTGCAGTGGTGTAATTATACCCCCCTCCTTTTTGGGTTTTTTTTTACATGTAGAGTATGAAGTAAAAGCAGGTTTCCTCTTTACTGTTCTTGCTTCTGGTGGTCTGTGCTACAAGACATTAATATAAAGGACTATGTCCAGACTTAGGACTACTTGTGAGCAGAATTTACTTGTGGTTGTGTGTTTTGAGTCAAAACCCAAACATTATTTTAACATAGAGCCTTGTGGTTCATATGAGCACTCTGTTCTATCACTTTAATACCAGGATATTTTTCTCCCAGCTGGATTAAAGTCATTTTTGTTAGACAACACTTATTAATAAATACAGTATACCTTTCTTCCATGAATTGTATCTTAATAAAAATGGAAAGAAAAAAAATTATGCAATTTAAAGCCCTGATCGAGGCAAGCTTATTTTTTCAGGAAAGCACTTAAGTGCCATTGACATAAATGGGACTTGGGCACATGTTCAAACCTAAGTGAGTATTTAAGTGCTGTTCGGAATAGGGATGGAATCAAAAGCTTTCCTGAATCAGGGCTTCAAATAAAAACACTGCAAAGTCCTTAAAACTCATTTGTGTTCATATCCTCATCCCTAAAACAAGAGCTTTACCCAGCTTGATTTGTGGCTGAAGAAAGGAAATCTTTCCATCATCCACACCAGGTCTTTGATGTGTCATTGATCTTGCTTCACCGAAAGCTGCTAGTTTCACCTCAGAGATATGATGAAGTAGTAGTCCCTCTGATCTCCTTGTCGTATGGCCTGTACTTTGGACAGTGGACAGCCTCCCATCTCCAAACCTCCTTCATGTAAGTGTAAAGCACTGCTCTGTGGCATCCAGAGTGAGTTGAGAATCCCATGTGGCTTCTTAGCCTCCCCCAGTCCTGCATACTAGAACCACAACAGCTCTGCAGTATTAAAGACTTCCATTGCTTGCAGAGGTGGGGCAGGATTTTGTGCTTGGTGTAATGAAAAATGCAATTCATTTAGTATACATTTGAAAATTATATGTTCAGTTACTACCTTCATTTGAGTTTTCAGAAAATGTGACCCTGTTTATGACATGCACCCTCAGGAAGTCCAACAGGGAACATAAGCAATTGCAGTCACACTTTCTGCTACCTCAACAATCAGAAAAAGGATCCTGAATATAAAAAAAAGTTATAATATGTAAACACAAGGGCTAACGTTTGGATACCTATAAATGGCCCCCTAAATAAGTGATGCTGAGCTACTTCAATTCCTGTTACGTTCAATGGGAGCTACAGGTCATCAGTATCTTGAATAAAATGCCTAACTAGACATCTTCAAGGCACAGGCAGACCCCTGTGTCCATGGAGAGTTCCACTGACTTCAACAGGGTCTATACAGCACAGGAGGTTGTAAATTGCAGGGGCAGGACCTACATAAGAAAAGTTAGGTACAGATTTACTTTCTGATAAACCAGCATTAAAGCAGAATGGAAAAAATTTACCTGTTTGATAATATGCTCCCATAGTTATCACTGCTGGTGTCACAACTGATGTCATTTCTAAGAGCATATTCTTATTAAACTATTCCATAACAAACTAGTGCTTTTTGGTGTACACCTTGATGGAAAAACCCTATACAATTTAATGCTAAACAATATCCTTTCTATAGGTTTATTTTAACCATTTTTACATTTTAATAGAGAATTGTATCCCTGCTGTAGAATTCTAAAGTGTGGTTTGAAATAAATCTATGGAAGGGCTATATTTCTTTGTAACTTATTAAGAATAATTTCTCTAGAACCCAATGAAACCGTATATCTTATTTATTTTCATTTATAATAGATATTGAAAAATCACCTGGCTGTCCCAGGAATGCAGCTCCCTCTGCTGTAGCTGGCGGTGCAGGGCAAGCGCGTTCACTAGAAGAAGTTCCAGCTTAAAGGCCTCATACTGTTGAGTTATAATAAAATGAAGACTCATTGTATATACATGTGTATATGTTACATCCAGGTAGCAAAACAAAGAAAGGAGTAGCTCAAGCCCAGTATATGCACATTTGTCTTTTGTTGTGGGAAAACAGAACAGAGAAAACCACAAACACCAGAAAACCACCATTTAAACAGTACACAAAAGGGGAGAGTGCAGGAATTGCTTTCTGCAGTGATTTTAGCATTTCTGGGCAGGGGAAGGTGGCTGGAGGCTGTGTTGGAGTGTAACAATGCCACTTTTCAGAAAGCTGGAGAGGCTGAAATGATATGTTTGGGTGTAGCTACAGGATAATTTTAAAATACACTTTCCTCGGGTAGCAATTTTGTCAGGTTTTTGTTTTTTTTTTTGAGGGGAAAAAAAAATCAAAACATCTATTCTGCAGAGACTGAGTGTTAACATTTAATTCACTGTGATTTTCCCTTTTTCTCTCCTCCTCCGCTCATGATAGGCTTGCCTGGTCAGGGATAGGCAGTGAGATTGGGACAGGGTGCTTGTCAGAGAGGAAGAATGGTCCCAAGATAGGTTGTAGTGAGGGACTCCAGAGAATAAGTTACATTACTTTCTCTGCCACAGAATTCATAATGCCTCATTTCCTCATCCGTAAAATGGGGAAACTATAATAGTACCTCCCTATATTGCAGGGGTGTTGGGAGGTTAAAAACATTAAATATTGTGAGGTGTTAAGATACCCACAGTAATGGAGGGTCTATAAGTACTTGAGATAAGGAGTGTCTGGGTTTAGTAGCCATCATTGCTTTAGGTCAGGGCATTTGTCAAATGATGTAGTGCACCGTTTCTGTCTCTGGGAGAAGGCCCAGGCACTTCTCAGGGGAGGCTGGGGGGAAATATATTAATCTGTGCCTTAAGATTTAAAAATATAAACCTCAGATGCACACAAACTACATCAAAAGAACACCATGATTGTTGCAAAGTCAAACACTCAAAAGTTTGGAAATGACCTACTCTGGCTCCTTATTCTAGTCTCATTCTCCCTATCTAGCCTCTCCCAGTCCCCACTCCGGAGGCTTCTGGTCCCAGTCTCCTTACCCAGCAAGTCCTAGTTTTATATCTCCCCATTCCCTGTCCCACTCTTCCCCTGATCCTAGTCCCTGTCTCCTTTTCCAGACATGCCTAGTTCTCCCTATCCCCAGAGTTCCTTGTTCCCTGTCTCTTGCCAAGCTAGTTCCAGGTCCTCTCCTTTCAGCTCTTCATCTGAGCTGTCTTTTTACTCCATACTGTCCACCCAGTCACCTCTTCCCCCCCTCATCCACGTTTCCTATCCCCAGACTCGCAGTCCAAGTCCTCCTTGGGTAACTCATCCAATCTGTCTCCAATCCCCCAAATATAGCAGTATCTTTGCCCAGCCAGTCCAAGTTCTCTCACCACATCCTGGCTCCTTGTCAGATCTGTCTGTCCTTCTCCCTCCCCATCCCATTCACCCATTCCCAATCCCAGTGTCCTTGTTCAGCCAGTTCCAATTTTCCTCTGATTCCTTCTAGTCCCATTCTCCCCTCCAGGCTTCTTGTCCAAAACTACTCTCCCCGCCCCACCCCTCCTAGAGGTTCAACTGCATTTGAATCAGGCAGCTTCCTCTTCCATGCAGCCTAGCTCAGTGGGGGAGGGGGAGGGGACACTGAGAGCACAGGAGAGACAGCCCTCCTGTTTTCAATTTAAACCTTGGACTGGGCATTGCCCACAGTAGCCCAGAGCTGCAGTTGCAGGGAAAGTCCTGCTCACCTCTTCATTGAATCTAGCTGGGAAAGCTCTAGCAGGTCTCTACTAAGCATATATAAACTGCAGTTTTTCAAAGGCTTATATCTTGCCCAAATTTAGGAGGATTTTCGTGTGGACTGCAAAAGGCAAATCTCTCAAACAAAGGCCCTCCTCTGGCCAAATTTCAAGTCTCTGCTCCAAAGCATGGGGGGCGTGAGAGCTGTTTGAAGAAAAGGTCATCAACATTTCTTAACATAGGCAAGAAATTGTATTTTCCTCTAGCCTCTTTCTTGGAAATGGTTGAATTGTTGCAGCTGAAATTTTCCAGAAAAAAATCACACTTAGGCAGACACCCATCATGGAAAATTTCAGGCCAAATGATTAAAATTAGTTGCCTAATACTTCCTACTACCTGCCCCACCTTTAGTAAATAAACTATAATCAAAAGATAAACAATCTTGGTGCTTGTTAGTTTGTCTTTTGAAATCACTTTTCAGTTACAGATCCATTCTGATGCTCTGTCATAGGGCACTTGTGGGGGTGCCAACCTTGTATCTTTGATCTTGAAGGTTCAATTGGTTGTTATGACCTGAAGTCTTTAAATCATGATTTGAGGACTTCAGTAACTCAGCCAGAGATTAGGGATCTATTACAGGAGTGATGGGTGAGGTTCTGTGGCCTGCAATGTTCAGGAGGTCAGACTAGATGATCATAATGATCCCTTCTGGACCTTAAAGTCTATGAGACTTGGTACTTACACACATGCTGTTTGACTTCTCAGCTAGCCTTGAAGCTGAGATGCAGCTAATTTGAAAAAAGCACAGAGCAAGGAAGTGCTGTCCAAGGTGATCCCTCACCCCCAAACAGTGGCAGCAATTAACTCTACACATCGAGAGAGTTCTGATCAATTACTGAAGATCAGGTTGGTGACCCGAGTGCGTACAGTTGTGTGCTACTTTGTAATGGGTCTGCTAACTATTTTATTAGAAATATTAGAAAATTGATTTTGAGCAACTAAGTCAGAGCAGTAATTGAGTTGATGTAAAATTGGGCAAGAAGCTTTTTCAAGGAATAGGTGGCACCTGCTCTGCAGTTCTCAAATAATAAATATTTCACATAACAGGAAAGTAACACTCTCTGAATTGTTTTGGGATGCAAGACAGATGCAAGCCCAGTTAAAATGTTGTTTCTGTGGTGGAAAAATATCAAACAACATTTGGCAAAGATTAAATGCTTCAACTGTATAAAGCACACAGCTTGTCAATTGAGTTTGTTTCAAAAGTGGGGAAGTAGAAAGATGTTAATTAACTAAGTCTTCATAGTCCTGTTCAGGTAAAAGACTACTTCACTCAGCTAATTCCTTTGGAATCACTCAGGCACAGAAACTGGATTAATCTGAAATGGACTGCCAGCAATAAATTATAGTTTTTGACAATTTGGTCTGTTACTTTTGAAGTTTGGACAGTTTAATCTTTAGTATGTTTTCAGCAGTGGACTTTGAGGCAGCATATTTGGTACATTTGGTAGAATCCATATATGTTATGACAAAGTAAAATACTCTAGGCTTATGCAACTTTAAAAATACAAAACTTTTTCCAGCATGTAAATGAAGCATGACAAAGTAGTCTTGTATTTCTCTACGTTATGCATTCAGCAGTGCAGACCACATAACCTTTATCAGTTTCAAAAGTTATCAATTTAGATTGTCACTCTGTTCTTTCCAAAGGTTGCAGTCACAATAGTCTTTATGAGTTTGAAGTGTCTCTTTGGAAAATTTCTAGTGTCATTCTATCAGCACTTCCTATTTAGTTATGACATCCTCTAAATCAGCAAAGGATTTCCCAGAACACATAGGGAATCCTGACAAACTGAACCACAGTGGTGAATTGACAAGCTAGCCCACTGGAGATTTCTAGTGCTTCTGTAAATAGCTTTAATTAGGAACCCAATCTGAAAAATATATTAGGACCTAGAGAAAATATATTGAGGGAAAACTTAATCAGGAGCTGCTGAAGAAGATTGATGCCTTTGAAATGACAACTAATTAAGAAGAAGACCAAGAGAGAGAAATGAAAAGGGTCAGGGGAGAAGGGGAGGAGAAGAATTTTGAAGACCAAAAAATGTGAGAGAGATTCAGAGGATTAGGGAATAGCATTGCCTTGAAATGTAGGTTGTGTTGGTTATAGCTACTTCCTGATTTGTTTTACTCCGCTACCTAGGGAAGAGAAAAATATATGTCAACATTTTTGTAGGGTAAAAAAATTTGCATTTATCATAGACTCTGGGAATTCTTGAGCTGATTAGTATAAAGCATTTAGGGGGAAAATATTAATGCCTGTTAATGTAGAGCTGTGAAGTCTTCTTGGACATAATTATATACACATAGATTATTGAACATTAAAAAAAGCATTTTTTTCTGAAAAAAATCTTTGTTCAATGCACTGTGGGCCTGAGCCAAAGCATATAGAAATCAACTGAAAGACTCCCATTTACTTCAGTGGACTATAGATGGTTGCCCTGTATGTATAGTGTTTCTTCCCATCCTGGCCTCTAGTCATGCCCCCTCCCCAGTGTTTCCTGTCCCCAGTGGCTCTAGTCAAAGTTTCCTACCTTGGGTTCCTTATTTAATATCAATGATTGCCCTTCCTTGGCTCCTTGTCTACCCTTTTGGCCTAGCCAGTACAAGTTCTCCTCCTGCACAGTGGCTCATCATAAGAACTGTATCCCCTCCCCTCTCATCTCCTTCCTCCCATACCGTTCGTTCTCTGTCTCATTCTCCTTGTCTCACCAGCTCAGTCCTGCACCCTACCTCCTCATCTGGTCTCAGTAGCCTCCATCTACTGGCTCCCAATCTCCTTGCCTCTCCAGTTCCAGTCTCCGCTCTGGTTGTCAGTCTGCTCCTACTTCAAAACCCAGACCTAGTTTCTTGCTCCTTCCCCAGTTAGCTTCCAGTCCCAGGTTCCACTCTTCCTCCCCGCAATTTCCTTATCCAAATCTACTCCCTTCACACTGGCTGTAAGTCCAGGTTTTTTTGCTTGTGCTTTTGAATCAGGCAGCTTCCTCCTCCTTGAGGCTGCTTGGCCCCACCAGTGGTGGTCACTGAGAGCATAGGAGAGACAGGATCTGTGCTTTCAGTTCAGGTGCCTGAGCTAACACAGTCTGCTGCAGCCCAGAGCTGCAATTGCAAAGAGATTTCTGTTTAGAGATGGGCTGAAGGATATTAAATAGAAACAATTAAAATTAGACATTTTTAAATCAGCAGGTCCAGAGAACTTTCACCTAAGAGTTTTAAAAGAGCTGGCTGAGAATCTCGCTGGACCTTTAATGTTGACTTTCCAGAAGTATTGGAACACTGGTGAAGTTCCAGAAAACTGGAAGAAAGCTAATGTTGTGCCAATTTTTAAAATGGGAAAATGGGATAACCTGGGTAATTATAGGCCTGTCAGTCTCACATCAATCCTAGGCAAGATAATGGAGTAGTTGATATGGGACTTGATTAATAAAGGATTAAAGGAGGGTAATGTAATTAATACAAATCCAAATGGGTTTATGGAAAATAGATCCTGTCAAACTAACCTGATATTATTTTTTGACGGGATTACAACTTTGGTTGATAAAGGTAATTGTGTTGATGTAATATACTTAAACTTCTGTAAGGTATTTGACTTGGTGCCATACAACATTTTGATTAAAAATCTAGATCAGTATAAAATTAATATGATTAAAAGATGGCTAATTGATGGGTCTCAAAATGTAATTGTAAATGGGGAATCATCATCGAGCAAGTGTGTTTCTAGTGGAGTCCTGCATGGATCTGTTCTTGGCCCTCTGCTATTTTAATTAATGACCTGGAAGAAAACATAAAATCATCACTGATGAAGTTTGCAGATGACATAAAAATGGGGGAGTGGTAAATAATGAAGAGGGCAGGTCATTGGTTCAGAGTGATCTGGATTGCTTGGTAAACTGGGTGCAAGCAAACAATACGTGTTTTAATATGGCTAAATGTAAATGCATACCTCTGAGAGCAAAGAATGCAGGCCATACTTACAGGATAGACCTCTACCCTGGGAAGTGGTGACTCTGAAAAAGATTTGGGGGTTGTGGTGGATGATCAGCTGAACATGAGCACCCAGTGTGGTGCCGTGGCCAAAAGAGCTAGTGTAATCCTGGGATGCATAAACAGAGAAATATTGAATAGGAGTAGAGAGGTTATTTTATTGCTGTATTGGGCATTGGTGTGACTGCTGCTGGAATACTGTGACCAACTCTCATGCCCACAGTTCAAGAAGGATATTTATAAATTGGAGAGGGTTCAGAGAAGAGCCACAAGAATGATTTAAAGGATTAGAAAATCTGCCTTCTGGTGTTAGACTCAAAGAGCAATATTTAGCTTAACAAAGAGAAGGTAAAGGGGTAACTTGATCACAGTCTGTAAGAATCTACATGGGGAATAAATAATAATGGGCTTTTAAATCTAGCAGAGAAAGGTACAGCATGATCCAATGACTGCAAATTGAAGCTAGACAAATTCAGACTGGAAATAAACAGTGAGAGTAATTAACCATTGGAACAATTTTCCAATGGTCATGGTGGATTCTCCATTACTGGCAATTTTTAAATCAAGATTGGATGTTTTTCTAAAAGAAATGGTCTAGGAGTTATTTTGGAGAAGTTCTGTGGCCTGTGTTATATAGGTGCCCAGACTAGATGATCACAGTGGTCCCTTTTGGCCTTGGAATCTATGCTTCTATGCTCAGTGTGGACAGGATAATGAAGGAATCTATCTGGGAAAGCTCTAGCAATTGTCTCTTGAGCACATGCAAACTGCAGTTCTTCAGAGGTTTATAATTTGGCCAAATTTGGACTGATTATAATGCAGATGGCAAAAGCACATCCCTGACACAAAGGCCACCCTCTGCCAAATTTCAAGTACCAGCTCCAAAGTTTGATGGTGGGAGGGGGTCTGGTGGCACTAGAGCTGTTTAAAGAAAAGGTTACCAGAATTTTTTAATTGGGACAAAAAAACCCTCTTTCTTGAAAATGCCTGAATCTTTTTGGCTGAAATTTTCCTGAAAAAATCACCTGGAGGCAGACATCCACCATGAAAAATTTCAGGCCAAGTTGTTAATATTTGGTAACGTTATAAGCAACTGAAAATAGGGTTGTATAATAGGAATTGTTGGACAACTTAAACAATAGGTGGTGCTAATAATAAATCAGAATAATACTTACAGATGTGTGGAGCCTGCTTCCAGCTGTGAGGAAGCAGTGAGAATCTGCCCCCAATACAATACATAAATCCTCCCCTATACTCTCTCAAATGAATGGAAAAAGAGCTTCATTTGCTCCATTTTATTTACCCTGCTTTCTGCTTACCCTTGTAAAGGGATGGCTCAGATTTTTTTCGTTACAGAGCTCTAGACAGCAGCAGAGTGTATTAACGATATCTTGCCCTTCTAAAAAGCTGGCTAAAGAGAAAATCAACTTTCAAATCTCTTTAAAGGAAAAGAGTTTTTGCCTTGCATACTAGGAGGGACTCTAGATAAATCTGTCTTCAGCAGAGAACAAGGTGGAGTCAATATCTGATTCAGGAGTTTCTAACACAGGCTATGTGGAATCTACACATAAAGAAACAAAGTAAACTTTATAAAGGGATATCCAGACTTAAATGTTTCACTTTAGAGATGGCTACATTTCTGTGGTGAGTAAATGGATGTCCCTGAATAATTTGTGTCAGTTAGTTAAACACTTCTGGTTGAAAAGTAGGATGTGTTATATTTTCTAAGTACTATTATACCTTGGAGAAGTTGGAAACGTATTGTTAATGACCCGGGTGTGTTAGTTGATAGTCACCTTATCTTTCTGTAGTGCACAAACCTGTCTGGACCTGGCTTTGGGCTGAGTAGGTATGTCAACCATAGCACAATAGTTGAAATTTCAAAGCTGACGAGAGGATTTTGCCCCACAGCTCCCATTACATTTAAGAAGGATTGTGTAGCAGGATCCTCTCTTTGGCTTTGAAAATCTCAACCGATGTACAACTTGTATTTGTTTTTAAAGAATGAAAAGGATGTGGATAGCAATCAGTTTGTCATTTATACTTCTGATGTCTCTTTTACAGTGTTCCAGTGAATGAAGTATCCAGTTGGTGCCAGTGGTCTTAATATAATATAAAATACCTTGGTGCCAGTGGTCTTAACACCTCAGCAGAACAGACAAAGACAAGTTAACAAACCCAAAGAATCCCAGATGAACTACAGATTACTTCTATTTTTGTCATGCTTTCCTTTATTTTGGTCAGGTTTCCCAAATTTAACTGCATCCTCTTTCTCTTCCTGGGGGAGTAAAATATTTCAGTAGGCGCTATGGTTAGTGCCAAAATTATAAAGGCTATCAATGGAAGAGTTATTTTTGTAAATCTACTAACTTTAAATGCAGCTTCCAAGAAATTGGGTTTTTATAGTGCACAGATTAAATGGGCTGTAATATGATGATGCTGTGAAGTCCTTCTTGCCTTAATCATCTTGGGCTGCACTGTCTTCTCTACCCTGCTGCTGATTTCACTGCAAGCTTTAGTTGCACTGGTTCCGTTTTACACACAGCATGATTCATATATTCATTCCAAGGCCAGAAAGGATTACTGCAAAAATCTAGTCTGACTTCCTGTATAGCATAGGCCTTAGATGACTTAGATATGACTAACACATGCATCGGTTTGAACAATTTATTTATTGTTTATTTATTATTAAAAATTTATTGCAATTTACCATACAGTAGACAAAGTTGCCAATAAGCATAAACTAAATTTATGTCAAAGGCTAAACACACTCCTTCTCCCAACACTGCTATAAAGAAACAAAGAGCTAGAAAAAAAACCTCTGCCTCTGGAGACTGATGGTCCATTTTTCACTTTGTTTTCCTAAAGACCATCTTTGAAGCTGGAAGACAACTCTGTTTGCTTGACTGAATTTAATGGCTTCCCCATTTGAGAGGAAACAATTTGCAGAGCATCAGAGCTTGATTGATTGGTTGACTAAATGTCACTGGAAATGTCATAAACATGAAAACAACTTGCTTTAAATTTCAAAGCAACAGGTCATGCCAGTAGGGATCTAACCAAGGTCATGCAGTAGAAGGCTGTTTGATATAATTTCAATGTATTTCATTTCATAATAACATAATATTTTCCATTAAATAAGGAAGGATGTGAGAGGTGAAACTTCCTACCTCAGTAGCCTGTGATTCAAATGGGGCAGGTTACCTTCTGTTCAGAGGTTTCTTTAATTCAATTTGTTCCTAAATCTAGTAGCATTATTGCATTTTCAATATCTGTTACTACTTAGGATCCTATTTAGCAAAGAAATTAATGTTCCATGGTTTTGGCCTCTGAGGACATACAGACATCTATGGTTTGGCTGTTGCAGAGACTGAGTTTGATTCTGGAGCCAAAATAATTGCTTTGCTGAGTCTGCAGCCAGCCAGACTGAAACAATAGCATCAAGAGGCATGACCTTCCCCATTCATCTTAATGGACCAATAGCTCTGAAGCCCATTTATGACCATGTCAGTGCCAACATCATTAACAACTGCCTGATGACCAAACATTTATTGATTATTGTTAGATATTTGTTATTTTATCATATCAGAAACCTTGAGGATGCATTCATTTGAAAGGCTTGCTGAATAAGGCTAAAATTAAATATACAAAGAGAATAATATCTTAACAGATATTCTTTTGATTAATCAGATACTTGACTTGTTTGCTAGTGCCTTGAAGAATAATAGTGGTGTTTAGGTTGCTGCCAATTAAGCTTCAAATGATTTCTGTGTTGTAATTTGTAGGATTTTGTGGAATTTCTATAAAACACAGTCTCAGTGCACCACCAGCAGCAGTTCAATTTAATTCCTAATAAATAAATATTTCTGAATGACTCCTGTTGGGCCATATAATGATATCTGGCACAAACAGGCAAGGAGATTGGAAAAGAAAAATGTCTCTCTCCCCACTACTCGCTAAACATCTGGATTAAGGCAATCCAGGGCTTTAAGCATACTATGACATTGGGCCCCCATGACTCTACCCACACAGCTTCATCTCTGTGCCATCACCCCCACTTGCATTGGTGGTGACAGGGAGCTTTCCATCCCAACAGAGTCCTCTTCTTTCCCCTATTGGTAGCAGCAAACCCCCCATTCAGAAGAAGCATGAGTGCCAGCAAAGATCCCTTCTTCTCTCCAGAGATGCAACAGTGGCAGCAGGAGAGACTCCCAATATTTATCCTAGCATTCAGGCTGTATCTTCTTGAGCAGGCTATGCCTGTTGCACTGTTCTCCTCCAGCCCCACAGTTTTCTGCTGTGGTGGTGCAGGCAGAGCTTTCAGGTCAATGTGTCTTGGAGTTAACACCCCCTTGAAATGCATGGGGCAGTGCATGCCTTTCCGAGATATTATTTCTGACTGTCTGCAGATTCAGGCAGACATCTCTGCATTGGTTACACTTGGTGTAACACTGTTGTACACTGTAACTTGACAGAAGCTATTTATCATTCACATTGGAGCTGCTGTACAATCATGTTGGGTGAGCTGATATAAGAAGATGCGGTAGACGAGCAAGACCCACTGTACCAAAGAGATATCACCCCTGCGGAAGTCAGAGAGTTTTTCCGCACCATGTTGAGGGTCACGATGACAGCTTTAGAGGCTTGCCTTTGGGAGCTGCCAAGAGGATATGCTGAATCAGCAGGTTCCCAGGTTGCTTTGGCCATACCCTCTCTAGAGCCAGTGTGTAAACCTAAAGGGACTCGTTTTTCTCCCAGACGATGAGAGACCCTAGCCATACCCAGCAATCTACCATGGGTGGCTTATACACAGGGCTCAGTTCCCTAGTCATTTCAAAGGGGAGATCCTACTTTTTGCGGGTCAACTAAAGTCTTTCTGAGGAGGGATCAAAAAGAAAATTAAATGTCTCAGCACCCCGAGAATAACTTCTTCCTGGAGCCAGCTCAAAAGGAAAAAGGCCAACATTACTTTTTACTTCAGGGCTGTCTGCATAGGGATTTCAAGGAGTTATTCTGGCTGAGCTGCTGAATTGGTCTCATTCTGTCAGACTTGCCCTGGGAGTTCACTACACTCCCTGTAGGATCAGTGGTGGAGATCTCCTGGATGGGAGTTCCCCTGTGGTTTCAGAAATTACTCCCATCTGTTTCCTGCTCAGGGTGATCTCTCGCCTCCAGCTGTCTGCAGTTCTCTTCCTTTTAAAGGTCTACTTCTATTATATACAATGGATAGGGCTAGAGGGCTGGGCTAGCTTTGCACACAGGACCTCTCTTGCACCTTCCTCATCAGTGTGGGGTCTATACACCCCAACACAGAGTGCTGCCGCCCACTTTTTGCACCACAATTAAGAACTTGTGAGTCTTCTAGCAGAAGGGAAGCTATAGCTGACTTGAACCACTGCAATGCTCCCTAGGTGGATGCAGGGTCAGCATGAGCATTGCACCCTGGTTTACCGCAGTTTTTAAGCAAATCAGGAATGGATGTAGTCCAGTGTAGTGAGTACATTGGTATTTGTACTGAGTATTTGGATCAAAAAGTCTAACTACATAAGTTAATGGGCCAATTTCTTCCTGATGTGAATTTGAACATGCAGAAAGTTCCTGATCTTAAGTAGTTTTAGTTTAAGAATCCCACAAGATCTTAAACTTCACTGGGTTAGCCCACTCTTAGGGTTTGTCTTCACATGCAGCTGTGCAGCTGCAGCACTTTATTGAAGATGCTACTATGGTGCTGGGAGAGCTTCTCCTATCAACATAGTTAATCCACCTCCTGGAGATGCGGTAGCTATGTCAACAGGAGAAGCTCTCCAGTCAACCTAGCACTGCCTACATGGAGGTTTATGTCACTCAAGGGTATGGATTTTTCACACTCCCGAGCGATGTAGTTATACCAATCTAGGTCTGTTGTGTAGACCTGGCCCTAGTCTGCATGGACTCTCTTGTATTTCTTTTACTTTGTCATACAGTTTTATGTGTGTGCCAGGAAAAATGCACGTGAGGAATACTTTTTCAATATGCCAAAGTGTATTATGGCTTCTGCAAAACAGACTAGTGTTAAAAATATAGACTTAAGCAAAATAATTAAAGACAGCCCTTACAAAGAGGAGAAACTGTTCCTTAGAGTAATAGAAGTCATTTAGGCCTTGATTCAGTAAAGCACGTAGGCAGATAAGCGCATGCTTAAAGTTAAGCACACGTTTAAGTGCTTTGCTGAATCAGATTCTTTAGCTGGTGCTACAACATGCATGTTTCAAACTATAGAGGGTTGTTAGAATGGGTGAAAAATGAATGAAGACTCATCTCTGATTGGAAAGTTAGGGTGCTGGGGAAGTTGGGAGATAACAGGCAGAACGTGGAGCTCTCAGGACTGGACCTGTGCCACTGGATGATAATCAGCAGCAAAGCTCACCAGCCTGTCATACACCAGAGGTGAAACTGACTGTGTACTCAGATCTGAGAGGCTGGTGTGATGTGTTCACATTGTCTGGAACACATATTAGCACGTCTGAGCCAAGAGCAATCTGACAGTGGTTGTCTGTGGCTCATTAACTGTGAGTTAAATTTGAACTATGGGATGGAAAAAATAGAGACTATGCTCACCATTTTGACAGAAATAAGAGATGTCCAAGAAATAGTTCTGAGGTTGTTAAAAAGTGTCTCTGTATTGGTTTTGATGGGGTGGTTGAATCTCAGTGCCAAACAGAGGTAAATATGAAGGGTAAATACGAACATCTTTTATTATATGTGTATGTATGTATATATATGTATATGTAATAAGTCTTTATAAAAATTTCTTGCCTTTAAAAAGAACCATTGTACATCAGTTTATCTGTTCTGCTCCTTTTATAGTTTGCAGTTTGGACATTAGACTTATTCAATTGTAAGATTCATGATAAAAAGAAATGAATAGTCATGTATATTATGAATACATAAAATGAAAGCTGGTCAAATAGGTGTGCACTATACTGCTGAATTCACAAGTGAATTGTGACACAAACAGCCCACTCTTTAGCAGAAATGGATTGGGGTTTTTCTCATAGACAAAGTGTAAATAAGTACTTTCAGTCTAGATAACTTTTATTGTAGGTTAAAGGAAAAGAGCAAATAAAGAGAGAACAAATATAAATGTGTCCATGAGAGAACACAGTGTGTATGACTTGCTCTGAAACAGCAGCCATTTTGAACTAACTTAGTGTGCCTCTGCATATACGCTAAGGGGTCACTTTCCTTGTAATGGAAAAATTCATATAGTTACTTAGCTACATACACCACAGAGAGCGGTGAAGGAAATATAAATTTAATCTCTGCAAAAGCATTAGTTATGGCCTCCTAACCTTTAAACACTCTTACCTTAGCCATTAAGAATGCCCACTCAGATTTCCTTCTAAACACTAGTGCAAATAGCATAAGAGCTTTGCATTAGGATGCCTATTGACTCCATTACTATTTATGTAGATATGGATGTGAACTTCATTATCCAGTTATCATTGCACTGTTTTACAACTGCTTGATCTGTGTTTGATCTTTTCATCTACAGTATGATTGTCAGCATTTCTTCTGGGGCCATGGTAGCTAGTGATGATATTAATACACATTTACTCTATGACAAATAACTGAGATAATGGTATAGGATCTTATAGCTTCTACTGAAATATGACTAACTGCTCATATACAGTGTCCTTACGTTTTTTAATGGGTTATAAATTGGGAATTGAGTGGGTCTTCCATGATCTCTCACCGCAGATATCATGAACTTTTTTGCACACTTCCACAGCTCCCACCTTTAACTAATTCAATTGATGAAGCTAATCAACCTCCTCCGTCTTTTCAAGATTTTCAAAGAGTTTCATCGAAACTTGTTTGAAGAGAGGCTAGAAGTGTCAACAGTCTAAAAAAAATATAGCTCTGTCATGTACACTCTCCACTTTTGGTATCGATCACATATGATCTGGGTGATGAATTCTTTTTCTTTATGACAGCTGGAGTTCTCCATACTTTTTCTCCATCCAGCTTGACACAAACACAGTCACCAGGTTCTAGATCTGGCAATTCTCTAACTGAATGACACTGTTATAAAAGTGTTTGTAAGCTCCTTTTTCCATTTTTATTCAATTTGGCTAATCTCTTCATGCCTGGACACTTTGGAGATAGATTCTTTTCCAAGTCTGAAGAATACTTCTGAGTTGTCGTCCCATCAGGAGTTGTGCTGGACTATGTCCAGTAGCAGCTATCAGTGTTGCTCTATAGCTCGGAAGAGCAAGAAAGAGATTTTCCAGCTGTAGGATTTTCTTGGCCATCTGTGCAGCAATCTCAGCCTCTCAATTTTCTTGTGGTTAATGTGGGCTGCTAATAATATGGTCACCCACACACTTCCCTTGAAGGGGTTAATGTAAGCTAGAAAGGAGGCCAATTAACCAGACAGGCCACAGCTGAGAGGAATTAGATGGTTTAAGTAATCCCCTGAATGAGTAATGAGGGAGCCCAGCTGAGGAGGAACAAGCAGGGTTGGGTTTATAAAGACAGGAAGTTGGCAGTAGAGAGGGGGCTGCTGGGAAGTAATCTTTAGTCACTCCCTTGAAGAAGAGGTGTGTTCAGGGGCTACAGAGTCAAAGTAGCCTAAAATTACTTCCTGGGAGGAAGGGTTTTTTGGGTCTTGAAAACCCAGAGATGGGATTGAGCCAGAAAGTTAGGAAAGACTCAGGGAAAAGGAAGTAAGTTCCCACATGGAACAGACCTTGGCTGCTGATTAGAGGGTTCCTGAGCTGGAACCCAGAGTAGAGGGCAGGCCCTGGTTCCCCTACCAGCCACTGGGGAAGTGGCACTGGATGGGCAGTGAATGGGAGGACTGCCTGAGCCCATTTGTAAGAAGAGACTTAGATACCCCAGAAGGGGAGACGCCATGTGACTTGGTGGAGAAATAAGCCACAAATGCAGAACATCCTTCCTCGCTGAGAGCCAGGAAGAGAAGTCAGAGCATGTGGCAAGAGGTGGAAAGGTGGCGTTGGATCTGGAATCAGTTAATCTCCAGAGTGACCAGAAAGAAGCGCACTAGCAGTGAGCAGACCCTGTGACAGGCCCATTGTCCATTGCCAGTTGCTCTGGAATACTGAAATGAGCAAAGGTGTCCGTTGGTTTCTTCATGACACTGCAACATGTTATATCTTTCAAGTACATTATTAATTTATTACTGGAAAAACAGTTCACTATGACCAGGTAATGCTGTCTTCTGAATTCATATAAATCTTCAGCTAGTCTCTTCCAAGGTCTGTCACATAGAGGTGTTTGTATACTGTATGGTTCAGCATAATCTATTAAAGGTATTTGGATGTCCTTTCAAAAGTCCATAGCATCATATACTCTGTCGAGTTCTTCCGTCTTTCTCACTAGTCCCATCATAGCTGCCATGCTGCAGCTGAGAAGGTTGTTCATCTTTGATCCTTTGATCACATGCACTCTGAATACAAAGCTTTTGTCTTTGTAAATTCTTTCTATTGTGACCTGGCCCATGCTGTTTAGGACACCTTCTGGGCTAGTCAAGGCTGTGTCAAGTGACTTCAGCTCTGAGAGGGGTTGAAGGTGATTTTAAGTCTCTTACGAAAAGATAGTTGCATCTGCTCCTTGGTCAATTTTAAAGTAATAGTAGTTCCATTAATATTTAGCTTCATTCTCCAGGCAGACTTTGTGTCATCACATGTGATAGAACCCAGGAGCAATAGCTCTTTATTGTAATGTGAGTCAACTCCCTGGCTGCTTTGGTGTGGCAAATAGCTGCAGAATGCCCATATTTTGTGCATTTATTACATATTTCACCTTTAGTTGGACACGCATCTTAATATATGAAATTTTCCACATCTTGTGCATTATGTCTGAAATGCCTTGTAGTTAGCCTGGGATTCCCTCATAGCATCATGACTTTTAGGGAAATGACTTTTAGCATTGTGTCTGTTTACAACTTCTAAGCTAGTGTCAGGTTTGTCTGGTTTGGCAAGTTTGTTTTGCTGCTGCTCCACAAATTCAGACTGCTTTGCTTTTTGGGTAGCAGTGCCTAGATTTAAAGCTGTCTTTGATTGTCATTCCTATGAAATACTTTTATCTCTAAGTCCAATGATTAGCCTGTCTCTGACATTTTCTGTTTTGCAAGACTAAAATCACATTTGCATGCAGAGCTCTTATAAAACATTTAGCATTTTCTCCTAGTTCTTGAATTCTCTGATGAAAACATGCTTTCATAAACCATGTTTCTCTGTGGTATAAAGTATGCATCAAATATAGCCAGAACCTTTTCATAGTCATCTTTGTGACTATCTTCAGTAAAGGCAAAAGCCATAATGATATCCTCTGCCATAGTGTAAATTAAAGATGATAACTTGATATCTCCCATTTTTTGGTGGAGGTTTGTAGCAATATGAAATCTTGCAAAAAACTCCTTGGAGTCTGTTTATTGTGAAGGTCCATCAATGCTGAAGTTCTCGGGGCACTGAAGAGTGGCATGTTGTTGAGAATAATCCTGCAAGTTTTGTTGCTTTGTTCCTTCTGTTTGGAACTTTTGTTCCTGTTTTGCTTCTGTTTCTGTTCTCCTCTTGCACTAATTTACTTCTGACGCCCTGTCATGTACATCTTGTACACAGTAGGTTGCAAGGCTGCTATTAGTAGGTCAGGTTGTTGTACCAAATATGGACTTGCTACAGAGCTCCCTTCTCAGAGAGATACACCAGATGTGTTCACTACAAGATCCTTTAATGCACTGTCTGGTATCTCTATGCTCAACTGAGGTATGTTGTACATGTTGTCCCCTAGTAGCTGAACAGTATAATATAGTTTAACATTCTATTACAGGCTCCAAATGTGGAAGGAATCCAAAAGTGAAACAATTACATGACTTTAAGATCTGCCCTGTGTAACCATATTCTAAAGTTGTAGCATGGAGAAGTACTGGTAAAACTTACCTTTATTTCCTGGAATCAGACCCACAACATAGGTCAGGTTTGCTCTGTCACATTGCAGGATCAGTTTTAACTGGCAAGAGTGGCTACTGTTGCAATCTACATTGTAGTGGGGTGAGCAATGGCCATCTGAGCAAGGCTGTGCACACACTAGACCTATGTTGTGATCTTTTGACCTTGAGTAGAAGTTCTAGTTATAGGTAATAGAAGTTTTTCATTTGGAATATTCTTCCAATAAAAAATGGCTTTTTCATCAAAACTCATTGTCCAATTCTGAGAATTTTTTTTGCTCCTTTGTCAAACCCAAAAGCCCAAAATCTTTTTTGTTATGACAAAAAAATCTCAAAAAATTCTGAAGAAAATTTTTGTTCAAAAGCATAAACACTTGTGTATAAAATATACTGGGAATATGAGGGCAGAGTTACTGCCTTGATCCTCTGCCCTGCTGGGGATACTTCTGGTGTGGGAATTCCCAGTAGGCATATGGGGACTTTTTTCTTATAATCCTGACACAAAGGGTATGTTGGGAATGGGGAGTAGTCCGCATGCAATCCCCAGCTGGTGTGTTAAAAACTCAGATCAATATTAATCAACAATTTTTTTGCAGTATTTACTCTTATTATTATTTGCATTACCATAGCAGCTAGCACTTAGGCGTCCTAGTCATGGACCAGGAACCCATTGTGCCAGGTGCTGTACAAATGCAAAACAAAAAGATTGTTCCAACTCCAAAAAGTTTATAGCACTACTCTTAACACTGTCTGCCAAGTGCTGAAACAAACAGTAGAAATCTTGGTTGGCTCTGTTCAGCTGTCTGTTTAGTGTTGTAAAGAGTAAACACAAATGAATATGGAAGAAATCTGAGGTGAGAGCCTGTTGTTGGACAAGAAAGTCAATGGATCCATGTACCCATCGCATAGGTATTGTTTGGTATTAATGTCAAAGGACATTAATTAATTAATGCTCAAAGGACTGTCAAGGTTAACTGCTTTAACAGCTGTTCTATCAGGAGTGTTAAATTCCTGATGGCTGAATGTTTGATCTGACAGCTGCAAATGGTGTATATTTTCCCCACATTCAAAATGTTATGAATTCTCCCTCTGTAAAGCAAATAACTGACCTTGCTAAAGGAACAGAGAAATGATGAAATAATGCAAACATGTAACCTGGATGTGTGAGGTTAAAAAAAAAAGTTCCTACATTGAAGCGGCCTATACTGAAAAAAGCAAAAACATAAACCACTTTCATCTGTAAGGGAGATATATTCTAGTGAGCAGAGTGACCAGGTGTTGTGATTTCTCAGACTGTCCCAGTGTTTTGGAGGTACCAGATTTATCGTGGCCACTTATACTGAAAGAGGTGTTTTGGCTTCAGTGTAGTCATTCAGCTGGCTGACTTCCCCCTGACTGGCTGTTTATACCCTGACCCCTGCTGCATCTTTTTTCCCCCACAGCACCCTTTCTACCTTCCAAATGAACTTGGGTCAAGCTGGATCTGTAAAATCTATAATTCAGTAGAGCATGGGACAGCTCCAAATTTTGACAGACAGGTTTTTCAAACACCCCCAACATCATGGCATTCCAGAATATGCACCATTCATTAGGTAGGTGAGGTGTCAGGGCAACTGAACCCCAAATTGCCTTCTAAGGTATGGAGAGTACTAGTATTTCTGCAGATAAAGAGAGGTTATGCCACTTGTGATGGGAAAAAGACACGAAGGTCCAGACACTAGAAGGGAAATGGGTAGTCAGTAAGTGTGTGTGGATGGTTGAAAATTCATTATCAGATACCTCTGCTAATACATCCTTAACACAATCCCTTACTATGGATACCTTTCTTTTCACTCCAGCAGTGACAAAACACAGCTGCCAAATATGCTTGCTTGCAACAGACACCCCCTTATAAATGCCGAACCCTCTCAGAGCACTCAATGATAAGCTTACCCACGCAATCCCAACAGCTGCTAGCCTGCCCCCACCTAAGTACAGTATGCTAGTTTTCTGTTTAAAAAATCTGGTCATGTACCAGTGAGTAACCGGTAGGGATGTAGCCAAAATCCATTTAAATAATAGGCTTTATTTAGATGGTAAATCTCTGGAGTAGGGGCTGTCGCTTACTATGGGTACAAATACAATCTAGCACAATGAGGGCCTATTATTGGATGTGGCCTCTAGGCACTACAGGAAAAGTGGGGTTGAGGATGTGTTATGGAAGTCCTCCAATCCAAAGGAAAACCAGGACTGACACAGCTGGAAAATAATAATTAAAGAGGTCTACAGCGGTGTGTCAGACAGGTCAGGTAGTTCCCTAGAATAACTGACTTCTTGAGATTGAAAGGAGAACTTGAGCTGGGTTTTGAACATTCACTTCTCCGCAAACACAGACTCTTGCTTATTGATTATGAAAAACATGAAGACACAAAGTAAGCTTTTCACTTTTCATGGTTAGTAACATGTTTGGGGGTAAAGGGTGTGTGGGACTGGAAGAAAGCAAAGAACAACAGAAAATATACACTTATTCTATATTCTCTGATTCTCTTTCTTTCTCTGTGTGTGTTTATATCTGTCAGTCTTCCTACCTATGATGTTTGTGTGTATGTATAACAATTTTCTTACCCAGGTATTCAGTTACTTTAAATACAAATTGATGACTTTAAAGAAAATAGGAATTGGCAAATAACTATTCAAATCAGGCAACAGCATTTGTTAAATCCATCATCCTTTTTTTCTTTTGCTATAATACAATAAAACTAGTAATCTGAATATATTTTCTATTTAATGTAGAGTGATAACTATTATAATTATTAATGCTCTGCCAGTCACTTAAAGATGGGATATTCAATACGAATAGTTGTCTTTCTTCTAAAACAATTTTAACTCCCACAGTGATAACTTCATGTCATATGGTGATTAAATGAAGTATGCCTAAATGCACTTTAGAAAAAAATATTGCTGACACTTTCAAATTAGTTTTATGTCTAATTAAACTTCTAACATAACAGATCAGGCATGTGGGGATGTCCAATTGAATTTGTCTGTTGTATTAATTTAGATGGAATATATGGGCCAGAGGTGTTAACATAACTTACTGTCCAATAATAAACAGTGTTAAACAAGGTCTTCGGTGTGGTATACAGAAGACCTCACCCTGGTTAGTATACTGGCAAACACACTATAAAAATTTTTGTAAACATTTTATTAAAGATACAGAGAAGAGGGAAAAATAGTTAAAGCATTTGAAATGTAAAGCATTAAATAAGGCTTTCATTTTAATAACATCTCTTCTTCCAGTTCCTTTTCCCTGTAGCTGGAGAAAGCTTTAGAAGGAAACCCCCCTTTCTATAACAGTCTTAGATGATATCAAAGATGGTAAGAACTTCCCTTTTGGGTAAAGAAGAAGTTAGTTGAGGTTAGCTGGAACTCTTGTTACTGCTGCTGTTGAAGTCCAATCCCATATCATCTCAGGTAGTGTTTGGGATTCAGTTGGAGCTGGTACAGTTATCTAAGTCCCTCTCTCTGGACTGATCTGGTCAGGACATCTCTCAAGATCATGATGATGAAGGCCTGGGGTCCAAAGAAATGACAGGAATGGCAGCCATGATCATGAAGCTTGCTTCAGCAGTCTGTCTGTTCTTTCTCACTGTCTGTTCTTTTTGTATTCTGTCCCCAAAGTCTCCTTCTTTAAGGACACATAAAGGGAGTGATGAGTGGAATAGTCCATCCCCTCATTATTTTGCCCACCAATTAGGCTTAATAACTGACACATCCATTTTGGTTAATTAATTTCTGGTTCCACATCTTTTGTTTTTACCATGCATGATTTCAATATAGTCCTGAATCATATCAACATGCCCCTTTTTTTTTTTTTTTTTGGACTAATTTAATCTCTCTGTCTGGTTCTCTTCCACCCATTTAACATTCATTTTAGGAAGCAACTTGATTTATTTTCCTTCAACATTTATTGTTCTAGGTCATTGTATCATCTTATAAACTTTTACATACATTTTGTAATTGATCTCACAATTAGGGCAAACTTGTAGGCCCAATTATCACAACGTGTCTTAAAGAACAGATGATCTGCCATTGGGGCACAGAAAAGTCGGAAAGCAAGTTATTGCATCCATCAGTGTGATATGTTTAATCTATCATATTGAATACCCCCTCCTTGCTGAAATGCTAAATACAGAGTTGTAGTTCAGGCCAAGATTGAATATTAATAATATGTCATTTTAATGTGACACTGATCAGATGGGAAACCATGAAACTAGATGTAGTAAAGTAAGATATTAGGTGTGCGTGAAGTCTGTAGGAATGGGTGAAGCCCCACATGGAAGTTCATAGTAATAATTGTCTTTGAGGTCTCAACCTGCAGGCTTCCACTAGGCCAGTAGGGAAATTAGATTGCCTAGATTTTGGGTAGGTCCTCCTGATGCACATTTTAAAATTACTGGCCCAAGCCTGTGAGGATCCAGATCCTGTGTTTTTTTGGCTAGGTTGCAGGTTTTTGAATGATCATTTCAGGGCTTTGGGCCAAAGATTGGGGATATTTACAGGTAATTGCTTCCTTCAGCCTTTAAGTGGAAAATTTCCATTCCTGCTTTGTCTCACTTGGCTATGAAGAACATATTAATTCCTTGATAGAGGTTGTGTGCTACTTGGGAAACCCTGGATGTGTCATTTTTTATGCTATTTTATACTATACCAACACTGGTCTATCATTATCATAGGCAGGTGCTTGAGATATTGACAATTGGTGTAGATTAATAGGTCAATAAAACCTCCTGAATTAATTTAATTTGGGATGGAAGCTGATCTGTAATCATGTTTAATATGATTGTGAATAACACTAAGTTTAGTGTCAAACTCCCATTAAAGGTCATTGTCACAACTCATGAAGACATTTCCTGACCTGCTAAGGAGATGCCAATTACATGTTTTTGCCTCTTAGCTTGACACTTCCTTTTTCAATTCTGGTATTGGAATAGGTCATTTTTCATGTTTATTTTGGTCATACTGTTTATCCTTTTTCTCCCAAAGAACAGTTAAGAGTTCAAGCCATGTTTCATTTCATTCCCTTCACATGCTACAGTCCTATTTTTAGATCAGGCCTTGTCAAAAACCTTGAAGGTACTTCTAACTAAGCCAGAGTGAAGCCAAAGGGACTGAGTTAGTTATTCAGGCTAGAAGAGGAGCTGAGCTGCTCAGACTGATGATACACATACAGAAAATAAATAACATGATATATTAGGTCATTACTGCCTCCAGAAATTATTGACAAAGTCTTGCTGGCATGGACTTTCCATTTTCATGGGCACACAACTGAGCCAGATCAGGCCTGAACTCAGCTTAAGCCCTCATTGACTTGCCTGCATCAGCTTGTTTTGTAGTTAAAATCCTTTTATATTTTCCCTCAAGACAACACAGAAAAGCATAACACTCTATTTTTAAAAATATTTGGTGAGGGGTCCACTTGCCCTGGTTATTAATATCGGTTTTAGACCAGCTTTCAGGAACTAAAATCAACTACCATATATATGTGGGCTACCATTTTTTTAAAAAAGCAGAACCTCCCTTAGATTGCAATGGGGGGCAGGGAAGAGTCTGCTTAAGGTGCTGTTCTGCTCTGAAAAATGTCACATCTTCTTACTGTACAAATCAGCTCTCTATGTGCCTGAGAATCATAGCTGCTTGCTTCAGTGACTAAAATTAACATAGAACCCCACAATGCACTTTTAGAGAGTCACTTTTCTTGGCAGAAAAACTGATGCACAATATGGCCCCATGATAATGACGGTCTGAACAGTTGTACACTCATGTGCTAGTATATTTAGGTTTTGAGTCTTCTGAGAATAGCAGATGGTTCTAGTTTTCAGTCAGTGGGATGTTATTTTTGTTTGGGGTTTTTTGTTACTATTATTTTCAGGAAGGAAGCAATGCCAGCATGTAAAACATCCAGATGTTTGCTTTATATTATAAGGAAGAATCATATTAAACTGACAGTGCCAAATTGCAAAGTATTATTTTTCTTGGTTAATATTTGTGTCACCCTGACTGATTCATAATTACATTATTTCTTTCTAAAAAGTGAACCTGAAATTTCTGTTCTTTAACACAGAAGCAGCCATTTGAAGAAATCTATTTTAACTGTAGTTCAGGATACACAGGCAATAGAAATCCAGCTTGGGTAAATCAGGAGTAGCTGTGTGTACAGTTTCTTGATCCTAAGGCATTTTTCTTAACATGCAGAAAATGTAAACAGCATTCTGAAATGTACAAAGAGAAGGAGATCGCAACTTGGCATTGCTGTTAGGGAAATTTTCCTGTTTTCTTATTCCTGAATACATCCTGTCTCCTTTGCAAAGGTCATATTGTCTGTACAGTTTTCTTCATATAGCAACATTAATAAGTTATAACCACCAAAATATGTCCATGTTACCCAAATATGTATATGAAGAATGCTTTAGGGCAAACATTAATTATTGTGGTGCTATTTGGACCTCTGTACCATCCAGGATGCATCAGCTCTTCTGTTATAAGTCCTGTTTTTCAGGATTTAACTCAGCTCCATAAATTCATCCTGATTTTAAATATGGCAGACAAGTTCCTGGTATGTGAGCATATTAATTTTGTTTAATTGATTTATTTAAATAAGTTACCTATGAAAATGAGAGATTATGGGTTTGGTTTGGGTACACCATATGCATGCTCCCCACATGTGGCTGAGTCACTGCCCTTCAATCCAATGCCCTTACTCTGAGCAAACATTTTCTATTGTGTTGAAAGGAATGGTGGACAAAACTCCTCTGAGTGTTAATATGAGAACAACAATCTTAGATTTACCTGTATCATAAAGCACAATAGAATCCAAGTCTGCAGAAAAGAAAGGTTTATAAAGACATTGAAACATGAGGCTCACCAATTTGGCCATTATATTTGCTCTGGGTAAAAAACAATATTTATGATTTAAGGTCATTCCTGCACTCATCTACTTCAAAACCACATTATGGAAAAAAGGTCTTTCAAAATTTTTGTTGAAACAATCAGGTGGATTGGTCCCTTTAAGTATTACTTTAAGGGAAAATGTGAATAATATATAAATGCAAATTCCAACAAACGTGTTCTAATCCAGCGGTTCCCAACCCCATTTGGGGTCGTAACAATAAAAAATGGGGTTGCAAAGATGCTCGACAGCTCCTGGATGGGAGCACTGGGCAGCGCGAGGCGGGGCTCTGGCCTGGCGGGCGGTCTCACTCTTCCCCTTTTGCTTTGTGTCCTCCCCGCCCAGACACCCTCCCCCTGCAGTGAGATCTGGGCATGTCACAACATCCAGCAGTGCCTGGCTCAGAACGGCAGCCGTGGAATGGGGGGGAGGAGAGAAGCACAGTGCACGGGGGAAGGGCAGGAGAGATGGGGGATGTCAGTGCTCAGTTTGGGACTGCCTGGGGCAAGAGAGATGGGGGTTGTCACAGTGCTGACTGTGGGGCCTTCTTGGGGCAGGAGAGCAGGGAGAGGGTGTGGTCACAATGTTGTGAATGGGGTCTAAGTGAGATGAATGAGGACAGTTACTGTAAGACACTAAAGAGATGCAGCACAACAAAACGTGCAGCCCAGGGGGAAAAGGATAAGGTGGCTTTAAGTCATTTTGTATCCTCCGGTGTCTGGGCTGATCTGGGAGCCAGAGCTACTCATGGCAAAACCGAGACAGCACCAGGGAACAGCCTACATTACAGCAGTCTGTTGCTGGATACCTATACATAGCAGTAGTGCCCAGAATCTCTGCCGTGTGCCCCCTTCCCACACTTCTAAATCTCAATTTAGGAACCGTGAAATTAGGGTTGTTTAAAAGTATGACCACACAGTAAATATAATCCACAGTTAAAGCAAAAGTACTAAATGTCAGATAAATGGATTTAATAGCTCTCTTCGGCTATGTATTAAATGTTGTATTTTTTTATTTAAAAAGCCGTTAAAATGAAAAATACGAATGCCATAAACATTGCAATGCCCTGATTTGTCTGCTGGGTTGCCAAAAATGTTCAGTATTTAAATGGGGTCATGCTGAGTAAAAGGTTGGGAACCCCTGTTCTAATAATTTGAAGTATGCAAATCTATCTGGGATTGTGAGGATTTATATAGATAACTTCTACTAACCCTACAAGTTTGGAACTATTTACCAAGGGTCGTGGTGGATTCTCCATCACTGGCAATATTTAAACATCAAAATTGGATGTTTATCTACAAGACATGCTTTAGAAATTATTTTGGGGCAAATTCTATATAGGAAGTTAGATTTTGTGATCACAATGATCCCTTCTGGCTTTGGAATCTATGAATGAATCCAGTGGGATTTGGAGACATGTGCCTTGAGATGACTACTATATCGTGTGCATGTATGCAGTCAGATTGTGATGACTGGAGCCATTATTTTCTGAATTCGGCCTGTATGAAATTAATTTCTATGGCTGCGGGCTGACAGAAAGTCTGCAGGCTTCAGCTATTGAGGAAAATTACAATTCTTTTTTTTAGGGGGGAATAGGGGGAAATCCCCTCTCTTCAGAAGCCATTGATATATAATTAGACATTATGAAGCAGAGTCTCAGCTTCCAACCTGTCTAGTTACCAGGACTGACAATCAGGTTCTTCAAAGTGCCTGCCATTCAATTATGTCTGTCAGGACTAGAGATGGAGGCAGATGGCTTTCAAGAGCTGAGCTGTAAGCAGCAAATAGGTCAAAAGTAGTTACAAAATTTTACAAAATACCCCCCCCCCCCCTGTGGCCAGCATAGACAGCCTCTATGCATGTGCATTTGTGTGGTGGGGAAAGAAAGAGAATCTAAAAAAAAAAAAAATGTAAACCATACTAAGCACTCACTAAGCCCATCTGCTGAAATAACTTCTGTGTAGGGATGCTAAAGGGAATACGAATCAGGAGTTGTGGTCCCCAGAGGGAGATGAATTTTCAACTGTGTGATGGGTCCATAGCTTGTAGCATTTTTGTGGGCATTGCTGGCAGGTCAATGTTGCTGCTGAATAGCTGGGCCTTCACTGATGCTAGACAAGCTCATGCCTTTGACACTGAAGAATTAACATCCATGATATATGGATATTATGGCAATTTGGAAGTTTGTTTCAGGGCAATTTGATGGCTGGCAACTGTAGTGGTATATTGTAGTTGCAGAAAGCGGACTGTAACTTCGTGTGTAGGGATTGGGGTGGAGGGTTATGGTAAAGGGATAGTAAGGAAAGGGCAGAGGGGCACACAACTGCACACACATCCTGAAGGCATTCTGTCTGCAGAAGAAAGAAGCAGCAAAATGTTAATGAGAGTGCTGATGAGTGGTTCCCAAATGTCTTTATTTGGAGATGTAGCCTGTGCTTCCTTTATTCATCCTCCTTGTGCGTATATGTTATGAGACCGTTTTTAATTACATGATTATATAATACTTTTTCTAAAGTACCTTGGCCTTATTCAGTGCATGGGATGGATGCACAAAGGGGTGGAATTAAGACTGCACGGTCAACTGCAAATCTGACAATTCCTAACTTTCAAGTGCTTGATTTTGCAATCTAAATAACGCTCTTTTTATGTATAGTGGCATTGAAAAGAACTGGAAAATGTCTCAGAATTTCTCAGTTATTACAAACCCACCCCCCTCACTGTGAGAAATAGCTGCAAAGATAACACAATATATTCCAGCAGTGAAGAACATTCTAATTTTGTGTCTCTCAGGAAAATACCAAAATAATGTAGTCTTACTGTTCAAAAATTAAAGTTTCCAAATCTTTTAAGCCATATCCAAGTTAAGCAAGCAAGCAAGCAAGCAAACAAACAAAAATGCAAACAAAACAAAAATATGAAAGGATACTATCAGTTAATATAAGAAAATAGCTTGACAGCTTTAATGTCTGTTATCATAGGGAATATTTTTCTTAGTTCAACCTTTTGACGTAGTGTTTTTACATCAATCTTTTCAGCAGGGAGTAATATCCTTTGAAAGATGTAGCATTTACATTAGGTCCTACACATACACAAAACAGTGCTGATGTGCCACCTGCTACCAGAGTTGTATTATAGTTGTCAGTCAGTTGTATTCCTGTCACTTATGGTATCTATACCAAAAAACCTTTTGCAGCGTTGAGAGGGATAATTCTCCCAAGAGTTGCTGGTCTTTTTTTGTAAATTCTTTCACTTGTCTGAAATTAACTAATCAATTCAATGTACAATCCTTTATTTAATCTTTGTAATTATCTTTCTGCCCAATATTCTTGGTTAAAGTATAGTTTCACTCTTAAAAAATGACCATGTAAAATGGAACCTCTTACTTAACAGATCTGTTCTTCATGTATATTAAGAGACACATCTGTTTATGTTAATGACAAAAACATTATTCTACCTTTCATTCACTGCACACACAACACAGCTGTGAAAAAGTCCATTCTTTCTTGTGCATCATCAGCAGAATTGTTTACTTATATAACCCAAGTGGGGTTTACCATTTGTTGGTGATATTAGCCAGTCTTTCCAGCAGAGGCATGGGGGCTCATGTAGTCCCTTTTGTAGCAGTGTCCTCAGAACAAAAACTGCCCCATAGTCTTCTGATTGGATCACTGGTTTGGGCTCCCTTTGCCATAGCAAAGAAAACCCTCTTCTTCAGACTGTAGCCAGTGGAGGATGGCAAAGTTCTTAGAATACTCCTTAGTTTCCAATTCCTTTAGTCCTGAAAACTGGCAGCTTGAAAGCTGCCAGAGGAATAGGAGGCAAGATGGGACTAGACTTTATGGAGTGCTTCTCTTAAACACCTGTTGAGCTTTTCCCAGGATCAACCCTTTTTTTAAGGTAGCTGTCCTGGGAAATCTGTAAGGGTGTTCTGCAGTACACACTGCCAGCTGTCCCATTTTCTGAGCTCAGGATCATGCTGGATGTCCTGGTTTTTTTATGCCTCCTAGGTGATAACCCTACCTTGAGGAGAGCAGGAGTGTTTGAGGAGTTGGGAATGAGGTTGTGTCAAGAGCTTATTTGGACGCTAACGGAGAGACTTTGGGTTGTGCACAAGAATGTCCAGGACGGTGGCTTGAAGCTATGATGTAGTTGGCATGGGGATCAATTTGACACCGCTGGAGTGACCCGATTATGGACAGTTATACATATTCAGTGTTTTCTTAGGATAAAGACAGTAAACTGAGAAATATACATTGGATTTAATCATATACTTCTTGCACTCTCAAGACTCCCATCCAAGACAAGATTAAGTTTATATAATTGTGAACATTGCATGGAAAAAGTACTGACAGCCTTTTCTTCTGAACTTAAATTTCACTTTATGGGTGTTTTTGCTGTATGATTTTTACCTTTATTAAGGCAATAGCTCTTTAGCTACATCTTAGTCTATTCTGTAATACGAGTGTTCCTTTTTTAATAGTGTTGCTATATGGACTGAAAAATGAGAATAATCCCCAAATCCCTTTAGCCTGTTTCCATGTGAAATTGTACATTTTGTGAGTCTTTGGCAATGAAGCGTTAGATGCATAAAACTGTGAAGATAACATGAAAATCCTAAAAGCATCATATAAAAAATTGAATCTCTAAATGTATAAAACTCACATTGCACATCATCCTGCTACACATTTAACAGTTTTCCCTGAGGATTAGGCAGCTAGAGCTGGAAAGATCATGAATATTTTATCCTGAGAGATGAAAAGTAACCATGTCGCAAACATAGGACCTTCTGCATTTTTTATTTTGTTTATTCCCTTTTTTGTTTTTTTTTTTTGTCTGGATGAATCAGCCTTTTATCTTCCTCAAACTAACTCAATGGGAATAATTTTACATGGTAACGATTATTACTGAGGACAGAGCTCAGAAGCAGCAGGTTCCCTCAGTGATGAACTGAGCTAAGATGCAGCTCGTGACTGTCCCTAGCAGATGTTTGTTTCTTCAGTTAGCGGGGGTTCTGTGAAAAAATGCCAGGAAAAGGGAGGTCTGAAAATGTAGTGCTGAATGCCAGAAATAAAATGCTGTCTAAATCCTTTGTGCTCTCTTTAGTTGTAATGATGATCTGCAACCTTCTGAACTGGGCAAAGCTACAGGAACTAGAGAAGGTCACAAATCTTGGCTTTTTGTTATGTATCGTTTTGTATTACCATAGTACGTAAGAGCCCCAGTGATGGACCAAGACCCATTGTGCTTGGTGCTGAACAAAAAGATGGTCCCTGCCATAAAGAACTTACAGTCTAAATGTAAGACAAGAGACAACAGAAGGATAGAGAGACATGGGGGAGTACAAGGAAACAATGAAACAATATTGGTTAGCATGGTAGTCAGTGAGCTCAGCATCCCAGTAGCCTAACTGTTTTCAAGTTTTTTGTAGGCATCAGGGCAAAGGGGAGTTTTAGGGACAGATTTGAAGGAGAACAAGGAAGTGGCTTTGCAGATATTTCTCCCAAGTGTAAGGGGCAACATAGGAGAAAGCATGAAGTGCTTGTTTGAAAATTTTATTAATTGGGCAATGAAGGCTGGCATCAAGGCCAGATCAGAAACAGGGGCTGACCTTTCAATACTCAATGAGAGATGATAGGTAATGTGGGGATGGGCTTTGACAAGGAAGACAAGTAGCTTAAGTTTGATACAAGGGAGAAAGGGGAGCCAGTGACTGTCAGGGAAGTTAACTTGGCATGCCAGCTGTCTCCAAAAATGTTATTCCACATAGGTCGTTGCTACAATAGGAATAAAGAAATGATCTCTGCATGTTGTAATTGGAAGCAGCGGTGAGGAAAGCCTTCAGCAGGTGACAATATTTATTTACTATGGATGCTGAAACCAGGGAATAGTGATGCAGCTGTGGTACTAAGTGGCCAGATGACCTTGTTGGGGTACAGCAGATGAATATATATTTAGGGTATTGAACCACTAGTAATCAAACTTGAAAAATGGTTTCTTCAAACAAAGTATTAATGTGTCAGGATAGTGGAGAGTACCTAGGAGTTGTCATGATTAGAATTCCATTTTCTAGGGGGCAGATCCTCAGCTAGTGTAAATAAAGAATATAACAGATACCATGCTGGATCAGATCAATAATCAGTCTAGCCCAGTATTTTGTGTCTGCCGATGACCAGTACCAGAGCTTTAAGGAGACTGTTCAGAACTGGACAATTTTGGAATGATCCACACGTCTTCCACTCCAGACTTCTGGTAGTCAGAGGTTTAGGATTGCCTCAAGCATAGGGTTGCATCCCTGACCACCTTAGCTAATAGTCATTGATGGACCTCACCTTATCGAATTCTTCTTTTAATCCAGTTAAACTTTTAGCATCACAAAGTCCCATGATAATGAGTTCCACAGGTTAATTGTGCACTGTGTGAAAAAAGTATTTCCTCTTTTTTGTATTAAACCTGGTGCCTATTAATTTCCTCAAGTGATTCCCTGGTTTTTGTATTGTGGTGAAGGGTACATAACACTAGTCTATTCACATTTTCTACACTTTTAATAATTTTATAGCCCTATATCATATCTCCCCTTAGTCGTCTTTTTTAAGCTGAACAGCCCTAATCTTTTTAGTCTGGCCTTATACAGAAGCTCTTCCATCCCCTTGGTCATGTTTGTTGCTCTTTTCCAGTTCTACGATATCCAGTATTCATGGTGTAGGCACACCATGGATTTATATAGTGGTATTATGATGTTTTCTGTCTTATTTTCTATTTCTTTCGTCATTCTATGTCAGTCATCTTGTCTGCTGCTGTGCACTGAGCAGAAGTTTTCAGAGAACTATCCATTGATTCCAAGATCTCTTTCTTGAGTGGCAGCAGCTAATTTAGAACTTACATATATATGTATAGTTGGGATTATTTTTTCAATGTGCATTACTTTGATGAATGTTGAATTTCATCTGCCATTTTGTTGTGTAGTTTTGTGATATCCCCCTGTAACTCTTTGCAATCAGCTTTGGACTTAACTATCTTGAATAATTTTCTATCATCTGCAAGCTTTTCCACTTCACTGTTCAATTCCTTTTCCAGATAATTTATGAATGTGTTGAACAGCACAGATCCCAGTACAGATTCTTGGGGGACCTCAAATTGTTATGGTTCCATTTACTTCAATGACAGGTTACACCAGCAGTGGATTTGTCCCTATCTCTTGTTTGCTACTACTTGAGGGTGCACCCTAACATGCAGAGTTACAATTTTGTTCTAAATATATCTTCCCTACTTGTCAGTACAAGAGATGAGCCATGGAACTTCAAACCACATCCACAACTTCTCATACTTTAGGTACACACAAGGCAGCTCAAAAATTTGGTCATCTTTATAAAGGAGAAGATTAAGATGCCATGTCTGAACCTGAGTATAAGGAAGTCCATATCTGGGCCACTTCAGCCCATATCTCAGCAGGCTATCAGTCACATAATCTTTGTCCCCCAAATCACATGATTTATAAGGAAAATGAGGCATATCTAGAGATAAGCCAAAACTCCCCTTAAAGGGACAGCTCATCCGGCAGAGGTACCAAAGAAAGTAAATAACTTACTTTCAAAGATTTAAACATAAAACAAATTAAAATGAATAAACATTATTGCTTACACCTTTTTCTTTTGACTTTTCATTTACACTGAATGCCTCTTTTGAAAGGAATAGATCTGAAGAGGAAGTTCTCCAACATAGCATTGCACAGAATCATGATGTGATACTCTCTTCATACCTCTCTTAGAATTTACACAAACCAATCCCATTTCTCTTGGTACATAAACTTTAGAATATTGAAAATGTTCACAAGCCTTTAGGCTTTTCTCTCAACATATGTTTATGCCAATAGAATACCACAAAATGTTCTCCACATTATTACATTCATGCCCCCTAATCAACACTGAATTAGAAGGTAAAACAGATGGAATTTATTTGCTCATGAATTATGCAAAATTGTAGTTTATTAGGTTCCTGCATTCTCATTGGCAAATGCGCTAATGGCTATATGGGTGGGCTGTATACTGAAGCTAGACTGTGATTGCTTTGATTCACTATCTCTGCTTTCAAGTACACCTGTTCTTCATAGTGATTTTCATCTGGAGAATCTGGCCATCTGGACTGAGATAATTTTTTTTAACCAAAAATGAATGGATCTAAATTTAGGTCAGAACAATTTTCTCAGGAGAAAAGAAAAGAAAAGCAAAGCAAATTCTTTTTCTGTATGGAACTTAGTAATAATAATAAATTTGTATAGAAAGACAAACTTACAATAAATAATTTTATATGGTGTGTTAATGGATAGTGGAAGCTGAAAATAAAGGATATGTGGAAAGTGTGTCAGCAAACTTGCAGACTGCAATTAATCAAAACACATGGTTGGCTAAAAGTTACTTTTTATTAAAATCCTACTTTTTTCCTCTTCTTAGTTTGGAAAGATATAGACTCAGATTTAATTTATCCACAATCCAATGCAATAGCAGAACAAGTACAATAAGTAGTAGTAGTCTAATTTACATAGGGTTGGAATAGTATAAGTAATTAGACAATACACTTTATAGCTGGAAGAATAATTTTTTACCTTGTTTAGTCTCCTCTTGTGAGCACAAAGAGTTCCTAATTAAAAAAATGATTTATTGGAAACAATCAGTACTTTGTAGAGAGTAATATGGATATCCAATATTGGGAAAATTAATAACTCTTGCTCTTCCAAGATCTAAGGAGTTAGACTGTAAGGATGAACACCTGAGCCAAATTATGCCTTTGGTTACATTTGTGCAACCCATTGCCTTTAGTGGGATTGTATGTGTGTAAATGACACTGGAATATGGCCTGTGATTTAGCACTTAACAAGCAAACTGTGTGACAAAAATGTTTCCCTGTGTCTTAATGCTTCTTTCTATTCATTGTCAAGCTATGGTCATTATTTCATGTCATTCTTTTATTTTGTTGGAGGTAGCTTTTAGAAGATTATTACAATGATTTTAAAGGGAACAAAGTGTCTTCAAGGGGGTCTGTGTTGCTGCCAATATTGAATGATGCATTACTGAGGAGCCCTGCCGACAGCTGCTCATTCACATTTGTCTTCATTATGTAAAGCACCGTCTGTCAGAAGTGAGCATTGTCTGACTAACAGTAGAATGGTTTTGTTGAGTATTAACCACTGGACCTAAACTATGAATAAAATGAAAAGATTATCTGGTGACACAAAACAAAGACAAATCAGAAAACTCTTGCGTTTCCCACTGATTTGAAATAAAGAAGTATCAGCACCTACCTACCGGGTTTACTGCGGTGGACTGCTTTCATAGGAAATCTGGTATGGCCCCAATTTAGCAAAGTACATCTATTGCTTCTCTGATCTACACACTCAGGGTTTGTCTATACCACAAGCTAATGTGTGACAAGCCGTGGTGTGAATCTACAGAATACTGGCTTGTCATGCCCCATGTGGTCACTACTACAGTGCGGTGAAACTCCTGCCACACTCTGGCTTTCACTGTGCTGTAGCAGTGACCACATGGGATGTTACTGTTCAGCAAACTAGTGCACTGTAGATTCACATCCTGTCTTGCCACAGGCAAGTGTGTACAAGTGTACACAAGCCCTTAGATAAAAATTCAGCATCAAAGCACGGGGCTAGTGATACAAGTCAATGGAAAGACACTCGGGGTTTGTTTACATATCCTCATTGACTCCACTAGGCTTAGGATAATGTTCATTCTGAGCTATTGTACTGTTCTTAGAAACATAGTGAAGATACCAAGATCCTTCTTTCCCAGGAATTCAGGTTGAAATTATTCACTTCCAAGCTCTAAAAGTAAATAATAAAGGATTAGTATGGCCAGTGTAGAAAAAGATAATGGCTAATTTAAAATAGTGTAGTTATACTGTTTGTTGCTTTATAATAAGTATGTAGTGTGGAAATATATTCAGCTAAAGAATGCAATGTAAATATCTTTGGCCTGAATCTGGGAGATTGATTTGGAGAAAATTCCAGTAGTAAAATACATGGAGAAACTAAATGCAATGATACACTAGGGCAGTGGTTCACAACCTGTGTGCCGGGGGTCAAAAGTGGCCCGTGGGTTCTTTCAAAGTGGCGCGCCGCTCCGCTCCCGCTGGCCGCAGAAGGGAGCTGCTGCCTAAGGGCTCAGGCAGAGCATGTTGCCGCAGGGCTACAAGATCGGTGCAGGCTCCTTGCTACAGCCAAGGGGACGGGAGATCAGCACTCCCCTCCCCTCGGCTCCATCACAGAGTAAAGTGCTCTGCCTGGGTCCCTATGCACTAGGGTCCCTGCTGGAGCCAGAGGGAGGGCAGCACTGATTTTCCATCCTCCTAGCTGCAGAAGGGAGCTACTGCCTCCTTGCTGAACTACTTCTGGCTTGCTGCGGGGATGGGGCTGCTGGTAGAGCAGCCAGGATCTACCATGCTTGAGGAGGGGTAGAATCTAAAAATCCGTGCCTTCCAGTTTGGCGTGCACTTAGCAGGCTACCCACCATGACTTAGCTGCCAGGCCATGTGCTTCAGTGTGTAGTGACAGTCCCTCATCTACACTAGTGCTTTGTCTGTGAGTGTGTGACATACTGTGAGTAATTTGTAGGTGTAAAATAGTGAATGTAAAAATGAGCACAGTAGCATCAAAATGTTACTTTAAATATGTAGTCATTTGTAGTCCTTAATGGTGTATACGTCAATACATTTTTTATGAGTTGATAGACTGGTGGCCCTTCAGGTTTGTAAAAATGATATTTGTGGCCCTCGAGCCAAAAAGGTTGGGAGCCACTGCACTAGGGTGTTTACAGTCTCATTAGTGTAGCTTATATGTAAAAAGAAAAAAAAGTTGCAATAGGGACTTGTACCCCAGTCTTGATCCAGAAGGTTGGGATTCTGTATGTCCCAACATACACCACTTTTGCAGTGGCCTTCAATGGATACAAAAGAATATTGTTCACATTGAGACTTGGTAAGGTAAAATAAGGAATCATGACTTCAGTGGTTGTAGGAATTGTAAAGCAGGAAGAGGCTCATTTTATTCACAAACTATAAGGGTTCATGTAATGTTAAGGATTGACAGTCTGTAGGATTCTTGATTTAAAAAAATGTGAACATCCCAAATTATGCATCCTTGGGGATGTTCATATAATTTACCTAATCCCAAACTAAAGTGTTACTAAGAATTTATAGTATAAGAACTAAGAAATAAATATTGCATAATTGAAAACCTTTCTCATGCCGAAATATAGCTATGGATGTCTATAAGAAGTGGTACATGCACCTGAAAAAAGCATCCTTTCAGCTATGGGATAAAAATTTCAGAATATATTGTCTGGGCCATGCTTCGAGATATATATATTGCGTCACTAATTGTTCAATGTACAAGGATAGACCATAGAATGTATGTACTGTTAGTGTTTCTATGTTGACATTTACATAATTCTACACATTTTGCTTTCTGTTACATTTAGCCATTCTTAATATAATTAGTGTATTTAGTTAAAGCTTAAATATATAAAAAGAAAATAATCACCTATACTGGAATTATTTTTGTGTGTGAATTTTGCCTCTTGATTACTAAATTAACCTGCAGGAAACATTCCTGCAGTTTCCTGATCTATGTTAGCTAGTGTGCCAGTTAAAAAAATGGATTTTAGAACAGGTTGACTCCTTGAAATTTTAAGAAGCAATAAAAACATCATCTAAACAATTTGTGTCTAATTGTCCCAGGTGGCAGGTCCAGGAACCAGTAAGGTTGGTTTTAATGTGGGGTTTTTTTTTTTTTTTTAATTTTACCTCATCAAATATTCAGCTTGTCAAAATGAGCAATAAGTGGAGTTGGATTTTTTTAATGCATTTTCCTCCAGCGCTAGGCACAGTGCTCAGGACTGTTTAAGTTGCCTGAGCGCTTCAGATTTTGAACAAAGGAACATTGATGGGTTATGTAGTGCTGTCTTGCCCTTTCAAAGTGTTCCCTCTGTAACTGTGCTCTGCAAACTTTTTATAATGGAAACACAACCAGGCAATACCTGATTTGGTTAACAGCCAGCACGTTGAGATTTGTAAACCTGAGTCAAGTTTTATGTTTCTCCTTCTCATTCCAACAAATACTACCAATTCCTCCAACAGGTCTGAGCTCACTTCTAACCTTTGCTGTTGATGTAGTGGCTTGCTTCCTTCCTGTTGCTAGCAGCATGCCCTCTGGAGATAACTTCATTTTTCCTTGGCTCTTCAGAGGCTGGCTGATTGCTTTGCTTCATCCATCTTTTGCCTTCAGTAAGGAGACTAGCAAATTTACTAACCTATTTCTGAAAGAGAGAGAGCACATTTAAGGGTCAAGGCTGCCTACATCCCCATTCATTGGCAACAAGACTCTATACACTTACTGATTTTCGTGTTGGTGGTGCTCACATTCCTTTCAATCTAGAGTCTGATACATTTTGTAGTAATCTACAGTGCTAAGGTCCCAGTTTATAGAATAGAGTTATGTGAATTCCTAGAATTGGAATTGCTACTACCTCTCCTTCCTCAGTAAATTTTCCAGGTTCTTGATGAGATGTATCTGTGCTCCTTTTTTTTTTTGGCACAGTCTGAGTCAAGAACCAGGATAATAATACTTTGTCTAGTCAGAGGAATGGAAAGCAGAATCCTTTTGTGAGATCATTTTTACCCTGCAATGCGCTACCAACAGTTCTGGTGGCCACATGGTATATTGTGTCCTGGAGCAACCTTGAAACCAAAACAGGAGCAAGATGACTCAGTGAGTTAATATGTTAGTCATAAAGCATTCAATGTTTCTAGCCCTTTCAAAGTCATCAGTTACTGTTCACGGGGGATTTAGGATAAAAAGGTGGAAGAACAGGATGTCTGAGGCAGAAATGTGAGTCATTTGTGAACTACTAGTGTTGCTGGTCACCTTCATTTAAGGAATGTGAAAATACCCCTCTCCCTTCACGACAAGTCATTGTATCACATTAATAGTTACTAATTAATTAGTTATTTATAGTTACTAATTAATAGTAACTAGCAGCACTTCTCCATTATTCAAGATGGACTAATATGCTGTGTTTTCTTTTACAATACATCTAAAATATGACTTTTTTTGTGATGATATATTTTTCACTTTCCATTTGTATTCACACTCCTTCGCTTAATTTAGCGTTGCCTGAAAGTTTTCATCTCCAGATGCAGATACTTAGAATTAGCTTTGTGTATTGACATGGATCAGCCATGGTATTCAGTGCACAGATCCTCTGGGCACCTAGCTATTTGGACTGAATCTGAGGATTTTTCAATCTTGTTGCTTTTGCTGCCGAGTTTAAAATAAGCAAGTGGAAAAAATGGAAGAACTGGTCTGTGGGAATTAACTCTATTGTAGCTTTGATATAGTGACACTATAATTAAAGCTGAGACAGCCATTCCATTCAAATCCTCTCTTTTGATTGTTCCTATTTTCTCAGACATTCTTTTGTAATTTCTTACATTTGAGCTCATCAAACAGATGAATTTTTGGAGGACGTTTGAATCAAATTCTGAGAAAGGGAAAAAGCACATTTCTGTGCAGTCTTTTTTGTTTTTATTTTTGCACTCGGCTACCTGAAAAATACTGCTTAAAAACAAAACTTCAAACTTTTGCTCACATTCCACTTATATTACTCACATGAGTGGCCCCATTGGCTTGAATTCTCCCCAAGAGCCAGACATTTCGGATTTGGAGCTTGACATTAACAATACTACCACATTGCTTAGTGAGTAATGCTGTCTTTTTGCTAGATTTGATCGGGGGGAATGTAAATTTTAAAAAATAGATAGGATTGAAAAGGATTTAGGTCTTTCTATCATGCCGGTGTCCATGGTATCTGAGTATCTTTCAGAGTTGGAGGGTGAAAGGAGCAGGGAACAAATCTAAACAAAGAAGAACATGATCAAAGTAGCTTCCTCTCCATTTCCCCAATTCCAGACATAAATTAAGATGCTTATCTGAACTGTATCCAAATTATCCAGATTTGTTTAGTCTCTAAAATTGGGCTGGAAAGTTCATGAGACCAGGCTTTCTTGTGAGCCTTCTTGTCTCTGAATAGCCAGGAAAGACCAGTAAAAAAGCTTTGCTTCTGTTTTTTTGGCATTTCCACTTTCAATCTAGATGAAACTAGGTAGTGCAGAGAAGCACAAAAATTAAAAAAACAACAACCCCCAAACCCCCCAATTTTCTTTTAAAACTTACAAAGGTACGATACAAGGGATGGGTTAAATTTCATCCATCCACATTCTTAACCTGGACCCTTCACTCCCCCTGGCCATCTATTCCTTCCATTTTCCTTTTCAAATATTTTTTGAATCTACTATCATGAGATTGCAGGTTCAGATTTCATAGTCATGGGATGTTTGTCACAGACTGTATTTTGGTCTTGACATCCTGCATGCTGCTAAACTCAGTGGGACTACTGATGTGTATAGTTGTATGCGTAAGTATTTTCAGGAGCAGTACCTATAAAACAAAGGGAGCTGGGTAGAATTTAAGCAAAGGAATAGTTTAATGAAGCAGAATTTTTCATGTACAGGGCCAAATTCTGCTCTCAGTTACACACTTGCAACCCTATTGACTTCAGTGGTTTGCAAAGTTGGGACAAACTTTGATTAATTGGTTGCAATGAAGTATATATTCTCCTTACCTTCATTGGGAATTTCCTGTGCATCAAAGGAAGAAGAGGTATCTAAAATTATTTTGTCCACATGTTCCCAAGTTTTCAGATAATAAAAAAATCTTAATAAAACAGTAACCTTCATAAAATTCCTATATTCGTAAATGAACAACAAGCCATGATCTGCCATGTGTCACTATATTTCCTGAGGTATGTTATATATTAAGACAACACAAAAATTGTCCAGAATCTGTTTCAAGAAATATCTGACCACTTTACGCTATTCCAGACAGTAGTTTGGATTGGCGTATTTCTCCATATTATTTATAGGTATAGTTTATTATGTTAGCCTCTGTATAGAAAAACTAATTAGATTTGTTGATCAAGAATTGCGTTATGATTCTTTTTTGACTGACACTGAGGGTAAAGTTTTATGCAAAGGTTTGCTTTATTGTAGGCAGAGCTGATCGCACAGCCCTATATAAGGTTGCTTAACACTCTATGATAATGCAGCTGCATGGGATGAGAATGAATAAGGTTTCACTTGTGGAATTGCCTAATTTTAAGGTTGCAAAGTCAAGCACTTTGAAGTTCTTTTAACTTAGGTTTTTTGGATGTATTTTAAAATAAAAAACTGGTGTCTGTTAAAAATTGTTTCCATGCCCTCTCACTACATTCCTTTCTGGTATGATGTGAAGCTGTTGTTTACCAGACTGCTTCTTTTCCCAGTGCTGGCTACACTTCACTGGTGATGTACACAGGGTACGCCTATGCAGCAAAGAAAAACCCCTGGCTGGCCATGCCAGCTGACTCGAGCTTGTGGGGCTTGGGCTGCAGGGCTGCTTCACTGCTGTGTAGACTGGGTCCAGTAATCTACACGGCGATGAAAGAGCCCCACAGCCCGAGCCTCGTGAGCCTGAGTCAGCTGGCATGGGCCAGCTGCGGGTTTTTCTTTGTTGTGAAGACATACCCATACAAGCCTTGATTCTACAATGAGCTCTGTGTCAGTAGATCCCTGCATCCATGTAGAGACTCATTGACCTCAACTGAAGTCAGCAAGGCTCTGCATGTGCACATGGAACTGGATTCTACAAAAATACACATGCCTGGCATAGTTTATGTGCTTAAAATTAATTATTGCATGTGTAAGTCTTTGAAGGATGAGGTCCCTAGTGTGTGAAGAGTTTTAGAATCTTTTGGAATGAAATGCTACATAAATATAAAGGTATTATTCTGAGAAAGGGAAAATAAATACTATCTCCATTGTTCTTAAGTGTGTAAAATGTGTAGAGTGCAATAAAATCCACTTGGGGGAAAAATCTTTACCAAGTTTTCCGACACCATAAAAAGAGTTATACAATGAGCCTTTGCCTTTGAGAATTCTTAGTATATTCCATGACTTAGTAACCAAATTAGTGTTTATTTTTAAGCAAAAGAGGACACAGTAACAGTTATAACAAGGCAGAGAGAAAGAACTCTCAGTAGAAAAAAAGTGTCACCAGATCACCAACGATGAGACGTTTCAGTTTGAATAACGAATAGATTTGGGTTGTCACTTACAGCTTTCAAGATGGCTTTTGTTCATCTGCTGATCTAAAGCTATAGGAATGATGTACCTGGGTTATCCTCTCCCAGTACCTACTTTTATTCCATATTTTAAATGACGTATTCTTCTGTTAAAAATATTTTATTTGGCTCCTTTTCTTTTCGAAGATTATTTTTAGCTTGAAATCAACAGGAAAAAATGCAAACAGAGACTGCTACAAAATCTTAAATAGCTCAAAATAGGAGGCATGAAGAAATTTTGTTAACAAGACTGTTCCTTACTTATGCCTTAGATACATATTGCAAAACTATTCTCACCAGCTCTTCTCAAAGAAGATTCTTCCCAATGTGAATGCTGTGTGGTGGGGATGATTTGTTTCTGTTGTCCCGCTGAAATGTCACTGCTAAAGGATTTGGGTTGTGGGGAGGGTATTCATCTACTTATCCCACTGTTCTGTTCTATGTGAGACACTCATTTAGAGCTACTTGGTTGTTATAAAAACATCATTTGAAAATTGATACCGCAGTTATTGCTTATTCTCTGTTTAAGAGAAACATTAGGGTTTCGGATACTGCTGCATGGTAACTGTTAATCCCTCCATATACAAGGTACAGTTAGGCTAAGCCTGGAGGAGAGCTAGGGATATGGCTCCCTGCTTGTCTAGATGTATCCGCCCATGCTCTGCTCAAGCTAGTGCACTAAGAAAAGTAGTGGTCGCTGCGGCAGCACAGCAGCAGCGAGCGGCAGCCTGGGCTAGCTGCCCCAAGTACATACCCGCAGGTCCAGGTGGGTTTGTACTCAAGACAGGTAGCCTATGCCGCTGCTGTGATACTGCTTACTATTTTTAGCACACCAGAGTGGGTATGTCTATGCAAGCGGAGAATCACACCCCTCAGCTGTCATGTAGCTGTAGCCTAAAAGAGAGGCTGTGACCCTGCAAAGGGATCCATCAAGCCCAGGGGAATGCTCATGCTTATCTCTTTGGATTATTGCAACACAGGGTTGCAAAGCTGGAGGACTCCAAAAGTTAGGAAATGAAAAAGTTCAGGCAGCCCCTTCAACTGCACCTTAACCCCCTTGTGCATGTGCCTTGTGACACAATCTCTAATTACTGAATCACGTTTATTTCCACACTGCTCTGTCTCAGTACATGTGAAGGTTTGATGGAGAATTAAGAAGTTGTATAGCATTTATTTTCAAGTAGCTATTTAGCTAAATTTAGTGTGTTTTATTGTTCCTCATGCTGCGGGCCACTACCATCTGTTTTGTCCACCTGTTGCATCCCATCTGTCATACAAGTGGTGAGATCTCTGGTGCAGGGACTGGGTTTTTTTGCTATATGTTAGTACAGTGCCTCACACAATGGTGCCCTCATCCCTGGTTGGGGATCCTAGGCGTTAGTGTAATAGTAGGTGAAAGGGAGATTGCACACAGTCAATACTCCATCTTCCGGCACTTTAAAAATAATGTATTTAAAATATTATTTCAAAAGAAGTATTTTATTTCACAGAGGAAAAAAAAGTTACTTATTTGCAAATAGAGGGCTAAATTGTGGTCAATCTAGTATGGTGGCGCAGGAGCATGGGACAGTTGCCTGCATCACAGATAGCGCTGTGAGAGGGTGTGACAGGCTGCTGAGACTCAGCAGCTGAACCAGCACTCTGTTCATTGTTTAATCAGCTAGGCTGCCATAGCCCGTGGTAGGGCTTGATTAAGGAGAGGCGTTCCTGATTACCAGAACAGATTGGGGCTGGGAAGGTAATGAGCTAATTAGTCAATTAATAAGAAGACTGAATAAAAGAGCACAGGAAGGAAGTGGAAAAGGGAAAGCAGGCAGGGCCTGACAAAAGGGAGGTCTCTGGGAGGAGACACCCTCCCTCTTTTTTGGAGAAGGGGTAGACAATTTGGATAACCTTGTAAATACTATGACTGCACTAGTATGTAAAAAGTGGGGGAGTGAAACTGCAAATACACTGCAGAGTGGTATCTACAAGTGAGAAGGTCTCTGAGCAGTCCATGCAAGGCAGAAAGGACAGCAGTAGGGGATTTGTTGGGATCCTGTCTTTATCCGTGCAAACAGAGAACCTAAGGGGGGAGCTGCTGTAAGGGTTTGACAGGTTGGGAGATGGAGGAGACATTACAAGCCTGGTGGAATTGCAGAAGGAAATGCAGAAGACCTTGCAGACCTTCCCATAGTTCCTCCACTTGGAGAGACCATCTGTGTTCACCTGGCAGGCTGAGCAACAAAAAAGCCTGCAGGAATTTATAAGAGAATGAGACCAGCTGCAGCAACAACTACTACAAAGTGCAGTGAGTCCTGCAGTGAGGATCGGCAATCAGGCACAGGTGTTAGGTGTCTGAAAATGACCCCAAACGCATTTTTGCTCAAGAGTGAGAGATTGGCTATTGGCAGGATGGAATAAGGGACTCTGGGCCCTACAGCTAGCACCCTATTTAATAGGATAGGCTCAGGTTGCCTATATGACTCCCAGTGATGAGGAGGCAAGTGATTACACAGTGATGAAGGTGCCATCCTAGACTTGGTGAAGTATCAGTAAAAATTTTGCTCCATCAGAGGGACTGGGGGTTATGGCCCCGGGCATTTGCCCAAAAAGTGACAGACTGGGCCAAGTATTGACTGAAGTTGGATACCCAAAGTGGGTGATATTATGGATGCTGTTGTTTTTTAACAGTTCATTCAGTCCAGAGAATACCCAGGTATGGGTCAAGTGGCATCAACCCATTACCCTTGATGTGGCAGTTAAATTAACAGAAGAATTTACAGAGGTGGACATTCCCAGTGGGAGATGGCAGTTTAAGGGGCCAGCTTGTTGCAGGGTTGATTGAAGAAAGATTGAGCCAGGTGGAGTAATAAGGAGTATTTATTTGGTTGCAGCCTCTAAACCACTCGTTCACCTTTGCCTCGTGACCAACAAAGTGAGCCCCGAATTAACTATTTTACTTTAAGTACACACACTTCTAGAATGCCCCATAAAACCCCTATTTGGTGATATAAATGGTTATAAAATGAATATGAATGGATATGGGAGGCATATAATTATACCTTCCCCTGTTTATTATTTACTACTTAACCTGTGTGGCATATGCATTTTCACTGTGAATTTGGCTATCTTGACAGCAGGAATGACCATAAATCTCCTTAACGAACCAACTGCAAGGGAAGAACAAGGGGGAAGATATCCAGAGCTTTCTCTAACAGGCATGCTGTCTGAGGAAGCACTTCTTATCACCTTCTTTGTCCATATGGTGAGGGGGGGACATTATAACCTTGTTACCATGGTACCCCTCCCTAACTCCAAGGCTAGGAAGCTGCTATGAGAGCAGCGCATGATTATTGCTTGTGAAGGACTTGCCCTTTTTAGCTCAAGCCAGGGGTCCTGTGGAGGACAATTCATGCCCAAAGTCTGGGGCCAATTCCCAGCCCCCCAGGAATTTGGCCCAACACTGGCCTTCTTTGTCCCCTCGTCCACATAGATCTGAGGAGGAAGACCAGACAACTTACATCCAGAAAGGGTGCCAAGACTAAGAGGGAGGAGCCCAGGGAACGCCGACGAGATCAAGGGCTGTCACATGTTATCAGAGTGGATGGCAGGGTATAAAAGAGACTTCCCATACATGGGGTGTGGCTTTACAGAATTCTGGGGTTGGGCCACGACTCTGGGAGAAAGAAGGAAGTTAATGACCATTTCTGTAATATTGGTTAGGAGGTATTAAAGGGGTGTGATGGACACTGTCTCACCCTGTTCATTAATAAGGTGGTGAAACTCCATTGGATACTTCCTAGAACAAAAATGAGGCTTGAATGTATACATGGGGATAAGAAACTCTGCCCTCTGGCATAGGTGCCTCTAGAAATTTAGGGGAAGATTAAAGGGAAGTGGATTGGGTTGCCCCCACTCCCAATTTAAGCCCAGACAGGAAACCTTTTCCATTAGAGAATTAAAGGGGTGTCCGGGATCCCCAGAGGGAAGAAATGAAACTGACGGCAAAGGGAAAGGAGCTGTTAAAGGCAGAAGGATTGGAAAATATTGGACAGGAGAACACAATCCAAAGAGAAAACAAAGAAAGGGGAGTATTCCGAGAGATGAAGGGGGAGGAAAAAACAGACAAGGAAATAGTCTTGGGGGTAAAGATAAACGGAACTTGTTAACAGAACTCAGGTAGCTATCTGAACTCCCACCTCTGGAATGCCTGGAGGAGGGTACCCCAAGAGGAATTTGGAGGATTTGTGGGACAAGCAACCATGATCAACCAGGAGGAGAGGGGTCACCAGCAGATCCCTACACAAAACAGTGGGTGAGAATGAGGGAAGGGGACCCCAGATTGCTCCTGGTGTGATGACCTGTGGTCTGATGTGGAATTATGAAGGTGACATCCACCCATGAAATGTGGGTGGAGAATGGACAGACCCTAAAAGGGAATCTTAGATCACGCTGGGGGCAAAAAATGCTGAAGTCAAAGAGCACCTCTAGTAAAGGAGGGAAAGCCTGGGGAAAGAAACATCTTTCTGGCAGGCAAGGGTAAGAGGTGTGTGACACAGTGCTGGGAAACAGCAATTGAATCAGCACTCTGGTCACTTTTAACCAATTAGGCCCCTGAGGAAGGCTGGATTAAAGTGATTACTGATCAGATTGGGGCTGGGAAGGTAATGAGCTAATTTGTCCATTAACAAGGAGACTGGGTAAAAGAGCACAGGAAGGAAGTGCAAGAGGAGGGGAGACAGGATGAGTGTGATGTCGGGTGAAGGCTGGCTGGCTGGCTGGGCGGGCGGGCATTACAAAAGTTCTGTGGGAGGATACCTTCCCTGCCTCCCTTTTGTTTTTTGAGAAAGGGTAAAAAAACTGGATAGTGTTGTAAATACTGTGACTGCACTAGTATGTAAAAGGTGGTGGAGTGAAACATTAAATAAACTGCACAGTGGTATTATCTATGAGGGAGAAGGTCAATTATCAGTCTGAGTCAGGCAAAGAGGAGGGGAGCGGAGGGATCCCATAATAGAGGGGAAAAAGGCTCCAAAGAGCTACTCTAGCTCCACTCTTGTGCAGGCAGTTGGGAGGAGGTGGAGCCACCCAAACTCACCAGCCAGTATAGCTGCCCCAGTGCATGTACATTGCACTGGGCATAGACTCAGCACAATTTTCTTCCTCTCTAAAGCAGTGGGAGAACTGGGAGGGAGACTCTATGGCCTAATTCATCCAGAATTGTTACAAGAATGACTTGTTACAAGAATGACTGGGTGAAATTTTAGGCCTGTGTTATGCAGGTGGTCAGACTAGATGATCATAATAGTTGTTCCTGGCATTCAATTCTGTGAATTGTGACTCTTCAGTTATAATCTTCCTCCCAAACTGCTCTTGGGGCTATGCAACAATATACTATCTTTTACTCTGTGCTCATCCAAAGCTGAGATTGAGCCCCTAGTTTTTAAAATAAATTATTTTTCTCCTCCCTATTCAATGAGCATACTGCTGCCTCACTCACTCTAGTTGGTGTGCCAAAGGCCGAATTTTCCTTTTGGTTACAATAAGGTAAATCCAGGCATGGAGTTGCTCTGGATTTATTGTGCTGTAACTGTGAACAGAATTTGGTCTAGAGTGTGACAGACAGTCTCAGTATTCCTGCTTCATGCACCATGTTGTCCAGTGAATCTGTTAATGGTCAGCCTGTCCACTGAAGGATAGGGGTCCTGGAAATGGTAGTATGTGATCTTACAATGAAAGACTACATCATGATGCCTACATATACTAATTTCTAGAGAAACCCAATACAGCTACCATGCAAAGCCCCTATACATTGCACTTACAGTGTAAAGGGGGCTTAAAGTGGGCATAACACAGTTGTGACACCCTATACCCCATGTATACCCTTATAGTGTAATTTGTGTGTCATTCATGTTCACCCTTATAGTGTATTTATGTATTGTCTAATGCAAAGTATGTCATGTAAGGTGTTTTTGGAATGCTCATGACATGCTGAACATTATTGTTATGGTAGTATGTTTCCTGCAATGTCATGCATATGTACAGATATGAAACTCTGCTATGCCATATCCCCAAATGTGTGTCTCACGTGACTTGAATAGATGCAGACAAATGCAAAGCTGTGGTTCTACACTCTGGCATGCATACAGGAACAATGGACTGGCCTAAGCATCTTTGAGCACTTTGGCTCAAGTGGAAGAAATCATGCCCATTCCTGGACATGGCCGATCACCTGACCCTAGGGGGTCGAGGAAACTTGTTAAAAGAAAGAGGCATCTTTGTCTCCAGTATCTCCTTTGGAATCCATCTTCTAAGCAACATCAAGGACACTGAGAAACTGCCCACAGGAGGGGGGGGGAAGAGCCAGGTTGAAAGATTGCAGCCGGACTGTGTGGTAAGCTAACATCAAAGACTGAAAAGCTACTGAAATATTAAGTTTAGTTTAGTATGTGATTTATTCTTTTAGTTAATTATGATCTACTCCTGAGTCATATTAATCTCTTGATTTATATTAATTTGATTTATAATCACTTAAAATCTTGCTGTAGTCAATAAACTTATGTGTTTGTTTGATCTAAAACAGTGCATGTGGCTGGAATGTGGGTAAAGACTTTGCTTGGAGTGAAGAGCTGGTGCATATCCATTTCTTTGATAAATTGATGGACAAATGTAAATGAGCTTGCAGGGTGCAGTGTACAGCACTGAACCTTGGAAGATGGCAGTTCCTGGGGTTGCATTTGGTGCTGGGGGTGTTTTCTGGGAGTCTATCCCATGAGTGGCTGGCCGGAAGCAATCCTTCACTAGGCCAGAGACCAATTACTTGCAGAGGCTGTGTGTGGACTGAACCAGAGTGGGTGGTTCACACAAAGCGGAGTGAGTTGGGGTCCAGGAGTGAGGGATTGGGATGACACAGCTACACACCAGTCCAGATTGCCCCCTGAAGCATAGCAGTAGGAATGGAGTATTTCTCCACTCTGCTGCATGTAAATGAGGGGCAGGCACTTTCTGACTCCTTTTAGAACATTAATTGAATAGGAGGGGGCAGAGATTCTTTCCTGGCATATTCATCTTCAGAGACAGAAGATATAAGAGCAGTCTTCCTGACCCCCAGTGGTCCATGGGGACAGGTCACGCCCAAGAGAAGAAAGAAAAGGTTGGAAGTGGAGGAAGAGCAGGCCTTAGGGAATTGGGGTGTCGGGGGGGACGACGACACAGGTGGCATTTGAAAGGGTGTGAGTTATTTGATGATCAGACTCAATAGAACTTGAACCTGGAATGTAATGTGCATTAGGTGGACTGCTTCCAATCCCTGTGAAGGAATTCTGCAGAGTCAGATTAATGGATTATGTGAACTAAACCCTTCAAGGTCCATTCAGCTCTAATTGCCACCCCCAGATGTAGAGTGCTGATTTATGCCTGTGCATGTGAAATGAAATAGACCCAAATGAATAGTTTACAATGAATACTCCAAGTAACTGTGATGTGTAAGTTTCCTGTGAAGTGGTTTAGAGTGAAGCAAAAAGCAACAAAGGGGAAACAAAAGCCCTACTGTAACAGAGTTATATGATCTAAACAGTATGATAATGTCTGAATGGATTTTAGGCAGAAGTGGCAGGTGGAATTTGACAGTTTTGCATAAGTACCAGCTTGCCTTCAGTGCTATAGCTACAGCTGACTAAACAATTAGTATGGAAATATGGGGTGTCAAATCTATCGCCACAAACTGTATTAAAATGTTTGCATATAAGTTCATGAACTGTTCTTTTTGGCCCCCCTTCTGAGCCTGTTTTTCCTTCCATCCTCCTCGTCTCTGAATTGCCTTACACTGACAGGATCAGTGCACTTTGAGACTGGACTCTTTAAATAAAAGCTTTCTGTCTGGAATCACTTTACTTCTGAAACAGAGAAACTTTAATGTTAGCAGTGGAGGAAAAGTAGGGCAGAACATTTAGGGCTTTCCCAGTCTAAAGACAAGTCTTGTCCTCTTTGAATAACTGTATATGTGATGATACATTTGAAAGCCTATTGTAGAGGGGAAAAAAATGGCTTATTATTAAAGCAAAAAAAACCAGGAGTCAGATCTGGCTTTTCTCCCAGCTCTGCCACAAATCTCAGTCTCAGGCTTAATCTTTTTGTATCTGTTTCCACATCTGTAAAAATGGGACGATAATACCACAGAGTTAGTTGTTGTGAGATTGAATTCATTCATGTGTATGAAGTGCTCTGAGAATGTTGGATGGTATTGGGTGGGCATAATCTTAAATTTAGTTCAGTGTAAGAGACTACCTTATTAAAATTAGATTGTTGGACTAGCATGACATAGTCACTGAAGTTTTACCAACAGCACTATGTATGTCATAATAGTCCTTGTATATACAATGGAGAAGAAATAAAAACTAAGAAATAAAACTCAATCTAATCTCATCCAGCAGAGGCCAATTTTTATAGGAAGGACAGCCTCTTTGTCTGTGTTATGCTGACTTTGGAATTCTGTAATGCAGTTATATTAGAAATGCTCCAATAACAGCAATAGAGACAAGGTGAGTGATCTTTTATTGGACCAACTTATTTTCGGGTGAGAGACAAGGTGCATCATGCTGGGTATTGATTACAACTGGTCAAACAATGGCCTTTGTTTTTCCATGGAAAACTTGGACTTTTTGGCCAAAAATCCAAAACCAAAAAAAACCACTGAAATATTTTGGCCAAAACCAAATATTTTAATTTGGAAATGCTACCATAGTTCATAGATTCCAAGGCCAGAAGGGACCATTGTAATTATCTCCCTTATAGCACAGGCCATGGGGCTTCCCCAAAATAATTCCTCTTTTAGACAAACATCCAATCATGATTTTAAAAATTGCCAGTGATGGAGAATTTACAACTTTTGAGAAACTGTTCCAATGGTTAATTACTCTCTCCATTAAATTTTTTTCACTTTATTTCCTGTCTGAATTTGCGTAGCCATTGGATTATGCTATACCTTTGTCTGCTAGACTGAAGAGCCCAGTATCAAGTATTTGTTCCCATGTAAGTGCTTATAGACTGTTATCAAGTCACCTCTTAACCTTCTCTTTGATAAACTCAATAGATTGAGCTCCAGGAGTCTATCACTGTAAGCTATGTTTTTTAATTCTTTAACCATTCTCGTGGCTCTTCTCTGAACCCTCTCCAATTATCCGTATCCTTTTTGAATTGTGGGCACCAGGACTGGACACAGGATTCCAGTAATGGTTGCATCAGTGCCAAATACAATATCTTATAGGAGTTGTTTTTGGATGCCTTATACTCCCATTTGTCTCTGTAGGCTGGTGTCCCCCGGTGGACTGTGTCTCTCATTAAGCACCCTAGTCTCCATTCATGGTGAGGAGAGGTGGTTGCATCATGGGAGTCCCTAGCCATGCTGTGTTATGGAAGATGTAGTCCAGCTGTGGCCATACAGGAGAATGGTGGGGACATGAGGAAACTGCAGTACATTTCTCATGACACACCACAGTGGGATTTCTGAAATGAAACATTTTGGGTTTGGGGCATTTGGATTTTTCAATGAAAAATAAAGATTTCCCAGGGAAAGCAGATACTCTTCATATCTGAGCATGCACATACAAACACCCAGTAAAAATTGTTTACCTAAAAACCCAATTTTCCATTCATAACACATTTCAAAGGAAAATTTTCAACCAGCTCCAGTATTAAGATTAAATACACCAATGGTTGTAATTTTCTTTGAATTAGAACATTTGTTAGATGTATCTTCTACATTGTTCCAAGTCCCAGTGAAATGCTTAATAGCAAGTCTATGCAAATGAAACTAACAACTACAAATTATTAGGTTAGCTGTAAATTAATGAAATACATATTAGTTGTTAAACCTCTGGGAGGCTATTACCTTAGGAAAAGAAGGATGGAATGCTATGTATATCATCTTGGGGACTGTGTGGGGAATCTACTTCATGTCTGACCTTGCAGAAGAACAAATACAGAGAAAAAAAATCTGAACACAAGTCTTTTTCTACACCTAGGGAGGATGTTAGTCTAACTTTGCTCCCCTTGAATTCAATGGTGAAGCTCCTATAATCTTCAATGGAAGGTGGAGATAGGCCATTGTTTTGTGTTTTCAAAAATTCTGCCCCTAATACATGGCTTATTGTAGATGTCTGCAATACTGTTGCACCCAAAAAGTTGGAAATACAGTGCGGGTTTAAGGAGGAAATTGTCCCGGGTGGGGTGGGAGACTTTTTAACATTTCTTTTTAAATCGTGCAAATGCCTATGGAGCTTGAGATGTATGCAAGGTAATATTGTAAGTCAAAGTAAATAGGAGGGGTAAATAAACTTTTGAGTTATAGGCTTTTTGAATGCAAAATAATGTTATTGATTTCAAGAAGAGCCAGTAACCACATTTATTATAGCCGTTCATAATCAGCTGCTATAAAAAGCCCTGTTCTACAAGTTCTAAGAGGTATGGAAAGAATTCATACAGATAACTGACTCAGCCTCACATTGATAGGCATGGCAGGCTGTGCCAATCATTCTATTCTTTAGGGATTAAATGAAGACATGATTTCAGATGTCAGGCGTTGGGTGTATAACCAATGTTCCTATTATCAATCATCCACAAACTATATTCAGATAGGTGGTATTATGTCTCTGAGTATTATCTATGGAGGACAAATAAGCTAAAAACATGCCAGATACTTCTGGGACTTTTTCCTAAACACATTTCATTAATAAAATATATTATGTTGCTTGTTGATTCATATTATGGCTGGTGTTATAGATTTTAAAAAGTATTTAAGTACATTGACCAGGCACTGTAAAACATCAATAAAAAGGATTTTATAATATATGCAGATAATTGCCATATCAGGAGCCTAAAGCTTAAGAGCTGAGGAGGAGTGTAACTAAAACAGTCTTTTGAAGATTCACAGTGTAACTAGTAGTCTAAAAATGGCTGCTTGCATGTCTACCTGGCTTCACAAATGTACACGAGATAAACACAATTTTTAGAACCTTGGTCATTTGCTTTGGTTGTGTGAAGTAACTTGTACTAATTGGGCTACAGGACTTGCCTTCCTCTGTTTAAATCTCTAATCCTAAATGTGCAAAGGAGGGAAATTATTTTAGGAAAAGCTAAACCTGTATTTTAACATTTTTAAAGCTAAGGATGAGATAATTAATTTTGCCATATTTAGAATCAACTTGAAAATCATGCTTCTTAATTTAGATCAGACCACAAAACAGCTGAGGTTCAAGCAGGCTCTGGCAAAATCCCAGTCTGAAGCTCCTGTATGGATTTTAAATTGCATTCACCTGGTGTTCCCAGAAGCAGGCAAGCATTAGTTTTTTTGAATGGGATAGGCTTCCATTAGTTAGAAATACATGCTTTTCTAAATTGATTTTTCCTCTAAACAACAGTAGGTTTACAGGGTAAACTGTTTCACAAAAACTAATTCCCGTGAAATCCCAAACTAGAAATAAAGTTCTAAAGGCTACATAAAATCTCACTGGGTTTGCCTTTTCCTATTTGGAACAGTCGATCAGCTTCCAAAAAGGGCAGGTTAGAAATTGCAAAAATAGGAAGATGCATGAGAGCATTAGCTGAGTGACAGTTTTAAATAAACTGAACTCGTAAACAGCTGCCTCGAATCAAATTTTCTGAGGTTCTCTGGAGACATTGCAAGGAAACCACTTGTACTAAAAGACATGGGAGGAGAGATTGATTTTCAGCCTTCACACAAAGTAAAGAAAATCCTTTACTATTATAAAACAGAAAAAGAGGAGGGAAAGTCAAGCTAACAGGAAAATATTGGAAGAAAAGTGCAAGAAATTCTTATGGATGACAGGAGAACTGATTTTAGTAGTTTTTGCCAGGCCTGCAAAACATTTTGTTACTAACCGCATACCCCACCCAGAAACAAAAGAACTGATGCCTATCACCCAAATAAGGATAACTGACTTTTCTCCACCATGCTCATACCTCCCTGTACATTAATGTGAATGAACAACACAATCTCCATGTTTATAAATAAACAGAGTAACCATGTATGCCAGAGAACCAGGAATGTCCCTGTGTTTATAGCCAGCCTTTTTTGGCTTTACAGAAAACAATGTTTTGTCTTCTGGTGACCAGCAGACTGGTCACCGGACAGAGCTAAAAACCCACTGAGCTTGGGTGTGCAGAGATGTACCTTGTAAAGCAACCTCAGATCTGTCATATGGTGATGTTGCCACAATGGCCTTCATGAAGACTTCCTTGAGCCAGTCCTCTGCTATGTATAGTGTTAGATACATGTGCAGTTCAGTGGTATCAGTACCACATATAGAAGTCTGAAGACCTATGGGTCTATGTTTCTGTCAAAGTCCCCCCACCTCTGCACCACAAATGAGCATTCATTTGTGGCTGATCACAGGGATTGGGTATAACAAAGGGGAGTAAAGATGGAAACAAGGAACTGAGGGTGGATGGGATGGAGAGGATGAATATATGTGTCAGAGAGACAGGGAGGGAAGAGGAAAGGAGGAAAACATTGAAACAGAGGAAAGGAAAGAGGAGAGAAGAGCAGATGAGAAAGTGATAAAAAGGAAAAAGTGAAGACAAAATCATAGAAAATATAAGGTAAAGGAATGGGCACCCTTTTCTCTCTCCTCTGTCCCTTTCCTCTCATAACGCCCATCCCAAACCACCAAGCCTTCCTGTATGCACCTCTCTGACATCCACTACAACTGTACCCTAGGAAAAACTCTGTCCCCAAGACAATGGTTTTCATCTTATTGCCTTATAAATAAACGGTGGTGGGTTTTTTTTAAGATATGCACACTGTCTTAAACTATTAACTACTGTAAATGGTTGGGGCAATTCAAAGTTTCAGAGGAACATTTCTGATTTTTTTTTTTAAATAATTCAACTAGCAGATTGTTGTACTTAAGGCTTTTTGACAGTTCATGGTTCTGCTTTGACCACAGATCCTGAGAGTCATTCCTCACTCACTGAATCCTTCAAATAGTTCTTGAACAGTTTTATGTTTCAAGCAGTTTTGTTCTTCAGGAGCCAGATACGTTCAAGAAACTATGCAGCACAGCAGTGGTATGTGGATAAAACTTCTGCAGTCTAGTCTCAATAAAATTAAGGTTTCCTAGTAGTGATGAATGTGCAGTTGATAACACTTCAGCAAGACTCTTTTGTTCCTTTGTCAGTTTCTAATCATCAAAGTCACAATGATTATTTGTTTGGTCTGTTAATAATTCTTGGCAAGCTCCACAGTATAGCCAGATTTAGTATTTTTGGCTTGGTCTGTGAAACAATTTTTTGTCCCTTTCCCCCAATTATATAAAACTTACAAGTTAGCAAGATATTTCTTTGGCATATACCCAGACTTAACTGGCTTTCCATAACTCTGCTGCTCCCCATCTACCTGCTCTTATCTCTTCTTGCATTGCCCTCTGTGCTGACAGTGATGCCACCAACTTTATCAAAAGAAGGAAACTATGGCTGTTTTCCTGAAGCCTAGCTCTGATAGATAATGAAGGAACTGTAGATCATGTGCAATGTTAAAAAAGATTACTGACCAGCTTTCACATCTAATTATTGGTTTACACTCAGTCTACATTTCCAAAGTGATCTACATAAGGAAAAGGGTTAGAAACGTATTTTTTAAACAGTGAAAGCTGAAATTATCCTTTGTTTTATCTCCCCAGTTTACAGATGGCCCATGGTTGTGGTGGAATCGCAAAGCCCTGCTCTATAGGGCAGTATAATTTGTATGACATGGGAATGAGAAGGGAGAATTGGAGACAATTATTACACTGGATGAGGTGTAAGTGCTGATTTCAGCATACAATGCATAGCATAGCTGGGATTCCAGTGATAGTACAGAATCAAAGAACTTGAAGATGGAAAAACATATATTAGGTCACCTAGTGCTAATCATCCTGCTAATGGCTTGATTTCTTCCTATGTATGTTCACTAGAAACAGTCTACACTGCCATGCACCAGTGGCCTGATACCTTGTTATGCTATGGCTCCGTTACATTGCTCTGCTGCTACAAAGGGGTCATAAATCAAACTACTGGTATTCCACTAACATAAGATGAATCCCCAGGTGGTACAGTGCCAGTATATTGGCTCTGCTGGCTTTCTGGAGGCATTACTTATTTTAAAATGAGTGTGTGGCCACAGTAACTGCAATATCGTAGAATCAAAGAATTGTAGGACTGGAAGGGACCTCGTGATGTCATCTAGTCCAGTCCCCTGCATTTATGGCAGGACCAAGCATGATCTAGACCAGTGTTTCTCAACCTGGGGGTTTAGAGGGGTCGCAAGTGCAGAGCTGGTATTGGGGGTGGCAAGAAAGGCAATTGCCTGGAGCCACAGGGGCGCCATGAAACTAAGTTACATGCCTCAGCCCCGTGGGGGTGGGACTCAGGCTTCAGGGGTACAGTAGTTTGGAAAGGTTAAGAACCACTGATCTAGACCATCTCTGACAGGTGTTTGTGTAACCTGCTCTTAAAAGTTTCCAATGATGGAGACTCCACAACCTCCCTAGGCAATTTATTTCAGTGCTTAACTACGCTGACAGTTAGAAAGTTTTTCCTAATGTCAAACCTAAACTGCCCTTACTGCAATTTAAGCCCATTGCTTCTTGTCCTATCCTCACAGGTTAAAGAGAAATTTTTTCTCCCTCCTCCTTGTAACATGTATTTTATATATTTCAATGCTGTTATCATGTCCCTCCTCAGTCTTCTCTTCTCCAGACTAAACAAACCCAACTTTTATAATCTTCCCTCATAGGTCATGTTTTCTAGACCTTTAATCATTTTTGTTGCTCTTTGGACTTCCTCCAATTTGTCCACAAGTTCCCTGAAATGGGGTGCCCAAAACTGGACACAATACTCTAGTTAAGGCCTAATCAGCACAGAGTAGAGTGGAAGAATTACTTCTCGTGTCTTTCTTACAACATTTCTGCTAATACATCACAGAATTATCTTTGCTTTTTTTGCTACAGTGTTACACTGTTGACTCATATTTAGCTTGTGATCCACCATGACTCCCTGATCCCTTTCTGCAGTACTCTTCCATTTTGTATGTGTGCAACTGATTGTTCCTTCCTAAGTGGAGTACTTTGCATTTGTCTTTATTATATTTCATCCTGTTTACTTCAGACCATTTCTCCAATTTGTCCAGATCATTTTGAATTTTAATCTTATCCTCCAAAGCACTTTCAACCCCTCCCAGCTTGTTATTGGCCTCAAACTTATGCCATTATCTAAATCATTGATGAAGATATTGAACAGAACCAGACCCAAACTGATCCCTGCAGGACCACTTGATATGCCCTTCCAGTTTGACTGGAACCAATGATAACTACTTTCTAGTAGCTTCATCTAGGTTGCATTTCCCTAGTTTGTTATGGTTATTTCTAGTTTCTGGAATTGCCCCTTAGACCATATGTACCAAGGCATAACATAGAGCTGCCAGGGAGCTAAATGGAGCCCAGCTGGCTACAGAACAAGAGAAGTATAAAGGTAGCGTATTTGCCTCCCATTTCTCTCCTCTCTCTCTCTCCCTCTATCTCTCTGCTAAACAGAGCTCAGACGGAACAGTCCCAGTCAGACCCTTAGCGTACTGATTGCAGCTCTGCAAAATTAATGTAAACTTCTATCATTCTGATTTTTAAAGTGTTTTAGATCAGGTCTATGCTACACACTTATTTCGGTATAACTGCATCGCTCAGGGGTATGAAAAATCCACATCCTTGAGCAACATAGTTATGTCAACCTTAACTCCTCGTGTAGACAGCGCTATACTTTCTTTCCTGCCGACATAGCTATCACCTCTCACGAAGGTGGAGTTATTAAGCAGATGGGAGAGCTCTCTCCCGTCAGCTTAGAGTGTCTTCACCAGATGCAAGCTGCACTGATGCAAGTTTCTAGTGTAGACTTGCCCTTACACTAACTTCGCACAGGTGTAAATGACTATAAAGGCAGACGAGATACTTTTTCATTCCCACGCTCCCTTTTCTGCTCTCACACTCCACACCTATTTCTTATTCACCAGCCACTCAACTTGCCCACTCAGTTGTTCACACTCCAACTCACCTCCAGTTATTCCCTAGCCCATTCACTGACTGCTTATCTCTTGATTCAGTCACCCACCATTCATCCTGGAGAATCAATTTCATTCCACCCCAAATTAATTAATTCTCGGACCTTTCCCTTAAATATCTTTTGCAGCCTCTCCAGTTGCTAAGTTCTCTTCTCACCTTCAGCAAATCTATTGCCTCTCAGAAGCATCTCTCCAAAGCTGCAACGGTTATAGCAGCCTCTTTATCAGGTCTTCTCACAGCTTCAGAAGCACCTCAGGAATTCTACCTAAGCGAGGCCCCCTCCAGTTTTTTCCTGATGCCTCACCTCTCCTCATGGCTGCTTCCCCAATCCCTACAAAGGGGCTAGAGATCCTGCTCTATCTTTGCCTTTTGTTAGGGAAGGACCCCTAAATCTTTAGACTCTTCTCTGAAAGGAGATCGGGAGCTGAGTATCCCCTGTTCCAGTGCCTAGGCTTGCAGAGAGACCATTAGAACTGGATTGTTGGAGGAGGTAATGGGCTTTGGATTTGGCCTCTCCTGATTGGGGCTGAGGCTGGGTACAGACCAAGCTCAGGGGGACTCCAGAGGAACCACTGACCTCCACTTTCACATGGAGTCAGGGTAGGAGGAGTCTGGATGATTCAGCCGGCAATGCTGGTCTGCTATTGGATTAAGAAGAGTATAGCACTCCTACATTCCAATAATGTAACTCTACCAACTACCTCTTGCTGTGACATTAGTTTATACCGAGTTCTTTCTCTAAATATTTTTCTTGGTAACAATAAAGACTAGAAACGTGTTTTAAAAATGAATGCTTAGATTCTGCAGAATTTGAAGACAGTGGTCCAGAGGCAACTTGGATTTTCTCTGACTGAATAATTACAACATAGTTGTGGGCAAGACTGTTCTGTTGTTTTAAATCACCCTTTCAAAGAAGCTGGGCTGGTATCTCAATATATTTAATCAAATGTGTACACAGTGAAAGAAATTCTCACTTAAAATAATATCAAACACTTAAAATAATGTATTTTAGTGCTGCTCCTCCCAATGCCTCAAATTTTTTGTCAGCCTTTAGTTCTGTTTTTATAATACTTAATCAGGGTCTGATATTTAGCTGTATTGCAGTCAATGAAGAGATGAAACAACAAAGTGCTCTCTTCCCTGAAGCAAATGCTAATTGCTCACAGTTGATGAGAATAACAAGTCTGCTAGGGCAGCAGATGCTTGCAACCTCTGTTGTAACAAACCTAAGATAAGCTACAACACAAGGAAGGGAATCGTTGGCTAAAGTTATACTCAAAGTGAGACACTGCATGTGAAAGTCTGAGCTTAAAGAAAAAACACAGGAAGTAATGGTTGAGGGTTTCGGCTAGCTAGAAAATCTTTCTGATAAGAAAACTAGGATTGTCAGGATAATGCTACTTACATCAGGTATTCTGCCCTGATGCTCAAACTTCGAGGTAACCATGGAAGCTCAGATTTTCACTCTCTTCCATGGAGTTCAGAATCAAAGAATCATAGGGTTAGACGGGACCGCAAGGGTCATCTAGTCTAAACCCCTGCCAAGATGCAGGATTTGTTGTGTCTAAATCATCCAAGACAAATGGCTATTAAGCCTCCTTTTGAAAACCTCCAGTGAAGAAGCTTCCACAACCTTCCAAGGCAGTCTGTTCCATTGTCCTACTGTTCTTACCATTAGGAAGTTTTTCCTGAGATTTAATCTAAATCTGCTGTGCTGTAGTTTGAACCCATTGACTCTTGTCCTGGCCTGTGCGGCAAGAAAGAACAACTTCTTTCCGTCTTTTTTTATGGCAGCCTGTCAAGTATCTGAAGACCGCTGTAATGTCCCTCCTTAATCTCCTCTTTTTCTAAACTAAACATACCCAGTTCCTTCAGCCTTTGTTCATATGGCTCGCATTCCATCCCTTTGATCATCTTTATCTCTTGCCTCTGGATCTTTCCCATTTCTCTACATCCTTTCTATACATTGGTGACCAAAATTGGACACAGAACCCCAGGTGAGGACTAAACAGCACCGAATAGAGCGGTGCTATCACCTCCAGTGACTTGCATGCTATACCTCTTTTAATGCACCTAAAATTGCATTTGCATTTTTTTCAACAGCATCATATTGTTGAGTCATGTGGATTCACCACATGCTGTGATTCACCACAACTCCCAAATCCTTCTCAGCAATGCTGCTGCCAAGCCAGTTTTCCCCCATTCTGTATTTGTGCATTTGGTTTTTCTTCCCTAAGTGTGGCATCTTACACTTAAAAGGGTTTATCTTTGTAGAATTTAATTTTTCTTGTCTATAGCCCAGTTCTCCAATTTATCAAAATCCCTCTGAATTTTATCTCTATCCTTTGATGTATTGAAATACCCACCTAGCTTTGTGTCATATGCAAACTTGATCAGTATACTCTCTATACCTACACCCAGGTCATTAATAAAGATATTAAACAATACCAGACCCAGAACAGATTCCTATGGAACCCCACTTGAGCCCTCACTCCAATCTGACATCATTCCATTCATAATTTCTCTTTATTTACAGTTGTTTAACCATTTATGTATCCACTTAATGGTAATTCTATCGAGCCCACATTTCTCCAGCTTACTTATCAGAATGTCATGTAGTACTTGCTGAAGTCCTTGTATATTATGTCCACTGCATTCCCCCTATCCGCCAAACCGTTTTCTCTGTCAAAGAAGGAAATCAAGCTGGTTTGGCATGATTTGTTCTTGTTAAATCCATGCTGGCTGCTAGTGATTACTTCTTCATCTTCCAGCTATTTGGAAATTGAATGTTTTATACATTGCTTTAGTAGATTCCCAGATATCGAAATCAGGCTGACTTTTTATTTTATTAAACTAGAAATGTTATATGTGAATAAATAGTTTAAGACTTAAAATTTAAAATATGATGATACAATCATGAGGCTATGTATAGTACCAAGAGTTTAGTGCATCACAAAGTAATCCCATAGACTAATTAAGATCTAGGTCACATGTTTATGTTTAGCATATTTTATACATTGCTGTATAGTTAAAATCTATAAAGATCAATCTTTATAATTGATTATTTTGCTATTTCTGTAACCCAAGAAGATGCTTTTAGGATAGAGTTATATTCCTAAACTGTATTTAATTTGAGATTTATTAAAATCCAGATATCTACAAAAGTTTATACACACAGAGCTTTTTTGGAAGTTACTAGTGGATTTGAAGTGCAAGGCTAAAACAAAAGCAGATGCCAGTTCACAAGGTCTGGGATAATGCAGGAATATACGCAACAAACATGGGAAGAATACATGAAGGTGGGTTTTGGTAATTAAAATTTCTGAGTGACAGTCTGACCCATGAGTCAAGTTAAGATAAACTATGTTTCTGGTAAGAAGCATTAACAGTTATGACATAGGATTTCTATGTGTCAAAAGTGTGTGACCGCTTATGGGTTAGAAATAAAGATGATTCATTAACAGAGAAAAGAAGACTGAGGGGGGACCTGTTAACAGTCTTCAGATCTGTTAAGGGCTGTTATAAAGAGGATGGTGATCAGTTATTCTCCATGTCCACTGAAGGTAGGAGAAGTAAAGAGCTTTATCTGCAGCAACGGAGATTTAGGTTGGATATTAGGAAAAACTTTCTAACTATAAGAGTAGTTAAACTCTGGAATAGGCTTGCGAGGGAGGTTGTGGAATCCCTCTCACTGGAGGCTTTTAAGAACAGATTGGACAAACACCTGTCACAGATGTTCTAGATTTAATTGGTCCTGCCTCAACGCAGTTGGCTGGGCATAATCTCTTGAGGTTATTTGCAGCCTATATTTCTATGATTATATAATGCAACACATGAAAGTGGGTTTCTTCTATCTGATTCACAAATTGTGTAGAAAATAAACTAATCATTTTGTGAAACAGGAAAAACAGCCCCAAGAAAGAGAGAAAATTGCATTCTTTGCCCCAGATACACTACTCAACCATTACTAGAATAGTGAAATCAAAGGGCAAAAAGGAAAGGGCAAAAAGGAAGTGACTGTTTGACATGACCCCTTTATTGAAATGCTGTGTTTAGACAACTTCCATCTGACTGCAGATACTGTTGAGTTTTATATAAACATTAATATTTCTGAAATGTCAATTATAATTGCAACTGTAGTTTAAATACATAACATGTTGTATTTTAGCCTGAGAAAAGTATAGATAATTTTGAAACAAATCTATTTTTAGGACAGACATTACAAAGAAGCAAACAAAATTAAATTGGTAATGTTAGCTGGTTTGAGAAAATTATAAAGTAATGTCATTCCATAATTTATCTCAAAATTTAAAAAATTATATGCCAAGCGATATTATAGTAATTTGGTTATAATCTACAAATCCATATAATCTAATCTGTTTATCTAGGTACCATATTGCATAATTACTAAGTATTATATTACAGGGCTTGGACAAGTAGATATTCTAGTTTAATATAATTCTGCCTTCCATCAAGGTTGGGAATGTCAAAATCAAAACTAAATTGACATATTTAAGTTATCCATGCTGATGCAAGTAGAAATAGTTCAATTATATATGGTTCTCTAATATTTTTAATGAAGTCGTTAAACGATATTTGCATTAAACACACTACAGTTGAGCTCAGAAATGTCTTCATTGGTTTCATCTGATGACGAGTCCTTTTACAACAAATCCACGAATCCAGTAAGACACAACTGTTTTTATGAATTCAAATTAGATTATAAATTCTCTGAGGCAGGGACATGTCATTTTAGTGTTTGCAAAATGCTACTCCAATATTTATTAAACCTTTTGATGCTACCACAATCTAATTAATAATAACAAAGGATGAATGAATCTGATATGATCAAATTGAATTAATATATTTAATCTAATCTGGGAAGTACATTAAGCATTTTAAATTAATACTACTTTGTTTCCCCAGATATTATCATTTTTCATCAGTATCATGAAAACTGATACTTTCATCTCTCTGGTGCAATACTTATATTAGTAATGTGCCATTACATTACATTAGTTTGTGTGTATGGTCCTGTACCTTATAAGAACCTTCAAAAATTTCAAGATTCATGAGTCAATATATTTGTGAATAAAATCAATTGAAGTGGAAATGTAATTTTCTCACAGATGCGTTTTTCTTTCAACATTTAAAATATTGTACACTTATGTGGTGAAAAAGCCCTTTTAAATGTAAGAACATTATATAAAAAGTAAAATGAATAAAAGCATAGAAATTATTTAAAGACATATCTGGTTATACATGCCTTTGTACTTGAGTAACTGTAGTTGTTGAGAGAGAACTAAATGATAGTTTCTGAAGCTTTGAGTATTCAATCAAAAATAATATGTAATTCTGTTTTAAAGAAATTAAGAACTGCAATATTTATAAGTCTTTTCATTGTGATCTCTTGTTTGTTTAGCAGCAGCAAAATGATGACAAATTAGCAAAATGAATAGATGTCACTCCTAGGCCCCCCTAAAATAGCTTCAGAAATGGTAGAAATGATTTATTCAACATAACAGATATTTGATAGCACTCGTTTAATATTCATTATTTTATTAGATTAGCATTTCCTTGGGGAAGTGTAGTGATTCCTATAATGATACGCAGGGACTATTCCTGAACGTATCTTGGTTGTCTGGAGTTTTTATGTGCCCCAGAAGATTGTGTAAATCACTTTACACCAGGCTTACATTTGCTCAGGAGGGTTGGTCACATGTAAAAGGAAAGGAGCTGTACTGGTTGGCCAGATGCATAAGGAGGGTTAGATGTTGTAGGGCGGCTTACAAGCCAGGGAATGCCTAAAACCAAAGTCACTACTAGCCTGTGCAGCATGGCACATTTGAAAGGTCTGTAGTAAATTGCTCCTCCATCCTCCCAGCACACCTGCGGAGCTTTGGGGCCAACTATCTCTGATAATCTCTCAATGTGGTATGACTTTGCGCCATCCTCAGTGTTGGTCTGTGGCTAAAAACACAACTGAGCTCAGAATATATAATTTTCCGGCTTTGCCTAGCTCATATAAAATAGGAAGAAAAGCTCTGAGATTGTGAAATCTCTTACAGGAGAGACTTGTGGCTGCAAAATCTGGAAAAGAAAATTGGTTGATTATTTGTCATTTCCCCCCATTTTTATGCAAATTGACTGATATTCTATAAGTGTGTTGTGATTTTTCTTCAGGTTACCATGTGTGCTGTATATTTGGCACAAGCTACCCAAACATTCCAACCCAACATTCCAACATGCCAGCACATTGGCAGGGTGTAGGGATGCCTACATAAAGGAATATGAAGGGGCTAACATCCTTCTGGGATTCCCATTATCCCTCTGCCCCAAGCTAACTAAATGTTTATCACTCAAGGTGATTTCTGTAGAGTAGCATGGAAGTGACACTCAGTGCTGATATAAAGCTATCACTGCTTATAACACTGTGGCAAATGCATTTTTAAAGGAATATTAGAATTGCCCTTTGCCATTTGGGTAGAGTTTAGATTTGTCTGAACTCGTGCAGAGTTCAAATGAAAAATCCTTTACAGAGCCTGAATAGATATCTCTTGTCATGAACTTTATTTATTCTGGAACATTCTTGGTAGAGTTTTATTGGAGGCATTCTTTTATTCTGCTTTCTCTTACCAGCAGTTAAATAGGAGGGAGAGCAAAACCCTGCTGCTTCTTTTATTATGATATTGCCCCTTTGGCCTTAGCAGTTAGCCAATATTCGGGGCCTTGTCCGGTTGTTTCCATTGGGAGGAGTAACTGATGGCATGAGTCAGGTATTTCTTTGGTGCAATCCTGTTTATTTACAAAGAATATACACAGCCCTATTTCCCTGAACACAGTAGAATCATACAACAGTGGGCAGTTTCCCTGTTCAGATCCTGCCTTTCCAGCACATTCTTTATCCAAGGAGCTCTGTTTCTCTTCTTCCTATGAGGGTCACATATGGACTCCTTCTCTTCCTAGCTGCTGGCTTTCTTCTGTAGCACACATCCACAGATTTCCAAACCAACCTCTAGTCCCCTTGCGTTTACAATCAGGTAACCTCTTGGCCCACATGCCACCTGATCAGGTGTTGGCATGCAGCCCCAATCACTTGGGCAGTGGCTTCTATTCTTTCCTACTATTTCACTTTATAAAAAGGCTTCATTGCTTATTCCATTTAGCCTGAAAGAAGGGTATTTAGCACAACCATCAGCTTTTACCAGGTCTGTGATTGTCTATAGATCAAGGACCTGCTTGATGACAGCTGTTAACATCTTCCAGCATAATAATAACATTGCATTTTAATATGTGCTAGTGTCTTCAGGAGAATGTAAGCTGACCATCTGCAGCAGTCAGGAAGGAATCCTATTTCTCCTCTTCCCCAGTGTATAGTGTTGCACAGCTGTATAAATGTATTCTGTTAATTTTTTTACCTTCCTCTGAAATATCACACATTGGCCTATGCTATGGAAAGAGTTTAGAACTCGAGAGACTTATGCCTTGACCTTGGATTCCTTTATGAGACCCTGATAGCTTCTCAAGTCCTTATATATACACTTCTCTTGGTAGCAACAGGAAAATCAGTAACAGTAAATCGCTTCCTAATTCATATAGCTACCGGCATCTTTCCCTGCTTTGCTTCTGATGGATGTAAGTTCCAGACAGCCTCCTGTTAATTGAGTATTTTAGGGTCTACTTCATCTTGTCACAGACCATTCTCTGTAGTCATCTGGTTGCTGTGATTGCATGTCCCTTTTCATCTCATCATGTTCATGTTGTAGCTGGCAATGGACAAATTTAAAAGTGTTTGGAGGTTCATTTGAGTTTTTCTTAGATTATCCAACCCTTATCTGAACTTCTCTAGTCTATCAAATTGATGTGGAATTTTCCACAATTTATACTGGTTCAAGTTTCCAATCAGGCTGAAAATATAACAGCTGTATTTTTTAACTATATTTCAATATGGTTCCATCTGTAAATAGAAGTGCAGATAATAAACCATATTCTATTCTCAAAAGCTTTGGAGGAAGTGGGGCAGGTATTCCAAAGATGAAGGTGGGGACAGACTGACCACTGAACTTAAACACTAGGGCACAATACGTGTAGTAGTAAAGTTCCGGATGCATTTTGACTGGAGTTTTAAAAATATTGCACATTTCCACTTTCATTAGAATTGTGATTTGTTGGGCATTAACTCTATTGATGCTTTCAAACACAAAATCTGTTAACCTTTGAGACTGGCTCTAAGATGGTGCATAGAATCCAGTGGACTTTCATATTTGCCAACCTACTCATGACAATGCACTTAAATAAAGTTTTGGGTTGTAATACCTTTGAAAAGATTCCAATTATTCCACAGTGCAGCAACCTGTCTGCGACAAGCAAATCTGTTAGGTGGAACCATATAATAATGGTGCTACATTGGATCCCTACTGAATACTAGTTCCATTTCAAAGTCATGGTACTAATCTTGGAGACTTTCAATGAGTTGGATCTGATGTACCTTATGGACTTCACTCCATGATTAGGAACTTCATGACAGCTACACTTAAGAAAGATGAGGTTGTCCATGACAAGAGATATCTGTGTGGGAGCTGGAGTGAGGACTTTTTCAGTGGCTAGCCTATGGCTATGTAACTCATTACATTAAGATATTAGAGTGACTCCTAATCTTCCTGCTTTCAGGTTAAAATTCAAGACCGGGCTCCTCATCTTTTACTTTCCAATAATAACAATAAATCACTAGTAACCAGTGCCAAACCCCTTTCTATATCTTCTAACTGGAGGGAGGTTTTCTTTTTTTGTAAGGTGCTTAGATACCATAGTGATGAGTGCAGTATAAATACTTAGACAGACATAAATGTGGGCCAAATCCCTACCCATCTAGTTAAACCCATATTCATATGAATTATACAAATATTTAGGACTAATTGTCATATACTCTTTATGGAAAAGTTCTATAGAATTTAATAGGAGTCGATAGAATTTGGTTTAAAATCAGCTGGGTCTCCATTTCAAGTGTCTGCTAAATTTTAGTGCCCAGCATGAGGCACGGACTTGTTACCAGAGGTGCTGAGCACCCAGAGCTCCCATTCATTGCAGCCACATTTCAAAATACAGGTTCTAGGTGTCTCAAGTTTGGCATCCAAATTAGTGGATACTTCAGAAAATTCAGATTATGGGTTTTAATAGTAATATAATTTCTATAGATGTTGTGACCCATATATATAACAGGGGTTTAATTCTATGCTAAATGTTATAGTAAGGCTACTATTTTCTTTTAAATTGTGTAGGACTTTGCCATGAGATTCAATGTTGGAGCTAAGGCGCTGCATGAGGACTCAGAGGATCTGGGTTTAATTCCCAGTCCTGCCATTGACATACTGTGTAAGCTTGAGCAAGTCATTTACTTATTCTCTGTGCCTCAGATTCCAATCTGACTAATGGAGATAATACATCACTGCTTCACAAGGATGATGCAAAGATAAACTCTTTAATGTTTAGGAAGATCCTTCAGGTGATGGAGACCAAATAAATACCTTGACAAAAAAAAGTGTTTGGAGCATAAAGTGCTTCTGCTTTTTTCACTGAAGTGTGAATACTATTTTCTACATTCTGGGACAGCAAATGATGATACTTTAAAATACATGTTTTTAACATTTGTGTGATGCAGTAGATACATTTTCCTTCATTTTGCCAAGACCTCATGCAAGGGATAACAGTCATAGCAATGGAGTGATGGTTCTCAACTATGTCTAAGGGGTCTGTGAAAGATTTAGACTGAAAACTGACTGAACAGAATTCAACTATATATACACCGACAACAGACTTCCAAAGAGATCTGCACCTCCATTTTTTTAGTGGTCCATAAATGAAAAAATGTTGATAACCACTACACTGGAGTACAGGAAGCAATAACTGGTTTGTGGTGTAAATATCAAAATGAAGCTGATGCACTGGACAGCCGCAAAAACCAAACAGACTTGTGCTAATGCAAAGCCTCTGGCTTGCTTTGGCCATCACTACAAAAAAGCCATTTATTGCTTTGTATATCCCAGTGCCATGAATGGAATTCGTGTTAGACCACAAGATTTAAAAATGTGGAGACAGTAAACCATAGTGTAAAATAATTGGCATATTCTTCTCTAATGTTGGAGTAAATGTGTTTGTTTATTAAGATTTCCAGAGAATGTGTATTGTGGAGGGGGAGAAAATAAATGAGGGGATAGAGAAAACAATAAAAAGTGAGAATTTCAATACCCCAGGAAGTAGAAAGAGAAATATCTGGTAGCAAGATAAAAATGATTGATGAGAAAAAGACAAGATAATGAAATGGGAAGCAGAGAGATAAAAGGAATTAAGAAATGTAAAGATATTACAAAGAACACACACATAATTCAGGTTAGAAAATGGTGTTCATTTTATCTACTATACAGTACATTTTATTTCTCAGGCAAAGAATGGAGAGCTGAAGAGAAGGAGAATCCAGTTTCAAACCATTGTGGGGCTAGAGAAATTCATGATCCAACTCTGTCCAGGAATGAGAGACAGACTCCTTGTTCACAAATGGCTAGCAGTAGGATATTATCCCCACCCCAATTTGAAAATTTGCCAATTTGTTTTTATGTGACTTTCAATCCTTCAGGAATTTTGTTTTCCACATTATTTGAGGACACCAAAAGTTTTTGCAGATTGGCTTATGAAATCTACTTCTAGCTCAAAATGTCTTAATTAATTGCCATTAGGGTAATTTGAAATTTGGCACAAAAGCACTGGCAAAATAGTAGCCATCTTTCACAGCTTCGGCCTGTGGACAGAGGATGAGATTCTAAAGTATTCTATACAGAGAGAAGAATTTCAGATTTTCCTACAATTGTTTTCTATTTCACAAATGTTTTTTACATTCACAAACAGGCACATTTTGAGTAAAAACCCTACTCTTTTGTTGTGAATATTCATTTTTTCATTGCTGCAATGTGCTTAAAATATACCACAGTATAAAATGAGCCTAATACCAATACACTGTTAAAAATATTCAATATTTTTAAACACTATCTTTGCAACTTGTTTTAATCTTTAATATAGCGGCATGTAATTTTTGATGTAAAGTCTTTTCTTAGACACAGATATGAATATATATGTAGTGTTCAACCTAAATATATTCCTACTGTGTTTGTGTGTGCACGCATATATATAATAATTCAGTAGGACTAGATGGGAGGAAATGTCAATATAATTTCATAAATCAATAGAAATGTTCCTGTTATAGTTCAAAAGACCTCTGAATGTCCCAGATAAAGAGAGTAATCACGTATACATTAAATCAATTTTCAAGGAAAAAAGAAATCAATTGAGTGGGCAGTATTCAGTCAATAAATTCTGAGAGTGTATGTTCCTGCTTTTGGGCTTTTTAATATCTAAAAATCTAGATATTTTCATATTGATATAATTGTCTAGATTTTGATCTGTTGATAACAGGTAGAAAGAAAGAATCTGGCATACAGTTGTACTGATTTAGAAAATGACAAGAGAGCCTGTCATTCAGTCTCAGTTTGAATTAGCAAAGCACATTTCAAGCATGTTTTCAGGATATCTTGCTATCTAAAGATTTTGCTTGTTTATGGGAGTATCAATGTGAGATATGGGGTGCTAAGAATTTTGAAATATGTGGCCCCAAAGTTTTCAAAAATACCATTGAGAAAAAAAAGTCTCTTCTATCAAAAGGACAGTCTATTTAATGTATTTTCAAATGCCAAGGGAAAAAAGGTAGGGGCAGGAAGGGGTGTTAACTCTACTTGTTTTCAGCAGAGAATGTGGTGATTCCCATTGATGAAACCAGGCAGTGACACACAGGGAGAAAGCACTGTATACAAATAAATCATTCTCGACATATCCCTTGGGCAGTTGGTTTTCTTGTGCTTTTCAGTGCATTGGGATGTACTATTATTATTTCCCATGTGATGATGTGGGTGCATATGCTGTCACTTTCCATTGCTGGAATAAGCGGTTTGAGCTGGATTATTTGTATTTAAATATTCCTTCTTTTCTTCCTAAATGAAAAGTTGTTCTTATGCAATTTCAAGATTTACTGAATTTGGTCAGCAAATAAAAGCATGATTCTCCTTTCTCTTCCCCCATCTACAACTCTAAAATTAAGATGAGCCAACAGTATTGTGGCTAACATATATTGTTTCTAACATATATTGGACACTGGTAGTTAAGTATAAGCTAAAGTGGACAAAATGGAGCTCTGCCTTCCAGTGCTCTTGATTTCCAAATGTAGGGCCTGCTCCTGAAGGTACTGAATGTGGGCAACTCCCACTGACATCCAAAGCAATTCTGGGTGCTCATCCTGTGTCCAGATCAGACCCAAAGAAAGGTGTAGTACATGAAACAGCCCTAACGAGCATATTTTTGTTTTAAATTGATCACGTGGCACTTCTCCTTGTGTGTTTTTCAAGGACATCGTATTTGTGGTACACATATTTCTTTTACCTACTCATGAACATAATAGAGTAATGCTGTTTATCACCATATTAAAACAGGACTAAGACCTCTGACTCCTGATCAGAATCTCAACTGGCTGATCCTAAAAGGAAAAAGGTCTCTTGTTTTGTTAACCTGCCATCTCCCCTCTCCATATTTTTTTGGGCACTCCTATTATTCAGTACTGGCAGTGGGTTTTTTAAAGTTGGTAGGGGAGGAGAAAGCACACTGTTTAGCATCCCTGTCAGTATAAATAATGTAATCACATGCTGAACTGTGTAAAACAAATAACAGAAGTAATAATTAGAGCTGGAAGGAAAACTGTTTGCTTATCCCATGAAAACATTCAAGATTCTGAAAATATTTCCTGTTCTGCTTTGGGATGAAACTGCAACCTTTCAAAATATTTAATCAAAAACGTGTATGAGAGGGTGTGCAAAAGAGTCTGATTAACAATCAAGTGGTTAGGGCACTCACCTTGGATGTAGAAGATCCAGTTCAAGTCCCTATTCTGCCTGACTTGGAATTCATAGATTTCCTCTCTCCCCACCCCCCGGTATCTCTTGTTGTTTTTCCGATTTATTCAATTCGCAGTCAAGGAATAGATATGTGACCACTGACCTTTGATTGAGAGGAGTTAGATAGCGCACCCTTTAGGGTCCTCAAATAGAGCTCTTGATTTGTGCTGGGGAATGCTGCCCTCCTAATGTTCCCAACTCTGAGCATTATTTTAATCAAATTGATTTAAAATGTCATTGACTTTAATAAGTTGCACATGCATATTTGGCAATCAGTCAAATGAGATGCAAACTCTGGTCCAAGACCTGGGAAGCTTATTTCACTGTTTTATTATCCGATTAGACATGTTTAGGACTGCACTGTGGCTTTGAGCCATTGTCCAAGGTTGGCAGATTGTCAGTAGGTACTTCCCTAGCAGGAGCACAATGCCTCAGAGCCAGAGAATGCGGCTCTTTCTACATCCTTTGAAAGGTATGTATTATTAGTACTTGCCTGATGTCCCCTCTTTTCCATCTTACAAAAGAAAACCAATACTGACTGCATTAAAATTGTATGATCCCACCTCTGAGGAAGAAAGAAAGTAATCAGTTGTATGAGTACCAGATGGTACACAAGAACACCCCCTAACAGCTACTGGGGGAGATTGTAGCTCCATTCAAATCAGTGGCAAAACTCCCAATAATTTCAATTCGCCCTGGGTTTTATCCAGTTTTCTTTGCCTCCTCATGTGAACATGGAGTTCATCTTGGGGTATCTGAGGGAAAAGGAAGTTGTCTGATGTACAGAAAGAGGAAGCTGTTCCAGGCTCAGTGGTGACTGTATGCCAAGTGCATTGGCTGGAATTTGGTCATATATGCATGCTTACCTCCATTCATGTTAAATGAATTAAACTTGTGCTTCAAAATGTGCTTCTACTACAAAGCTTTCTACCCAGAAAGGTCCTTTTTAAATTCAAGGTGTGCATCTTGAGTCATTGTAGCAGAGGTGTACATGATTTGTCCAGCTCAGAATATTAAATGAGGCAATTGTAGTATTATGCAAAGTGACACTTTCAACACCAAACATAAAATATATCCTCAACAGCTGAATCCAAACTTCTACTTTGGCTCTCTATTTATGCGGTGAATAGAGCAAAAGTTAAATAAGTGATATATCCATAAAAGAATCAAGCAGGATTGAAACAATGTAAACATGGTCTGTTGTCATGAGAGAATATCTCTGGATGAAATTTTATATGTAACCTGCATAGTGAAAGTCAGAAAAATTTCCACATGACCTTCTGAGGCACAAAATATGGAATCCTGCTCTTGGCCAGCTGTAAGTCAAATAGCCAGCTCAAAGGCTCGTTGATAAAACTGTCCTCTAGAATAATTTGTACAGGATCTTACTGTGAAATAGCATCACAGTGAAAAATATCCTGCAAGGGTGCAATAATAAGTATGCATATAATTAGTCATTACAACCTTTGAATGGTACAATACTGATTTTTTTAAGTCAAGTTTGTTTCTTGCCACCCTTTTAGTAGGTGATATAAAAATAAAATGTCAGCTCAGCTATATAACAGTAAATTACACTAAAATAATGACTCAGAAAGAATGTCACATAATGCTACTGTTGTCTTTTAGTGTCACAGTTCGGGTCGAGTGCTCCCTCCTGCCCACTCACCAGACTTCTTGAGGGGGATCCAAGCCTATGGACCCCAGGTGTGTTAAGCCTCTGGAACCTGAGCACAGTCCAGCCACTCTGCCAATTTGGGTGTCTGTAGGCACACCCTTGGGGTGCAAATCTGCTGCATAGAACCCCATCCTGAGAGCTGGAACCCTACAATGCTGACCCTTGAGATTGCCCCATACTTAAAGACACCATTTCTTTGGACTCCATTCCAAGGGGTGAGCTTTCTAGTTTATACTCATGGTAGGTGTGAAGCAGACAAACACAAACACACACACTCTGCAAAGAGTTGGACACCTGAATGTTCTTGCTTAATCACATAAAGCACAAGAGAGTACAGATCATTTAGAAAATAATAAGCATCCAAGCTGCAGTCCCCCTTGCTAGCTCACCCTTTCCTTGGGTCTTTAGGGCTTAGAAAAGCAGGCAGGGCCTCCTGGAGGCCCCTACATGTTGGGTTGCTGCTCTCTTCTTTTGAGCTAGAGACAAAATCTCCACAATCCCAGATAAATCTGCTCCTCCCTCTTTATAGCTTTTAGTCCCCTCTGTCAGGTGATACTCTTGCCTGCTTCTCCTCACCAGCACTAATCCCAGCCAGGTGACTTCATTGCCAAGACAACCTCTCCCCTGCTAAAGCAGTTCTGCTGCTTTTATAAGACAATCTGCTGTGCAGAGCTATTTGATTTAGTTGGGGTTGGTCCTGCTCTGAGCAGGGGGTTGGACTAGATGATCTCCCGAGGTTCCTTCCAAACCTAATCTTCTATGATTCTGTGATTCTATATTTTAATGGCAGAGCATTTAAATCAATGGCCCTCTTTTGTTGTTCTTTTGCCACCAACCTTTGGCATTTCAGCCCAACAAGGAGGCAAACAGACAACAGAGAAGGTAAAAGGCTGCACATTCAAAATGGAGTTTGTGGCTTGATACAGATACATAGAGTTCATAATCTCACACAGCATTCATAAATTGTAGAGACAGATTCCCAAATCGTCACAATGACATGTTGTTGTCCCCTTTATTTTCAGTTTCAGATTGTTACATATCTGGAGAAATGTTTGCAATTGTTCTCAGTCCATATGCTTCACAGCCCTGTTTGGCATTTCTTGCATTTTAAAATTCTTCGAATCATAATTGCAAAGAAAGGATTGATCTTTCCTGGTAAAAGACTGATGAAAAATTCCAGAGAAAAAATATAGTCTGACGGTCTAGAATATCTAAAAAGCTTGAAATACAACTAAACTCAACTAGCCATGTCGTGTGAAAAATATTCTTTACAATCGGCAGCAGACTGTAGTTGTAATCCAACAGTGGGATTTTTGGTCCCCCTCCCTCCAGTCCCTCTGCAACTCTTCAAGTGTCTAACCCAGTGATTCCCAACCTTTTTGGCTCGAGGGCCACAGATATCATTTTTACAATCCTGAAGGGCCACCAATCTCCACCAACAGCCCCCCTCTCCCACACTGCAGCCAGAGGAGGGCCTCACTGATCTCCTGTTCCCCTGGCTGCAGCATGGAAACTGCATGCATCCTGTAGCCCCGTGTGCTCCACTGGGTCCCTAAGCAGTGGCTCCCTTCTGCAGCCAGGGGGACAGGAAATCAGTGCTCCCCTCCCTCTGGCTCCAGCAGGGACCCCAGCACCCAGGGACCCAGGCAAAGCGCTGTGCTCTCTGCTGCAGTCGGGGGAGGGGAGCACTGATCTCCTGTCCCCTTGGCTACAGCAAGGAGCCTCCATCGGTCTTGTAGCCCCACGGCAACGCACTCCGCCTGGGTCCTCAGGCAGGAGCTCCCTTCTGCAGCCAGTGGGAGGGAGTGGCAGGCCTCTTTGAAAGACACAGCAGGCCACTTTTGGCCCATGGGTTATGGTTTGGGAAACACTGGTCTAACCCAATGCTACCTGCTCATGATACTCTTCACTCTTCTCCTGTCCTTCCCCTGCTTTTTCCTTTTCCTTTCCTCTCTGTTTCCCTTTTCCCATTTCCTTCTCTCGCTGCAATGATCCCTTGCTCTCCTCCACTTTAACCCCAAGTATGTCACAAAATAACCTCAAAGGAAGTTTTTGTAACATAAGTGAAACAAATTAAGAGATTTTAGAACTAATGTGATCTGTGCCTGACATCACGCCGCTTGTGTGTTGTAATCTTTTCTCCCACTGCTTATCTCTGGCATTTTTGTCATCTTAGCTTATCAACTTCTTTGAGCAAAGAACGGTTATGTGTTTCTCGAGCTCTTAGCACATAAATAATACTTCTAATTTATTCACACACACACACATGCCTAAAACCAATAGATAACCTTGTAGAAGAATAACCGTTAAGTGGGGACAGACAAACTGGTTTGGATAAAATAGAAACTGACCTGCGCCTTTTCATATCCCTCTAATATTGAAACCAAAATGAATATTGGGGTCAATACAAGTTGAAATTTTCCCTCTCTTATTTTTTAATTTGTGCACCTCTGTATTTGCTCTTTCCAATTGGGACTTACCACGCTTTACAAATAAAAAGTAAGAAACACTCTTTTTCTAGCTAATATTTTAAACGGAAATGGAACTTCCAGAAAAGCAATAACACACACAATTTTCACATACACATTTTTAGTGATGATTCTGCAATCAGCTGTATTCGAAAACAAAACAGTGGCAGTATATTTACATAAATTTCAAACATATTCACAGTTAGGACACAATCTACATTAGTCAATGGAACCTGTAAGTTCTCTGACCCAAAGATATTTATTAACAGACCTCTGAGATGCTATTTAGAAAACACCTCAACAATGCCAGTCCAAATGAAATTATGTAAAATCACGATTTTGCTAGGAACATCACAAATAAATGAGAGATGAAGGCTCTCTGGAAGCAGGGTGGGAAACAAAGAAAAAAATTAAAAATACCAGAGGTAAGATTAATTCATTAATATTATAGAATTTTTAAATCCTCGCAGAGATACTTCACTGCTCTATAATTAAAAAAAAAAATCTTTTTCCTAAAATTCTTTTTCCTAAAATTTCACAGCCATCAATGCTGTCTCAGGCTACGTCTGCACTATAGAGTTAAGTCAACACATGTTAAGCTGGTGATCAGAAACTGCTATAATTACATTGCATGTGCTTGTTCACGCAACGCTCCTTGTGTCTGTGGAGTGCATCCACAGTTGGTGCTCTAGCATCAATAGAGAGAGCAGTGCAATGTGGGTAGCTATCCCACTGTGCAACTCATCACCTTCTGCAGCTAGGAGTTATGCGAATGGGGAGTGGATCGCAGTGCATCATCATGGGTGTGGGCTCAACATCCCATGATGCAGTTTTTCCTGTTCTACCATTCCATGGGCTACTGACTATGTTTCGTGCCATCTTTCAACAGCCCCTGTAAGCTGTTCACCTGCTATATGTGCCTGAAAGGCTGGACCCTGCTCTGCGCTCTAGTCTTGTGATAAGTGTTATGAACACAATGTGGCTGATCATGAAGTGTTTCATGAGCTGCGATTCTGAACAGGAATCTGTGGTGCCTGCCCTGCTGGATACCATAGAAAGAAACAATTCCAGATTACTTTTGGCATTCATGGAGCAGCTCCATATCATGGACTGTCACTTTTGGGCTTGGGAAACAAGCCCTGAATGGTGGGATAACATCATTATGCAGGTCTGGGATGATGAACAGAGGATACAGAACTTTTGGATGAGCAAAGACACCTTTCTGGAACTGTGTGGGGCGCTCGACCCTGCCTTATGGCACAAGGACACGAAAATGATAGCTGCCCCCTCGGTGGAGAAGCATGTGGTGATCACTGTGTGAAAGCTGGCAACTCTGGACTGCTATCGGTCAGTCGCAAATCAGTTTGAAGTTGGGAAGTCCACCATGGGGGTTGCGTTCACACGAGTGTGCAGGGCCTTTAGTCACATCCTGCTACGAAGGACTGTGACTCTGGGAAATGTGTGTGAAATAGTGGATGGCTTTGCTGCCGAGCACGGCAAAGTTTCCTACAAAGGAGAAACAAAGTAGCTCTGCCAAGGAACCTTCGGCAGAGATTTGATGAGCACCTCCATGAAAGTTTCCTAGAGATCTTTCTGGAGAATTCCGCGAAATTTTGGTGTGCATTGACATATTTTTCCTCATGGCCCCCATTGCGTAACTGCATAGGGGAATGTGAAGCAGATGGAAACACAGCTAGTCTTGTACATTTCTATCCCTTAACCCACTTCTAGCATATAACAAAGCAAAGCACAGCTGTATCTCATGTAACAGAGCAGTATCAAATTAAAAGGAGCACTTACCAGAGCTCTCCTCCCCTGCATCATGCATGCCATAGATGGAATGCTGGGACTGGCTAATATCTTCCTGGGTCAAGAAAGGGTCCTGGCTCACCATCGTATCAGATGACCTGTCACCTGTCCTATCTCATCCTTCAACTTCATTTTCTTGTCCACCATTTTGTCCTTGGGTTTGAGTCCACTGGCGCTGTCTCCAGCCCCCCTAAAGCATTCACAAGGCTGTTGGTGGTGGAGGTGGGGTCACCGCTGAAGATGGCGTCCAGCTCCTTATAGAAGCGGCAGGTCTTAAGTGCAACGCCGGAGTTATGGTTTGGCTCTCTTGCCTTCTGGTACACCTGCCTTAGCTCCTTGATCTTCACACAGCACTGATGCATGTCCCGTTCGTAGTCCTTATCCAACATGCCATGAGAAATCTTACCATAGGTATCGATGTTCCTACGGCTGGAGCGGAGCTGGGACTGCACAGCCTCCTCTCCCCACAGAGCCATTGGATCCAACAACTCCGGAGTGCTCCATATGGGAGATCATTTAGTGCGTGGAGCCAGCATGGTCAGCTGGAAAGATGTGATGTGAGCAGTCTATACCAAGCAAACAGGAAGTGGAATTTAAAAAATTTCTGGTCTTTAAAGAGGAAGGGGTAGATGCCTGTGTACCTGAGTACAGGGCAGCGGAGTTCGAACTGCTGACCAGAGCAGTCAGGATGGGTATTGTGGGACACTACCTAAAGGCCATTTACAGTGACATAACCAAGCGCAGTGCCTACACTGACACTGCATTGATGTAACTTTGCCACAAAAAGCTCTATGCCTCTGTGACGCTGTCCAGTGTATAAAGGATCATTTAAAATATTATTTAACATCCATAATGCAAAATTACAATAATTTTTACAAGATATGCCATGTCAGGTACTGTTGGAAAGGTTATAATTCACTAAGATTAATAAGCACATTTATATATGTATCAGTGTTACATTATAAATTCTAAATATGTATGATACATAGGTGTTTCAACTTGTGCTGTGTTTCTGGGTGACACCCCAGACAGGATGGCAGCAGCATTAAGCCTGCTTAATGGCCCATCAAGGGATCTCAAAAGTAATGAGAAAACTCAGGAGCTACACCTTATGAGTCACAAGGGCATGTAAGAACATGCCTAGGGATATGGGACTCTGAGGCTTTTCCATGTCATCATGTGCTGTGTGGCTGTGTATAGGACAAGCACATGACAAAAGGGAGTGTACCATCCCCATCTTGTCTTCATTCCTGCTTCCTACCTCTGCATCAACTCATCTGCAACTAATGCTGTGAAAGAAAGGACTGAGACCAATCCAGGTATTGGATGTACACCAGAGGAACTTTAGAAGCCTGCAAACTCCACAATTCTGCTGAGAATCTGTTATATATAGACTTTAGTGTCTCTTGTATGTATCTGATTGCTTTAACCATTTAACATTTCTCTTCTCATTTGTTTCTTTCCTTTTATAATAAGCCTTTAGTTTTAGATTGGCTGGCAGCTTGGTATTTTGGATAAGATCCAAACTTATATAGATATGGCAATGTGGCTGACCTTTTGGGGTCAGGAGAACATTTTGGTAAAGGGAATAGAGTTTTAAATAACTTATCTCTCTACTGGACCTGGTTGCTGACTGGGAGCCAGAGACTGAAATGCAGTAAAGGGGGCTGATTAATTTTTTGTTTTAGCTTCTTGATAACCAGTCTGTGGAATCAGAAGCATTGTTTGTAGCTGGTTGGGGAATTTGACTGCATTGTTAGCCACCAGTTTGGGAGAATCTGCTCTCCTTTTGCAGCCTGCCCTGACCATGGCATTTTTAGGTGGGTTCCCCTAGGCATGGATGGGTCATAGCCTCTCGTCGAGGTGGTATTCTTTTGTCAGCATAGCAGGAGAGTTAAATCGCTGGGAGAAGTGCTGTAGTGTGTGTACAACTCCACTGTTTTGTCGATGAAAGATGACTTTTGTTGCCAAAACTGTGTCGCATAGACAAGGCCTCATACATGTTTGCCTTTATACATGTAAGTGTTGTAAATACTTTTTATATTCTTCTGGATGCTACTTGAAAAGAAGGCAGCTGTTTTTCAAACTAATTGAAACCTATTACAGCTCTAAAAACCTACAAACTGCAGTTGATTATACACCATTCCTGTTGTACAATACAAACATATGGGCCATTTGAAAAGAGTCTGGAAATTCTAATGCTGTCTAAATCAAAATTCTCATTTGGAACTTGGATGGAAAGTGTATCACATAGTATTATAGCATGGTACACTTTATTTGCCTTTTTCATAGTCTCATTGACTTCAGTGGGGCTACTCATGTGAATAAGTATTATGGGGTAATGCCCAGCATGCTTGACTATATATTAAGTCATTCAAGAAATTCCAATTTGTATTACAGATTGAATGTTAAGCACGTGTACAAGCTGGCAGAGGTAAGGTTGGGTGGTAAAGCTTAACTTCTAGAATTGCCTCATGTTGTAGTGTTTTATTTCACCTTTGTTAGGGTCAGATTGTAGCCTGTCCTGTTCAATTATAAGTGAAGGCACAAGGCATCCCTTACTTTTCTGTCCTCATGTCATTCTACCCCTCACAAACCTTCTTTTCACTCTCTACGCCTCCACTCCACTCACTGTCTGCACTCTCCACGTACACTCACTACTGTCCACACCTCTCAAATTCATTTACCACTAACTCTGCTGTTCTTGGACAATATACTCTGCTGGATTCTTTCTTGGTCCCTACTATCCCAGCCCCTGCACTCTTTGCTGCATTTTGACTTCCTACTCTCTGCTGTCTCCTGCCCTACCAAACACTGTTGTATAGAGGAAAAGACCTGCAGGGTGAAGATGATTAGGAAAAGAGCTCTATCATGGGCAGGAGTTGGGGACCAGGGACAGAAATTATGGTCAGACCCTAGACAGTGGCCCTGGAGTCTTTTTTCTCCTCCTGTCCCTTGAGAGAAGAGGTGTCTGAAGCTGATGATCATAAGAGAGGTAGCAGGGCCAACAACGGATAGACTTTCTTCCCCCTTTCCCAAGAGGAGAAAAAGACTGGGGAGGTTTATTACGACCTGTCTTCTGAGCCCTTTATTGTTTTGCACAGTGACGAGGGGAGTCTCTTCTGCTCCCCTGAACGGCTGTGAGCTGGCAAGAGAAGTGATGCAGGAGGCTGTTTAAGTACCACATGGTTTTGGGAAAGGTATTTGCTGCCAGAGATTATTCCTTTTCCTTTTGCTACCTTCTGACAACATGTGGCTGGTCAAGGGAGGCCCCATTCAACCACACAGGTCCCAGGAAAGACTAGACTGGGAAAATGAGGTTTATTTATAAATGTGTTAGCCAGTCATGGACAATCCAAGGGCTAACAAACCTAATTTTCCTAGGTTAGGGAGAGGCATACTTAGTATGACCCCATCTCTAATAGCAACTACGGCAAAGAGCAACAGAAGGCCTCATCTCTTCTATTCTGGAGAAGGGGCAGATATGAACATCCTAAGTCTGTAGCTGGGGGGAGTTAAATGCTCTTAAATAGGTGGAACCTGATTATGCTGTAGCAGTGGTTCACAAATGTTATTGGCTCAGTCCCACCTTCTTTAAAAAAATGTTTGATATACCCTGCCCACGTTTATCTTTTTATGCACATTTTTTTAGGCCTTAATAGGGTTAAGTTAAATATTTCCTAACTCATTAGTAAAATAAATGTCTTAGAAAGCCTAAATTGTTTGCGTATAACTAGGCCTGGCTGGAAAACAAGAATTTTCTTTCACAAAACTTTCTGAGGTTTCCAAATTTTGCTTTTGTTCCAGTGTGCAATGAAACCAAGAGAGAATGATGAGAATGAGAGATTGAAACCCTAAAACAGCCAATAGCCCAGGGATTAGGGTGCTCACTTAGGACTCAGGAGACCTGGGTTCAGCTTTTTGGTCTGAAAGTAGGAAAACTTTACCTGGGCATCAGGCAGCATCTTCTCCAGGAGGTCTCTTACTCCTCAGCAGCTCCAGCCCACTCCCAAGCAAGGCCCCGGGATGCCTATACAGCTGCTTTCTCTGCTGTGTATAGGCTGAAACTGCAGCCAGCCAGCTGCTCTGTAGCTGAAGAGGAAGTAGGGCAGCTCTCCTTAGTCCTGTCACCAGACTTTTATCTGCCCCACGTGATCAACAACCCCCATCACCAACTTCTCTGCGGCGGCAAAAAGAAATTCCCCAAGTGCCCTCTTCTTTGCAGCCCTGAAGGGCAGAGATGCAACAGGAATTCCTGCTCTGCAATGTGAGGGCTCTTTGATCTTGGGGCTCCCGGTGGCTGCAGGTTCTGCAGGAGCAGGCACCAAATCCGTATTGCTGGTATTATCTTCTGTCAGATCTTTCAATGATTGTTTTTAAATCCACATTGTCACCATGAAAAATGCAGACAATTAATCCCCACTAGCCATCATAAATGCAAGGGATAAAAGCCTGTTGAACCCTTGGAATGTCTGTTTGAGTAACTCTTATAGAAATCTGCCTGTCACGACTCTCAGGCTGCTTTCTAACCTCATTATATAGAGCTTGGAGATGAAAGACAAGAAAAATAAAGTAACTAAGTGCTGTAAGAATCCTAGAATTCCCGAGGCAGTACTTCATAAATCAGACATAATTTCCCCTTGGGAGGCTCACCGATTGAATGAAATGAGAAAACAAAGTGCTGTCTTCAATGGGGAGTCTCTTACTTTTGAAATGATCAATAAAGCAGTTCATTATGGGCTGATTTTTGCTTTGGTTTTGTTTTTTCAAGGCAAGAAGGGTTTTTTGCTTTGTGTTTTGTCCTGTCAGCTTGATAAGTCAATGAAAAGATTCAGTGAAAATTTTAAGTTAGGAGGAAAGCAACCAGGAGCTTTTTCAACCACACATCCAGAGTTGTTTATTTGTTAAATTCTAGAAGGAGGAAGATGCCTAGTGTCTTTAAAGACTTTGGCTAAAATGTATGCTTTTTACTAGTATTTTGTTGGTTCAGTGGTGCTATGTTTCTCCTTAATTATTTAGCAATTTATGTAACATTTTCTATCTTCAAAGCACAATTAGCTTCCTAAGTATTTTTTTAAAACTTTCATTATCATTAAATATTTTCATTCATTCCAAAACAAACAGGAAAAATAGTCTGAAAGATGCAAGAGACAAATAAAAAGCAGGAAGCATTCAGGGCATTTATGCCTTAAATCCACATATATAAATACATTAATAATAATTAATTCAGAAGATCATGAGGGAGGCACTAATCATAAAGTGGTAACAAAAAAACCACATTTTAGCATATACTGTTCTGTTATTCCTTACATAGAAAGTTTTTTTTCATTAACACAATAATCAATCATCTGTACACTGAGTAGGTAGAGCTTTTCTATTAATAGAATTCTTTGCTACTGTCAGTGCTATATAAAGACCCAGTTAAATGCAAACAAGAAAGGCTAAGAAAGTCCACAAAGCCAAAGATGCATAACTTAGACTGTATCAATGACAACACATCTAGCAAATACGATTATTATGATACATTTATAAATTACTACTAGGGGAAATGTGAATGTACTGCTATAGAGTGTGTCTGTGTGTGGAATCTAGTTATATGTGTTCTCTGGCCTAGTTCAGCAAAACACATAAGCATGTGTTTAAACATTGACTTCAATAGGATGTTAGCATGTGCTTATGTACTTTGGTAAATTGGGGCTCCTGAGAGCATCCGTATAAACAGCTTAGGGTTAACTATAATAATAATAATACTTAGAACTTACACAGCACTTTACATCTTCAAAGCACTGAACAATCATTAATAATGCAATGGAAGAGAGACAAAGAAATGTATTGAAAAAATCTTAAAAGATGACAGGAGCTATGCTACCTGCATTTATCTCTGACTTCAGTGGAGTTTTGCTTGAGTGAAGATTGCAGGATTGGGCCTCATGTTAATAGCAACTCAGCCATTAAGGAGTCAGCCAAATCCTGAATTAATGTAAGTGAGTTAGATTTAGGTAAGCCAGAAGGTTTGATGACAGAGCTAGCCTTTAGTTGAACTCTTAAGAAAAATAAAATAAATGACAAGCTGCGATACTGGTGCTGATTACTCAGCTAAGAAAAGGAAAATTCACACAGCTATCATCAGTAAGGCACTCTGATCTTCTGGAAGTAAAGAAATTTGACCTCTCTGACTTTGTCCTTGTTTTCTCATCTGTAAAACATGTATAACAGTGAAGAGGTGTGTTGTGAGTTTATAAAGAGTTTTGGTACCCTTGGAAGAAAGTTACTGTATGAAAGCTGATCCAAGCCTATTTAAGGTGGTGGGATTCTTTCCCAAGTGCGAGGTATTGTCGTTTTTATTTGCAGTTAAGGGCATCTCTTCATTTATGCAGAGAGACAAAACTAGATCCACACTCAGAGTTTTATGGACTTATCCATTTCTACACTGAAATTCAATAGATGGATAGACAATCACTTGGAAAAAGGAAACTGTCTGCAATGTAACCCAGAATTTAAAATATAATAGATACAAACAGATTACAAGTCAAATATAGCATTGAAAAACTGTAGGTGGAATTTTCAAAAGTGCTTAAAGACTTAGGATCACAAATCCCATTGATTTTTGTTCCTAAATCACGTAGGCTCCTTTGATGATCCCACCCTCATGCTCAGATTTTCCAATGTGCCTCAATTTTTGGGTGCCCGACTTGAAACATCTTTAAGGTTTTAGAGGGAAGGTCTTTCAGGACTTCTAGAAAATCAGGGTCCTTTAATGTGTCTCAAGTTGGGCACCAAGAATCACTATTTACTTTAAAAAATGTAGGCCTGAACTCTTCTAGTATAGTTGTTTTTTCCATATGTGTGGGTTGAGCAGTATCATGCAAACCCAGGTGGACCTCTTTTCTATCCAGATGTCTTAGTGCAATGGGAAATACTATTTGTCTTTGAAGTTAAAAACACATTTTAAATCAAATTAAATGAAAACCATTTGTGTGAAACCTTTTCCTGAAAATTCTTTCTATAAAACAGCAATATTTTATATATAATAAGAAAATTAGGAGTCCTTGATCACTAATATTTTAATTATTGCTGTAGTGTAGACATTTCACTTGTGGGAATTCTATTTTGTTTCTCATTTTTTACCCCAGGTACTGTTTCCATGTTTTAAACAGAGAACAGTGAATGGTCAGCAGTTTAATCAAATATAACACTTTTAAAGGTCAAATAACTACTGCACATTTGTTTCATGACCTAATAAAATTGCAGTGTTATTCTTTTGATAAAGATTTGTTGTGAACTGAGTTACACAGTATATTGAAGAACAAATTCTCCTGAAACCTGCCTTTATTTTTCAATTCCCTTTACTGCCTGAATGAATGGAATTGCAACTTTTGTTCATTGAAGGCATGATTTGTCCCTCGAATTCTGTAGCAATGTAGGACCTGAGGCACAACAGAGCTGAAGTAAAGCCACTGAGCCAGAGGGGCCAGAAATATTTTTCTGCAACCCTGAGAGCAATTCACACTTTTTATGAGCCATGAAGGCCAGATGGAAATTAGGAGGGTTTAGATGGAATTGGAAAAGCAAATAAACAAAGACATTTTAAAAAAAGTCTTTGCTATTTGTTCAAGACTGTCAGAACCAGGAAGTTCACAAGAGGAATAGCAGGTCTGGTGAACTAGAAGGGAGTAAATTGAGCAGTTAAGGGGAATATTATAAGGACAATGCAGAGAAACTAATGATCACTAATCTAAATGTGGCGTAAGATGACATTCATTGAATGTTTCTTATTTGATTTTTCACTTGATCACTCTGTTTCTTAAGTTAATGAGGAGCCAGTTTTATATTTTAAACAAAACTAGATTTGCTGTGTTTGTAGGGGTGTGAGTAATGGGTTTACTTTCCACATCACCTCTAAAATATTGGTTTACAGTGGGTTTTTATTTTTGAGCTTATAAAGAATTAATCTGAGGTGTTCAATTAATGCTTGGGGGAGGCTACAGGTTATTTAAAAAAGACAAAACTATAACCAGTCAATTTTTCCATTGGAAAATGCTTTTTTGACAAAATTGAAACATTCTCCAGGGAACATTAATTTAATCAAAATTTGATGAAATTAGTATCGAAATAATTCATTTCTATAAGGTTCTTTCTATATATTTAATTACTGAAACATTTAGACTTTTATCTATAATAATTAATGTCAAAACATTTTAGTTATTGTGTTACATCACGTCATGTTACAGTGAAAATGTTTTAACTACTATATCTATGGTTTTTATTTTTGTGGGTTTATTAATTTCATTTTGGGGGTTTTATTTTTAATTGTTATGTAGATGCCCCCCCAAATCCATTCTTTGGACCTTTTCTTTGTAAAAACTGTAGCAAGTAATGTATAATATATACATTATAGTTGTAGGTACAGTTATAAATAATCTCTTTGTAATATTCCTTAGTGTGCTTTTAATATAGGACTGTTTCAAACAGCACTGTGTTAAAGTGCACTAGGGAACATCATCAGAGTCTACACAGACCAATTCATGCTCAATCTGTTAGTGCGCCTTAGAAATCATCAACTTGTTACTGCACCACATAGATACAAATAGCCCTTTCTGGTATCTTTGTGGTGTTTATTGGATAAAAACAGATTTCATTTTTAAAGGGGTGTTTTATTGGTGAAAACTGAAAATCAGAAGTCCTAAATACATCATGAAAGTCTAGTCAATCAAAACATTTAGACTTTATCAAAATGAAACATTTTGACATCATTGAAGTGAAACATTTTTGATTTTCTAAAACCAAGTTTTGATTCTCTAAAATCAAGCTGCAGAAGTGTCAAAAATTTCAAATTTTCATTCTGATCTGAAGAAAAAATAAATCACAATTTTGGAATTATCCATTGAACAGGAATTCTGGGTTCTGACCAGCTTTAACCCCTCCCCGGTATAACTTCCTTGTATTAATTTGGTCCACTATAAGTAAAACACATCATATGCAGTCAACTTTGTTCACATAGTAGATTTGATGGTCATATCCAGTCTAACTAGGGCCTACGTTTTATTAAGTCTGTGACTAGGGCTGAGTAAAACTGTTCAAGCTGTTGGTCTCTTTGCAAAATGTAATGATATTTAAAACATTTGTGAAAGTCAAGAATGGCAACATTTTGAGCCCACGATCCTCTCACTATGGGGAAAACTTTCTGTGAAGCATAGTCTTATAAGTTTGTGAGTCCAACAGTTATTGGCATCATATAATTTATCAGCCAAGGAGAAAGCTCTATTTTTAGGATGGAAAGAATATAGGCTGCAATTTAGGAAAGCATTTATGCACATATTTAACTTTGAGTACGTGCTTAAGTCCTGTTGATTTCAATGGGATTTACAGTACCTTCTTAAACAAGAAGTTATGAAGCTAAAATAAACTCCCTGTAACAAACTGGCCCTCTTTCCAGCTCACAAAGGACCCACTGAGTCTCTGTCCAGGAGGTTTTATTGCTCCAAATATCAGCAAACACAAAAAAACAATTCCTTACCCTGAACTACCACTTCCAGGAGATTTTCCCCTCACCTCTCAGTGTTCTTGCAGGAATCTTCCATGCTCTTCCCCCCACCCTCTCACAGATTTCCACTTCCTCCCCTCCTAGCAGCCTCCTCTGGCAACCTCACCCTGTCTCTCTGTCCTCTTTTAAATCAAAGTGGGGTCAGCTAACCAAGCACAGGTGCTTTGGCTCTGCTTCTTTGTAAAGGGGCAGTGTCACCCAGTGACACTTCCCCTTGTAAAACCTTTTTGGATTAAATTCCATCCTGCACAAGTATTCCTAAACACTTCCCATTCAGAAAAAAATTATGCGTGCATGACATTTACATGAACCAATAAATTTCCACAGCACTGTGTGACATTTCAGCTGTCCTGTCCCAGCTCCTTAAAAATGTACATCAGAATGTTTTAAATTCAGCTCTGCTTCTCTTCTCCAACCCCCCATTTGGAACATAATTAAGTTAATCTTTCAAGGCAGAGTTGACACATGGTGATGGGTCACAGGGCTTTTTAAGGTTGTATTTCATATTCTTCTAAAAGGATGGTAACTGTGCTGCAGTTTTACTTGGTGAATGCCCTAGGTGCCGTGACAGTTCCTTATTATTCAGCATAAAATGTTTATGCGCTGATTGACTGCTGATTAAATCCATTCCTTGTGGAGCACTACAGCTGAATTATACAGACACTTTCTTTTCCAGTAGAATATTAAAAGGGAATATTTCAATGTGGTGCCTACAATTCCTTTCAAGGATATAGTGACTTGAATATTAATGATCCTAAGTTTGAGATGCTGACAATATATACCATAATAGAAAGTAGTTATATTGCAATTTGGTGTAGTTTTGTTCACATTTTTAATGCCTTTGGTCCATTAGGGGTTCAGCTCTGAGAGATGTAGGCACCCTAAGTGCCTAAGAACTTCCCAGCACAGTGTGGGAAACCTGTTTATAGTGACCAGTCTGATGTCATGTTGACTGATGTATTGCTGTGCTAAAAAAAAAAGGGTTGGATATGTAAACAAGTTTACTGATGAGAGGAGAATCTGTAATTGGGAGTTTGACCAAGAACAACTGGACATGAAGTGAAAAGTCATATTCAGCAAACTGGTTCATTGATGATGGCGTAATCGTCCGCAGAATGCAATCGGGGACTTGAAATGAGTAATGAGAAATGAGTAAGAAGTGAGAATGCATGAGAGTCAGTAGAAAGACCATAAGAGATTTAATAAGAGTATAGTGAAAAGATATTGGGTCAAATTCTGCTCTCAGCTACACCAGTATAAATCCAAAGTAAGCCACAGCCAGATCTATGGCTTCTCACTACTGTAACATGACAGCTGGGAATTCTCTTTTGATGGGGAATCTTTGAGTCGCAAACAGCTGATGTAACTCACTCTACGCTACCTGTTCTTGAACCCCAGGGTTAGGAACATCCCTGATAGGTGTGCCCTGAGGAAGAGAGGGTTTGTGGCTGGAAAACACTGTGTTTTGGTGATTCTGGGCTGGCAGAACAGCCCCTCAAGGGTCATTCCAGCTAGTGCAAGTTGGAGCAGACCTGAGAAATTGGATCATTGTTTTCAGTGGAGTTATTCCAGATTTATATAGGTCATAGCAAAGCATCTCCTTGATCCTTGCACTATGGAATGCTAAAGCAGTTTCAAGGGTCCATCACATTAACGAGGGATTGCTGAGCACAGCAGCACTTTGTCCAAGTCCCCTATCTCCCTGGGAGTGAGGAGGTGGTATAGGAGCCATTCTACTTTCTATTGCCAGGGAAATCCCCATGTAGACCCCTGCCTCCAAGATCAGGGACTATAAAAGTGGCTCAGTCACTTTTGCCCCCTCCCATCTTGCACTGAGTACAGCTCAGTTTGACTTATGAGTGTGTGCATAGAATCCAGGCTGTTGAAATGTTCAGGTAAGCTAAATTCCATACCTTTATTTCAGCGCTGAATAAGAATGTAGTGTAGTATATACAGGAGCCTCCCAGCATGTTCTTCTTCCTATGTCTCCTCTTTGCTCAACATTCGAATAAATAAATAAATCTTCAAGGTGTGAGATTTATAATCTAACAGGTTTCCTAACCAAACCTGAGTTAGTGTGATCCAGAGAACTGGCTCTGTCTAGTAATTTTTATCTTATCATTAAGTCTGTGAGCTATACACATAAAACTATATGGAAGTGTGGAACACATACAATGAAAAACAAAATTAGGAAACTGAAACGGCAAAGCTGTGTAAGTAACTTGTAAAGGTACTACAGTGTGGCTTTGAATCTTTCATGTCAGAATTGGTCTACTTGTTCAAATTACTCAATGTATCTCAAAGAAAAACTGATGGTAACAAAATATATGCTTTAACTATGGGTTTCTAAACATCTCCAGCACTGGAAGTACTGTAAAATACCTGTAGAGTGATGAACCAGACCAAACCATCTCTAAATGGAGCACCCTACCTACAGACATTATTATTTCAAATCAAGTGACAATCTGTGGACATCCAAACATGCAAAGGCTTTCCAATCAAATCTGCAATAAAGGACAGGTAAACTGGTTCTGAGCAATCCATTTTTCAGTGTTTTGAAATTGGGTAAGTGCCTCTGTCACACACTCCATTCTAACCATGGGGATTCCTCCAACCGCCTCACTCTGATTTACTCAGTGCACATACTGTAAGTAGCCTGTCACAGAGCTTTTGTTCTTGAATATAGCCAGAGGCTGTGAGTAAACTCAAACCAAAAATTGAATTGTGGCATCTAATGAAATGGATGCCACTAACCAAATACATCAGTACTGTCAGTTAATCCACTTGGTAACTTCCAGGATAAGAAGAGCATCAAGTAAACGTATTCATTTACTTTTTCCATAGCATTTAGCTACATCATTTGACCTGGTTATTATTGCTATTTCTAGAATTTCAGTAATCCTATTAGAGAACAAGGGTGTTTTTTCTGTGAAATGAGGGAAGCACTTTATGGAATACCGTGCTCTCATGAAATATAGGTTGGAAATGGAATCTGATTTGTAATCTGCAATGAAATATTAACTCTAGTTATCTTACAAATGACAATGTAAAAGTTTAGTTGAAAATGTCTTCTGTTCGTGAGACAGATGGATATATTCTGTTTAACTGATTTTCCAAGCTACCCACATGTAACTAGTAACTTGACCCATCTAACACCTGAATAAGTGCAGTTTGCTACTTGAAGTTAATTTAAAGGACATTTTTTCATGTGGTTACACCAGTTTAGGGTGAAGATTTTCTCAGATGTGCTGTGGACTTGGTGATCTTTGTTTAGGCTAAGCCAGTACTGGGGTTGCTGTGGATGGCCCAGTAACAGCACCATACTGTGGATCTGAATATCTGACAGGCATTTGTTAGATTTTATGTTTTCCAGTTAACCAAGCTTAAGTCTATTTATTTATTTATTGTGGAGGAAGAGAAGGCAAGAAGTTCTGCTCCTTTGTTAAGATAAACAAGTTCTTAGAACAGATTTATAATGTGTGAACCTTTCCAGATTCATTTTTAAACAAACCAAGGTGCTCAAGACTTTTTAGAACAAGCCAGATCTTTTAGCATGTAACAATGGATTTTGGGTGTTTTGTTTTACTTTATTTATTAGTTTTTAAAAAAAATCTGGCATCAGGTATCTGTTGCCAATATCTATAGAAGTGTATCAGCAACAACGTGTATGTGTATGTGTTTTGTACCCGTATACATGCTACACAGATTCAGTGTCACATTATCAAAAACAAATTCTTTGTCCGTGACTTAGCAAGCTACTTAAGCATGCGCCTAACTGTAAGCATGTGAGTAGTCTCATTGACTCTAAAAGTGTCCTACAAGGGTACACTGAAAATTGCATAATTGTAAACTTGGACACAATAATTTGGTAATACAGTTTGTCTGCTTTTCTTGGTTGTCCCTCTGATTCTTTCAGGTTAACACCTGTAGTTTTGATTCTGATCTTAATTACACAAGCATTTCCATTACACCCAGATGTCCACTCTGGAATTACACCAGCATAACTGTGATCAAATTGGCTCTTCTATGGCTTTACTCTGCTGCTGAAACAAACTATTTCTCAGTCAACTTAGGTTTTTGGTGGGGTGTCTTTGGTACATATTTACTTCCAACATTCTTTGCCGCAGACGACTGCCTGCCTCATTGTCTTTGACTTTTCTTTATGGGTCAAATTTTCAAGTGGGCCTCAGCTTGTGCAACTCTGTATATGCAGACCATATGCATCCAAATCTTGCACAGGCCCTTTTTATGCACTATCACTTCTGTACACACTAGAAGAATATTAACACACCTATTTACATTTAATTTGTGTTTGCTTTACTCTCATAAATGGGAAGTTTTTGCACATACTGTACATGCTTTCATTTGTGGGCACAAGAATTGCATGTGCAAATGAATGAGCCACAAAGCTTTAAGTATAAAAACAGAAATAATGTTCTGAAAATTTGGCCCTACAGATTGCTTTGAATTTGAGTGAGCCCAGAAAACAAATACAATCAACGTCTGAATATTTCACTGTTTGCACATACTACTGCTGACAGCTAAATGAGATTCTCTTTTAACTCAAGTAGTACCGTTGTTACCTGATATCTTTTTTTGAGCCAAAGATCCTGGTTTCTATTTTCAGTGCCATACATGTGGTTGTTTATCTGATGGTTACAACACATGCATATATGTAGATATGGACTTGTTACTAGTGGTGGTCATGTAATAAAATAACTTCCTTTCCCTCCACTGTGGTGGGAAGGCCTATGTACAGAAGTACACAAACTTTTCCAAACCAGCTTTGTCTATCTCCCATTTCTAACATTAATGTGCTTGGACCATTTACGAATTGCAGATAAAAAGAGATTTAATACTTGTCTGAGAAAACTTTCCATAATCATGTCAGTAGCACTGAACTGAAATAGCTACTCTACAGGATTTAAGGAAAAGTTTCTTTCTTTCTTTTTTTCTTTCTTTCTTTCGTTCTAATCACGTATATATTGCTGCCCATTAGTGTAATATCTGAGTGCAATGTGTATATGAAGCATTACCCTTCAGAGACTACAACTGGCTAGGGTGTATGTGTTTAGCTAACTACCTATAAGCAACATGGGGAATAAAGCACACATCCCTTATCTTTTGAATAGAGGCCTCAACTCAGTAAGCTAAAAGACTGGCTCCTGAGAGTCACTCTGGGTAGGGAACTGAGCTGGCCTGACTGATACTGCATTCTGTAAAGGATAGTGTTACAGATTCACGTAAGCCTTTTCTTTAAAGAAGCCTTCTCAAAACCCATTGCATATTGGTAGATAGTGTTGCTAAAATAGTACTGATGTATAGCTGCAGAAAACATGCTTTTAGCTACCAATATTCTTACCCCTTACAGCATGTTCCAAAACTATGATGCAAAGTTTTAGCCCATGACACTCATTAAATGTCAACTGGAGTTTTATGGCTAAAATCAGATGCCACATGAAATGTATTAGTAATATACTAATAAATACTTTGTGCTTCAAGAACCTTCCATCTCAGGATATCAGAGCGCTAGTAGATAATTTTGTTATCAGTAGTGAAGATATTTTCTCTTGTCAGCTACATAGTTATATGAAGAAATGACAATGAATATATAAAAAAGGATGATCCCAAGGTAGGGAGGCACATTGTAACTGTTCAAGGAGACTTTTGTATTTGGTAACCCAGAGTAACACAGACGTTCCTGGATCCCAGGTAACAACTAAAGATTTGGCCAGGAAAAGAAAGCTACTGGCCCAGTTGGTAATGTAAGAAATGCATTAAGCGATCACCTAATCAAAAATACATTGAATTAAAACACAACAAAAGGAAGATTATGCAAGAAGATATGAAAGCAAAATATGATTTATATAAACATTATGGTAAAGTTTCTGCAGAATGTTTGGTAGATGGAATTCTGAGAGCATCCTAGGGTAGAATCATAGGGCTGGAAGGGACCTTGAGAGGTCATCTAGTCCAGTCCCCTGCACTCATGGCAGGACTAAGTACTATCTAGACCATCCCTGACAGGTGTTTGTCTAACCTGCTCTTAAAAATCTCCAATGATGGAGATTCTACAACCTCCTTAGGCAATTTATTCCAGTAATTAACCACCCTGACAGTTAGGAAGTTTTTCCTAATGACCAACCTAAACCTCCCTTGCTGCAGTTTAAGCCCATTGCTTCTTATCCTGTGTGTCCTTGTACACAGTCCTGTGGTACTGCATGTGCATACTGGCACTTCTATGATTTTCATTTTCCATAAAATAAAATAGCATTGTCAGACTCCTACATCCGTATTCCGCCTACTGGGATCTTCAGCAAACAGACCTCATTAAGAGTTTAATTCTATAACATGCTTAACACATGCCGCAATGTATTGAATATCTTCTGTTCCCATGGCAGGAGGTGCTCAGCACTTTACAGGACTGAGCCTTGAAAGCCCTAAATAGTTGGCTCTGATTGAGTCTAGGAACATTATTCTCCTTTGGTAGATGCAACATTGGTGCCAGCTGTTCTAAACTGAAAAACATGCCCCATCCTCATTTTGGGTTTGTTTTCCTTTGGAGATAGAATCCTCTTGTTCATTTTATGCATGGCCATGCAATTTGTCTTAGATCCAGTTTTTGCGCTGGGTTGGCACTGGAGTATTTCCTAAGATTTCCCCCTTATTGTCACAGCAACTGCACCTGGCAAGGGGAAGCCACCCACACTCTAAAAAGCTCATCAGAACAATACTGTCTGCTTCTCTCTTGACAGGTTAATTAATTGCATGCCATTATATTTTGTGTGGCTTTTGGATGGTTTTGATCCTTTTATTTTAAGTGTGGTTCCTAGCAGAGTTTGAAAAGGCTGATGCATTGTCTGCCTGTCTATCAGTTTAGCTGGTGCTTGTTAAAGGAAAAAGAGAGAGAGCACAAAAGAGATACTGCCATTTGAAGATTTAAGCTAGGAAACATCCAAAATAATCCTGTGTGGTATGAAGCCTGAGAAATTTCAGCTGGAAACTGTACAAGAGGAAAATTAATTACGTGACAACTAAATAATAGACTGTATCCTAAAATGATCAATGGTATATCTTGTTTGGTAGTGGTAAAGGGATAATGTGTTGGTTCCAGGGCTTTAAGCATGTAAATATTTTAATTGAAATCAAGTGTGTAACCAGAGTTGGGTGAAGAAAGATAATTTGCTTTCATGGAAGATACTGATATTTTGAAATTTTGGTTTTGTTCTGATTTGTAGCAAGACCAAAAATATCAAAATTCTCTGTGAAAGGGAATGGAGCCCAGCCATGGAGCCGTCCATCTTGTGGGCTGTCATGGTGCCTGCTTCCCAGGAGCCAGGCAGGTGAGCTGGCAGAGAAACTTCCTTCAAAGTGAATTGTCTCCGCAAAACAGTTTACATTTTGATGAATCAGCAAATACCAATGAAAAAAATGTACGTTGGCATTTCTGTGACTAGCTCTAAATGTAAGTCTTTGCAGGATCTGTGACTTGGTTGGTAATGGATGCGAGTCTGAAAATGAGACTGATTTTGTTTATTATTTTTGTTGTTTTGCAATTTTCACTTGAATTTGAGGGGTTTCCTTAAGAAATCCCTAAAGATAAACCTGTTATAAAAGAACAGTGAAGGAACAAAATGGAATATGTTCACATTCAGCGAAACATTATCAATTCTCCTACATGTTTTTTAATGTAGTCAGTGCTTGGGAAAGTTTTTGGAGTAACAATGCAAATTATTTGAAGTCCTCTCAGTGACAGTGCAAGTCTCTCCACGCTACACCATGGAGTGAGAATAGTTCAGACTCCATTCCCGTTCAAGTTTTAGCCTGTCTTCTGTGACTGCGAGGGCACCACCATTTTATATGTTAGTTTCACTGATGTGGTCATTTGTCCACTAGGAACTCGATTTGGATCACCAATTCATAAAGGATCAACAACAAACTAAACTTTTGAGTCAGTTGAAACCGTTGAGCTAAGATAAAAAAAAAAGATTTAAAAAAATCCCATTCCCAATCCCTTGAGGCACCCAGCACTCCCATTAAATTGCATGACATAGAAATTAAAAAATTAGCCCATGAATAAAGGAGTGGATTAAGTGAATTGTCCAAATATTATAATTTTCAAATCGAGATAATGCCAGTGGTTTCAGAACACTCCCTATTGCCTCTTGCCTAAATATTTGTTTCTATTTTTGGGAGGAAGAGAGTTTTGTATTTTTTTGTGTATGTAGAGGCTCTGAAGAGCCATTGCTGTAGAAGGTTTTAAAAGACAAAATTCCATCATTCCTTTACTGAGACTGACCCAGACAAACCAGGATGGCATATTACTTTGTGTTAGGTGACGACAACTAAAGAGACATCTAAATTCTGTGAAAGCGAAGAGATTCACAGAAATATGTTGTTAACCTGGAAGTGTGTGGGTTAGAAGAGTAGCATGGCTAAACACAGAAGCATTGCCTCCACTTGCGCATTTTGCTATTGCAGTCCTCTAATGTCTGTAGTACACTGTGTCCCTGCAGAAAGTGCTTGCAATGATGTGCAAACATGCACAACACTGTTGTAATTGATAAACACTGTGGCATCTACCATCATAGCATTTTGCATCATTGTATTACCAGTGTAGACAGAAAACTCTGGCAAAGAAGGTTCTATTGATACTGTCAGCACCATTCCATACTGATGAAGAAACCCTTTCAGTGGCATTTCTGGTTGAGTTTCTGTACTTTTATGCCCCAAAAACAAGTCTTTCAGAAGTCACTCACCTATACAAAATTCTTTACAAACCTCAGTCTCATTACACATGCTCTTTCATCAGCATCCACTTTACGAGATTGCCTTCTGAAGCCTCTTATGCAGCATGATTCTTTTCTTTGTCTGAAAAAGCATCCTATGATCATGCAGCCGTATGAATGAGGCAGATGCTGGAGGGCTTGTATAAATATGGGGCAAATAGGAAATCTGAGCACAGCTGAACTTGAATCTTGAAAACACTCTCATTACTGAGCATTTGGATTGCTATATAAATCTTGTGCACTGAGAACAGTGACGTGAGGAAATCAGTGGCTTGAAGATCTTGGATAAAAATGTACTCTCTGGGGCAAGGTGAGAAACAAGCCATTTTTATCAAGAGTTCAAAGAAATGTTCAGCTCTTGGGCATTTGAGGGAGTCAGCAATAATTCTTGACATCAGAAGACACCAGTAAGAGTGCTATTATGGATGTAGAAAGAGTTGGCTGCCCTTGTCATTCTAAACCAGGGCTGACATCAGGATCAGGGAACACCCGAGGCTATGTCAGGATCCCAGATTTTGTGCAAAACACTGTTCAGATGGTTCCTGAGCTAGTTCCGAAAGACGAAGAGGAATCAGTAGGTTGAGGGACCTTTTCTACAAGGTAGGTTGCTTTTTATTGGGTTTATTAATTTGTGCCTTTTCTGTGTGTTTTTGTGGCTGGAAGATAAATTTTCTTGATCTGCACATGCATTATAATTCTTGTGAAACAGAGGTATGTAGCCTTGTGTGCGGACAGAAATCCCCCTAGCTGCAGATGCTATCATATAGTAGCAGATTTTGACAGCACCTCTCCACCTGGTTCAGTGGCCAGGACTCTGTCAACTTTGGCAGTCCCTTCTGTGACTCCCGTGACATACTTACGCTGCCTTAATCAGTCCCTTGGCCATTCTTCCCCAGGAACACTCATGAAAGTGAAACTACCCTGTTAGCCTTGCGCAGAGATTAGCGGAAGTATATCACATGAAAAGTTTAAGAAGTCACATACTCAGTAGTACTGGAAATTGCAAAGCTGGTTATGGCCAGATGTTGCATACACCATAGACCTAGTTTGTAAATTATGTTATTTGGGTCTGTCATTGTGCTGTGGCCAGACAAATATATCTATGTAGCTGGAATCAAAATTTTCCGTATGCCAGACTTTTACACATGCAGAAGAAAAGGACATTCACAATAATATTCTACCTATCAGGCAACCAGTAAAAGGGGTGGTGGTAGTGGTGAAAACATGGCTCTGTTTATTCCCTCTATTGCCTGCTAATTTAACTAGGACAGCAATCTAGTCAAATTAGGTTTATATTAGCCCTGATCTTCCCAGTGTTCAGGGATCACCTAAAACAAACTCTCAGTAAGTCACTGCTCTAGTTTGGCAACTAAGTTCAGCAGAAATGCTGCTTTTCCCACATCTCATTTATTTAGACACCAATCCTTAAATACTTTTCTGAGCCTTGCAGCCTGCAAGAAGGAACTTTGTGATAGACTCTGTGTATTGAATATCACCCCCTACTCATCCCAACTCCAGAAAGCAATGGATGACTATATTAGTTAAGGGGTGCTATTTTGGTGCTGCTACTTACCATTTTGAAACCTGGACCATACCTACCTATCCTCTGAGACAGAAGAATGTGAAAGCTAAGATTCTTTTGTGAGGAACAGATACAATGGTTGTTATTAAGAAGTGTGTTACTGCAAAGCAGTGCAGTATTCATTAACATCCCTGCTAACCCTTTGTTTTTCCCTTTTCAGTACTGCTAGGCAGATCCCATTGCAGGTCAGGGCAGTGAGCTCTCATCCAGAAGGGATAGAGCACTTCGCAAATCCATTGTTAAAATGAAGAATCAGTGTCTACCTCCTTTAGAGTTGCAGAACAAAATCAGAAGATAGGGTGGCAGGTCAGATGAGAGGGAGCTGAAGTGACAGAATTTCAAGGAAGAAAAAATCAAGATGTTTCCAGATCACCAGGATGGATACAGAGAGGAAGATCCCAAATCCCTGAGGGAACATGTGATAGATTGAGAAGGTAGCAGGAGGAGGCATTCCATAGGGCCCCGGTAAAGTGTAACCTTTCCCCCCATGTGGGGGCCCTGATTCTAAACTACCTCATGTAGGGAACCTAAATGTACTTCCCTCCCCCCAAAAGCAGTCAAACAAACAAAAACCTGAAAGGAACTACTGTACTGAGTCTATTATTCATATCCATATTTAATTATTAGCTTTAATTTTCCAAAATAAATAAATAAATGGGAACTAAGAGGAAGCCAAATAGGGGATGAAGATGTTTACCCATTGCCAAGTGGCTTAAGTGCGATGTAGACACTAAGCTAACCATAGATACTGCTGGAAGACAATACCTTTCTCAAGTAATTTTAATGTTCATCTTAAATATGCTGAATTGGCAAGATCATTCTTGTCTGTCTCAGGAGACTCATGAAGCTGAACAATGCACAAATATATTATATATTGGACTGGCAGATTTGATACAGGAAGTTGTTCCAGGATTCTCCTGAGAATACCATCAGGGCGACGTATTGATTCTCTCCAATTTTTTGCAGGCTGTTGCCCAGCAGCAACATACTCCTTGGACAAAGAAAGAGTCAGTAAGACGATGTTTTGAGAATGACATCAGTGGTATCAGTCACGACGTTAATTAGTCCAATCTTGAGTACAAGGATTAGTGTCAGACCCTTGGGCAAACTGGTGATAAAGCCTTAAGAGAAGGTTTAAGCTAAACAATGTTTTGCAGTGCAGAAGCCTTTAAATAATGGGAATATATGTGAAGTGGTACTCTGGGCGGCTTCTCGGCTAACACTTGTAATGGCAATAGCATAGAACATAATTTATACAGTAAATACAATGTGTAAATTGAATTTTGAACTTTAGACTATTGAGTTGTTTGCCTTTCTCTGTGTAATTACATTGCCAGTTCAGCACCAGCAAGATTATTTTATCTGAGGAAAGGGTGGGGATTAGTGGGTAGTAGTTATATTAAGATTTTAAAGTTGTCTATTGTAGTTTTTAACCTTCCCTTTAAAGGAAAGCATGAGGAAATGCTTTGACATTATTCTTGATGGCTGGTCAACCAATGAATGTTATAAAGTAAAATGGTATACCCAGGGTTGGAATCACCCACCACTGGGCCCTAGGCAAATCCCCTTGGGTTTGTCCCCAAGGCTCCCTGCCATCCCTCTCTTGCCTGGCCCCCCTGTGTGGGCACTCACCACAGCTCCCTGTACTTGTAGCAGGTCTATGAGACTGTCCCTGAGGAGAGTCCTGTGGGCAGAGCAGAGGGAGTAGGCTGCTGGAAGCAGGGCAAGGCCAGGCAGACCCTCTGGTGGGAGCCCTGGTGCTGGAGCTGGCCCTATGGCAGCAGCAAGGAGGAACAGCACTGGCCACCTCACTGCTTTCTCAGGTTTGGCCCCGCGACCTCTCTTTCATGATTGGGGGGGAGGCAAATCTGAATGAGTGGCATTGTGATCCGATGGACTGGGTTGCATAGCCACTTGGGTTGGGCCCTTCTTATGAACTGGGCCCTAGGCACATGTCTAGGTTGCCTGTGCCTTAATCTAGCCCTGGGTATACCTAGAAATGAACATCCATGTATGAAATAAATTAACTTGACGATTTGCTCAGCCTCAGAGAGTTCACATAACCTTAGCTGCCTATTGTTGCAATGAATAATTCACTGTCTTTGAAATTTAGCTTTGATCTATGTAATTGTGTAGTGCGTTTGGAAAAGATTCATATAGAACATGTATGGGAGCTTTAAAACAAGAAAGCAACCAAACAACCAACTAAAAACAGCCTCCTGGCCTGAAACTGCTTTTTCAGTGCAATTGTTCAAGTACTTAATTAAAGTTGCCAGTTAAAGTTAAAGCAATCAGTTCATCAATGTAGTTACCTATTAGATTTTTATATTAACACACTTCCCTTTGAACTGCTCTTATATCGTCAGGCCTAGGAAATACGTTTAAGCTGAAATGCTTTTTTCCGTTTAAAGGTCCACCTGTTACTTCACCATAGGAAGACCTAAATTCTCAGCTGAACAGTGGCTACTTTAATTTTATTAAACAGTGGATTTGTTTAATTAAGTATTTCATTTCCCCCCCGCCCGCTTGACCATCAGCCAGACTCTGTACATTGAAATAAATCTGAGTCTCATAAAGGTGGTTAATGCTTCATAGAACAGCAGAAAATGCTGTTTCCTGTCCTGTGGATGGCACCTGAGTGGAATGTGTCCAGCCGCTGTAATTCACAATTTGATAGGTTTACTTGAATATTGTGACCAATTTGAGTTGTGATGCCACAACACATCAAAGCGCGTCTGAGGTATTGTGGGGGCTGGAACTCTGCCTCATTCAGTGCACAAGTTGGATGTGTTCTGGGAATAAATCAGGGTTGTGTAGATAAAGAGACTGTTTCATGTAGGGCTCATGCTTATTTGTTGCTGAAGTTGGAAGCTGTGTCATAAATGAGGCAGCGGATGCTGGAAGAGAATAGATGGGCTTATGGTTTAGGCAGTTGAATGCTACCTTGGAGAACTGGATTCTGTTCCTGCCACAGGTTTTCAATGTCATGCTAAGCAAGTCATTTAAACCAAACTTTTCACAGATGGACATTAACTGTGTGTGGCTTCTTTTGTGGGTATCTGACTTGAGAACCTGGAGTCTGATTTGTAAAAGTGCTGAGGACTCACAACTGCAACTGAAGTTAATGGGAGCTTGGCTTTGAACATATCATGAACATATCAGAGTTCAGGAAGATCAGGTCCTAGCTGTTCCAAATTGGGCACCCAAAATTAGTGGACGCTGTTGATCTTAATCTCTTTATGCCTCAATTCCCTGTCTGTAAAATGGGTATAATATCATGACCTCATCTCATATAATAATGGGGATAATACCACACCCTCACCTCACAGGGGTATTATAAAAATAAATGAATAAATAAATAAATGCAGAGACTATAGTGATGAGCACCTCAGGAAAAACCATGAGGGATCTAATAATTCTGACTTCAGAGCAGGGTTTGAATAGTGTACACTAAATAAGACATGGGGCCATACATTAAACAATGAGGAGAAAACAAAATATTGAATGGATTTTCATTTAGTGAGCACAATCCATTCTGTGCACTGAATGAGGCAGGGTCCTGTGGAAAATATGTGATCATATAATTAAAGATTTTGTCCTAATGCATATGCAGAAGGAGGCCGAGTTAAGGTTGCACATGCAACCTTAATGCCTGCACTTCCTCGCTTTGAATTACTTTGCTTTGCGCCCTTGATTATGTTCTTTTAGTGTAGGTTTTCTCGTATATAAGTAAATATAAATTACAAAAGCTTATGTTGAAATAATATTATTTGATTCCTTGGTATTTGAGAATACCACTATTAAAATCCCACATTCATGGATCCAGACTGGTCTTTCTAGATGGGAAAGCATAGTCCAGTCTCCATTTCCATTCAGTCCTTGGCATCTCTGCTAACTCTGCCTCAAAGGGTGCCAATTAATGTAAATTGTGGTATGTTTCTGTGATGCAGACAATAAGAACTAACTGAAGCCACTAAACTACTATTGTAGGGTTATATCTTCCAGTCACAGCTATGCTTTATTTGATCTAGAACAGTGTTTCTCAATTACATTTGGCCACGGAACTCTTTTGAACTCCATAAATAATTGCAGAAACCCCCAAACTCTTAACAGTCTTCAAATGTCAAAATAAGGAAAGGTCAGCATTTCTCAATTAAATTACACTTAAATTACACTTACACTGGATACCCTCCGCCGGAAAATCCGGGACATCTTCCCTTTTTCGGCGGCGCGGAGAACAGCTGATTGGCGGTGCAGAGAACAGTTGCTCTCGGTGGTGGAGAATAGCTGCTCTCAGCGGCGGAGAACAGCTGATCGGCAGTGCGGAGAACAGCTGCTCGCGGAACCCTAACAGTGTTCCCACGGAACCCCAGGGTTCCACGGAACACCAATTGAGAAACACTGATCTAGAAGCATGCAGGTTGAAGGCTGTATACAAATCCTTTGGTTTTGTCTTATCTAAAATAGTGGCCTCTGTATCAATACCTACAGTGTGAGTGTTGCCATGTGGTGTGTGTTTGGGATGGGGCAGTAATGAGATGCAGATGAGCAACCATCCTCACAAATTCTTGTAAAACCGTCTCAGAAACACTTGGCAAATATTCCCATTGTGTTATGATTACATGAGGTTAACAGAGAGAAGGGAGGTTTCTGCTGCAATCAGAGATGGGGCCATTAAAATTCTTATCTTATTGGAAAATGCCCAAGTTCCAAGCGTTTTTCTTAACAAATCCCTATATTTACCTACGTCTGATTCTAAACCAGATTTTCAGTCTCAGAGCTAGAGAGAAAGCAGACACAAATGAACTCAGGTAGCTCAAATGAGGCAGAGATGGTATGATTCAAATTGTTTTTGCAACTTTCACTTCAATGGCCATAAGACTTATGTAGTAGGCAAATAGAAATGTAATAGAATTTCCATAAAGCCTTCTTCTCCATAAGTGTTTCTCTCTTTGCACCATTTATCCACCTGCTTATGAAAGTTTATAAGTAAATATTATACTGAACATTTGCACCAGTTTTGATCCATTGAGCCAAATAAAGCTTTGCCATAATCCATCATGTGGAGAATGATATTGTGTGTAATAGCATAGGTGGTCATATCCCAGAGCCTATACTCTGCCATACTGATCAGAAGAGAGTGTAGTCTAGGGCAAGGAAATTAAGTATGCCAAGAAGCTAACTCAACACAGAATGTGGATTTGGGACTGGCTGAGGTGGGTGGCTTCAAGTAGAAAGATAAACAGTAATTGGCTTTCTTCCTCAGTCCTGCAGTGGCTTCTATCTGAACACTCTCCCTCAGGAGTAAGAAACCTTTGATCCTCTAATATCAGAACTTGAAATCCAGGAGCCAGATTGAGAGAGAGAAGAATGCCTCTCTCACACTTATCTTCTACTGTAACTGCAGAAACAGTGTGCATTGCATTTTTGTGGTTGTTAGAAACGGTTTTGCTATTTTAGCAGAGAGATGTACAGCATTATATAATGAATGATAATGGTTTGCTTATCAGTCCAGGTAGCCAGGCATACATTTTCAATAATGTGAGGTTAAAGCAAACCTTTCTGACTGATATGTTTTGAAATGGTGACTATTAGAGTGGAAGCTCCAAGTCTAACTAATAAAATAAAACCTAGTGTGTTTCCAGGTTAGCCACAGCTCACCCAAACTATAACTAAAATAAGCCCTATACATTTAAATGAATGAAAAGAGAAACCACTAAAGGCAACAGAAAGTGATCAGTACTGTTCAATAAACTCATAAATGATCTGGAAAAAGGGTAAACAGAGAGGTGGCAAAATGTGCAGATGATACAAAACTACTCAGGATAGTTAAGTCCAAAGCAGACTGTGAAGAATTACAAAAGAATCTCACAAAACTGGATGACTGGGCAGCAAAATGGCAGATGAAATTCAATGTTGATAAATACAAAGTAATGCACACTGGAAAACATAATCCCAACTATACATATAAAATGATGGGGGTCAAAATTAGCTTTACCACTCAAGAAAGATCTTGGAGTCATTGTGGATAGTTCTCTGAAAACATCCACTCAATGGATGTCCAAAAAGCTAACAGAATGTTGGGAATCATTAGGAAAGGAATAGATAATAAGACAGAAAATATAATGCTTCTATATGAATCCATGGTATGTCCACATCTTGAATATTGCATGCAGTTCTGGTTGCCTCATCTCAAAAAAGATATATTGGAATTAGAAAAGGGCAACTAAAATGATTAGGGGTATGGAAAAGCTTCTATATGAGGAGAGATTAATAAGACTAGGACTTTTCAGCTTGGAAAAGAGATGACTAAAAGGGGATATGATAGAGGTCTATAAAATCATGACTGGTATGGAGAAAATAAATAAGGAAGTGTTATTTACTCCATCTCATAACACATGAACTGGGGTCACCAAATGAAATTAATACGCAGCAGGTTTAAAACAAACAAAAGGAAGAATTTCTTCACACAATGCACAGTCAACCTGTGGAACTCCTTGCCAGAGAATGTTGTGGAGGCCAAGACTAAAAAAGGGTTCTAAAAAGAACTAGATAACTTCATGGAGAATTGGTCTATCAATGCCTATTAGCCAGGATAGGCAGGGATTGCTGCTTGCCAGAGGCTGGGAATGGCCGACGGGATGGATCATTTGATGATTATCTGTTCTATTCATTCCTTCTGAAGCACCTGGCATTGACCACTGTCAGAAGACAGGATACTGGGTTAGATGGACCATTGGTCTGAGCCAGTATGGCCGTTCTTATGTTCATCAACAAAATAGCTTTTTAATTAGAGGGTCCCTGAGATTTAACTGAAAGGTAAATCCTTAATAAATTGATTTTATGTTTTAGGTAGTGTGCTGCATACTTGGTTCAGTACTGGACTAACAACATAATACTGAAGAAAGTCGGGTGATTTCAGTTTGTCTGAATGGGAAACCACTATGAGCATTTGGAAAGCTAATTTCTTTTTAAGAAAGATCATAATCCCAAACATGAATCAGATACAATAGATGTATCAGACTGTTCTTGGCAGTAAATAAATCTTGCTCCATCTTGCATGATTCTGAAAGGCCCTGAAGGCAACTTGTGTGATTTTACAGTGTGAGGATGGAAAGAAACTAAACAGAGCATCCTCATTCCCTATGTACCACAGAGCACAACATCTCAGAAGCTGCTTGGATGCTAGTGCAGAAGAGTGTTTTGCTGGCAGGTGGGAGAAAGAGAGAGACAGGAAAATTCTGCCAGTCAGACCCTTTTCTCATGTAGGTGTGTGTAGGGAACAGCAACAACAGTAGTAACTGCACACTGTTCCAGTACAGTTTTATGGTTTAGGAAGAATGATGTGAGCCCCCCTGCCACGTACCCCCATGGACTTTTCCAGTGCACAAGTTGTTCACCCATCACTGAAATACAGGGTCAAATCCTTTGCCCACATGCACAGCTGAGATATAGTTCTAATTATACCCAGTATTCAGTAGTACAATCTTCTTAGCACATGCTCAACACGCCTCAAGTGGCATATGAATAGGATTCGTTACTGAATTTTGTCTGCTGGTAAAAATGCTTTTGGGGCCTTTAGGATGATAGGTGCTGTTTACATGCAATTTAAAATGCAATGTTATTGAATTCTATTTTTCTGCTGGTATTTATTCCCTAGTTCTTAAAAGTCAATGTGCCTTACGTTAATTGGACCAGTAACTCCTCTGGTATAAACTAGCATCATTCCATTGATTTAACTGACACTGAGGTTCTGGCCTATTGCATTTTACATGGGAGGGATTGAGCTTCTTTGGAGTGACTCATCATAAAATTGGAATGTTGAGTAAGGGAAGTGAAGTTTATAATCTTTTTCAAATGTTCCTCCGCTGGTGTTAAAATAAACATACATGGCTAATTGAAGAGTCCACGCTTGAGAGAGAGAGTTTCCCTTATCTCATAAAATAGCAGCTGATCAGTGACTCCGTGAATGGCAAGTACTGCAGCACCATAAATCTAGCATGCTATATTACACTACACAGATCCGAACTATAACACCACTAACAGTCAAATGTTTCATGTTTTTCATTTAATTGTGTCTGTGCATAGAATAGTAACAGCAAAAGTTTTACTATCATGTTTGTTAGGATAGATTCATAGCAGCATAGAATGTTAGAGTTGGAAGGGATCTCAGGAGGTCATCTAGTCCAACCCCCTGCTCAAGGCAGGACTAACCTCAGCTAAATCATTCCAGTCAGGGTATATAATTTAGGTTTGTGTAAGTATTTAGGCCTATGTATCTGCTGAGATGGTATCCTCGGCCTACTTTTGGGCCTGCTTGCCTCCCTAAAAGCTAAGATCTTTAAGATACATATGTAAGGAAAGAACAAAGACATAGTGTGTTCTTCTTGCCTACCCCTAACCAGATGGCTTTTCTTTATTACTGTGAGGAAAGATAAGGGATGTAGTTAAAACGTTTTGTGGTGTAGAAGGGGTTTTGATATATGAACGCACAAACGAAGGAAAGCTCTGACTCCTCTTCAAGACAGATGTCAGAGCAAGGCCAAGCAACCGGCTGGGAGATGCAAGGGAGGTTTGAGAAAGAAGCACTATAGGGCCATAAAGTGACCATTGCCATAATGTAACCTTGCTCCAAACCCCTCCCATGAGGTGCAAAAGAGGTACTAAAGCCCCCAGACTCAGACCCTCCAAATTTGAACATGACCATATATTGGAAGGGACAGTACTGCGGGGGAGGAGGGAACATACACAGATATAATTAAGTTTACCAAGAAGGAGGCGGGGAAGGAGGGAGTTCCATGGCCCTACGGAGCTATGGTTAGGGAAGGAGGGACCTCTGTGAGCTATGGTTAGGGGGAAAGGAACTCTATCAGTGTATAGAGATAAGCCCGAATGGTGTGAAGGGCTATGGTTTTATGCTTGCTTGGTTAGCCCCAATAATCCCATCGCAGATTGCCTGCGACTCGACTGTTGCTTTCCCGCAAACTGTGTCTGAGAACTGAGAAGGGAAAAGGTAAATGTTGAGTGCTAAACTATGTTGATTTCAGAGAGAGAGAGAAAGAACTCTACCAATGATTGCTAAAACTCTGACAAGAACTCTATAAAGTCTGGTTTGACATTAGTCCTGGAGCCATAATGCAATCTCAATGGCGGCGGGGGAGGGGGAGGATAAAAAGGAAGTGGCACCTTTAAGAGTTGTCCCCTCCCTTGGGAGTAGGAAGTGGGTGACTAGGAGAGCGTGAAACATTACCTGAGCTGGTTGGCAGGCTGGTGGCAGGGGTGGGGCTCAGGTAAGCTATTAGCTTCTGCACACCAGGAGAGGGTATATAAACCCTGTCCCTGCAGTCTGAGTCTTTCTTTATGCCAAACTTTCCCAATCAGGAGGCTTAAAGTTAGGCAGCTAAATTTATATGTGGGCACCTAAACAAAAGTGGCGTGATTCTGAGTCAGTGTGAACTGCAAGTATATAGACCAATTGAAAATCAGGACAATTTTGTTTTATTTTTTTTTAAGTATGAGTTTAGGAGCTTTGCTTTAGGCACCTTGGTTTGAAACGTTTGGCCAATGTATTTACTATCCCATTTCAATTCTTCCCAAAGAGTCTCATTAAAATATTAGGTTTCCTCCAATCTCTCTGTATCCTTTTTAATTTGGGAAACTGGTAATGTGAAATAAGGACTTTGATTTTTAAAAGAAGCTAATGCTTTGTGTTTGCTGACTGATAATGTACTTGACTTGAGTTCATGTTTAAATTCCAGTGATTTAGAAAATTAGTTACTGATCATATATGGCCTCATACACAAAGCACAGGTGGCCATCGTTGAAAAGCATACTACTGCATAAAGAACATCTTTGGCTTTTGTGTTTCCTGAATGAGACAGTAATTGGCCAAGGTGAGCTTTGCTTTGCACTTTGTTATGTAACTCAGTAAACATAATAAGCGTGGCAACTGTGGTGAGAGAGAGATGGTGGAAGAGAGTGATGATGTAGTTAGTGGCGGAGGGAGAACAGCAACCTCACCTGTTCATGTTTCTCAAATGGCAACATGAAGTTTAATACTTGATTCTCACCTTGACAGAACAATAAACAATGCAAGGAAAACTGGCCACCCACAAAAGCCCTTTTTTAAGTCACCTTATGATTTTGGCAGTGTCCTGATGTCTGGGTGACGTTAGCCAGACTGGCTGTTGTGGGTGAAGGGGAAAATCAATTGATTAATCCTAGAGATGAGCCCAAACCTTAAAGTTCAGAGCCTGATGTAACCTTCCTCAAAGTTTGGGGTTTTTTGATTCTGTTTTCAGACCATCGCTTGTTGCTACTTTCTAAAGAAGAGCAAATAATTTACTTGATTAATAGTCTTTTCTGTTTATGTAACTCAACAACCAGATAATAATTTCTGTGAATGCACCCGTTAGTCACATTTAATTGAAGATCTCTGAGATTTTATATTTACTCTATGGATTGATGTGGGCTGTTTTCATACCTGATATTGAAAACCTGTACTGTGTTGGATAGTTGTGATTGGTCACATAAGTCAGCAGTAAGTCAAAGCGGACTATGGAACTTTCAGTACACAGTAGCAGGTCCACACGGCTAGTTAGTGCATGGTAGAATAGAGTGCTGTAGATTTACACCCCATCTTACTGCGCACTAACTCTATGTATAGGCAAGTCCTAACTTTTATAATCAACAGGAAGTCACTGAGGCTCTGAATTCCTGGAAAGATGGAGCAGGTAAGGAGAGGATTAGGGGGAAGTGTCAAAAATCAGTATAAGCAAATTTAGAAAACTAAAACTCTTCCATCCTGGGTAATACAGGGTTTGTATGAGGCATCATCCCTAAAAAATTAAGTCTATGACAAAATTTAGTGGCTGTGTGCAGAGTTAAATGTTTATATCTTTCTTCTGCCATTAGGTGTGTATGTGGTCCTAGATGTGATGGATGTCGTCAGATCCTTGTCTGGATCACTGAATTTGTTTTGTCCTAGGGCTCAGGTGAGAGGATTTGAGAATGTTGGCCCGCTGCTGTATCCCATCCCACATTTAAACAAAAATTACCACATCTTGTGCAAATATTAAAATAGGCAAAAATTATCTTATTGTCAGCGTTTGTGTAAATAAACCTTGATTGCTTAAAGCAAACGCAAAAGAGGGTGTAACCAGGCAGGAAAAAGGTAATTTCCAAATTAGAGAATATTTGCAAGAATATTTATTTATTTATTCATATGCAATATTTGGCTAGCTGCACTGCTTACAAAACTACTGTATGCTTTGAGGGTTCAATTCTGCAAGGGGTGGGCAGAGTGCTCTTGGAAGGAAGTGTTGAGTGTGTGTTGATGAGTGCCCTCTGTTCTCACTGAATTAAGGAACACACAGCAGTTTTTAGGAGTTCTGCAGGACTGGATTAGAAATACGCACATCCTATCTGTGTAAAGCAAGAATATTGGTTTTATTATCAAGCAAACATTAAAGATTTGTTTTTTTAAGAAACTCCTTCTCCACCCCCTAATTTCACTATAAAGCTACCAAGGCAGGTAAGGAAGATTGTCCTTTTAAAAATTATTTTCATTCTAGATGCTTAGTTTTACTGCCAGATTTATGTATATTCAAATACATACATTCAAATAATGAGTAACTGAATATATTTCTTTGGAAAGAGACTTTTATTTTCTTTTAAGTCAGCACTAAGCTTTCACTAAAGAATATTAAATATTGTATTTCCAAGGGTTTATTAAATATTCAGCAGCTTGTTTTTTTGTAGTCAGTGCACCAAAGGTAAATCTTGTAAGTCTTGCAATTGACTAAAATGAACTAATTGAATCTTAAGATCTTCCATTGAATTCTCCTGTAAGAAAGTATAAATTACACGGGTATGGGGAGGAGGGGGTTTGGTGGAGGAAGTGATGGGAGCCAGTCTTTCAGTAATTTATACTCAGACAAATGTAGAATCTTTTCTGGGAGGATACTGAAGAGTTGGCAACCATTTTATCCAGCATTAAACAATCAAACAAATAGGAAAGCTGATCAGAGTTAACAGTAATTTAGGGCCTCATCCAATGCCCGTTGAATTGACTTGGTCCAACCCATCCTTGAAAAGCAAATAGTCGGAAGAAGTAGAGTTGTGAGTTGTGAGTAGAGTATGGGATTGAGAATCAGGAGTTTGAGGTTCAATTTTCTCATACTAACTTACTATGTGACCTTGGCCAAATCACTTAGGCCCAATTTTTTTAAAGTGGCCACTAATTTTAAGTGTCCAAGCAGAGCACTTAGGATCTGATTTGTCACTTGAAGACAATTGGAGTTGCAGGTTCACAGCACATCTCAAAATCAGACCCTAGATGTCTCAAGTTGGTTAAAAAAATTAGTGGTTTGTTTTGAAAATGTTTTAAACTCTATGAGCATCAATTCCCTATCTTCAAAGTGGGAATAATAACAATTACCTGCCTCCACTGAGGTCTTCACTGTGTAGTTTAGCACTTTCAACATGTGAAGTGACATATAAATGTTAAATATTTTTACTATTAAAGATCCTTGCATGGAAGTGCGAAGAATTATTGTTGTTTTGAATAAAGTGACTGGCTCTGCAAAAGTCCTAAATTTGTGTTCTATTTTCCAGCTTTGACTTGCAGATTTTTCAGCTCAGAATTGCATGTTTTATGAGCGGGATATGTGAATGTATTTTAAATTGGTATTTAAGGGAAATAATTTTTGGATTGCTATAGGATCTTTCTCACTTGAAACTATCATTAACATAGGGTACATCATTGTGAATCACACATTTATAATAAAGCATTGCTCCTCAGTAGGACTTTTTATTTAAATATGTCAAAGTACTTCGTAAGTGATAACTAAATAAACCACAGAACAACTCTTCTGAGGCAGGTAAGAGTTAGCAATCACCCACCACTGAAATGTAGCTCCAGTTTAATAGCATAGCAACACACAACAATTTAGGTCAGGAACGAGTGAATATTGTGTTAGTTTGAAACTGCAGAGGACTTTAAGTGTAATGTTATTACATAATTTGGAATTAGACTGGGGCAACACAGTTAAAACCTCTTTCTTAGGAGCAGTGCCATGAGAATTGCTGATTGAAAGTTTGCTATTGAACAATTTTTGATGGAAAATGCCTTCTTGACCAAAGTGAAAGTGCTCATAAAAATTTGCATTTTGTTAGAAAATTTTCATTTTTTAACCAAAAAAAAGTTAAAACAAAAAAATTCAAAATATTTTGAAAACTATTTTGTTTCAGTAGAAATGCCTTTCTTGCACACATTTTCTCTCACTTTTAAAAGCCTTTATCCCCCAGTAGAAAATAATGTGTTGTTTTTGTCCCCCATTGAAACAAATAGGGGGAAAGAAATGAGAGAGAGAATGTGTTTTAATATTTTCCAAAACCCTGCTTTGAAAAATTTTGTCAAGCTTCCCCCAAAACATCTAGAATCATTTTTAAAACTTGAAAAAAAAATTATCTTTTTTTTAAGGCATATACTTATCTTTTTTCAACAAGTTCTAGCCATGAGATTTTACAGATCATGGGCCAGATCCCATGAGTAAAAAAATTGAAGTCAATGGAGCTGTGCTGATTTACAAAAGAGCATTTTGTCCTACAAGTGGTCAGGATCTCCGCTGCATAGATCCTCCTGAAGCATACTGCCTCCCTAACATGTGTTCCTTGGATTTTGGCCCACTCAATCTTGGTTTAGAAGTGAGCTATGTTAAGAATCAAGAATGAAATACCACTATAATTTTTTTTGCAGGCTGGGCTATAGGTTGATTTGTTGATCTCATCAACTACAGAAAAATGGACTAGAAACCTATGCTAACTTCATCTGAATTCTGATGCTTAACTATACGTACAAACAGAAGTGAGTGTTTCATTTTAAAGGCTCATTGCCTTCAGAATGAGAGCAGATGGAAGTAGATAAAGCAGCAACATCACACTTGATAAGCAGGGCCCCCACATGGGGGGGGGGGGGGCCAGAGAGGAGAAAGGGTACATTTTACCACAGCCTGGAGGCCCTGGGGAGCCCGGCCCAGAATGCAACCTCCATTACCATGAGGAAGATTTTTTCATGGCTCATGAAATTTTATGTATGGAATGAGGGATTGTGATATTGTGTGGGAGGGGGCCCATGTTACAAGTTTGTACTGGCCCCCAAAAATTATGCTTGAGCCCTGTTAATAAGTAACAGGAGAGAAAAAAGAGAGTGTGAGAATATTCTATATTTTCTAAACCAATCCCCTCATAAATGTTGTGAAAAGATGGGTAGACTCTGTTTCAGTATGTAGCCTCAGCTTACTTAGTACTTTGTTGAAGAAAAAATGTTAAATAAAATATTTAAACAAAGATTTTTTTAGTGGGAATATGTTCTTTCATGCTATAAACATAATTTTCACTTGCTGTTAAGTGGCTACCAGAAGATTTATTATTATTACAATAGCACTTATAACATTTACAGGTCCCAACTACAGTTGGGGTCCCCTTGCACTAGGTGCAGTACAAACAGAGTAAATGATTCCCTACCTCCAAGAGCTTACAGTTTAATTAAGAAAAGATGCAACACATTGGCATAGCAAACAATCAGGAGTGGGGGAGGTGACAGGGGTACTGAAATCAAGTTCTCCATTGCCCAGTGACTCAGAGAATGGCATGTGTGTGTGTATAACTCTGGAATTTATGCTAATCTAAATGCGGGTTGCAAGGTTGTCTATATATCTGTCACTAAAACTAGAGACATATCACAGCTATGTCCTATCCTCCTTTGCTGTGTACTCTAGGTGATGCTCACACTGTGGGTAGCAGAACAGGATACTCAGCCTTTTTAGAAGGTGATTGAATGCATCTTCTTGCATTTCCTGCTGTAGGAGGACTGTAGCTTCATTGTGAAAACTGAAAGTACTACCTCAACAGCTATCCCAGTCTCTGGACAAACACACATACATACTGTGTGGCCCACATTGTAGCCTCATGACCCAAGCCATGTTTTCCTGGGCATAGACTAGCTGGTATTTCTGGCATCCATTAGAATTTCCAAGGGTTTATTAGTGAAAAATAGTCTCTGAGGTAAACATGATCCAGAGATGTTCAAGCTGCTAAAAAACAGGAAGGCTGTGGAAAAATTACAAGCTCCTTCAGTATTTTGACAGTGATTGTCACACTGGGGCCTTTCAGTGTGAACCTAATACAAATTACAATAATAAATAGCATGCAATAGAATTTTGCCTGTTACTAAACCCCCTTGGTGTCTGGCATTTTTTTTTTTAATTAAGAGTCTCTATTCTTGAGCTGAAGAAGATACTCTTACTGAAACATGGTACTTTAGCAGGTGCTAATTATTTGCTAATATGATTATTAGGGATGCTGATCATTTCTGAATGCTAATTTGATCCTTATTTTGTCATTGGGTTTCTGTTTCTGAGTTCTTAACAAGTTCACTTTGGTCTAGGCTGGAAATAACTTATTGTTCTTGTGTTTTAAGAAAAAATATTGCACACAGTTGCAGTGTGTATAACACACAGAAGTGGAGTTCCTAAAATAGGGGTGCCCAAATTTTGTCCACTGGAGGCCCATAAAATATAGCAGAGTTGGTTAAAGATTAGGCTAGCCAAAGGCAGAGTTGCAGAACTCCGTGGATCAAGCTTTTGGCCACCATTGGCTTAATTAGCGACAGAGCCCATGTCAGCATTACAGAGGAAGTGTGTTAGCAGTTGATGAGGTGAGTTCACTTGAAGTGTGCCCTATATCTCTGGTCATCCTGGCAAGTTTGTGTTATTTGCATCACCACACATGACTAAGGGGGTTTGTGTGTGGACATAGGTTGAGTTAAGAAGAACAACTGAGCTATAACTCGTAACTTTGTACTTAAGACAAGGATAGAGAGCCTGTCTGATAAGAATCAGAAAGGATGCATAGGATTGTTGTGTCTTAGTTTTCAATTAAAATAGTTGATCAGTATCCATGTTGGTTTATTAAGGTAAAGCCTCTTTGTAGATTTTCAGGTTCAGAGTGTTTGGTAATTGAAGGTTTGGTGTAATAATACAATTTAACTGATTGGGGAAAGAGAGGCAATAATCATACACGGGCTGCAAGTCTCTGATATAAATTAATACAATGAATTGAATATAATTGCCAGCTCACATTACAAAATTAAACTAGTTTTCTAGAGTTAAATTGATTTTGCCTATTAGTCATGCATACAGCATTTTCTGAGCAGTAAAAAATAGCTTTTCAGATTAGAGAAGAAAGAGCATGTAGTATTGCACCAGTACAAATCAGATCTTATTTCACATACAGAGCAATTTGAAATCAATGATTGATCTATTACATGCACAAAATTGGGTTACAATGATGTTAAGGTCTGGCTTAAACTAATAGAACTGAGAGATTCCAAGTTAAGGCTGCCACTCTCCTTAATTTACCCTATTGTACTTAAATTCTTCAAAGAGTTTCTAGCAGTTTGTGATCTAATATACTGTTGACACAGCTTCACGTGTCTGTACCACTGGGACCCAGGACCTAAGTTTCCCTTTCTAGTAGACTGGCAACAGAGAACAATTAGTCGTTGCTTTGCCAAACATATGGTGTTTTTGTATGTGCTGGACTTCTTTCCACACTTTATTAGGTGCTCACCTTTTTTGTTTGTGAGAATTAACGTCAGGTGATGGATCAATAGATTAAACAAACAATATCTTGTGTGATTTATAAGCAATATTTAGACAGTGATAAAACATTAAGTTTATTTACAAAAATAACTAATAAAAATGAAGAACGTGCCTGAGAAGATTTAATATAAGTTTTGAAGTTTTTATAACATCCTTTCCCTTACCAGGTAAGAAATAAGAGTTTATTTCTTGATAGTAAAGTTAAAAGCCAAAAGAGAGAAAACATGAAGAATCACTTCAATGTAGTCATTTTGTCATACATCTTTCTGGACACCATACAATCCCTAATCACAAAGAGCTAGATTTTCAAAGGTATTTAAGCACCTAAAGCTGCAGGTACCTAGTAAGATTTTCAAAAGCACCTGAGAGTTAGTGCCCAAGCCTGCCTAGGTGTTCTTGAAAATCCCAGTAGGCACATGACTGCATCTTTATTGAAAATCTGGTCCCAAGACTTGGCTTCTCCAGCTTCCAAGAGTCTGTGCTACACTGATAGCAGTTGTAAAATGTTCTTTCTGGAGGAAATCCAGACTTCCTTCAAGTGTCCGCACCCAAGACTAACAAACAAATTGCCAACATGGTTTAGACACTGATTCAGAAAAGCACATAAGCACATTCCATATTCAATGCACTATGGAATCACTTTTGAAGTTCTAATATACCACTGAAATATTATAAAAAAAACCAACCAACCCAACAAAATCCCCAGCCACTTTCAACTACAATAGGGAAGTCTCTCTTTTCCAAAAGTACATTTTCATTCTACCAATTGCACTGGATATGAGGATGACCCATTTATCTCTCCCTCTAGCTGCTTGCCTCAAAGTTAGTTTTCACAGGCTCCCACCCAGGGAAGCTCTGCTTTTTTCAGTGCTTAAGTATAATGGTGTGAGAGAATCACAGATCAAGAGGTGCCAAACATTTAAGTCCTTAACAATCCTAGGTGTGTGTTATGGAATCTGACAAAGATATTTAACAGTATTTTATCTATTCCTTTATCTCCAGTAGTTTGTTAGTGTTTTGATTTCCATTTGAGGCATTTGCCCAGGTTGTCCTGGATTTGTAATTTTTATACAGGATTCCTTGTACATGGTTGCTAAAGGTGAGAGTACTTCTATAAGAGGGGGTTTGTGTAATGGCTGAAAGAGGATTGTGGATTTTATACTGATTATCTTTTACTTTGTGCCCTTTGGATAACAGCAAGATCATTAGAGGTCTGCAATGTGAAGTAACTAAAATGAAATGTCAAAAATGTGTCTAATGCAAGAGAGACAAATATTTATAGTTTTAAATTGTTATCAACTACAAAATTTCCACGTATTCTACCTATCAACTTACACATATTGTCTCCATCACTATCATACCAGAGTACCTCCCAAATATTTAAATAGAAATAATAACAATCTCTCTCTCGTTCTTCCTTATCAGCCTGTAAGAGAAATATCTTGCTAAGTTTATAAATTTACTGTCAGTACAGAGAGCAGAGAACTGGGGTGATATGTTATTAAACTGATAGAGCACTGCATTTTGTATCAGCTGGAGCTTTTTCAGGGTACGTGGCTTCTTTCATAGATACAATGAGCTGAAATAATCAAGCCAAGAGGTCAGAATGGATGGATCACCATGACTAGCTCTGTGTCTGTTAGAATGGGAAAAAGCCCAGTCATCTGGCCAGTCACAGTTGGAAATGAGTGTCTTTTACCGCTGTGGCTATTTAGCATCCACTAACACTGAGGAGACCAAAAGACTTGAAGATACAGGCTGGCAACAGAATGAGGGCAATGCCATTGACAGTGGGGAATGTTATACAAGAGCCAAGTACTTCAAAGAGTTTTCCTTTGCCTACCAGGATCATCTCAGCCTTGCCTGGGTTAATCTTTCGCCAGCTGTTCTGCATCCGATGGATGATTTCAGCGAGGCATTAAGAAAAGTGGGTTTGGATTCTAGTTACATTTAATGTAAAGGAGATGAAAAGCTGAGTGTCAGCCATATATTAATGCCCCTTCAACCTGTGTTGTCTCACCAGCTCTCTCATGGATTTAATCTAAAATTGAAAAATACAGAGAAGATTGAGCATGTGGGTCTCTGCAGATGAGGACTTTGGACGTTGCTCATACAGATCCTCTGAGTTCAATCTGAGAAGGAGGACCCAAAGTATTTCTCTGTAGCCTCTTGGAGGGGACACAGAAGTATTTGGTGACAAGTGCTGCAGAGAGGCTGCAGAGTATGGATTTCATTCCTTTTCTGTGGATAGGAGGACATTGTTTACCAAGCAACAAGTGGTATCTCTGATGTCATTGGTGATCCCTCAGCATTCAAGTCTTCCAATAAAATGATAGCTGGTTATCACTGGTGGATCCACAGGTGACTAATGAGACATATCTGCGATCCACAGACCTTGTCACAGTTGGGGTAGACATTTCCCAGTGAAAGGTGAGGATCTGGATTATTAAATCAGGCTGTGGTATGTTCTTTCCTCCTTTCTCATTCTCCATTTCCTGTTGTTTGTTGGATCTCAAAATACTGATATCGTTGCCACAAAGTTCTTTTCTATATTGGTCGATCAAAGGCTTGGGTTTCCCATGAGTTTATATTAATATTGCACTTCATGTTGGCTTTGAGGTTGTCTTTGAAACCCTTTTTTTTGCCCACCCTTTGACCGTTAGCGATGACTCAGTTGTGAGACCATTACCTGCTTCAGGAGTTGAAATTCTGGCATTTGAAGAGCATGACCAACCTAACGGAATTGGTGGAAGGTGACCATAGCTTTAATACTGGAGGTTTTGGCTTGGGACAGAACACTGATGTTGGTGCATTGGTCATCCCACTTGATTTGGAAGATCTTTTGGAGGCACTGTTGATGGTATCTTTCAAGAACCTTGAGGTATCTATTGTATGTGACCCAGGTTTCTGCACCATAGAAAAGAGCAGGAATAACAATGGCCTTGTACACGAGAAGTTTGGTTTGATTCTTGATCTCATGATCTTCAAAGACACATTTTCTTAAGTGTCCAAAAGCTGCACTAGTGCATTGAAGGCTTTATTGAATTTCCTTGTCAATGTCAGATTTCTGCAACAGATTGGTGCTGAGGTAAAGGAAATGCTTGATGTTCTTCTTTATTTCTCTGAATTAAAGGAGCAGCATCCTGGTGATTAGGAGCCTGTTGGTGAAGTATTTTAGTTTTCCTGGTGTTAAGTGTGAGGCCTAGTTGGTTGTAGCCCTTAGAGAACGTGTTGATTATTTTTTGAAGATCTTCTGAGTGGGTGCATAGGGCACAGGCATCTGTATATTGGAGATCAATGACTGATTTAGTGATAGTCTATGTCTTGGATTTAAGGCGATTGAGGTTGAAAATCTTGCTGTCTGTTCTTTGTTGGATGTCAAGTCCAGAGAGGAACTTATCAACAATGAGAAGGAGGAGGATAACAAGAAAGATGGAGAAAAGGGTTGGAGCAATGACACAGCCTTGCTTGACTCCTGTCTTGACTAGGAAGGGGTCCATTTGGATCCATTGCTGATGACTGTCACAGACATATTTTCATGGAGGAGTCAGAGGACAGTAACAAATTTTGATGGGCATCCAAATTTAAGGAGTATTCTCTACAGAGCCTCATGATTGATTGAGTTGAATGGTTTTGTGAGGTTGATGAAGGCCATATATAGAGATTGATGTTGCTTGCGGCACTTTTCCTGAAATAGGTGGGCAGTGAAGATCATGTCAACAGTACATTGAGATGGTCTTAATCCACATTGCGATTCTGGAAGACATCTTTCCCTGCTTGGTGTTTCCTGCCCCGCTCCCTACCATGGGCCATCTGAGGCCACACAAATCTTTGAACCACCACCTTCCCTGGGCCGCAAGGTTCACAGAGAGTGCTTGGTATCTGGCACTGAGGTGAGGGAAATGGTTCCAATCCCTCTGGGACATCCCCTCCTGCCGCCGCTTCCAGCCTTCAGGGAGGCAGGTCACGAACGACAGCACACGGAGTCAGTTTTGGATTTAAATATCTTGAGTAACTTTGTATAATCTGCAAATTTTGCCATTGCACTATTCATCCCCTTTTTCAGATAATTTATAATATGTTGAACAGCACAGTCCCAGAACAGATCCTTAGGGGACCCTGCTATTTATCGCTTTCCATTGTGAAAACTGGCCATCTATTTCTACCCTTTATATCCTGTCTATTAATGAGTTACTGATCCATGGGAGAAACTTCCCTCTTATCCCATGACTCCTTAATTTGTTTAAAAGCCTTTGGGGCGGGACCTTGTCAAAGGTTTTCTGAAAGTCCGAGTATTCTATATTAATTGGATCATCCTTGTCCACATGCTTGTTGACTCCCTCAAACAATTCTAATAGATTGGTGAGGCATGATTTACCTTTACAAAAGCCATGTTAATTCTTCCCCAACATAATGTGTTTATTTTCGTGTCTGATAATTGTGTTCTTTACTATAGTTTCAACCAGTTTTGCCTGATACTTAAGTTAGGGTTACCAGCCTATAATTGCCAGGATCTCCTCTGGAGCCTTTTACAAAAATTGATGTTATATTAGCTATTGGTATTTATATTAGCTATCATCTGTTACAGATTTAAGTGATTTAAGTGATAGGTCACATATCACAGTTAGCAGTTCTGTAATTTAATATTTGAGTTTCTTCAGAACTCTTGGGTGAAAAGTATCTGGTCCTGGTGACTTACTACTGTTTAATTTATCAGTTTGTTCTAAAACCTCCTCTACTGAAACCTCAATCTGGGACAGTTTCTCAGATTTGTCACTTAAAAAGAATGGCTCAAGTGTGGGGATCTGCCTCACATCCTCTGCAGTGAAGACTGATGCAAAGAATTCATTTAGCTTCTCTGAAACAGCTTTGTCTTCCTTGAGTGCTCCTTTAACATCTTGATCATCCAGTGGCCCTATTGATTGATTGGCAGGCTTCCTGCTTCTGATGTTCTTAAAAAATGTTTTGTTGTCAGTTTTTGTCTTTAGGTAGTTGTCTTCAAATTCTTTCTTGGATTGCCTTCTTATACTTTTATTCTTGACTTTCCAGAGTTTATGCTTCTTTTTATTTTACTCAGTTGGGTTTGACTTCCAATTTTTAAAGATTTTTTTTGTCTCTTTCTGCTTCTTTTATTCAATTTTTTAGACATGGTGACATATTTTTTGTTCTTCTTACTTTTTTTAAAATGTAGGGCATACATTTAGTTTGAGCCTTTATTTTGTTGTTTTTAAATATTCTCCATACAGTTTGTAGGTCTTTAGCCCTCGTAACTGTTCCTTTTAATTTCCATTTAACTAGTTTTCACGTTTTTGTGTAATTCTTCTTTTGAAGTTAAATGCTTCTGTGGTAGGTTTCTTTGGCATGTTTTCCTCTACAAGGATGTTAAATTTAATTACATTATGGTCATTTTTATTGAGTGATTAGATGTGACCTGTCTCCCTTCAGTCCAGTGTGGGGTCCCACACTTCTCTTCAGGGGTGGCCAAGTAGCATATTCTCCCCGGGTTAAAGTTGAAGTTATATCTGTCTTTGGTAGTCTTTTTTTATGCTGCCCTTTTTGGTCTCCTATATTAAGCATTTAATAAAATGTTTATATATGATTTATCATGACTTTCCTACAGTCAACACTCACTCTCCCTTTTCTATCCCTCTTTATCCCCTCTCTCTTTTCTCTGCATTTTGGTTCTAAAGATTCCCCCTCTGAGTTTGTAAAGCCCATGTCAGAGTTAGAATTTAAATGAGACAGCCAGCTTGAGCAGCTGTTCTTGCTAATGTTCTGTGAAAATCTGTGTAGAAATGTCAGGGAATGAACACTGCATATCTGGGGATAGGAGTTGGCCCAGTGCATTGGAATTTACATGATCATCAAAGATAAGCTGTAACCACAAAATTAGGCATGCTTCAGAACAGAAGGTAAATTGATTTTTTCTTCTGACAGTTATAAACTACTTGAAGATTAATTCGTCATCTACTCACTCCTCTTTTTGTTTTAGAGCAGATAGCAAGCATAATTTCTCTTTAAAAATAATATTGTGTCCTGGGCATTTGAAAGAATGGAAATATACACTTTTAAAAATGTAACCTACGAAATATTAGACAACAATACCCTACTTTAAAAGAATGTTAAGGTTACAAAGTCAAACACTCACGGGTTAGGAAATGTCAGAGTTAAGGCTGCCTGGGCAATTAATTTGCCCCTCTTGTGCACATGGATACCATGTTTAATTACATGATATTTTTTCCACAGGACCACTCCCACTAATTTCCCAGGTCTTCATGTGATCTCAGTCTCTTTCCCATTCCCATGCCTCAATCCGCTTTTCCAGTTTCCCTACCTTGCTCCCAGTCCCCATCTCCTTGCCTAGCCAATCCCAATATCCCCCATACCTCAGCTTCCAATCCTAGTTTCCCCTCCAAGCTTCTTCTTCCAATCTACTCCTTCAGTCCCCTTTCCCCTATTGCCTTCACTATATTCAAGTCAGGGTGTTTTCTCCTCCACATGGCTAGGAGCCAGAAGAGGGGGATATTGAGAATACAGGAGAGACAGCTTCTCTTCTCTCAGTTTTTAGTGCCTGGTACTACAGTGGCACAAAGAGTCCAGGAGGAACAATTACAGGAAAAGTTCTGCTCAGGCATTGCAGCCTCAGGCTAGAGCATACTCAGTACAAATGGAATCTTTGGAGAATTCAGCTGCTGAACACTAAGAAATCTTTATTGAGCCTGTGAAAACTGATATTTTTAGAGGCTTATAAGTTGGTCAAATTTGGGCAGTTTTTCACAGGAACAGCAAAAGTAACATCCCTGCCACCAGGGTGATTCTCTTGCCAAATTTTAAGTCTCTCTTCCAAAGAATGGAGGTGCTAGAGGTTTTCAGTGAAAAGATTGTATGGATTTTTGTAACATGGGTGCAAAAGAACATATTTTCCCCTAACCTCGTGTTTAGAAATGACTGAAACATTTTTGCTGAAGCTTTCCAAAAATATTCAGTCCAAGGCAGATAATCAGCATGGCAAATTTCAGCCTGAATGGTTAAAATTTGACAAAGTTATAAACCACTGAAAATAGATTCTTACAATGGGACGTATTAGGTAAACGTAACTATCAGCTCTGTGTATAACATATCAGAAAAAATTGTCTAATGGATGACCTGCATCTATGAATTGATGAAAATCCAAATGAAAACCAGCTGTTTACATGCAATTGTTTTTTTTGTACAAGAAATGCTGATGATTTATTCAGAGGATATAGCCAATATTCTTAGCAGCATATATGAATTTCATGAACCACAGTCTCAAACCCTATTAGGATCAGCTCAAACTGTCATACCTCTCTGGGAGACTGAGAACTGTGGTGGTGGAAGTATCTTTTACATTATCCTTTGAAAAGTGGAGTCCTTCCTGATTATTGTGGACATCAAAAATCCAATGTCACTTTTTGCATGAATCATGGTTTACCCTGGTGCCCTTGGTGAACAGTTCCCCTGCCACCTTTTTGTTCATCATGCAGTGTGAAGATTGGCTGACACTCTCCACCTCAGGGATTGCTTCAGTTTAATGTTTTATGTGTATTAGTCTGTGAATCACTTTGGGAGCCTTTGTGATGAATTGCGCTATCGAGGGTAAAAGTACAAAGTAAAATATATGATTGCTGATGAGGATGAGGATGATTACTTATTAATGTAAAATACTTCATGATTCTGATTTCCTTTTTGTCTCCTTTTCTTTGCAGTTCATTGCTTTTGCCTCTCTATTCTTCATCTTAGTTTCAATCACAACCTTTTGCTTGGAAACCCATGAGGCTTTCAATACTATTATAAACAAAACCGAACATGTTGTTAATGGCACAGAGGCGGTTCTACATTATGAAATTGAGACAGATCCTGCTCTGACATACGTGGAAGGAGTCTGTGTGGTGTGGTTTACATTTGAATTTTTAGTCCGTGTTGTTTTTTCTCCCAATAAACTTGAATTCATCAAAAACCTCTTGAATATCATTGACTTTGTGGCCATCCTGCCCTTTTACCTAGAGGTAGGCCTGAGTGGGCTCTCCTCCAAAGCTGCTAAGGATGTGCTTGGTTTCCTCAGGGTGGTGAGGTTTGTGAGAATCCTGCGAATCTTCAAGCTCACCCGGCACTTTGTAGGCCTCAGAGTGCTGGGCCACACACTCCGAGCTAGCACCAATGAGTTTTTGCTGCTGATAATATTCCTGGCACTAGGTGTCTTGATATTTGCCACCATGATCTACTATGCTGAGCGAGTAGGGGCCCAGCCCAATGACCCATCAGCTAGTGAGCACACACAATTCAAAAATATCCCCATCGGTTTCTGGTGGGCTGTGGTCACCATGACCACCCTTGGGTATGGGGACATGTATCCTCGGACTTGGTCAGGCATGTTAGTGGGTGCTCTGTGTGCTCTCGCTGGGGTGCTAACCATAGCCATGCCCGTGCCTGTCATTGTCAACAATTTTGGAATGTACTACTCCTTGGCAATGGCGAAGCAGAAACTTCCAAGAAAGAGGAAGAAGCACATCCCTCCTGCTCCTCAGGCGAGCTCCCCTACCTTTTGCAAGACAGACTTGAATATGGCCTGCAATAGCACACAGGGAGATGTCTGCCTGGGAAAAGACAACCGGCTGATGGAACACAACAGATCAGGTAGGACGCAATCTCAAATGCATGTCCGCTAAATACCTTATAGACCAGTATGTTTGGTAGGTGTCAGCATTAAATCTTTCTGCAACTAGAAGATGTAGTTCCTTTCCCCCTCCTCTCACTCCAGTGTTTGCGTGTGTCAGTCTTGTAGATGGCAAAGTAGTTACGACATTCCCAGGTCTGTGCTAGCTGGTCTATACAGTTTGCTTGCTATGTTGTGAGTGCTTTTTCTGCTGATGACATCAACCATTTATTTTGCCTGTTGTTTGTTTCATTGTACTGATGTTTTTTTGTTTTTCTGCATGATTGTGACTATATGAAGAGCTACTGTATTCCACACCGTTGACCTCATGCTGTTCTGCTTGGTGTTTGTCTCTTGTATCAGCTTTGCCTATGGCACATAGTGGCATATTATGTAAGATGCAATACAAGAAGAAATCATTTAAAAGAACAGGTGCTTTATATTGTAAAGGCCAGCACTCAATGGAAAAAGTATATAGAAAATTGCCTTCTGGATTTCAGATTTCTTTCCATTCATAATTCCCATTCCCTGGCTAGAAGTACTTCTCACATCTGTGTAAGATGAGACATCACATTTTTTTTTTACTGTAATTCTGATAATAATAGATAGTAAGTTGAAGTAAAGCTTCTTGGGAAAAATTGAAAATGGAAATCGTCAGCAACACTCTAGATGTCATTTCCCAGCACATATTGAATACCTTCAGAGATTAAAGAACAGAGTTAATTATCTTTTAATTTAATTACTATAGATTTGCAGTCATAATAGGCCCGGTCAGAAAGCAACAAATTCCTTTTTGCACAAAATTTAGAGCCCTAACCACTGGGTTTTAGAGTTTCTCTCTCCTTCCCTCTCTCCCTCCCCAGTTGGAGCTGTTCCACTTTGTACAAATAATTAAATATGCATTGGGAAAAAGAGAGAGAGCCTGTAGCTTGGTGGTTAAAGCACTCTCATGGCATGTGGGTAACCCAGCTTCAAGTCCCTGATCCAAATCAGGCACAGCAGGGAGTTGAACCTAGGTGAGTGCCCTAATTACCAGGCTATTGAATATTCTGGGGTTGGGCTTTCTCCAGAAATTCCATCTGGACCTGAAAAACCTTCCAGAGGAAAGTTTAGTTGAAACCGACAAGTTTCTGAAAAAGTTTAGTTTTCAATGAATCACCATTTCTGACAGAAAAAAACATATTATAAAAAAATTCCCGACCAGCTGTAGTAACAAGGCATTTTTTTTCAAAGCTGTTAACTCTTGTGTTACAAAGCTTCTATATAAATCATTAGGCTCCTTTTCTAAAGCCAATAAGTAAAAATAATGCAAAAAACCATGCATTTCAGTGTTGCAGTAGCTGGACTTTCTTCTTTCGAGAGAAGAAGCCAGAAATTGTGACTTTGAAAAGTGCCTTAATTCTATTCTGATGCTGTACAACTGCTTTGTGCTTAGGTTAAAAGAAAATCAATTAAAGAGTGAGTTCTCTGAGAGAATTCTTTACCAAGGGTAACATAGATTATTTTTTAAATTCTAAAGATATCAAAACAGGGAGAAAAACTTAAACTGATTGTGCACCGTGGGTGGAATATAGTTAGTTTTTCAGTGTTTGACTGATATGCATTCTCAGACAGTATCTTCAAAGTGTTAAAGACAACAGCTTTTCTGTGTCATCAAGTCCTGCTATAGGCATTCCAGAAGGGAGGAGGCTCTGTGTGCTCAGAGCAAATAGATAGTTCTAGTGAGTCTGCAGATTTATTTACAAGGTGTTATAATCCTTGAGGTTAGAGAAAAAAACACATGCAATCTTAAAGTGATCTACTTCTGTTTTTTACTCTCTGATAGCACCCTATTTGTGCTCCATATTTTAACTTTATTTCTTGTATAGTTATTGGGACTGCTGTGCATAATTCAGGGTAGAATATTGCCATTTGTGGCCCCAGTTCAGGAAAGCACTTAAGCATGTGCTTACACTTACCCGGAAATCTACATCCGGATGTCTACACTTACCCGGCCGCAGTTGACGGGAGTTACGCAAGCTACCCAGAGTAGCTTGCATAACTCCATTGACTTGATAACTTCCTTTTAGCATGCCATCTCCACTGCACTGCACCTTTTGAGGAGGTGGTTTAATTGAATCGACTTCCGAATCGATTGAGCGGGTCTTCACTTCCGCTCAATCGATCTGGAATGATTGATCTGACGGTGGCAGATTCGTTGCCATCAGTGTGTACATACCCAGGGATGGTTTCTTGAATTGGGTCCTGAAATACTACATACCGATTTTTAAAAAAAGGGTCTTTGGGAAAACAAAAGTGGGTGATGCAGAGATTCTATTGCATGCCAAATTTAACCACACTGACTAAGGACCAGATTTAGCCCTCTGATACATATGATTAAATGTAACTCCCATTTAAATCAATGTTAATTGTGTATTTGAGGGCAGGGTGTGGCCCTAAATATTTATCATTTAATTTCTATATAGAAAGTTTTTTAAAAATTATTCTACAGAAAAATGATCAATATGATTTAATTTTTAATAAAGAAAATAACTGAAGAGGTGAACACAATATTAAAGCAATTGAGACGGACTGCTGGTGGAAAGATTACAGTCTATAAAGGACATAATTCAGTAGATGGCATTTTATTTCATGTTAAGCTAGCCGAACACTAGGTGAGATCTAAAATAGGGCTGGGATATTCAAATGTTGATTTTTCTTGAATAAAACATTTATTTTTGCCCTTTTGCTGCATTTTGTAGTGACTAATGATGAACTGCAATCTTTTTTTTTTATTCTTATCATGACATTATTACTGTTTTTTGTACTTGAGTGATGGGAATATCCGGCATTCAACATAAGCTCTTTGTGATGTCTCATTTCCTCATTCATTATTGTCTGTAAATGGGCATGGTGCTTTAACCAGTGTTATCAGGCGAAGACAGTGCAGGAAGTGAACAGCCACTCTCGCCTGGGGAAAGGCACCCACCAATCAGACGCTCTAGTACCAGAGACAAAAACAGAAGAGGGGGAACATGTTTTCTACTGACAGCAGGTGATTACACGTGTGCTACTGATGGAGGGATCAGGAAAGGTATGGATTTCTTTCATTAGATCATAAAAAGTCACTCAGCACTGTACTTCTGAAAAGCAAGTTTCAAGTAAAATAAGATGTGAACAACTGCTCTATAGAAAAGATTGTATTCAGTTCAATGTGTTTGTTTCTTCTTTCTTTCAGTTTATCCTTTCCTTTTCTTGCCCTTCCTTTTAGAAAAAATACTTTATCTTCCTCATTCCCCTCCCCAAAAATGTGTTGTGGTATATCTGACAGTCATTCTTCTTGTGTCTTCATTTGTCTGTACGCTTCAGAAAAACTTCAGTTTAGATCTTTCTCATTAAATCACTCATGTGCTTCTTTAAAAATCCCCTAAATCCTCATAAAAGACAAATTAATTATCCAATAACAATACTTTGCATTTTATACTTTCTTAAAAAGAGAGCTACGTTAATGCCATTAACCAAGGGGTTGACAAATTGAAGAAGCCCAAAGGTTTTTGTATTGAGCATTGCAAAACCTGTTAAATAGGGTTCTACCCAGTCATTTTTTTTGAGGTATTTGAACTGAAAGCCAAGTTTATGATGCCCCAAGGCAGTTTATCAGTACAACAGTATCATTAAATGCTGGAAGGCTATTCAGAAATGGAATGGTTTGCACCAGCCAGAACTGTGGTGCAATGCAGTTAGGGTTTGATCCTGTAGGGTGCTAAACGCCTCCTATAAGAAACTGAACACACTCAAGTCTGATTGCTCAGCATTTTGTAGGCTCTTGGATGAAATTTTCAAAAGTGTGCAGCATTGGCCTATCTCTACTTCCACTGACTTCAGAGGGAGCAGAGTCTGGCTAGTGGTGATCACTGCTGAAAATCTTGCCCTTAGACTGTATTCCAAAACTCGTAGAAGTCAATGGGATTCTTTCGATTGACTTCAGTAGGAACTGGATTGGGCCTTTAGTGAATTGCAACTATGTGATGGTTTTCAATAACTAAATAGCATGCAAATCCCTGAACTGTTATGTGCTACTGCTATCAGAATTCACCACCTGTATGTTCGCAACTGCAGCTGATTAAAAAAAAAAAAAAGATTTTTGAAACTTAGACAAATTTTTTTGCTGAAAGTTTCCTACCAGCTTTTTCCACAACAGACAGGTCTGTCCCAACTTCTTGTTTCATCTAACCAACTGAAGAAAAGGGTTTAGTTCTAATTTCTGTTGGTCATTCTACTAACCACAATGGGACATTTCTTTAAAAAATCTAAAGCCTGAAATCTATATGCAGAAATGTAAATAGTTTGCAAAGCTGCATTTCTGTGCATACCTACTATTTCAGAATAATATGATTATCCATTAATGCATGATAATAACATGGGCGATTGCAGTAATATCATATGCAAATATAAGTGCTCAGTTGTATATATTTTTTCTGCTCACAGATCCTAGGCCTTTGCAATTGAGAATTAGAAGCTGTAATGTCTACTAGATATTTATAATTCTTCAAGAAATTCCTATTTAGAGTCCAGTCTGGTTAGGTGCTGAAGAACCCTTGCAAAGTACTCATTTCCCTTAAGTCCTAATTACCCTGCACCTGGGAAGATCAGGTGTGTAATTTCAATTTCACATTTCAACATAACATGAGGTGAGGCTGGTTATTGTTAACTTGGTATAAATGGTAACTAGAACAGGTGAGAAAACCAGACTATTCTACACAATACATTTCTAATGAAAATTCTTTATTCAAAATTTTTCAGCTGAAAAATTTGGGGTTTTCTGTGGGAAGTTTCAAAAATTGTTTTGTTATAACTTAAAATGTTATTTTCTTTCCATTTTTTTAAAACAAAAAAATGTGAAAAAGAAACAACATTTTAAATTGAACTAAATGAAAATGTTCATTTAATTTCAAAATGCAGATTTGAAATAAAAATGTTTTGAAAATTTCACCAGAAAATCTGAATCGTGTTATTGAAATGTTGACATTTTCTCATGGAAAATATTTGGTTCCAATGTAGTAATAATCTTTGGTGGAAATATTTTCTGTCTGAAAAATGTTGACCTTCTCTAGCCATAAATGTAACTATAAGCAAAATACTTTGGCCATCGGCCCTGAAGTTTATTCAATATAGAATTGATTTGTTACTTCATAATCTGAAAACATCCTCAAGATATCATCAAAATAATTTGAATGTTTCAGTTTAATTCACACATCGTCTCATTGTTTTGCATTTTTTTATTTTGAGTTTCAATGCTCTTTCCTTTCATTGCAGACTCCCACTGACTTCAATGGATTTGGAACAAACCCTTACCCTGCTTTCATCCACCCTATCAATTTTGTTTTTAACTCTTCAGATCTCATTCTTTTTGTCATTAGTATCTTTGCCTTCCCCCACCTATTAGCTCTTCTTTGCTTTTGTCATTAAAAAAATGGAAAGAAAACATAAATAAAATTATCATTCTAATCTGAATAAATAACATCACCTAATGTCTTTTGAACCTCTCCACCTTGTCATATTGCCAAGAGTATGTTTCCAAAGGAATTGGATAAATATGGATTTAAAATAGAATTTTTTCTCAAGGTTAGCTCTTTCTAATCTGTGCAAATACCAATATAAGTGCTGAAAATAAATTGTAAATGAACTGGAAGTTTCTGAAGCATCACAATCCAACCTGCCCTTACAATCTGGAGATAACACTGCACAATGTATTAGCAGTTTTTGGGTTATAGATTTGTTTTTAGCAAATGTTCTCAGAACAGCAGTCAAGACATTTTGAGAATGGGAGAACCATGTTAATTATTATTTTTATTATATATTATTTGTTTGTGTCCCAGTGTGGTTCAAAATGTGCTAGGCCCTGCATGAACATAAAAGAAGGCACAGTTTCTGCCTTAAAGAACATGTATTTTGGAGAGACACTAACACATAAAACCAGATTTCCATAAAATTGCTAATCACCTGTTCTCAATTATGATATAAATTTAAATGATCAGTTGAGAGAATACCACCAAAATTGTCCAATGTAGAAGATGAACAAGTAACTGCTCATCTGTATTTTCATGTATACATTTAATTTTCTTCATCAAGAATCTAATGATTTCACTGCATGTACCTTACAGTTAAATGCCGCAATCTTGCAAACACTTAGATATGTGCTTAGCTTTAAGCCGATAAGTAGCTTCATTGAGGTCAATGTGCTTTCAGTTAACATGCACATAAGTATTTGCAGGTTTAAGGCTCACATCTTTTAGTATAAGACAAAATTTGAAGTAGAATGTGGGAGGAATCACCCTGAAGTGTTTGTATTTTGTGGTATTCTTCTGGATGCTATCCATAAGTGTTTCTGTACAAACCAATGGGATTAACTCATTGCTTTATGGGTAGAATTATTTAGGTTTTATTGTGTAACATTAGTAATGTGGACTCCCTCTATTTGAACTCTAAGACAGTGAGACAATGATGAGTAATGTTTTTCTGGTGCTTTAAAAGCACAGCCTCTACTAAGTTCAGACAAATCTATATGCAGCAGAAAGTGTGTAGGTTGAGCTGACAGTACATGTGAACAGAAATATTTGCAAGTGTAATATTCCATCCAAATTGTATGAGTTTTTTGATGTTATTATCCCATTTTATAATTAATTTTTCATCACTTCAGGCTCATGAGCAGTCATGTTGTGCTTTTCGTTAGAATCTGTTAAATAAGGACTGCAAATATTGTGTTTTAACTTTGCAAATCAGAAAGAAATTGCAAATTTTCAAATTCAGCTATCTTATTATACTTTAATATTAGATATAAAGTCTGAGCCTTAACGTTTCTGGAGATAGAGCTTCTTTACAAAAATGTCATTTCATCCTCTATATGAATAACTATTAAATTACTTTATATAGTTTTCTGCATTTTTAAGGAAAATCTGCTCATTTTAGGAATTGGTTTTAACACAGATTATATATCTTTCTAACACTTTTTTTACAATCTATTGTTCTTTTAAAGACCTTGAGTATATTTACCCAGATGACACAATCTACAACAATCACTGAATAGTACTCTATGAAAGGTTAAAAAATTACTTGTTTCGCACTCAGTGGACCCCTGCTAAATCCAATGGAGTTGTACTGAGAAATAGGTCTAAAAGTATGTAACACATATGATTTGTGATGGCTTTGTTTAATTTCATTGGAAAGGACAGTACGTTAAGATCCCCTTTTTCATCTTGTAATTGTCTCAGCATTGAGCTCTTTGCAGGCAAAGTCCCTTTGAACCCAAAATAGCACATTTGATTACATTGCATTGTATTGTTTGTCTTTGTCTATTTTCTGGTTGAATTCAACTGATGTCTGTGCATTTTCTCATAAAAGGATACGAAAAATCCCGAAGCTTAAACAACATAGCTGGCTTGGCAGGCAATGCTCTGAGACTGTCTCCAGTAACATCACCCTACAGCTCACCTTGTCCTCTAAGACGCTCTCGATCTCCCATCCCATCTATCTTGTAAACCAGATGGCATCAATCGACTACATAGAATTAATTCAAATACTGTTTACCACATAATGGAAATAAATGTAGCATTAACTGTAGGCTCCATACATACAGTATAAATCCTGCATGATATAAGTGTCAATAGTAAGAAATGCCACTTGGGTAGCTGAAGATTCTTATCTTGGCTTTTAAGATTGTCTAAAGTAGTGCTTCTCCTTTTATCTACTATATTGTCCAACTTTACCATGGCAATAAAAGGACAGCTAGTAGACTCCAGTGGCCAGTATAGTTAATAAATAAGTGTATTTTCAGGGAGATATATCTAAAACAATGTGCTTCCAAATGATAATCAATCACTTCATTGGACCTTCATTTCTTGTGACTCTAACCCATTCTGAAGATGTCTGGAATCTTGTCTTTGTTGCGCCAAATGTGGCTTGGGTCTGATCATTTGCATGGACCATCCTGTCTCCATCTCCTGACAGCAGTGTTGCAGATTACTGGGACCACAGATGGCTCTGGATGTGTGTTCTTGCATTGTACCATCCTGCTGAAATGAAAGCACTGATGAAATGGTCTGTATGTGGGATTGTTTTTCTTTGTTTAACCTTTTTAATTTTCTTTTAAATTATTTGTTTTTAAATGGTTTTATCTCTCAATTAACTTACTTTAGTACTAGATTGCTGTATTAGAGTTCTGAATGTGTCCGGTTGTTTGCACACAGATAACTGCAAAGAGGTTGTCATTACTGGTTACACGCAAGCTGAGGCCAGATCTCTTTCTTAATGGCTTGGGGAAGGCACAAAACATGAAAGAAAGGTAAACACCATCCAGGCTTGCAATTTTAAGCTAGCAAGTGCTGTTTGGTACTGTAGTCATTTTTCTACTCCAGGGTTCTTCAACATTTTCACAGGCAGTGCGCCAAGTAAAAGCAAGAAGATTACTGCTTTTATCTGTACAAATACAGGAAGGCAATAGTTCTCAAAAGGGGTTTTTGACCAGCCTTAAATCTGACTCATGAGCTTCATAAATTTATTCAGTCAATGTTTTTTTGAAGTGCTTTGTCCTATATGTTGTTTCTCTGTCTGTCTGTTTTGCTACATGTCTGCAGTATTCTTCATCTGTCTCCATAAAGCACAGAGGTACCTTTAAAATGCCCCATCTTTTAAGATTAACTGTTGAGTACATTTTCTTCTTTCCCCTTTTTTGGTACAGGCTATATATTTCACATATAAGTTAATATCCTTTAGCCTACCTAGTGTGGGAACTTTGAAGATATTTGAAACATGGGAGTTAGCAATGATTTTGCCATTCTAACTGGTTGTCTACTGCAGCAGCATCTGTCCCACTACCTAGAACCAGTTACTGAATTCAAACCCTATCTCCTCCAGTGGCTTTTTCTTTCAATTCAAAAAGAGAGAACCTGTTTACACAACAGTTCAAATGCCATAGCAGATTTGATATTTTGGGCTGGCGAGGAAAAAAACACCCTACAACATAGTCTTAGGAAAAAAAATGCTAAACCAAGTCTTAAGAGATCCTTGAGATTGTTGAATAATCCCTGATTGTCATATGTTTTTTGTTTTTTGGTTAGGAATAGAAATAACTTTTATTATTGACCATGTAACATGCCCTTCTGTATATAGTCTAGCCCTACAGCATGATCTGCATGTCAGACTTCTTGTATTATAATGTATTTATTAAAGTATACATTTCTGATATTTAGAGATGTACATTGATTTAGTTTTGGTAAAAACATTTGCCAATAGAGAGAGATAATTGCAAACAGCTTTTAGCAAAGGAATTAATATAATATCTGGTGCTGCTGTTATATTGACTACAGTGTTGTACAGAATTTATCATGGATTTTTGACTGCTGAAAAAGGGACAATGGAATTTAGCCATACCCAGGACTGTACTGGAAAGAGACTACTGCTGCTGAATGGGCCATGATAAGCAACTCGTGCATTGAACAGGTCACTGAGCCGTCACATGGGAAGTAGTGATCGTTATGAAGATGAAGGACTGATTTCAATTGCTGCTGCCAGTGGAAGAGGTGACTAGTCACTGCTGATGAGTCAGCTGTAAATACAATGTATGTGCATGGAATATCAACTTTTGCCATCTGTGTCAAGGGGAGCTGAATTTAAAGTCATCGGATTTGAGACTCCATGCAAAGGCCCACACACCTCTTACTGTGTATTCTTCCTGGTTCCTGCAGTACAGTCATGCTGTGAATCATGCAAAACCACACACACATAATGATAATGATGTAAACTACATCTGTCTTCACTTCCCTCGTAACAATGGTATTTTTTTGCAAAGATCATGACCGTGGACAGAGTGGGTTTTGCTACAAGTCCTTGCTTTCTCAGTTTGCCATATCTATATTTTTATGAATTCTAGTGTACATGCCAATTTTTGTTACTTTTCACTTAAATAGGAGAAATGTGACTACAGACAAATATCACAGACTTTGTTCACAGTACACAGTCTTTTTCCATTGTTACCTCAGACTATAAGTATTATGAGAAATAGAATTCTGGCAGCAAGAATATTTGGGATTTTTTATTCAAACTATCACAGAAGCAACATCAAAAAATATAAAATATGTATTAAAATTGTATCCTAAAAATGTATATTTTGCATAAGAGAGATTCTTTGATCAATTACTTTTTGTGAGTTTTGTGGTAAATTGATCTAGTCTATTCTATGTTTATGATGCGTTGTATTTGGTACAGTGTGTTAATTATGTTCTCTCCATCCTATTTAATGAGAATTTCTCCAGAATCTGTTTGTCACCCTGGTATCCTGAATGTAGGGACTATCCCACTTGTGAAACTGTATCGTGGATCTTTTGTGAACATGTCAAGGTGCATGCACAATTCTGGTGGAAACTAATAGAAATGTAACTAACTGAAATGGAGAATAAAAGGCAAATGATCTGGGGAGGAGCTTGGAACATATCTTATAATGTGGCTCATGCGCTTTCTTCGGAGTAATGGCCCTTGGCCATTCTTACGATTCACATCATTCCCCAGACCAGTGTCCTGAGGCACATACAAAAAGCTCATTCAAAGGACTTGTGAGAACTGAGTTTGAATCAGTCTATAAATCTTTCTCTTGTTTCCTTCCTGTTACTGATCCCACGGATTGTGCTGAAATAGTCACTGAGCTAGTTAATCATAGATCACTGTATCTTCCTGGAGTGCAGTGACACTAAAAGATTTAGGGGTCATGATAGGTAACCAACTGAACATGAGCTGCTGTAGATATGATGACAGACATGATCTTTGGACATTAAAGCAGGGAAATATCAAGTTGGAGCAGAGAGGTATTTCTACCTCTGTATGTTGTATCAGAGAGTCTTTTAGTGGAATACTTGGCCCACTTCAAAGAGATGTTTTAAAAATTAGAAAGGTTTCAGAAAAGGTCTACAAGAATTATTCAAGGTCTAGAAACATGCCTTATAGTGAGAGAGACTAAAAAGCTCAATCTATTTAGTTTATCCAAAGATTAAGAAGCAACTTGATCAGAGTCTACAAGTACCTACACAGAGAAGAGATTTTTGATAGCAGAAATCTGTTTAAACTAGTAGAAAAAGGCATAATGAGAGTCAATGGTTAGAAGTTGAAGCTAGACAAATTCAGATCTGAAGTAAGATGCAAAATTTTAACAGAAAGGGTAAATAATCATTGGAACAATTTACCTAGGGATGTGGATTCTCCATTGCGTGAAGTCTTTAAAACAAGAATGGATGTCTTTCTAAAAGCTGTAGCTCAAACAAAAATTATGGGTTTGATGCCGAAATTACTGGATGAGGTTCTGTCACCAGTCTTATGCAGGGCGTCAGACAACTGGGCCATAATGGTTCAATCTGGCCTTTAAATCTATGATACTATGAATACATTTCTCAATATTTCTTATAAGGTTGCATTCTGCATCTGGATAACTTTGTTACTTCAGCTAATACTTATAAATATTAGAATTGAAATAGCCTGTAGCACAAGTGCAGTATGAAAACTGACATCAGAATTGTTCAGGATCACACAGTAAAAAACTAACTAGCCAGCAGTATGTCAGGGAGCCTTTTCTCTGTCTGAAAAAGGTTATTGGTGGGAAAGATGGTATTAGGACCCTCAGGTGGAAAAACTGTGTAGATTAAATTAAACTATTAAAAGCATAGAGATTATAGAGATGGCACGCTGCTGTATGGTTACTGAAAAAGTAAAGAGAGTGAGGGGAAATCAATTTGACATGAAAATAATTAGCATAATATTTGAATATGAAGATATGAATTAAAAAGTCATGAATGAATTAAACTATCTGAAAAGGAAAGGCATTCATTTGTCATCAAAGTAAATCATGCAGAAGGAAATGGGAATGGAAAATTAATACCAAAAAGAAAAAAATGAATATATTAATAGGCCTTATTACAAGTAAGTGATATGAGTGAATCCATAACAGATCTCTTGAAGACTAATAGCATTATAAGAAATTCTGAAAAAGCAGAGGTTTCTATTAAGTGAAAGTTATAAAAAATATTAGCATTATTCTCAAATTCATTCTTTTGGCTTTCCAACGATTTTTAAAAACTTTTAATCTAGGAACAGACTACTTATTTGAGACAATTCTCTTTTAAATCAGAGATGACTTATGACTGAATAATATTGAAAACTTGCTCTTCTGCTTTCTGTTTTTGTTCATTATGTCATGATCAACATTTCCCTCCTTCTTAATTTTGCAATAATTTATCTTTTCTTTGTTAAAATTTTCAAAAATTGGTTTCTTTCTGCCTGTGCAAATAGTTGTAAATAATTCCAGTTAGACATGTAACCATCTGATTTGCTGAATCAAGAAGTGAACATTTACGCCAGATTTTTCAAAGGGGCTACATCGTTGCCTATGTTTCTTAGAGTGCAACTTTGCACAAACAAGCATTGTTGCTTGCACTTTTTGATCACAAGCACCTGTGTGCAGAAGTGACAGATCGCATAGCTGCCAGATTTACAGATGGGGTAATACCAGCATGTGAAAAAATGGAGGATACTGTTTGAAAATTTGGCACCTGACTGCAATAACCTGTGTTCATATTTAATTGCACCCACAAAACTTTTCCTACAACTATTTGCTTGTGCAAGAAAGGAGAATGAGTTTAAAAACTGGACCCTCTATGGACTGCATCAAACTTTACAGGGCCTGTCCACACTACAATATGTTACTGTGTGAGGGAACCCAGGTATAATATATCCGTACCTGGTTATAGCCTAGTTGCATTTTTTTAAGTATTCACAAGACCTCAGTCTTCTCTCATAACTGAATTCTCTACACCCCAACACAGTTTGGAGAATGTTACTTTACAAAATGGAAATGTATTATAAGATGATTTCTGATATGGTTGTAACTGCAGGGTGGACAGACCTTAAAACAAAAAATTCTCATTGTTTGGGAAATGTAGAGTAGACAAATGTAAAATCTGCCTCTGTGCTGCAGAATGGCATAAGCACCCTTATATAGAGAATAAAAAGAGCATTTCCTGCAAGCCATTTCAGAGCTGCACCAGGCCTGCAGATGTCAGGGGCTATTAAAATAATAATGTGGAAGTTGTCTCTTGCCTGCAGACTGCTTATTTGCAAAACCAGCAAGCTTAGATTTTTTTGTAAAGTAGCTTTAAAATGAAACAATACAAAGTTGTTTTTGTTAAGTAGCTTTAAAATGAAACAATACAAAGTTTCATCTGTCTGAATAGACATGCCACATTATCCTATTAGGCTGATTCTAAATATAGATGGATTCTCTTTCTCATAAGGATTTTCTTTCTTTGTGAATAAATACAGCATCAAGGTTTTATGAAGATCTTAACAATTTATTTTCATGGATATACATGGCTCTGGGATAATGTTAATGCAGCATTTGGCATTTTGAAGGTGAACATAAACGAGTGAGTTGGCAACTAGCATTTTTTCAAATTCTGCTTGCATGAAGAGAGATCAGGCAGGGCTGTTCATGACCTGAATCATTAATGGGAGGGGGAGCAGATGGGAAAGACTGGAAATCACAGATCTCTAACTCTTGGCAAGAGTGGTGTTAGCATACCGCTAAACTCTTGAGTTGTCGATCATCAAGTCGGGTGGAAAATGTAATCATCTGAAAATCACTCCTTTGGAAAGGTTAAATTGTACAACTTTTCACTAAGTAATGCCTTTTCATGATCTTGCGCTATTCTATTCAGAAACTGTCCTGAACAATTTGGATTAGAGGTCATAGGCAATAAAAGGAATTTAGCAAGTACTCCTTTGAATTGCTACTTAACACTTGGCAAGTTTTCTTTTAATTTATGAGGACTGGGGAGATACAGATGCTAAGAATCTTAAACCCCAACTCAGCAAAGCACTTAAAACACATGCTTTAACTTTAAGTACATAAGTTATCTCTGCAATGCATTACTGAATGACGGTCTGAGGGTGAAACCCTGGCCCTACTAAGTCAAAGGCAAAACTCCATTTACTTCAATAAAAGGCACTGCCTTGGGAAACAGATGCCAGGGTGAAATGTTTTAGAAAAGCCTGAGCTAGACAGAAGCTAAGTGGTCAAACAAGTACAAAATGAAATCAAACAGAATCAGGCCTGGTCTCAGATGCTGAAATTTGAGAGAAGCTGGGTGTACACAAAAACTATGATGGGGACATCATTTTTGCTATTTAAAGCTTTATGTTAATATAGCTTGGTGAAGAGTTAACAAATAAACAGTGGCAAAGGGTAAGATCATTACCTGGGAAATATAGAAATAGTAGGTAAATCTAAATTTCAGAGACAAGCAATACAATCTTATGTATTTGTCCATGTTTGCAAATAAATGTTGTCCATGATACTATTTTTTTTCTTGTTAGAAAAGAAATATGCATTGTACTAAGTAACCCACACTGACAAAATGATCTGATTCAGGGACCTTGACACATTTGTTTTACAAAACATGGAACAGAAAAGGAAAAAAATAATGGTTCCCAAAAAAACTAGGCAATCCTGAAAGTCTTCACGTAAGCTTCTATGAAACTGCTTCATACTCCATATGAGCAAAGAATTTTTGTAAATGTTTAGATGTTAAGATCTAGCTGTTTCTGACAGTAACCAGAAGAGTGCTACATTCATGGGTTTTTTTTAAAGATAAGTCCCATTGCTTCTTTGGTTTTATTAGGACAAACCATAAGGCACAAACACAAGAAGAACGGTGCCCTTTAATGTGTCTTTAGGAGATGACTTTTTAAGTGAAGTGAACGTGAATATATAACTGAATATATATTTGTATAGATGCTAATATGAATACAAATAAAACTCATTATTTCCAGCTTTTTGTGTGTTTTGGTAAGTGATGCTTGTTGCCTATGTTTTTAATCTCACTGGTTCCACTCACCCCTCCCACAGAAATGCCAGATTGATCTCTTGGCGTTTCGACGGCATTCTTAAATGTAGAGGGAGCTTCTACCAATCCTAGCCCTTCAGGTGCCCCAAGATCTACTGGAGGCATAGAGCCATTGACAAGAAAGCACTATATCTTTTTCTTGGCTCCTGGGCCTCTTATTGCTTTTGGGGCTTCCCTGGGAGTATAATTCTGGTGAAGCCATACTGTTAGGGCTTCCCAGCTGATGGCTGCTTCTGAAACACTCCTTGGAGTGGCTTTATTCACATGGAAAACTTTAAGCACTCTTCCTTTCCTTGCTTTCCTCTATGGATATGCCTACACTGAAATCATAGAGTTGGAAGGGACCTCAGGAGGTCATCTAGTCCAACCCCCTGCTCAAAGCAGGACTAAATAAGAGGAGTGACTGCAACATGTGTAGACATATCCAAGCTAGCGTTGATCCAGCTAACTTGATAACAGCAGCAAACACAGCACACACTGTACAAGCCCACCTGGGACCCTGGGTACATATTTGAGGAGCTAGCCCATGCAGCCATGGTTTTACTGCTATTGTAACTCGAGCTAGCTAAATCAAAGCTAGCTCAGCTATGCCTACACATATAGCAATCATACCTCAGATTGCAGTGTAGACATATGCTATGTCTTCTCAGGTCCCCTACAAACGCACAGACGTACACTAGATGATTTCCCAGAACCCATCTTCCATGTCAGCTCTCCACCGTTCCCATTCCGTGCCACCTCCATAACCCCTCCTCTATGCTTCTGCTGCAGTCCCCCTGCACTCATTAATCCCCTCCCAACATGTCCTGTCTGTGTCCATCAGTGTGCCTCCTATTCCTACCTCCTCCCAGAGTACCTATATTGTCTGTGCATGTCTGGGAGAAGGAGTTATTGATGGAAAGTCAAGCTGAATACATGGATTTTGAATTTATTCCAAAAGAGGTCACCTGTTGTGAGAATGGGTTCCCTAGTTCGGGTCTAGCACTGGAAAATGTTCTCTTTTCCACTCTGACAAGCCTTCCCCTGGACAGTTTCATTGTGCCATTGTCTGTAGCTATTATGGAAGGTCTTGTTTTTGCAGGGAGAAGCATAGGGCCCTTGGGCCCAGTTCCATGGAGGACTTTGAATATCAGGACAGAAAGTTCAAACAGGATTCTGTTCCATGGGAAGCCTGTGCAGACAGCAGAGCACTTAGGCGATGTGTTTGCTAAGGCCTATGGCCTGCTGTTTTTTGTACTAACCGCAGTTTTTTCAGAGTGTGAGACTTCATTCTGAGACATGAGTTACAATAGCTCTGGAGGTTACACATGCATGGGGCACCGTGGCTAGGTCTGTCTCCCACAGCCGTGTGTGTTTGTTTGTTTTAAATACAGACATCATATATAATCCTCCTTTCACACCTGCTTCCATTCTTCAGCCTCACTGTGGGACAGATTTCAACAGCACTTTTCTTATGACAATGAACGTTAGGAGCATTAAATTATTGTTCATTTAATTTTTGTAATAAAACAGTGAAAGTTAAGAGTAGCACAACTGTGAGTGGAGGGCAATTGGAACCTACCATTACATTAGACCAGAGGAGGCTAACAGAAGAATAGAAGAGCATTCATAACCCCTAAAAAGGTAACTACTTACAAATTTAATTCAGAATTTAGTTCCCCAAACATTATATTTGACATATTAATACATCCATATATATGATACTGTGTAAAGAGGTTTGAGACCCAAAAGTACTAGAGTCTGACAGAAAGAATGGTGTGTGAGCGAGGGAGAGAATAGTTTTTTCTATTTTATTTTGACCAGATTGCAATATTGAGCTAATTTTGTAATTCTAAAATAAATATGACAATTTAGGTATGAGACCATTAGCTAAATGTCAAGGGAAAACCATTCCCTCTGGCTAACCAGAACAATTGAATTTTAAGAAACATTCTGATATGTGGGGCTTGGACATAAGTAGTTTATTAACAGTTAAGTCTAGTGCATTATTACTTGCAGGAGACAATGTGTTCTTCTGAACTAAATTCTACTGTGCATTTTACTGGAAAATCATAGATAGTATACAACTCTCTCTCTTATTTTAATTCAAAGCTCCAGGGTGCTATCTGGCTATTTTGTTTTTAAATCATAAATATATTGGGTATGTCTCTTATAAAAGACTGGGTCATATACGGGATACACAAGTAGGGGGTCATGTGTATCCCAAGAAACACATCACTTACATGTTACTCTCTTCGAGGCCCGGAGCTGGAATGTGTAAGAAGTGTGCCAGCATTCACAATTGAATGTTGATTTGTGTGATCCCTAAAAGAGGTTTCAGTAAACCAGCTGGCTCTCACTAAAGACTCTTTTGTTGTCCATACAAGAAACAATTTTATGTGATAAGCTCATTCATCACAGAGCAAGCAATACATTTCTGCCATAGGAATTATTGGTTTTCTCCTTAAATTAAGAATTAAACATATAATTCTGCTACTGTGCAGTGAATTTCTTATATTCTGACTTTTATGTAAACAGAACCCTTTGTTATAAGTATTTTCAGATATCAGGATTCTCTCTCTCTACTGCCTTGCAGCCTCTAACTACCTGAAAGGAGGTTCCAGGGTGGATGGAGCTAGGCTGTTCTCAGTGGTAGTAGATGACAGAACAAGGAGCAATGGTCTCAAGTTGCAGTGCAAGAGGTCTAGATTGGATATTAGGAAAAAGTTTTTCACTCGGAGTGAAAGCACTGGAGTGGGTTACCTAGGGAGGTGGTGGAATCTCCATCCTTAGAGGTTTTTAAGCTGCGGCTTGACAAAGCCCTGGCTGGGATGCTTTAGCTGAGGTTAGTCCTGCTTTGAGCAGGGGGTTGGACTAGATGACCTCCTGAGATCCCTTCCAACTCTAATATTCTATGATTCTATAACAGGTTGTACCCTCACGGAAGTATTCGTCTTAGAATTATATTACTTATCTGCTTTTGCAACGTCAAGCACACTGAATGCCATAAACTGCACGCTGTACAGCATAGCACAAAGTGTGTTTGTTGTGGGGGGGAAGTCTGGAGTACCTCTCATTGGTGCTATTGAATTTATGGGAGGTGGTCTGCAACTCTAAGGAAATTATTTAGACACAGGGACCTTGAGGGAACCCATGGGATAGAAAGTCCTCCTATTCCTGCACCCCAGCATTCTCACAAGTTCATATCATGACCAGGCTGACCTGAGGGATGGAACATAGTTACAACAGGCAACAAACAAATGCTTACTGAGGCCTACATTCACATGCTGTTGCAACCTGCTGCACACAACTGAGGAACCTGTGAGGTCTGGACAAGGAGGCGAGGACACCAAGAACCAGGAGCAGCTTAACAAAGGCAAGTTTACATTTTTTGCAATGTGATTATCCCTCATCCCTCTGGGCTTTGGAGAAGGAAGGAAATTCTGGGAATTCTGGTGTGGAAAGGGGAAGCCCAAGACAGAAGGGATAGTTTGAGAGGCCAAGTTTGGATCAGAAATGTGGGTTTAAAAGAGGAAGGGGATACTTAGCAGTGGGCACAGAACGGAGCCCCTGGTGTGGAAGGGGGATTGGGCTGAAAGAAGAGAAGTCTGGGAGGTATACATCAGAGAAGGAAGCATGAGGAGAGGGAAGATGAATCATCATGGCTATGGAGGGAGAAAGAGGCTCAGGGTTAGGTGTGTGACGGGGCGGGACTCTAGCTCTCAAGCTGGAGGAAGAGGATGTTAGAATAACATTTCTATCTAGGAGGAAATGTCTGGAAGGGTCTTGACATTTCTTGAGGGGATGGGGGCCAACATTTTGGCATTCTGATCCTTGTTCGACATTAAGGCACTCCTGTCACAAACATAAATCCATCACCTCTCTCACATGTATAAACCCATGCAATATCATCACAAATGGGCAAGCCCTGTTTTTCCAAACAAGGTTTTCATGGAATCATAGAAGATGAGGGTTGAAAGGGACCTCAGGAGGTCATCTAATCCAACCCCCTGCTCAAAACAGGACCAACCCCAACTAAATCATCCTAGCCGGGCTTTGTCAAACTTCACTTTAAAAACCTCTAAGGATGGAGATTCCACCACCTCCCTAGGTAACCCATTCCAGTGCTTCACCACCCTCCTGGTGAAATAGGTTTTCCTAATATCCAACCTAGACCTCCCCCACTGCAATTTAAGACCTTTGTTCCTAGTTCTGCCATCTACTACCACTGAGAACAGCCTAGCTCCATTCTCCCTGGTAGTTAAAGGCTGTTATCAACCCCGCCCCCATTCTTCTTTTCTGCAGGCTAAGCAAGCCTGGTTCCCTCAGTCTTTCCTCATAAGTCTTGTGCTCCAGCCCCCTAATCATTTTTTTTGCCTTCTGCTGGACTCGTTCCAATTTGTCCACATCCTTTCTGTAGTGGGGGACCCAAAATTAGACACAGTACTCCAAATGTGGCGTCACCAGTGCTGACTAGAGGGGAATAATCACTTCCCTTGATCTGCTGGCAATGATCCTGCTAATGCAACCCAATATGTTATTAGCCTTCTTGGCAATAAGAGCACACTGCTGATTCATATCCAGCTTCTTGTCCACTGTAACCCCCAAGTTCTTTTCTGCAGAACTGCTGCCTAGCCCGTCGGTCCCCAGTCTGTAGCAGTGCATGGGATTCTTCTGTCCTAAGTGCAGGATTCTGCATTCATCTTTGTTGAGCATCATCAGATTTCTTTGGGCCCAATCCTCTAATTTTTTAGGTCACTCTGTATACTATCCCTACCCTCCAGTGTATCTACCACTCCTCTCAGCTTAGTGTCATCTGCAAACTTGCTGAGGATGCAATCCACCCCATCCTCCAGTTCATTAAAGATGTTGAACAAAACTGGCCTCAACACTGACGCCTGGGGTACTCTGCATGTTACCGGCTGCCAACTAGACATCGAGCTGTTGATCACTATCCGCTGAACCCGATGATCTAGCCAGCTTTCTATCAACCTTATAGTCCATTCATCCATCCTATACTTCTGTAATTTGCTGATGAGAATACTGTGGGAGACTGTATCATAAGCTTTGCTAAAGTCAAGGAATTTCATGTTCACTGCTTTCCCCACATCCACAGAGCCAGTTATCTCATCATAGAAGGCAATCAGGTTGGTCAGACATGACTTGCCCTTGGTGAATTCATGCTGATTGTTCTTGATCGCCTTCCTTCCTTCCAAGTGCCTCAAAATGGATTCCTTGAGGACCTGCTCCATGATTTTTCCAGGGACTGAGGAGAGGCTGACCGGTCTGGATTTTCCCAGATCCTCCTTCTATCCTTTTTTGAAGATTGGCACTATTTTTTGCTTTTTTCCAATCATCCGGGACCTCCCCCAATCGCCACGAGTTTTCAAAGATAATGGCCAATGGCTCTGCAATCACATCAGCCAACTCCCTCAGCACCTTCCCTCAGCAATGCATCTGGCCCCATGGTCTTGTGCATGTCCAGCCTTTCTAAATAGTCCTGAACCTGTTCTTTCAGCACTGAGAGCTGTCCACCTCCTCCCCATTCTGTGCTGCCCAGTGCAGTAGTCTGAGAGCTGACATTGTCTGTGAAGATGGAGGCAAAAAAAGCATTGAGTACCTCACCTTTCTCCACATCCTCTGTCACTAGGTTGCCTCTCCCATTCTGTAAGGGGCCCACACTTTCCCTGATCTCCTTGTTACTAACATACCTGTCGAAACCCTTCTTGTTACCCTTCACATCCCTTGCTAGTTGCAACTCCAACTGTGATTTGGACTTCCTGATCTCACTCCTGCATGCTCAAGCAGTATTTTTATACTCCTCCAAGCTACCACTTCTTGTAAGCTTCCCTTTTGTGTTTAAACTCACCGAAGACGTCTTTGTTAAGCCAAGCTGGTCGCCTGCCATATTTGCTATTCTTTCTGCACATCGGAATGGTTTGTTCCTGCGCCCTCCTATGTTATGTGTTTTATAACAGTTAAGTTCATTTTGTTTTAAAGTAGAAAAGGTAAGAGTTAAAATAATGAAACTCCCACCACAAAAATAAGCAAGGGCTGAAATATAAAATACTCCATGAGTAATGCCATTGACTGCACTGAGAGCAAAGGCATCCGGATCTGACCTTGAATCAATGAAAACAAAGAGGCAAGGGTTAAAATACCAGACAAGGCACACTAGGTTGGGATTAATGATCAACAAAAGCTGAGAGTGGCAGCGGCTATCGGCTCTAGGTATAAAAAGGGGAATACATACAGTTTATTATATTTAAAAATAGAACTAACAAGACTTATCGCCTATCTGCTTGGGCCCGATTCTCTCTCCAACTCCTTGGATTTGAGAATCACGCACGTTGTTGAATGTCACATCTTTTTCCCCTCTGCCTCTTTTTCATCTTTTTAGAGCATGGTTGTGCCAGTTAGGCACAGACTACAGTGAAGGAGAGTGCAGGGCTGCACCACCTCCACTGGAAGCATGAGGAGGCATTTGGCTGGTTTCTTGAATTCCTGGGTGTGGAAAGATTGCATACCTACTACTCAAGCCTGTGCAGCTGATCTCCTCCTTGCCCTCTTTGGGGCATCATATGCCCCTAAAGGAATTAGTACAGAGAAATCCCTGAGCTCCTTAGAGTGCAGAAGATGCAATTCTGACCCTTCTGCACTCTTCTTATCCCCTCCCTACCATTGCACACCTGAGCCAAAGTTAGGCAGAAGCTGGCCCTTTCAGTATATTTACACTGCAGCCAGGGGCGTGATTTGCAGCTTGTGTACTCGCATTAGCTTTAATTTAGCTAGCTCACTAAAAATAGCAGTGAGGACACAGTGGTATGGTCTTTGGCATGGACAGCATGAGCCTGCCTGCCCCTTGCCCCCAGCAGCTATGTACTCACATGTGCAGCCTGCGCTGCACCGTCTCCCCTGCTATTTTTAGCGAGCTAGCTAGATTGAAACTAGCCCAGGTAAATCTTCATAGCTGCAAATCACACCAACAGCGGCAACGTTGACTGTTTGCAATGTAGACTGCATGCTTTTCAGAGCAGATACTGCCATTCCCTCTATGTATGTACAGCGCCCAGTACATTTTGGTACTATTTTATAACAATAAGACACAATAGATTATTTACAATGAATATAAAAACCAGATCGGGTCTCGAGAGTCTGAAGATCCTAAAGAGTGCAAAAACTAGACTGGATTTTGGCACGTGTGCGTCAGCCTGAGACTGATTTTACTTTGGAATGAATGGGCTTGCACAGAAGCCAGTCTTTGGGGGAAAAATGTGTTTCAGATGATAGCAGTCCCTCCCACCCGCTCTATTCAGTCAAGTTTAAACATCTTAATTTGATTCTACATAGAAAAAATGTATGTTTTCTTTTGAAATGCTTTTTTTTCAAGATCCACTTCAGCCCAAGCTGCAGCAATTTCAAAGAGACATCAAAAACAGCTGCAGCTAAGGTTGAAGCACAAGTGCTGGTACATAGTTTAGCTGGTGCATGTTGGCTTGAGAATTGCCAGGATTCCAAGGACCTTCAAATTCATTTGATAGAACTTCAAATGAATGTACATTTCAGTGAAAAAAACTAGGCCATTTTAAATAACACATAAATTCCTCTTCCCTCCCCACAAAAATAAAAAAAGGAAACAATGGAGGGATACATTCTGTTATCAGATCCATGCTATGGATCTCAGATAAGGTGATTCGCTGACAAAGAGTGGGTTGTTGGGTTGTTTTGTCTCATATTTAAATAGAGATCTATGGAATTGCCTCTTCCTTCAAATAGGGTTTGAGGCTTACTCCACATTTCTTCTGTTTCAAGCATAATAGAGCCACAGAGCAGGATGTGATTTGGCAAAAATAAGACACTTTTAGCGGTAAGCACTATTACACCAAAGGCTTCTGTCCTGATGCTGTGGTAGGTGCTATTAACCCAGGATTCTGTCCTGGTGCTGCTGGCTTAAACAAAAGGCTAGTTCAGATAAAAATATTAGACCAGCCTTTAGGTGGCATAAAGGAAGCAGCCTGGTGCAGGGGCTAAAAGCCTATGCCTTGGCACCAGAACCCCTGGGCTCTATTCCTGTCCCTACCATTGCTGTTGTATGGCCTTGGGGAACTCACTTCTCTGTGCCTCAGTTTTCCCATCTGTAAAAGGGGATAATGTCACCTGCCTGCTTTTGAAAAGCATTTTGTGTGAAATTCACTTCTGCACAGAGACCCCCCCACTGCGCACTATTAAGTCTTCAGAATAGGAAATAAGTGGTGCCAATTTTGAAGTGGATCTCTGAGCAGGGACAAATTTCACCCCTCAAGATTTACATCTGAAAAATGCTATAGACATGCTGCATATGAGTATTCTATCAGATCTTCATCACCCTCTTCAGATGTAGCTTCAAGGGAGAGATGGGTTAATATATGCGCAGTATTTTTCACGCATAGATCTGCTAATGAAAAATCCCCATAGAAACATCAGCACTGAAGAAGATTATCAGGAACTGACACACTGAGGAGAACTTTAGTCCAATAACAGTGTTGAGATAGCCTGGCACATAACAATCCCGCTCCCTGAATGGTCCATGCCCTTTGAAAGGAAATTATATCCATTTCCTTCAGACCAGAATATAGTGACATTTCAATAAATAGAAAGCACTTTCCAGCATGAATGAACTGAAGAACACATATGCAAATTAATTGGATATTTGAGACTTCTGTATTAAAAAAATGGTACAGTTTTCCTCTGTTTTTCAGTAAAGTGTATCTGTCAGTGGGAGAACAACAGAAATTGTTTATCCACAGTGAGAGGAATTTGTGTCACATTACATACAGCTGTAATAAAATGAGAGGAGTCTTACAACAGTCGATTTTTACTTGTAACAAATAAACTTGGCTGCACCACTCCACAAGCTCGCAATGGTTTGGGAAATGTCATCATATGTATTTTTGAAAAGCAGGTGTGTATAGTCTTTCAACTCAATGACATACCTATCATAAAATATTTACATCACTTATTTTTTTGGAACCTCGTCTCCTAGTGATCGAAAACTTGATTTATTGGATTGAAGATATAGAACAGGAGTTATTCTAATAACCTCTTTGGCTTTTTGGAAAATATTGTGTAGGATAATCCAATAGTATAGAATCTTTTTGTGTTGGGAACCTGACCCTTGTCTTCCACCAGCCCCCCAAAAAATACAATTTAGGTAGCTGTTCCTAGCTAGAAAGATATCCTCTGCATAGTTAGATGATAAATGCACTAAAAAAATCTTTTCTGTTTGTGTCTGTAGCTGAAAAAAGGCAGCTTGACTCAACACTCCCATATCTAGTTCCATGGCAACATTCTGCAATCTTGCTCAATGCATACTTTTTAAAATTGAGAAATTGATCTATATATATAAAACAGTGATGATACATAAAAGTATAGTCATAGTGCGGGTCTAAAAATCCCAGAAAAAGTAAAATAATAATACATGGCAACAACATTAATCTAATCTACTGAATATACAATAGCAAGCTTGCGTCACTACTGTTTATAAATTTAACCATTACATTACCAACAATAACCTTTTTTATATATATTCCCAAGTGACAGAGCTGCTACTTCTGTCGCTATCAAAATAGGTTAAATATTTTGGATGTATTTGTTTTTTAAACTTTTCTCTTCTTAAAGAGAACAAGAAAGAGAGTCCTAATTCATTTTCTATACTGGCACCACCCCTATACAGCATTACCCTATTGTATTTTATCCTTCTTTCTACTATGAAGCACAGAGGTTGCCCCTGATACTAAATTTAGCCCTTAATGGTCAATAAAAAGATATTAATACAATATGTTGCCAAGTAGTAGTAACTTTTTATGATGGGTGGCCATATTGTTTTTCAAGTACTTTTCCAATGAAGAGAGTACTTATCAATAACATTATTGATGTCCTTGTCATATTTATGTCCACATCTCATGCCATTAAATTAATTTTAAAATCGCTTACAACATTTTTATAAATTATAAATTTACATAGTGACCAGAAAGGCAAAAATGGGTCCTAGAGTTGCTTAAATAGTGTTCACTGAGCTGAAGTTTCAGCACATTATTTTGAACTAGTCCCTTTAGCCAAGAATTTGTACATTTGTAAGTACTTGTTGAATACTTTGAAAAATAATTGTCTCATGCTGGTTGAGCAGTTTGTAAGCTGTTCGTTTTGACTATTCAGTAGAGGGAGACATTCACACCTACGAAAAGGATCTGCTCAAGGGACGTGCACCCTTTAAGCCTTATTTTAATTGATACATAACCTTAGCTCTTGCTCGCTGCACAGGCTGAATTTCACTATATAATGAATGCTGAATAGCAAATACCCCAAATGATGCATGTCTTACAAATTTCATAAATTTGCAAATATTGCCACAGAAACCCAGTATTCATTAAAATATTTGCAAATAAAAAATAGTCTGACCTCTCCCCCACAACACAATTACTATTCAGCTAGCTGTAGGCATACACACCTAGCTGGCTCATCTGTTACTTTATTCACAACATACCCATGCTCTTTCAAGAGCCACATATCTTTATATCTCATATGACCACTAATATTGTGCACACTGTTAAATTTAGGTGTTTCACAGTGTGTGACTAAAAAGCCTAATGAACATTATATGCTGGTGTGTGCATGATGTCTGCCTACCTGCCCCCATGAAAAGAGGGTACAAAAATAAATAACTACCTAAAACCTAGATGTGCATTCTGCATGATGGAACAAAGATAAATAGCCAGCACCTACACTAGGTTGTACTTCTCCATTAGTGAAGTGCAGGTACCTTTTCAACAAGCCAAACCATATATAAACTGAAAAAGTATAATTGATAAGGTTTTGCTATTCCTAACAACTATGCGGTAAAGTAACTTAACAACCCCAGTAAAGTTAGGTAGTGCAGTACTTCTCAACACCTCAACACACTTTTCCTTACTGGGACCACCCTGGGATCCCCCAACTCTCTAACCAAGATACCTCCTCCCCATTTAGCAACATGGGAGGGGAAGGATAACTGCAACTCCTCAACATCTGTTCATGACTCCCAGTTTGAGAGTCACATAGCTGGTATTAAATGGTATCTCCAAGATTTCTGATCTTTAGTTGCTATTATACTATGGTAGTGTCCATAGGCCTCAGTGAGGAAAGGCCCCTAGTGTTATGCGTGATGTACAAATAGTTAAATGAGTTCTTTGCTGAAGGCAGTTTGCTCTGTATATTTATCTTAAGGTGTATTTATACATCTGTTGTATATTTCATTTTTCTCATCTCTAGGGATGCTGTATGCTGAAGAGGAACATTTAGACCTAAACACAGGTGTATTAGTTCTGCAAAGTTCTAGGGTGCAATTCAGACCAGTAAGGGGCTGCCTGACCTGTAACCCTTAAATGATCTGCTGCTGGGCTCACAGCCCAGCCACCAATAGCCAGGAGACAAGCATGCACTTCTCTAAGTGTCTGTATGATGTGGAGCCCTAGTTCAGTATTCTAACTCCAGCAGCCTTCTTGTTACACCACAGCCACATTCTGGTCTCTACCAGCCTTGGTTACCATTAGCCAAGTGACTCCAACACACCACCCACCAGTCCTGCATTTCCCCAAACCGGGTGCCCTAAAATGTCCAGCCCTCTCCTGGAACTTTCAAAGGAGTAATAAGGTCCATTGCTCCTCTAAAGAGACAAAAGCTCAGCAGCTTGTTGTCTTAGTTGGAATTAATAATCACTTCAAGTCAAACACAACACTGGGTTTATTTAGAATAAAAGTAAAGCAAGTTTATTTAATCAAAAAAGATTGGGTTTAAGTGAGTTCATGTATAAAGGATAAAGCTGGAAAGGTTACGAACAAATAAAAGTAAAAAATGCTATTTCGTGATTAGGATTTAATAAAATTTCAGTCTTGGTGCAAGGTTAGATTCTTATCAATTTTTTTCTTTCCAGTCACGGCTTTCTCTCAGGACCTTCCACAGAAGTATAAGTTCTGGATTCCCTGGTCCTCCTAGGTGAAAAATCGTTGCCCAGCCTGGTTTCAGTCCTACATTCAGTTCCCAATGACTTCAATCCTCTTGGCTGAAGACTCCCTCTTTCTCAGTTGCAAGAGCTCTGGCTCGTTGTGTCTGTCTAGTGATGCATGCCAAGATGGTTTCTTCTCACTCCTTATATCTTTCCAAACTCGCTGTTTTGTCCTGAGCATCAGGATGACCTCATTGTGTTCTTCTCTTCCTGAGGACTTCTCCTACCTCGCTCATTCCCATGTAAATAGGACTTTCATTGTTTTTGCCCACACCTTCATTGGAGACAGATAGATAGCTGCCTTCCCTCCTGTCTGAGAGAAAACCTGTTTCTCCCTCTGTTTAGTCACAGATTTTAAAACATCTGTGTATATTCATAATTCCTCATACAGTGTTAATACATACATTTTACAATGATATTAATCATTACAGCATCATTAGCTTTCATAAAAGACCTTACCTGATAAACTTTTATGATATGGTAATATTGCATACAATCAGTTGATTCGATTGCTTATCATTTGAGGTTCAGTCCCAGCCTTTAAAGTTAAGAGGCTATATTCCCCACTCACTGGGTTGATGGCTTTGTTTACCTTTTATGTAAATGTGCCCTCGTTGCCTCTGTCCAATGACCAGACTGAAAAATACACATTCCTTTGTCTAGGGCAGACTGGGCTTGCGCACTGCTTGCCAAATACTTTTAAAGAACATAATTTTAGCATATATTTGTAATTCTTTGTACATGCCCTATACATACATCATGCAAGAATATTAGTGATCAGTACATTATTAGTTTTCCATGATACCTCACATAACACAATTTAGGTACAGATTATGACAACAGTTAAGTGTAGTGAGTAGGTCAGGCCTGACAATAGTTGCTGATATGGAGTAGTGAACGACCAATGGGACTCTTATCACAATGATATATATTTATCATCCCACTTTTCAAGTTTGCCACACAAAATGGTTAAATTCAGAATTGAGTCTATGACTAGAGAGAGTCCAAGTTCTTGTACCTTACATTTTCTTTTGACATCCCTGATATGTATGTTACACCAATTTGGATTTACATAGAATAATGTCCACTTGCAAAAGTATAGTTTACCACAGTCCTCATGTCACCTCTGAAGTTTGTCCCCTGATTATAGATATGAACAAGTAAAACTGTGGCTCATATATTGAGAGCGTACTGTAGAAAGAAAAGCACCTAACAAGCAGGTATTAGAAGATATAAGTTAAAGTGGCCCCAATATTCCTTTAACCTACATTTCTTACATCATTTTTCTAGCTCCTCAGAATACAAATTATACCAAGCTAGGCTATCTTACAGCAGTATGTAGTGTAAGTGGGTTGAACGGAGTCTGCATAAGTATAAGGAAGTCTGTTATACATTCTTTGAATCTGACCCTAATTTTCAAATATTAACAAACAATAAGAGACTGTCGAGTTTTAAATTAGTCATTTGTTTAAGAAGATTAACTAAAACACACACACCAGCTTGCATGTCTACCTCACACTCCTTTGTTGTTTTTCTATAGAGCAGTGCATCAAAACGACATCTGTCATCTCATTATTTTCAAACCAGAGTGTCATGGTGACATTTTCCATGGCAATTGCAAAGACATGAAGAATACAAAAGGAAGACAGCATGTACTTGTTGATTATAATAAAAGATTGGAGCTAAAAATTAGGAAGAATAGTTCTTTTGGATTTCAGGACAAAGTTTAAGAGAACAAGACACTTCTGTTCAGATCAGGTGAAGCCGCCAATTCGAATTAAGGAGTGGCTAATGTAGATAGTTTAGAACAGTAGCTGTATCTTTGTGCACAGCAGGGGAAAAACCAGCAAGAGATGCTGGAGAAAAATGCTGAGCCTCAAACTTTAAAAATGTGTACAATTTTGAAATGAAATGTTTTTTAGAATATTAGTAGAATTATTCACATTGACTAGTCTACAGTGTTGACTGCTGACCATTCAAAGTCTGACTCTGAAAAGACAAAAGAGAAATGTCTTAGAAACAGAAATTTGAAGAGAAAACTGTGGCTGGGTTTTCTACTCAGCAAGAGGAGAAAATAAAACTAAAGAGCAGTAGAAACATGTCAATAGTTCATAATAAGTAATTCATACAATAAACTTAGCCTTTATCCAATTCAGGGGAAAAAAATAAAATTTACTGTAAGTAAAAAAAAAATCCATGGTTTAATCATGAATGGTTCATCACAGGTATTTGATATGCCCTTTGAACCAAATTCAGCCCTCTGTAATGGCTTTAGAGCTCCTACTGAAGTCACATGTATATACTGGGCCAAATTCTGATTCCCTTACACATGTTAGGTAGTGTGTTGCTGCACAAGTAGTCCCAATGTTTTTAATGGGACTCTTTGTGGAGTGAGGGCCACAGCCACAAAGGTATTTAGGTTCTGAACTTCCACTGAAATCAAGGAGTCTAACACATTGTGGATGTGTGTCTAAGGTACTAGTCAATGTGAGACGGGCATATCTGACCTATTCTGATGATGACGCTGGTGAGGTTCCATGAGTGAAATGGAAGACATTTGGGCCTATTTGAATTGTGTTTGGTTACTTGTTACTGATCAGACAATTCACATGGTTTTGTGTCTGTTCCCTGATTGGATAAATGCAGAGGTGCTTTGGGAATAAATACTACCTTGTGCAGATGTAAAATTCCATTTCTACAAATGTGTGCCTAGGCAACTTTGAAATTTGCTTTAGAGAGAGAACCAGCACAACATCTCTCCATCACCTATGTCCCACCTGAGCCTGATTTTGAGGTGAATTTCACCCAAATTAAACTTAGGTGCCAGTAAAACACAATTACACAAATATTTACCTAAAGCAAAGCACAAGAAGAGCGTGAACACAGCTGAGTGCACGGATTTAAAAATAAATGATTATTCATGTCAAATGTTTTACAGCTTATACCCAGCTCTAAAGAGCAGACTCTTCTGTGTTATAAAATAGATCTGATGAAGAAACATTTTATAGAACCAAACCCTGACCTTCCCACTGCAGGAATATGTTGTGTAATTACATTACTGCAGGAGTCAGTGTCACAAAGACCCCATTTGGAGCTTAATTCAACTCCCATCCCAGCCACTGAGAATCTTTACATTGACTTGACTGGGAATTGGACTGTGCCACAGAGGACTTCCAGTAGTTGTTAAACAGACAATAACCCTTAAATATTTAGGTCTTTAAAGGTGATATTTCATTGAGTGACAGTGTCTGTCAATCAGTGTTAGGGGGACACACACTGTGATGTCACTCCTGGAAATATTAGCAGAAGCAGCATCTTCGTGAGAGAAGTCGTTCAATGTTAGTACTATAGCACAGGGATATAGAAGACTGGATAAATACCCACTTTATCAGAATTGTGCCTGGAACTGTCCATCATTAGGACTATCCCTGCTTGCTTCACTGATGCAAGCTCAATAAAGTCTGAGATATTGCTTGCCTCATTAAATGAGGAGCCTTTAAGTCTATATATATGCTTTCCCCATAGTCAGTAAATACATATATTTTCCATGGTGCCATTGCTGTATGATGTCAAATTCTATGCACCTTTGAAAATTCCTCACAGCTAATAAAAATTAAATGAAATTTTATTTCTGATGATAACCATTGTCTTTGCTGATCATTCCTTCTCACACTGAACTACATCTGAAAATTAATATAATGAAATCATTGATAATAGATCTATAGGAACACAAAGAGAATTAGAAAGACGTGAATGGTTTCAGACTGTTTAGTTATATTTAGTTATTTTTTTTAATCAGACCAATTTTATCTCCTACTTTTCATGTGAAAATGTTACTGCTACATCATGATTTATAACCTTCCAAATTCTGTGATCTTTAAAAAGGAAAGAGAGGAATCAGGCCTCTATAGTTTTCTTCCCATTTCTGCATAGGGTCTACTCTTGTTTCAATACAGAGAGGATAGGTACTTAGACACCAAAGTAATAGGTGCCTTTTACATGGAAATGAATTAATATAGTGATGTTCCAAAACACCAGCCTACTGTTGCATTTTTGTGGGAATTTGGACAACTGTGGGAAAATACAGTAGTTTCTTGTCTGCCTCTCCTAGCATGGAGGGGGGACAGGTACAGGTACATAAATGATTATTGCTCAAGCTATTGTGGCAAGGTGGGCCTGTTTGGCCCCATGGGTCTGCACTCCCTACGGCTATGCCAATGGTGTGACTGGGTGGGAGCAGGGGGGGACAGTCCCACCTTCTACCCCAGGCCCCAACCCAGGGACCCTGCAAGGAGTAGCCTCAAAACAGCTTAGTCCAGGGCTACTACCTTCCCTGGGTCACTCATCTGTAGCCTCCTCCAGCTTGTGGTCCTCCTTCAGTCTCTTTGGGGCCGGTATCCTCTAGTCTTGCCTGGACAGGCTCCTTCTTACCTCCCATGGCCGGGTGCTCTTACCACACCCATACTAGTTCCTCCACCAGCTCTACACCTTGCAGCAGCTCCACTGACTCCACACCTTGTATCAGCTCTACTCTGCTCCTCCACTCAACTCCCTCTCAGCTGCCCCCATCTGCCTGACCGGGAGGCTTTTAACTGCTGGGGCAAGCTCATTGATTGGCCCCAGCTGGCCTGATTGGCCTAATTGGCCTAATTACCCTGGAGTGGCCACAGCTGGATCACCCAGAGAACAAGGATTTGCTAAGCCTGGGGCTGATATATATGCCTTCCAGCACCCTCCTATAGCTATCAGGGCTGGCCCTGTCACACTATCCTTCATATAGGGGATTAGATTTCCTTTATTACCTTAGCCTATGTAAGTAGCAAAATGGGAAAAGAAGGAGGTGGGAGGAAATGTGGAAAAAAAATCCATAAAAATGGAAACATTTGAAAATTTCTCATGAACAAGTGAGAAAATAAAATTTTCAATATTTCTGGTGAACTATTTTTCAGCCAGGTTTGTTTTAAAGTTAACCATGTTGCAGCAAGAATTTCTTTCTTAAAATGTGTAAATATAAGTGAGTTGGTAGTTACCTTTCTGCAGTACATTTTGTAGCCTCTTAGACACGGTTACTGTTGTCCTTTAAAAGGATTGCAGAGCTCCGCTATCTAGATGATAAATAATACTATAAGCCTTGATTCAGAAAACCACCCCTATTTAGTAAAGCATTCAGTAAGCACAAGCTCAAGTCCCATTGATTTTAAATGGACTTAAACTCTATTGTGTGACTACTGGGCCTACAAAATTACCTGATTGGAAGCTCAAATGTAAGAAGCAAGTTAAAGTTCATAAAATGTTACTATAACCTCTAATTTTTGCTTATGTGGAAATTAACCATGGAAAATAGGCTGAGTTGTTTTCAATAAATGAATATTATAAAACAAGGGCAAGAGAACCAGAGAAAGAAGTGGGGTTACTTCAAATGAAAAGGACCTGCTGATCTGATTTAAGGACTGTTGAAATCATGCTTGGTAAAAACAGATGTGGAACCAGAAGCTAATTTACCAAAAATTGTCTGATGGATATTAGACCCAATTGGTGGACAAAATAATGTTCAAGCAACAGGTGCCATGGTCAATCTACCTGCCAAAGCATCCATTAGTGATTGATCAGCCGTCCAGTGTTCCAAAGACATCAACAGCCATATTTCACACAACTCTTCTATCTGATCTTTCCTCTACCTTGTGTTTGTCTTTTTGCTAGATATAGAAGAAGTAAATACTCTTTATGCATCAGGACTGAAAGTAAAATTAACCCTTTCCTTTCCTTTTTCATTAAAGAATTTTTTTAAAAAAAAGTAATATTTTGTCTCCAAAAAGAGAGAGACACTAAAAGTTTTGATTGTTTATTTTGCATAATCATTTAATTTCAGTTTCAATAAAAATGCTTGTTATAATTTCTTGTTCTTTCTTTTATTTGATCAATAAACTTTCAATTTTAGAATGAGTGCTTTTGAGTGCTTGCTAAGAAATCAAGTAACCTAAGATCTCAGTAGGAAAAAACTCCAGAACTTTTTCATATCACTGTTTTTATGTTGAACAGTGAAAAAATTTGTAACATGTTTAACTGTTTTGCCCCTTGAAATTCATATAACTGCACTTATGTTTATGTGCTTTCTGAAGCAGAATTATAATCTGCCCTTTAAAATGCCCTTTAAAGAGACCTTGTAACCTCTCTTTATATTTTCTAAATGTTGTTTAACACTCTCCATCTCCTGTCTACATACTTGAGATCAGATTTACCATCTCATTCACCAGACTGAAGTCTATCTGCTGGAAATGTTTTTCACTGAGGATGGATAGTTCTGGTTCCAACTACTGAAGACAGGATAGCTCTGGTTTCAACTTCAGTTTGAATCTGCATTGCAAAGGTGACTGAAATCCACCAGCTATAAAATTACATGTGAAAACAGCAACAGTTAAAGTTGAAATGCTCTGTAGACTGTACATCATTGGGGTAGTTAGTAGCATAATTACATTTACTCTTCTCTGTCCAACAATCTTTTCCCTTAGGAAATCGCAAACCTCTATGCTTCTTAATGGCAGAATCTGTCAAAATTGACAAACCCTAGTCTCTGTCAAAGATAGTTTATGAGAAGCTCGATTTCAGAAATGCCTTCTGAAGTTTCTAATAACTCAATTTTGTTAAGTTCATTAATGTAGCGGTAAGTTTCTGTATGAAAAGGAATATTGTTTCAATGGAAAATACTTATAAAGCAGCTAAGAAAAGTTGGCCCAATTCTCAACTGCTCTGCACTTTGTGTAGCCGTTTATCCCAGTGCAAAGTAGGTACCAAAAGCTGCCATTCTGATCTGGTGCAGTGTTTTATACCCCTTTTGCACTCACTTTGAATGTGAATGAACAGTGGTGAACTGGACTGTTGTGTTACAGCTGAAAATTTAGAAATGAGGACATTAGTTTAGGCCATTGGTGCAACAAGTAGAAGAGCTGATGATGTTATTTCATCAGATGAAATGTATGGCATCCTGATAGTCTACAATACCATTTCTCAAAAAGGTCAAGGAGAGCTACCTTAGTGCAGCCCAACAACTGAGCTCTGGTGAGTTTGCAGAACTCTCAGAATTGCAAATTTAATAAGACATCTGAGCAATGAATAGGGTTTCAGGAACAAAAATGTAAATGTGGAAAGGAAGGTAAGGCTAAGGTGGCTGGACCATATTGAGGAATGATGAGTACCCAGCAGGGTGGACACATAGTCATCTGGAAAATGTGTGACATTGTTTGAAGGAGGAGGATCTGTCCATTGTCATACAAAAAACCCATGCCCTTGCTCTTACTATTTCCCAACTTGACTATTGTTAAATCCTTCTTGCTGGCCTTTCTTGGTCATTTGCCTGATTCTCCTAGAGCTATTGTGTTTTTTTCACATTGACCCTCACATACAGAGTGCCTTTCATGAACTGATTCCTTTTCTCATTCATGTATCTCCTTAGGCCTACTCTTTCTGTGATATTTACAAAATATTAGTTGATTAAGACTTCTATTTCCATTAGATATAATAATACCCTTCCTTCCTTAGCACATCATGCTGAAGACTAGCTCTCACTGCATAGATGCATAATCTTATTTATATTATTGTTGTCCTCTCTTCCTTGCTCCTTCCTGTCTGTCGAGTTAGTCACTCAGTCATATATAATGTGGGGTGTTGATCCTGGAAACTTACCTCTGAGATTCAGTGCAAGAGGATATGTCTGCCTGTGCAGATCTGATTCTAGGAATGGATCCTTAAAGCTGCATAGAAGATGTGAACTCAATGATAGTCAGTGGGCCTATTCGCATGTGTAAATTAAGCACATGCATAGTTTTTTTCCCCAGGATCAAGATTACTTTGCAAGCTCTTTGGGGGAATGATCATGTCTTCTGTTTGTTTTGGAAAGCTTATAGAACAACTTTGGGCACCACTGGAAATAATAATAAAGAGAGCAAACAGTCTGTGTAGGGAGAAAGTGTGGTCTGGTGTAATGGGAACTAGTAGTCAGGACACTTGAGATCTCTTCCCAGGTCTGTTAATCACTTGCTGTGAGATATGGTCACCTACTCTCTTCTCAGTTTATCCATCTTGAAGATGAGTATAATACTAACTAGCCTGCTTCACAAGGGGCGTGGAGGTTTGAAAATTAATTAGTGTTTGTAAAATACTCTGAGATCTTTAGATGAAAGTATTTTGTAAATGCAAAGATGATCATTGTTATTATTAGGCCCAGTAATTTCTTAGGCTTTTCTTGATCAACACTCCCTCCCCTTATAAAACAAACAAACAAAATCAAATATAGCCATCCTTCCCAAAACAAACCCAACAATAACCAACCAACCAAGTGAAAGCAGAACAAAACAAAAACACATAAAAAAAAAAGGATTACTTTTTCTTCAATGACTTTAAAGGTTGTCTGGATCGAGTGTTTCTTTCATGGAAAGCAAGCTTAAGTTTACAGTAATGGGATATCAAATTGTTCAACAATTCTGCTGCAGTACTATCCTGACATATCTATTCTCAAAGCACATCAGGAGAGAGGCTTTTAAGTAGTTATGGGTTTCTTCTGAGTGATGTGTAACATTTAATACTGGAGTTTTTGTTGCAAATCATAACACTGTATTAAAATGGTCAGTTTTCACAATGGAGAGTGGTAAATAGCAGGGTCCCCCAAGGCACTGTACTGGAACCTGTGGCTGTTTAACATATTCATAAATGTTCTGGAAAAGGGGCTGAACAGTGAGATGGCAAAATTTGCAGACAATACAAAATTACTCAAGACTGTTACGTTCAAAGCTGACTACAAATATTTACAAAGGGATCTCACTCAACTGGATTATTGAGCAACAAAATGGCAGACAAAATTCAATGCTGATAAATTCAAAGTAATGCAAATTGGAAAACATCATCCCAACTATACATATAAAATGATGGGATCTAAATTAGCTATTGCCCCTCAAGAAAGACCTATTGGCACCATCATGGATAGTTCTCTGAAAACATCTGCTCAATGTGCAGTGGCAGTCGAACAAGCTAACAAAATATTAGGAACCATTAAGAAAGGGATAGGTAATAAGACATTAAATATCACAATGCCACTATATAAATCCATGGTACATCCACACCTTGAATACTGTATGCAGTTCTTGTCACGCCCATCTCAAAAAAGAGAGGCTAGAATTGGAAAAGGTACAAAGAAGGGCAACAAAAATGATTAGGGGTATGGAGCAGCTTCAATATGAGGAGAGAGTAAAAAAACTAGTACTGTTCATCTTAGAAAAGAGATAACTAAGGAGGATGTGACAGAGGTCTATATAAAAATCTTGAAGTGAATAAGGAAGTGTTATTTACTCCTTCACACAACATAAAAACCAAGAGTCACCAATGAAATTAATAGGCAGCAGGTCTAAAACAAAATATGTCTACACACAATGCACTGCCAACTTGTGGAACTCATTGCCAGGGGATGGTGTGAAGGCCAAAAATATAACTGGGGTTCAAAAAAGAATTAGATAAGTTCATGGAGGAGGGGGTCCATCGATGGCTATTAGACAAGATGGTCAGGGATGCAACCCCTTGCTCTGGGTGTCCCCAAATCTCTGGTTGCCAGAAACTGGGACTGGATGACAGGGAATGGATCAGCTGATAATTATTCAGCTCTGTTCATTACCTCTGAAGCATCTGGCACAGGCCAGTGTCATAGGATAGGATATGGGGCTAGAAGCCGCTAGATGGACCATTGGTCTGACACAGTATGGGCATTCTATGTTCTTAGATACTTTCTGAATATGTGGTTGAATTAAGGAAATGAATAGAGAATTGCAATTTTGAGATAGTTTACGTAATGATAGATTAAGGGACTGGTTCATGTGTGGTATGAAAAAATGAAGCAATCCAAAAGGAGCTTTTGCCTGAGGCAGATTTGACTCTAAAACATGCACTAGAAATTACTGTATTAATATAGAAAGCAGCAAATGATGCCAGGGAGCTACAACAGCATCATGTTATCTGTGCAATAAATAAACTGCAGGGGGAGGGGTAGCAAGCAAAAAGCACAACAGGGAGCACGCAATGTGTGTGCTTTCATTGTGACAGTCTCACAATACAATTAATTATTGGTTCAAGGACATACTTTATGAAAACTGCTGCATGTGGATGCTGTGCCTTGTTTCTCTTTCTGATCAATCCTTAAGTATATCTCACCATATAGCAATAAAGAATACACAGAGGCAATAGTGTGATACACAATCCATCTGTATTGGTATTCTTTTTCTAAATGAAGAGTTAGTTGTTCAGGTGGTGTCCGGAATGAAGATGACTTGCATCAGAAATAAGAGAATTCCCTATTCTTGCTGTACTATTTGTATCATGATCAGTGGGAAATAGAGTTCAGTGGCCATGTTCCCTGGAGAAACTGTTATTGATGGAGCATGAGTGGAATAGGGAATGCCGGGAAGTTAGACTGGATGCAACTCAGCCACATGGACAGAGAAAAGCGCACGGTTTAATAACGTTCCACTTGTCCAACTTAACCTGCATTCAGCTTCACTCTTTGTGAATGAAACACAACTGTCTGGTTAGGATATCCTTCTTCCAGAAGATTCTTTAAGGAATGAAGGAGGTAGCATCGCATATTGGATTCCCCTCCCATTAGCTCCTGAAGGAAAGCAGCCACTTGGGACTAGATCCTCAAAAATATTGAAACTGGGGAGTTCCCAGGTAGATTGTGTTATCAGTCAGGGCATGCATGCTGGTGTGAGCTCCCCTCAGGATGCCATCTCAGCTTCCACAGCTAGTTGAATCGACAGACCTCGTTAAGCACAGCCCATAAATTACCACAGACTCGAGTAAGCGGCAAAGGCACTCGGCCAGGTTTACTACAAGTGAAGCACAGTGCTAGTGCCACATAGAAACTACAGGTACATTAGGACATGTATGCTCGTCACAAAGGACCGACTCAGTTAATGGTGGGACTTTCTGTTATCCCCTAGGCCGCCAAAGATGTTTCTGCTGGGACCCCTTTCGTATATCCTGATACAAACAAATTTCACATTGCATCTCTGACGTTGGCAATTGTTCCATACCTTGCTTCCAAATCAAGCACAACATCTCCATCTAGCATCCTGCCCTCCTATCTTAAGGTCGGGGTCTTTCTGTACTGTCTCTCATGACTGTGTTGTGCACCACTGTATCTTGGGGTGAGCCTGTTCTACCTCTCTATATTGTATTTCTGTTCAGGGAGCATTTGTATGGTCTCCCAGGGTTGTGTTTCTGCAATCACCAGAGTTAGGACGATTAGTGCTTTAACGGTACTGTGTTTCTGCTACTGGTCCTTAGGAATGCCAATGCATTTTCTGCCATGTTCCTGTGAACTTACAAACAGGCTCATAACTTGACATCTGCTAACCTAAGCAGGGCTTGACTGCTATTCTGGTTCAGGCCTCAGGCTTCATACCTGGCCTATTATACTAGGCCTCATATCTCATGCTCTCACTTTCTAGTTCAGATTGAATAAAAAGACTCTAGATCAAAATGTTCAGGTTTCCCACCATACAGACAATAGCTAAGTGTCACACAGAATACTTGACACTTTTCTTTCATTTACTCACAGGCTAATTTTCCCATTGAAATCAATGGTAGTTATGTGCCAATGTACTTTCGAGGATCAGGCCTTAGCGTCTTCTTAAGAGCAAAGGATACCTGGAAAGAGAAGTTAAGCTGGCCATCCAAGTCACAGAAGGAAAGTGTGGGAATAAGCCATGGCCTAACAGGCCCTCACTTCAGCTAGCTAAAGAAAAAGGAGGGAGGGGAAATCCCATGTTTGTTGAGGCAAGATGAAGCACTCTGTGGAGATGGTTATGGAAGATGGCTAGAGAGAGTATTCCTAGATTTTGTGTCTGTGTGAACAACTATAGTGCATATTCACAAACTATTGTAAGCATGGGCTGAGATTTGAGAATGTACTCACCTGCAGACTCAAGGTTCAGTTAAGTGGGTTAGTGGGAATATTTTCCTTAGCTATTGTTCAGACATTCATAATGTGTATAAAATAAAATTCCAGGAGAAAATATCTATATATATGGTGGAAACATGACTGATCACTCCTGTAGTTCACTGAATTTCACAGTACAATGTTACAATCATACACCACATGGTAACTTATGTTAGACTTTTCTGTGTCTTCTATGGATGATGTAGTGTTCATGAAGCACTGTATAGTTTAAATATTTATGCCAATGGCAGAATGTATAAGAGGTGTGAATTCTAACTGAGAGTTTTCCTGTTGTAACTTTTTTCTACTGCTATTCAATTTTTCTTTTCAAATCACTTGTACGAACTATCCTCTTACTTGCTTTCTTATTCCCTTAAACATTCTTAGTCCTGGTCTACACTGCCGGCAGTGTCGACAGGAGATACACTATCTACGTACTGAAACTTGCGTATCTCCCATCGACTTACTAACATTCCCTTATTGTGGCTTCTCCACTGTGCTGCGTCAACAGGAAATACCTCTGGTTGACTCAGCATTACTCTTTCCATGAGGGTGGATTTACTGCATTGGCTGGACAGCACTTCCGGAATTGATTGTGCGGGTCTCCACTGCCAGCTTAATTGATCCCGCTGCATCGATCCATGGAGCCTGACACAGCTCCGGCAGTACAGACATACCCTTAGCAGAGTCTTGATTTTTAACTAAAAAGATTAATGAAAAGTTAATGTGTAATATCCACACAAAAGTGATGTTGTTCAAGTAATTGCAACCATTTTTCAGTCTCTAGAATTTCAGCAGGGACTTTTAGACATTTTAAGTTATGCTTCACAGCTATCTATTATAGTAAGTGCTTCCTATTATTGAAGAGCATAATTATCTTAAGTCCTAATCATTATTACGTTGAAATTCTGTAGTGTAGAGAGAAGTGAAAGCAACTATAAACATGTTTCTTTAAAAAGACAAGTTTGCACATTTGAACCAACCAAGTTACTAATAAATTAAATAATATTATTGAAGGACTAATAGAAAAATGCATAGCTGTTTCAGGCTATTGAAAGTCTATTGTTTAACAGCCATTCTCCCCCCGCTTTTTTTTTTATACCTTCTAAAAACTGGACACATTCTTTTTCTGTTTATACGGAACTCTAAAAAGCTTGTAAGTTATGTACATAATTATGGTAGCCTTCATAACTATCTGATGCTGGGACTGTTGCCACACCGTAACTCCCTCCATTTGTTTGCTACACTCATTTATTGAGTCGTGTCTTAACTTAGGCATTGTCTACACTACACAGTTTTGTCGACAAATCAGCTTTCGTTGACAAAACAATGGGGATGTACATACTGAAATGCTTCTTCTGCCAAGGTAACTCCCCTACTATGCTGACATAATAAAACCACCTTAATGAGAGGCATACTTTTTGCAACATAGATACACCAATACAGCATCAGTGTAGAAACTGCACTTGGTTATGTCGCCCTAATTGGCTTGCAGGAGCTGTCCCGTAATGCCCATTTTGACTGCACTGGCCAGCAGTTTGAACTCCACTGCCCTGAAGGGACACAGGTGTGTGCCCTTCCCCTGTGTAATGGTCCTTGAATTTTTGCAGTTTTTTTGCTGTCTGCTCAGAGTGCACAGTTCACACAACACGGTGCTGACTTTCCACAGCAGATGTGCTTCTGTGTGGGGTAAACCAGGGCTGTTGGATCTACTGGGTCTACGGGGAAAGGAGGCTGTGCAGTTGCAGCTTTGTTCCAGCTATAGGAACTTTGATACCTATGGGCTGATTGCTAGTGGCATGCAGTAGAAGGGACACACAGTAGTGCTGTGCTAAGATCGAGGAGCTGAGGCAGGTGTCCCAGAAGCAAGGGGGGCCAACCGTCACTCTGGTGCGGAGCCAAAGATCTGCTGTCCTCAGCGGTGACCCCACCTCCTCTGCCAAGAGCCACATGAATACTCAGCTGCAGTGACACAGGAGCCAGCAAACAGAAATGAAAACAGGGGCGTTTGAATGGGCCTTATGGGCAGGTGGGCAGTTATGTGTCTTTGTTTTTTATTTTGTTTTTGTTTTTTTCCCTCCCCCCCTTCCCTTCAGTTTTCAGGAGCTGGTACCAGGTGGTGTACTGAGATCAGCTGACCCTAATTAGGGGGGGCCTTCCCTAATTAGGGGCCCTATAAAGGCAGTCACTCAATCAGGCAGCGGCACAGCTGCAGCATCACAGGAGACAGAAAGAGCTGAAATCAGGGGAGTTTGAGTGGGAGTGTGTGGTGTTCTGATACTGTTGTGGTCCTCGATGAGGTTGTTTTGGTGGGTTTTTTGTTTTTGTGTCTCTCACTGACAGGAACTAGGGGGAAAGGCTATGATAGGTACAGAAGTGGTAATGGTAGTCACTCAAGCAGTGGAAGACACAATGCAGATCACTGGATGTGGAAGCTGTGGGATGTACCTGACCCTGGAGAGGGTACCTCAGAAAAGCTTTGTTTTTATGAAGTGCAGCCTCATAGAGCTGATGGAAGAGAAGATTTGAGGGTTGAAGATGCAGGTGGAAACTCTGGTTAAGTTTAGAAGGGGATACAAGCAGATGATGGAGCAAAGGAATGAGGAAGCTGAAGGGAAAAACCCGACCTACATATGGAAGCAGACCAACGAACTCTGAGGGGAGACTGCTGGGTGAGGAAAGTAGCCAGTGGAAGCATGTAACAGTGAGAACCTGACAGAGGAAAAGACAGGCTAGTGAAGGATCAAGAGAGCTCAGAAACAGGTTTACAGAGTTGGAAAATGAAGAAGGGCACAGCATGTGGTTACTGAAGGTGGGAGGGCAAGGAAGAAGAGAAGAGCGGCTAGTCCTATACAAATAGTGGATGAGCCAAGGGAGATACCATCAAATAAGAGCCCCAGGAGGATACAGGAACAGTTGCAGAGTATTGCAAAACAGAATAGTAGACGAGATGACTTGCAGCCAGAAAGAACAGGGGATAGGCTGGAGAATTGCACCGTTACCAGGAAAAGGCAGGTCTATGTGGTTGGGGACTCCCTCCTGAGAAGAACAGACAGGCCTGTAACCAGAGATGATCTGGAGAACAGAAGGGTGTGCTGTTTGATGGGTGCTAAGATACGGGATGTGGACCTGAAGCTGAAGAGGATCCTAATGGGAGCAGAAAAGGATCCACTGATTGTCCTTCCTGTGGGTACAAATAATATAGCTAGATTCTCTCTGGAACGTATCAAAGGAGACTGTGCCAGGCTGGAGAAGACTCTTACGGAAATCAAGGCTTAGATAATCTTCAGTGGGATTCTGCCTGTCCGTAGAGGAGGACAACAAAGACGTGACAAGATTCTGATGATTAACACATGGCAAAGGCAATGGTGCTAAAAGGAGGGCTTTGGGATGGAGAGAGGACTGTTCTCTTGGGATGGACTTCTCCTGAGTAGGGAGGGAAATGCACTTATAGGACAGAGACTGGCACAACTGATTAAGAGAGCTTTAAACTAGGGAGTTGGGGGAGATGGTTGGGAGATGTCCAAGTAATCGCCACTCCTTATTTAGCATTGAGAGGGAGGAAAATGAAGTAAGAAATGACACAGCAGTGGGGAGCAGAATGGACATTAAGAGGAAGTGTAGTGTACATACCAGTCTAATAGGTGATATTGGCAATGGAATGACTGTGCCAAATCAGGTAAGGAATGTGAGTAAAGCCAAACAGCAAAAATTAAGATTATTGTATACCAATGCGAGGAGCCTGGGTAACAAAATGGAGGAACTAGAGCTACTGGTAGAGGAAGTGAAACCAGATATTATAAGAATAACAGAAACATGGTGGAATAGTAGTCACAACTGGTGTACAAGTATCAAAGAATATGCGCTGTTTAGGAAAGATAGATATAAAAGCAAACGTGGTGGAGTAGTATTGTATATCAATGATGAGGTAGACTGTAAAGAAATTAGAAGTGATGGAATTGATAAAACAGTCTGTTTAGGTAAAAATCACACTGGGGAAGAGAACTACTAAATTTTCCCTTGGAATAGAGCTTGCGGTGTGCTACAGACCACCAGGATCTGATTTGGACATGGATAGAGATCTTTTTAAGGCTTTTAATGAAGTAAATACTGCTTGGAACTGTGTGATTATGGGGTACTTTAACTTCTCAGATATAGACTGGAGGACAAGTGCTAGTAGAAATAATAGGGCCCAGATTTTCCTGGTTGTGATAACTGACAGATTCCTGCACCAAACAGTTACTGAACCTATAAGAGGGGATGTCATTTTAGATTTGGTATAGGTGAGTAGTCAGGACGTCATAGAAGAACTGGTTGTAGGGGACAACCTTTGTTCAAGCGACCATGAGAAAATTCATTTCAAACTAAATGGAAGGATAAACAAAAATAGTTCTGTGACCAGAGTCTTTGACTTCAAAAGGGCTAACTAAAAAATTAAGGGAATTAGTTGGGGAAGTGGACTGGACTGAAGAACTCATGGATCTAAAAGGTGAAGGAAATTTGGAATTACTTCAAGTCAAAGTTGCAGGAACTATCTGAAACCTGCATCCGAAGGAAGGGGAAAAAATTCATAGGCAAGAGTTGTAGACCAAACTGGATGAGTAAGCAGCTCAGACAGATGATTAAGAGAAAGCCTATAACGAATGGGCGATGGGAGGGATCAGCAAGGAAAGCTACTTCTCAGAGGTCAGAAAATGTAGAGATAAAGTGAGAAAGGCCAAAAGCCATGTAGAGTTGGACCTTGCAAAGGGAATTAAAACCAATAGTAAAAGGTTCTATAGCCATATAAATAGGAAGAAAACCAAGAAAGAAGTAGTGGGACTGCTAAACACTGAGGATGGGGTGGAGGTTAAGGATAATTTAGGCATGGCTGAATATCTAAACAAATACTTTGCCTCTGTTTTTAATGAGGCTAATGATGATCTTGGGGATAGTGGTAGGGTGGCTAAATGGAACGAGGATATGGAGGTAGCAATTACTACATCCAAGGTAGAAGCCAAACTCGAACAGCTTAATGGGACTAAATGGGGGTAAGGGGGGGGGGGGGGGAGACAGATAATCTCCATCCAAGAATATTAAAGGAACTAGCACATGAAATTGCAAGCCCATTAGCAAGGATTTTTAATGAATCTGTAAACTCAAGTGCTGTACCATATGACTGGAGAATTACTAACATAGTTCCTATTTTTAAGAAAGGGAAAAAAGTGATCCAGGTAACTACAGACCTGTTAGTTTGACTTCAGTAGTATGCAAGGTCCTGGAAAAAATTTTGAAAGAGAAAGTAGTTAAGGACATCAAGGTTAACGGTAATAGGGATAAAATACAACATGTCTTTACAAACCAGACCAACCTGATCTCCTTTTTTGAGAAGATAACAGATTTTTTAGAAAAAGGGAATACAGTGGATTTAATTTATCTAGATTTCAGTTAGGCATTTTCTATGGTTCCACATGGGGAATTACTAGTTAAATTGGAAAAGTTGGGATTAATATTAAAATTGAAAGGTGGATAAAAAACTGTTTAAAGGGGACACTGCGACAGGTCATACTGAAAGGTGAAATGTCAGGCTGAAGAGAAGTTACTCTTCTCTTCTCAGGGATCCGTCTTGGGACCAATCTTATTTAACCTTATTTAACCTTTTTATTACTGACCTTGTCACAAAAAGTGGGAATGAGCTAATAAAGTTTGCGGATGACACAAAGTTGGGAGATATTGCCAAAACAGAGAAGGATAGGGATATCATACAGGAAGATCTGGATGACCTTGTCAACAGGAGTAATAGAAATAGAATGAAATTTAATAGTGCAAGGCCATTCATTTAGGGACTAATAACAAGAATTTCTGCTATAAGATGGGGATGCATCAGTTGGAAGTGAAAGAGGAAGCGAAGGACTGGGACGTATTGGTTGATCACAGGATGACTATGAACTGCCAATGTAATGTGTCTGTGAAAAAAGCTAATGCGGTCCTTGTATGCATGAGATGAGGTATTTCCAGTAGAGATAGGGAGATGCTAGTACTGTTATACAAGGCTCTGGTGAGACCTCATCTGGAATACTGTGTGCGGTTCTGGTCCCCCATGTTTAAGAAAGATGAATTCAAACTGGAACAGGTGCAGAGAAGGGCTACTAGGATGATCCGCAGAATGGAAAACCTGCCTTATGAGAGGAGACTCAAAGAGCTTGGCTTGTTTAGCCTAACCAAAAGAAGGTTGAGGGGAGATATGATTGCTCTCTATAAATACATAAGAGGGATAAATACCAGGGAGGGAGAGGAATTATTTAAGTTCAGCGCCAGTGTGGACACGAGAACTAATGGATATAAACTGGCCATTGGTAAGTTTAGACTTGAAATTAGATGAAGGTTTCTAATCAACAGAGGAGTGAAGTTCTGGAACAGCATTCCAAGGGGAGCAGTGGGGACAAAAGACCTAGCTGGCTTCAAAACTGAGCTTGATACATTTATGGATGGGATGGGATGATAGGACAGCCTATTGGAAATTGATTGATCTTTGTCTACTGGTTGTAGATGTGCTAATAGCCTGTGAAGGATTGGTAGATAGGGGTGGGTTCTGAGGTATTAAAGAGAATTCTTTCTTGGGGTCTGGCTGGTGAGTCTTGCCCACATGCTCAGGCTCTAACTGATTGCTATATTTGGGGTCGGGAAGAAATTTTCCTGCAGGGCACATTGTCAAAGGCTCAGGGGTTTTTCGCCTTGCTCTGTAGCATTGGCTTTTAGACCTAGTAATTACTTGCATAGCTAACATGCTTTCCACCTCCTCGTGAATCTGCTTCTCTGTCTCCCCTTTGGCTCTGTATGCCATGCTAGGAGCTGGGCAGGGACCGAAGGTTTGGATGAAGTGCAGTAGTATGTCAGTCAGTTCTGGCTGGTTGGAGAATGTCTGACTGTGGTGCCTCAATAAAGCTAGCATTTCAGTCATCTGGGTTGGAGTTAAACCCTTCGCCATCTCAATGGTCTCTAGCTGTAATTCCTCTCTGCTCTCTGTTATCATATCAACCAAAGGCATAGACCAGCTCTCTTCCTCAGCACAGCCACTCATGTTTATAGATACCTTCCTCTCCTGGTAGGCCTTCAGTCTATTAATATGCACTGTTTGCACATCCCCCTCTGCCGTGGGGGTCTCTTCACACTGTATGTGACTTCATTAGTTCTCTCCACTACCTCATAAGGTCTATTCCATATATCTTGCATCTTGTTCTTTCTCATAGGATCTAGCATGAGCACCAGATCTCCAATTTCAAACACCCTTTCCTCAGTATGCCCATCGTACCAAGCCTTCTGAACTCCCTGACTTCTCTTAAGGTTCTGCTGAACCAGACATTCCAGTCATTCTCACCACTGCCTGTTCTGCATCTGTCCACATAAACATCTTTATCATTCCTGTATGCCTTTAAGGCAACAAGACATTCCAGTCATTCTAGCATCTGTCCACATACATCTTTATCATAGCCTTTAATGTTCCATTAAATCTTTCTACTAAACTATTGGTCTCTGGATGGCAAAGGGCAACTTTTAGATGACTTACGCCACACGTTTCTCCTAGATGCTTAAATACAATTGACATAAAATTGGCACCACAGTCTGACAATATTTCCTTGGGAAAACCTACTCTGCTAAAAATAGTAAACAGAGTTGTGGCCGCTGTCTCAGCCTCAACGTTAGATAAAGCTACAGACTCAGGGTACCTGGTGGCAAAATCAGAACTTATGAGGCTTCAGATGGAGTACTGTGTCTGTGTCAAAAGGAACATACACCCATTTTCCCATGGGGGGTGGGGTATGAACCCTGTGGCCCCACAGTAAAGTCTGGCTGGCTGCCCTCAGCCTCGGGGCAGAGTGGCCTAGTGGCCAAAGTCGATAGCTATTCTCCTGTTCAGGGCAGGTGAGTCAGTAGAGCTGCCCCTGCTGTCAGGCTGCATGGCCTGATGGCCAGAGTCACTGGAGAAGCCCCTGCCTTTGAGGCAGTGCAGCCTAATGGCCAGAGTCAATGGCAGCCCTTATGTTCAGGTCTAGATGGTCTAGTGGTCTGAGTCAGTGGTGCCACTTGTGTGCCGAGCTAGGCAGCCTAGTGGCCAGAATCAGTGGAGCCACCTCTGCATTTGGGGCAGTGTGGCCTAAGGGTCAGAGTCAGTAGTTGCCTTTATGTTCAGAGCTCAGTAGGGCCGCCCCTGCCTTCAGGGCAGCATGGCCTAAGGACCAGAGTCTATAGTTGTGCTAGGTTGCCTGAGTCATTGGTCTGAGCTTCTCCTGCCTTCAGGGCAGCATGGCCTAAGGACCAGTCAATAGCATGACCCTGGTCTTCGGGGTAGTGCAGCCTAACAGCCAGAGTGGAAGGAACCACCACCTGGGGATGGGTGGTGGCTGGGGTAGGGGAACCAGGCCCCATCCTGCTCTACCAGGTCCTAATCCAAGACCCTGTCAGTGATCTGTGAGTGCCACTGTGTCAGTGGGGATCCGGTCAAAACACGCAGCTTCTTCATGGGCCAATAGGTAGCATTCCCCCTGAGCCACTTCCTACTCCAATTCCCGAAGCCTCTGCCTGGGCATCTTTGCGGTGTCCGGCTCCTTCGATGGACATAGCAGCCTGTGAATCTGGCTTCCAGGGGGCATCTGTGGGCTCTTCTGGCTCCCTGACTGGAGCCTCCACCACACATCCTTCCTCCTCAGTATCCCACCCAGAGTGAGTTGGGCTGCTCTCCCTTTATTCTGAAGCAGCAGTTGGAGCATGCCCAAGGGGCATGCGAGGGGCATGGCTTCTGCTGTCAGGATTACTGGCTTAATCCCTTTGTCTCTAGTGCAGGGCAAGTACACCCTGTCACAGTCCAATTCTGGGTATCACACTTCAGGAAAGATATAGACACCTGCATACTACCCCTAACTTTGAAACACGCTACCTTACTTTGTTACAATGTCAACAATATTCAGACATTGGGTTATTTGGTACTTAGTAGACGAATACAGAAGTTCTCTAATATTTTTATGAATAAAAATAAAAGAAACAGAAGATGTTTAATCAGCCCAACAACCCACTAGATAAAGATAATTAGCTAAAACACTTTTAATGAAGCTTTGATTGAAAACCAACATTAATACAAAGTTAATGCTTAATATGCACATGTAGCAATTAAATTCAGTTAATTGCAACTATTTTGAGTAGAGCTTACCATTTTGGCATGCACTTTTGATCTCTTTAAATCATGTATCATAATTTTCTGTTATAGTGCTGTCATTTTTTTTACTATTGCTAAATTAGGATTCTTTTCAGTCTCGAAACATTTGTATTAAAGAGGCAGAATTCTGCATTTCACAATGGATGGCAGAACTGTGCCTTGTTCAATGAATGGAGAATGAAAAATTCTGCCATTCTTGCTCATCCTGAACAGTATGTTACTCCTTCAGTAGTGATTTTAGTGGGAATACTGAAGGAATAAAGTACTACTCAGAGCAAATAAGGGTGGCAGAATCAGGCCCTGCCTGATCAAAACAAAGACTCAGGTTGAAAAACTTCTAAATGTAATTGCATATTTTGAATAACAGAAATTCTATTTAATTTGGAGATGGAAGACCTAATAGATCATCCAGGTCATTCCCCTACAAATGCTGTATTGTTCTCTGTTATGTTTTCTAGTGTCTTCATTCACTTTGAATGAAGTTCTCTGTCATGTTTTCTAGTGTCTTTTTGAGGAATGAAGAACTGTAAAATGGCAAAGATTATAATTACCTATGAAAGCAGAAAAAGACTTGACAGCCTTAATGATGGCCAATTTAAGCCACAATCATGTATAGTTTCACTGGAAAACAAAATTCAAGGAATAAGAAAAAGCCTAAATAAAATGGCTGAGTGCAGGACTTGACACAAAATTTGCTATGGAATAACAAGCTGTTGGGGAAAATTTAAATACAGAGTAAAAATGGGTAATAAATAAATACAATAATAATGAAGATGAAAAGAAACAAAATAAGAGACAAACAGTACAGAATGAAGACTAAAGACAAACCTGCAATGATTGAAGTTGTGGTAAAATTCCCTTTGACTTTAATAGGAGCAGGATCTGTCCCACACAGAAATGCATGTGAAAGACACTGGATGAAAGGGGCAGTCAAATCAAAATAAACAAAATCAGAGGCGGAAGGCAAAATTAAAAGAAGCAAAACTCATCCAGGCAAGAAACAAAAACAAGAAAATCAGACAACATATGTGTTAACATCAATTTTCTGTCTAAAGCAGTTACTAGTTAATAAGTGACATTCTGTATTAAAATATACAGAGAAACTTATTATGAATTGCATGAAGCAGTTGACATTATTCAAGCCAAATGGCCTCACAGTTCACAATTAATCTCATAGACTCATAGACTTTAAGGTCAGAAGGGACCAATATGATTATCTAGTCTGACCTCCTGCCCAATGCAGGCCACAGAACCTCACCCACCCCCTCCTGTAATAGACTCAACTTATGTCTGAGTTATTGAAGTCCTCAAATCATGGTTTAAAGACTCCAAGGTACAGAGAATCCACCAGCAAGTGACCCGTGCCCCATGCTGCAGAGGAAGGCGAAAAACTCCCAGGACTTCTGCCAATCTGCCCTGGGGGAAAATTCCTTCTCAACTCCAAATATGGCTATCAGTCTGGGCAAGACTCACCAGCCGGCACCTAAGAAAGAATTCTCTGTAGTAACTCTAAATTACTTTTAAGGACAAACAATTATACAACTTTCTTTTCCATTATGAACAATAATCAAAAAAGTACATTTTGATCAAGGTTTCTTATCAGAGTTTGTGGAGACAGTATATATGTAATATACTAATAGTTAAATTCAGGTCTGAAGTTACACCTTGAATTTCATCCAAAGACTGAAATTTAAACAGTAATTGAAGCAAACATGCCTTCCCCTTAACACCTTGTTCACACTTAAAATACGTATAATCCTGGTTGCCATTTTCTTTTAGCAGCAAAAGTGAAGCTAATATTTAGAAAGGCCCCCTTTTTGTTTTACTGTTTCTTTCAGCCAATTGGTTTTGTGACCTTTTCATTTCTCACAGAAAGAAAAAGAAAAGAGAAGCTACCAGAAATTCTTGAACAATTGTTTATTGGTAGTAGATTAATATTAGGAAAGCCACTGGAATAAAAATAGTTTATTTTGTAATTTTGCTAAAATAGTGCAGTGTTGAAGCTGGTGGGAGACATAAATAATTTATTATACAATATAACATTCCTGTAGATTAATTGATAACACATTTTATGTTGTTTTTAACATAAACACTCCACACTGATATACATCAGAAATGAATGTCTGCTCATCTTTGATGTTTTGTTATAATGTCCTATACTTACACAGTATGAACAGTCTATGGACTTTAGTGTTGCATGTTAACTCATAACATTCAACCATTATGCACTTTCCTCACTGAACATCAAATGTTTTAGCTGTAATTAAAACATGATCTGTTCAGAAGAGGGTTCTGAATATTTTATTTGAATGTTATGCAGCATAGCAATGCCCAAGTCAGGAGGAATCTTTAAATAAAAGAGGAATATATATTGCATTATTCTATGAGTCATCTCTGCACCAAGAACTATCTATGGAGTTTGCTCATCTACGCAGATTCTTCTTCATGCACTGAATTAACTAGTTATTTACAGTAGTTTGTCATCAAACTTGCTATTAATTCTTTCTGACCTGCTGTCTTCTTCACAGGAGGCAATTGATTCCTGCTGACTGAAAGTGTTGTTAGAGTGTCAAAAAATTCCCTCTGCATAGTTGTTGCCCCCTGTAACTTGTTTGGTGTCAGGATTCTTAGCTACAGCTACTTTGGTAGGAAAAGGTACTAGGCATGGTTAAAATGTAATCCTAGTGCTCAAGGATCTGCAATAAATGTTTTCATGTTCAGCAGCATTAGAATACTGTTCTGTAGAGGTTTGATATCCCATTTGTATGGCGTAGATCCTGCATCAGGATCTGCTAGTCAATGTGGGTGCAGGGGTCTGAACCAGCACATTTTAATGTAGAATGGGACCAATAACATTTCATTGGTTTTCCTGGTACTGTTAGAGCAGGGGTTTTCAAACTTTTTCTCCCTGGGACCTCCTTTGAAAATATTTCAGGCTGTGATAACCCCCCAAAAAAGGGATGACCCCCCATGCCATGCCACCGCCCCCACGCCATCCCACCCTTACTTCTGAGCTGCTGCTGGGGGTGGGGGGGGGTGCTGCCTTCAGAGCACCCGGTCAGCAACCGCTGCTCTCCGGCCATCCAGCTCTTTAAGGTTCTGGCTGTCAGCCATACATGGCATGTGCAGGGGCTGACAGCTCGCAACCCCCCATAATAACTTCACGACCCCTTGAGGGGTCCCAACCCCCAGTTTGAGCACCCCTGTGCTAGAGTATGATAGTTGCATTGAAAGCATATTATAGGCATTCATTTTCCCCTTCAACTAAAGTTAGATGGACACTGCAACAACTTGTGCTAAACATAATGTTGCTAGGGCTCACTCTTCTCACATTTTGAATCAGGCATGGCTTAAAATAAAATGTTACCTCTCCAATGAGTATCCAAACCATTAATATTCTGCAGAACACTTAGTCAAGCTTTCCAAGAACTTGGCTATATGGGATATTTCTGGCGTCTTGTTGTGGGGAGGTTGGCATGAGGTGGCCTGAGCTTGAAGTAAAGCTTCCTCTATCAACAACATAACCTGGAAAGGTAGAAATGGAAAGTTAGAATTGAAGAGAGGCCTTTGTACTGTGGCAGAAATACTTCTGATGAGGGAAAGGAGACATTGTAGGTCATCCAGAGAGATGTGTGGGCCTTTCCTGTAATTAAAGAGAATCACCTATTTCATTCCAGGAGCCAAAACCGGTGAAGTGGGGGTCCAGAAGACAGATATTTTCCACAGAAGCATTTATAGCCTTCATAGCTATAGCCTCCGTAGCATTTTCATCATCATCATAGATAACTCACTGTCATAGAAATGGTCACATAGGAAGTCTTGGTGAAAGATGAAGCAATCTGCCACGGTGGGTTCTTCAATGTGGTGGAAGAAGTCTGAGAGGTGAGAGGGTGGATCCAGTGGAAGTGGCATGCTACTTGCTACTCTGGGGTAGGAAAGCAAGGATAACTCCATTTGGCCTTTTATCCTGGGCATGGGGAAAACAACTGGGGAAGCAGGCAGGACATCTAGGCAAAATCTTTAACTAAGCCACCGAGCATGATTTAAAGGACAAGATGAATACTCAGAAATGAGCATTCATGTGGTTGTCTGACCATTTGATACATATTTCTTTACTCCGAACTTTGCTACACTAGGTAATTTTGAGTAAGATATGCAATGTACATAAAGAGTCCCAAATAAAGACCTGTTATTCAGACCAGTTATGGGAGCCACTCCTAAGGCCTCAGTCCTACAAACTGGAGAAGGCAGCCAGAACCCCATGTCTGGGATGAGCCCCCACTGATTTCAGCAGAGTTCTACATAAATTCAGGGATACGCCCACATGGAGCTACTTGTAGTCCTGGGCCCATGCAATATAAAGAGAAGGAAAATAGACCACCAAGGTTTGAGACAGACAGACATAGGACATCTAACTCTAAAACACACCCAATAAGGAGTTGCTTTCCTTTTTCTTCCCTTTCTATTATTTGTTTAAATTATTTTTTTTTCAAATAACAAAACTTTAAAGTTACATGCTATGAGTTTAAAAAGTATCAATAAAGATAATACTCTAATCAATGGGATTTTATACTTATTCTGAACATCAGTGACACATAGCAAGTACTCTGAGGGTAAATTTTAAAGTTAATACAATCATTCACGAGGCAAAACAAACCAAGACAATCTGAATAGCAGCATAGTTTGCATTAACATTCAACGACCTGGCCAGTGGCAATTTGGAACTATATCATTATATCAGATTACCCCTGTGCACTTTTCGATCTGTATCCATTATAGGAAATATTTTTCTTTTCAAAAAGAAAAGACTATGCACAAAATTACACTGAACAGCTAATACTTGCAGAATATATTTAGGATTACTTTGCGCCAGAGATAATTTAGCAAGACTTATACCTACTCTGTTTCTTTGATTAGAACAGACTAAAACACAGAACACTCTGAAGATAGAGGGGGGAAAAAATCTCTCCTTTTGGCTAAAAAGGGAAAGGGGGATTATTTTGATTTAGTGAAGAGAAGCCCAGTTAATTCTTGCATCTGGGCTTTTTCCCACAGTGTTATGTTCTTACTGAAACAAAATGCTTTGATTTCAGATGATCTAATTGATCTCATCACTTGACCAAGTTTGTAAAATATAAATAAAGTGAAAAACTCATCTATAAATTTCAGCATAGTAGATTTGGAAAGATTCTGTACTACCTATTAAAATTTCATTGCCTAAAATTCTGTTTTACTTGGTGTATTATAAGTAGTTTTAAAATAGCAAAACTCATTAAAAATGTCGTCTTGTGTCCAAGTTGATGTTATTAAAATTCTTAGGATTTGTATTTTTAGTGAAAGACAAGAGGAGTATTCCAATTTAGCCAGCAAAGACAAATATAAAACAGAAGAACTTGGCTACAGCAGTGTTTTAGTCCAATAATGTAGGAAAACGTAGTTTTGGACAGTACTTTATTATTAATAATAATTAATAATTAATGAATAATAATTATTATGTCTATGATTGCAGTACCTTGGAGCCTCAGTCATGGACCAGGACTCCATTGTGTTAGGTGCAGCACAAAACCACAACAGTCAGTCCCTGCCCCAAAGAGCTTACAATCTAGGTATATGACAAGAGACAAAAGATGATATAGACAGACCCATAGAGGAATACAAATCATGGACTTCTAGGGGCTGACCCAATGCCCATCTGTGGAAGCGTTGGGATTAGGTTGCTAGTTCAATGTTGCACATCAGAGTTTGAATTTCAAGATATGGGTAGTCAAATTGTTATATATAATTTGTCCACTTTTTTCCAATATGCATGAATGAATTTGCAAGTTTCTTGCAAAATTCTGCTTTAAAAACATGTAGCCTATAGAACTAACCTGCTTGCTTGCTTTATTATTAGAGATATTTTTCATATATATATTTTGATATGATTGTGTGATGAAATTAGTTTTATTCAGCTGTAATGCAAGGTACCTTCCAGGCCACATCCTGGATGACAGCTACTGTTCATATATATATGTATTCAACCTTTGGCTTAGATAATAGAACAGGATAAGACATATATAGTTATAACCTTTACCCTAGACAAGTCAAGAGATATTAAAAGGGGAAGGGGCTGTCCCGGTTACACCCAAGAAACTTCACAAGAACACCACAGAACCCACAATAAGCTAGAAATAACAAAGGTGAGATAAAAGACCACCTGGAGAAGGATGTGGATACGTCAATAATACGTACGAACCTAGCAGCCAATAGACAACATGTACCCCAAAAGTTTGAAGGTGGAAAGGCCAAGTATGGGCCCGGATGAAGAACTCATATTCTTAAGGGTATAAATAAGATCGAAAGGCAGCTCATCGGGGCAGTCGACTGTCAGCTATCCCTGCTTAAAGTTTTATTTAGTGTTAAGCTTCATTCTTTATTTTATATTCTTAAAGTTGTAATGTTAGTCTTAGCTTATAGCTCTTAGCTTTGAAGCAGCTCTTATTCCACTCAACTCCAACTTAAGAAATTAGACATCTCTTTCAACCAAGTCCAGGAAGGGTGTGAGTATACTAGTTTAAAGCATATCATAAATTTATCTATCAAATAAGTCTTTGTATTAATCTATTATCAATTTGATTATTCATTTTATTTTCTCTATAGTAATCATTTGTTTATTATTTTGTGTTGTTTTAATAAATTTATAAAATTATACAAATCCTGGTTATCACTGGAATTCTTCCTGTGTTGTACCCGGGGTCCTTATAAAACTTACCTGAAGCCTGATTTAGGACACGAACCTCATGATCCTTTAATTAAAGAAATTGGCAAACCTATTACCCTATTCAATAAATTAATAACTATAAAATCAGGCTACAGATTGGCGCCCAACGTGGGGCCCCTGGAAAGTACATAGCAGGTAAATTCAAGGTGGTACCAGGTAATTAGAGACCACCAATCAATTTAAGAAAAAAAGAATTTTTAATCAAACTAGGGAGCGAAAGAGTTAAGTTGTTTTCTTTTATAAACATTTGAGAAGGCTGCTTAAAACGGAAACGTGTGGTTTCCTTGACTGTTTTTGGCAGCTTTCCCAGAAGTTTCTGTGGCCCTTTATTTCCGTTTTGTTTATTATAGGTGTGGCATATGTTTAAGGGTAGCATAATAATTAAAGTGATATGTACATTTAAAGGGGCGTTTGGAGTGAAGAAATATTATTGATCAAAGGTACCATAAATAAATAAAGAATTGCAGTAGCACCGGGGCCCGGTGACCCACACATAGTGGTGGCTGGAAAGTTGAGTTTGCGTTGTTAAAGAAACCGCAAAAGAAGCCGCTGAAAAAGCCGCTAGGAAAAGCCGCTGGAAAAGCCGCCGTATTTCTTAAGTCCCTAACAACTTATCCAGTGCTGCGCTCACGATCTGCTTGCTATGAGTTTCCCCAGCCATAGTAATTCAGACTGAGTAAACTACCCTATCGATCAGCTAAAAGTTAGTTATCGAAGGAAGAGAAGGGAACTCACCCCCACCCTTCTGGTTTTGGGACGTATTTAAAGTAACAGAAAATACATATAGTGAGACTAGTCAGGGGTATTATTTCTTTATTACTTCTCCTTGTAATCGAAGGGACGCCTTGGATTGAGAGTTTAAAGAAAATAGTGGTTAACCATAGTATTGTAAGCTAGCAAATAACGTTATATAGTTTGTTTTATTTAGATTGTAAGTAAATTCATTTAAAATGAGTAAAGTAGCAGCTATAGAATTTGTGGGCGTAGCCCGAGGTTCTGCTTTGGAGAATTATTTGGAAATGCTTATTATTTGGAAGTGCTTATTATTTTGGAAATTAATTGGAATGCTTTGGAAATATATTAAGAAACACCAAGGGGTTTTAGAACAACTAAAATACAGTAACATAATCTCTGAACAGGTTTTTGATCAGGAGGTAGAACAAAAGTTACTTAGAAAAGCTCAGGAAACTTTAGAAGAGAGAGAAAAAACTAACCGGAAGTTAATAATTCAATTAAATGAAGTTTCAAAGAACCAGTTGGAGTTGGGAAAATTGTTAGAGCAAGGTCGGTATCAAGTGCAGGAAGCAGAAGGGAAAATCAGCAAGTTGGAAGGCTCACTAAATGATTATAAATCAGAGCGTGGTCAGTTGTTAGAACAAAATAGTAAATTGGAAAAGTTTTGTCAGATGTTAGTGAAAGAGAAGATGAATCAGCCCACAAATACCAGAACGTCGGCTGAGAGCTCTTTGAATAGAGTAAGCAGAGGGATACAAACGGTGGAACCAACAGAGGAAAAACAACTGGCAGAAGTGAAAAAGTTAATTCAATCTGACACAGTACTTTTAAAAGCAAAGTTGGAGGTTGCGTCTCAGCAAGAGGAGTCGAAAAAGGAAGTTAGTGGTAAAGCAGTTGTAAGCGTTCTGTCAGAAGAAAAGGGAAGTCCTAGAGTGGCACAGCAGGAGGAGGAGTCAGACGTCATCTCAAAGGAGGAAACTGGTGATGTACAGGATGAGACAAGGGAAGCAAAAGAGGAGGAGACATCTGCTCCATTAGCATCTGCTATTGTTGGAGAAAAGAATGTGTCTTTAGAGTTTGTAATTGTGCAGGGATTGGAAGATGCAGTTTCCCAAGTAACACAAGCAGCTAGTGCCTGTGATATAGTAATTTCTAAATTGCAACAGAGAGTAAGGCAACAGCACAGGGATGTTATCCCTGTACCCCAACCTAATGTTACATTGGCACCATATGATTCAAAAGTTCTAGCACCTTCAGGTGAACATTTGGTATCATTTAAACAATCATTACAAGCACTGCCTAAATCCTTTGAATTTCATGAACCAAGACCACCCTCTTGGTATATGCTAGTATCTCCTGGTGTACCTGTAAAGCACTCAACTATACCTCTTCAGGAACTAGGAAATGTCCTGCGCCAGTGTGGGGAAGCCTTAAATAGGGAATGTAAAACTTTAATAAAAACCTACCCTGATCCACCAGCTACCCCAGAAGAATGTTCAACAAAAAGCTCTAATAGTTCTAATGAAGAGCATACTAATCAGAATAAAAAAACTTCATCTCCCAAATTGGAGAATCAAACCCCAGAAATTATCAGATCAGATTCAAATTCAAATTGTCCTGTGGCATTAGTTACAGATATTAAAACCCTTGATTTGGTGGCTAAGCAAATAGGAATAATGGAGGATAGTTCTATTGCAGCACATGCACAACATGTACAGGAAAAGGCAAAAGTGTTTGGGTTACCGAGAGAAGACTGGGTTAAACTCCTACAGCTCACAGTAAATCGAGCTTTGTGGAGTACATTACCCCCTGAATACAGAGTAGGAGAGAAAACTTTTAAGGAAACAGTAGCCTTACTGGAACATAATCAGCACCCAGGACAAGCTGGAGTAGCTATCCTATCGAATTTAAAGCAAAGACCCAATGAATCTCCACATCAATTTCATCTTCGGTTAAGTGCAGCTTGGCACAGTTATATGGAAAAGGACATAGATGGGCCACAATATGTTAGTTTATTAATTAACAATTCTCTCCCACAGCTGCAGGAAAAGGTTAATATGCATGTCAATGATGACACTTCCTTGAAGGATGCATTGGCCTTATTGGCTAAAGCACATTCTCAAGGAGGCCTTAAGTTAGGTCGGCGTGGGCTCCCTGTTGCAACGCTTCAGGAGCCACACACCAATCCCACAGTAAAAATTGAGGGACCTTTGAGGACATCACCTCAAGGAATATGCCAAAGTGTTTCTAAATTCCCTGGAAACAAACGTTGGCAAAATAATTCTAACCAACGGAATAATCCTGGATCTTCGAGTGGGCGTGTCCCTCGACAGGGTTATACGTTCGGACCCTATGTGGGGTTCCGGGATCGTGTTTCTTTCTTTTCAGACACAGCCAAGAACCAATCACGATCGCAGAGATTCAGATCACCGCCCTGTCAGAGTGAAGATGTGGTCATGCCAATGCTAAAAGTGATACAACAAACTTTGGAGGAACAACACCAGGATGTCCGAAAACTTTGGACAAGTCTAACTGAGCTAATATTGGAAAGCTAAGGCCCAGTACACTCAAATCGTCCTGTGGCCTCCATTAACTCATTTTCTTCTCTCCCATGGACAGTTTCCCCTGTTAAAGGGTTAGTTGCACCTGAGGAGATGGCTGGAGAACCGTGGACAACTTGTCTGCAGAATATTTGGTATGACGCCATTAGGCCCCTTTAAACAAGGATGCAAGCGGAAGACCCACATTATCTGCAGTAGTAGGGGCTGCTACATAAAGTTATTATAAATACTGTGGCAGCAATGCTAATTGCACTATTCATGTATAATAATTAAAATTATTCTTCTCCTCTGTCTTCAAGACAGACAAAAGTGCTATCAACTTTTGCAAATAACTGGGTCATAACAATATTATTTAAACCTATCAAAATGCAAATAGGTCACATGCAAAGAATTCACATCTTTGCCCTAATGAAATTGGCAACCCCCCCCAAAATAAATAAATAAATAAAATAGCTTACTAGCATCCAATTTCCTATACAAACAAAAAAAGTGTTCTTGATTTGATTAATCAGTTGTTATATTTTACAGAACAGGCAATTGACAACCCACCAGTGACCATGCTTAAATGTGGCATGGTGTCTCCAGAGGAGAAATCAGAACCAGAAGGCTACAACATGAAAAAAAATAGTGGCTAAACACGCAGACCAACCTAAGTTACAAGTTCTGCTCTGCGAACATGTATTTGCTACACACAAATATAATTGTGGATACATGGCAGTCACTGCTATTGTAGAAGGAGAAGATTTACCAGCTCAAAAACAATACCCTTATCCAAATCAAGCCAAACCATATAGAAACCAAACTGTTAAGTCTGTTCTAACACATATGTGTCCAAATACTGCACAACACCATCAAAGGGGGGAGGCAAGAAAATTTTTCCTACCCTTAATACAAAAAGGTTCCTTTAAGGGTACCAGCTTTTTGTAAATGGATCTAGTTACTATCATAAAAAAAACATTATATTGGGTTCGGAATTTATGCAATTCCACCAGAAGAAAAAGGAGAACCTGGGGAGAAGGCATTCTCATGCACACCACATTCGGCCCAATATGCTGAATTAGCAGCAGTAGCTTGTGTATTGGAACAATGTGCAATTTTTCCAACACCACTACATCTCTACACATCAAAACATTTGTCTGTTTTCAGACTCAGCATGGATGTGCAACTCTCTTACAGAGTTTCTACCATATTGGGAAACTAATGGATTCACATCTTCGGATGGATCACCCATCAAGTATGCTTCGCTGTTAAAATACATCTAATGGTTGGCAGCAAAGTTTACTACTCTGAAAAATCCACAGCCAAGGTACTAGTAAAACAAGTTTTCTCTCAATGGAGATCCCTGTAAAGTAAAATCAAATCAGGGATCACATTTTACTGGACAGTTCTTTAAGAACTGCCTTAAATTAATGGAAGTCCCGCAGAGACTACACATCCCATATAAACCTTAGTCATCTGGGATGGTGGAACGAACCAATCAAACTATAAAAATAATGTTGAGGAAACTAGATGCCAATGGACGTAACTGGGATACCCTCATGCCTTTAATTCTAATGGCATTGAGAGCAACACCTGCTGCGTCTACTGATAAAACACCCTTTGAGGTGATGACAGGCCGAAACATGCGGCTACCAGAACACTTGATTTGGCACACTAGTGGCACTCAACTAGAGGAAATAAAAATGGATACATACCTGCAAAATCTGCAACATAATTCAAATCAGGTCCAAATGCAGGTAGCTGTTAAATTGGGGAAATCTTGACATAAGGCAAAAGCCTACTTTGATAATACTCAAAGAGAGAATACTTGGAAAGTTGGTAATCTGGTAATGTTGTTAACATACAAGGAAAGGCACCAAAGCATGGATTGTGTAATCGATGGATCAGACCATTCTGAATCATCGATAAACTCGGTTCAGCAGTGTATAAAATTAAGGTAACAGGAGGCAAGCGTAATAAAAACAAAATTTTTCATGATAATCAATCATTCAGGTTTCAGGAGCAGCTTCCTCCTCAAGAGCTAGGTGAACAGCAGTTTGCTACAGTTGCCGCTGAAGTCCAGCAACTAACCATCATAAAATGGACATTGGTATTTCTGATTTACTACACCCTTATTGTTGCTTCAAGGGTAAGACTAAGCCAAAATCAAGAACCACCTACCACTCAAGACCAAAAAGTGTGGCGACATGAACTTGATCAATTAACTGAACATTTGACGCAAATTACAAAGGAAGAAATGAAAAAAACTATTGCAATTAATCCAGGTCGTATGGTTACCTTAAAAATGCATCCCAAACCTGTGGGAAATGTTTCAATGGACTCATTCCTTCATATGGTAAATGTTTTAAGTATTAATGGTAAACATTGTCTGAAGTTGGAAGAGAGTAACAGAAGTAAAACCCTCACCTAATTTAAAATGTGAAAAATATAAGGTAATTTAAATTGGAAATATACTGTGAAACAGGGAAAATTAATAGAAACTACACAAAAGGGTTCCAAACCTAATCAAAGATAAACAATTACTAAGTTGGTATTGTCCTAAATGTTTTCAGGGGTTAGAAGGAAAGCAATCCACATGTTTGGATCTTTGCCAGCATTTATCATTAAAAACAATAAGACATATGGGATCTGTGACACCACACCCCAACCAAAACAGTTCTTTAAAAAAAAAAAATGGTACAATGGCACAATCCTTGTGTGTCTCATTCACTCAATGTTTGATCCAAAGAAGGATGTGTACAAGCAATTGGCAGCTGTCCAGTTCATAGGTCACCTGGAAGATAACATCTACAGAGAACGGATCAATGTGCCTCCCGTGGTAATCTCACACTCCGACTTAAACTTGGAAAGTTCCACAGATGGCCTGTTGCTCTGAAAAGGGGCTTCAGTACATTTGTAGCTGTAATGTATTTGAAACAAATACTGTCATGTGTGGATTCCAGGGAGAATCACAAAACATCGTTTTTGTTATGCCTGGTGAGGCTGACAACATGGAAAGCTCCAATGGAGAAGGTGTCCTATGCTGGAAATGGTCAATTTTGCATGGTAACTAACCAAAAGAAGTATCATTATGGTCTCTTGAAGTGTCAGGTCACAGACCCAAAATTTTTGTTTTACTCCAAAACAACCAGTGTTGATTGGAAATCAAGCAATCTCTCCTATTCCCATCTTTGAAAACATTACTACCATTATGTCTGACCCAAATTACTAAAACTTAAAGTTCCCTCAATAAAAGTCAAATTACAGAAATTGCAATAGAAATTATCTTAGTTCTATTGGGATTCATGATAAATAAAATTAATAAATACAAAAAAATTTCAGATCCAATCAAAGACAAAATTCTAAACAAAACAATTATGTCATCATAAGGGTCAGGTACCAAAATACAGATCACTATGATACTCTTCCTTCTTCGCAAGCAGTATGAAGAAATGAGAAAATTATTCCCTCAAACAACTAACCAGACCCACATTATGTGATGGGGTTTATTATGCAACCACCCCATCAAAGGGGGGATTTGTAGCCTATAGAACTAACCTGCTTGCTTGCTTTATTATTAGAGATATTTTTCATATATATATTTTGATATGATTGTGTGATGAAATTAGTTTTATTCAGCTGTAATGCAAGGTACCTTCCAGGCCACATCCTGGATGACAGCTACTGTTCATATATATATGTATTCAACCTTTGGCTTAGATAATAGAACAGGATAAGACATATATAGTTATAACCTTTACCCTAGACAAGTCAAGAGATATTAAAAGGGGAAGGGGCTGTCCCGGTTACACCCAAGAAACTTCACAAGAACACCACAGAACCCACAATAAGCTAGAAATAACAAAGGTGAGATAAAAGACCACCTGGAGAAGGATGTGGATACGTCAATAATACGTACGAACCTAGCAGCCAATAGACAACATGTACCCCAAAAGTTTGAAGGTGGAAAGGCCAAGTATGGGCCCGGATGAAGAACTCATATTCTTAAGGGTATAAATAAGATCGAAAGGCAGCTCATCGGGGCAGTCGACTGTCAGCTATCCCTGCTTAAAGTTTTATTTAGTGTTAAGCTTCATTCTTTATTTTATATTCTTAAAGTTGTAATGTTAGTCTTAGCTTATAGCTCTTAGCTTTGAAGCAGCTCTTATTCCACTCAACTCCAACTTAAGAAATTAGACATCTCTTTCAACCAAGTCCAGGAAGGGTGTGAGTATACTAGTTTAAAGCATATCATAAATTTATCTATCAAATAAGTCTTTGTATTAATCTATTATCAATTTGATTATTCATTTTATTTTCTCTATAGTAATCATTTGTTTATTATTTTGTGTTGTTTTAATAAATTTATAAAATTATACAAATCCTGGTTATCACTGGAATTCTTCCTGTGTTGTACCCGGGGTCCTTATAAAACTTACCTGAAGCCTGATTTAGGACACGAACCTCATGATCCTTTAATTAAAGAAATTGGCAAACCTATTCAATAAATTAATAACTATAAAAGTAAGGCTACAAACACAATATATGTGTTAATTCTTTTCACAGCCATAATAGGACTTTGAAAGTGGGAGGAAATGTATTATAAATGGTTTATGAGTGAAGCTGAGCCACAATGTGGCGTCAATGTGGTGTCAATTTCCCTTAAATAAAGATGAGACTTTAATGTGTGAATGCCATAGTGAGAAGGAAAATCAGAATTTGAAAGGTAGCTCAACACACTATTGCATGCTTATAGACATTGCTGCTCCTTCCATTGGAAACTAAGGCCATCGTCTTATGAGCAGTTTGGTAATTGTCTAAAGGACTGCAAAGTAAAATTGAGTGATTCTGTCTCTAGTCTTCTAATGGTGAATGAAGCACTTCCTCCTTCCAGGAGGAGGAACAGAACAGATTATATACATTTACTTCGATGCATGAGTTTCTAGACGTAACTTAAAACATTATGCCTAATTTTTTCTTTAGAAAGGAATTGAGGCAGCAGCAGCAGGACAGCCAAATGTAACAGAACTTCAAGGACTCTCCTGGAACTGTTGCCTCTCTGTGCTAGGGAGTACTAGTTTCTTCCTCCACTTCATACCATCTCATAACTCTCTACATATGAACCAGCACCACTGTTCCCTGACCCCATCCTCGTCCATCTCCCACCTCCCACTTCCCTTCACCTCTACACAAGCCATCAAGCTTTTAATTTCAGATCATGTCAAGTGGGAAGGAAATGAAATTTTCTAATTCTCCAGACTAGTGCATTGATGTTATGTGGCAGCAGATGGTTAGTGTAGATATTTAACTGGCAAATTGTTTGAATTGGTGTGGGTCATGTTGGGAAGTGATTGTTTGTAATGTTTCTAGTAGTATCATTTAGAGGATGAGATGAGGGGAATATGGTGTTACGCTTTATTTTTTACAATAGTAGATTTCTGTGGTCAGAGTTAAGTTGGCACATTTTGTGGGGAGGTCAAGGGAGGAGGAATATGCATTGTGAGTAGTGGATGTGGGTGAGGTAACCTACAGAAGGCAAAAATCTCAATAGCCTGTGGCCAGGATACCTAAAAGATCACGTAAAGCTTCAAAATGAGGACCATGATTGACAGCTACAGTCCTCTGTGCAATGGAACGCACCCCCACAGGAGTAAACTTCCTCTGTGTAGGTGATAGAGCTTTCATAGGAGCTGGGCCAAGATGATGTAAATGAACTCCTGCAATATTTTAGAACAACTAAAAATCTCAACACCTTTCATTCTACCCCTTTGAGTTGGGCTTTGCAACTATAAAATAAAAGAGTGCATATATATTTGATTTTAAAAAAAAATATCCACAGAATTTCCCTCTAAAGAAAAGAAAGAAAGAAAGAAAGCCACACGTAATAAATACCAATATATTACCTAACACACTTTGGAAAGATTCTCACTTCACCATAACCATGGTGATGAGGGCAGTATAGGAACTCAACTAGAATGAAAAAGAAATCATAGTTGTAGGTTGCTAGGGATCACTCTGGACTGAGCTAGTGATTTCCTGAATTTCTGTGTGCGTGTGTATTGATGGTAGAAGCATTTAAGCAATTCTGTTTTTTAGCAAAGTTTTGTTTCGGGGAAATTTCCCAGGAATTTTTAAGATGTCTATATTAATAATGAAAGTTATTCACCTGGATGGCTATTAAAAGTGATATGTATTCTGCTCCCTCAGCCAACAGCAGTACACTGCTCTTCTAGTACTGCTCACCCACAGCTGCATTACTTTCTGACAGGGTGGAATGTTTTAATCAAGGTGATTAAATCATTGATTTAAATCAGGTTGAGTTTTGGTAAAGCTAATTTGAAAAATGGTGCCATTGCAGCTTTAGGTTAAGCTAACTAAATTAAAAATGATTTTTTTAAATACTGTTACTGGCTGGATAATGTTTTTGAATTTAACAAAACAGCTGTGGACCAAAAATAAAATATTGAAAAATTAAGGCTGTGATGTTATAAACACGTAAACAGGTACATAAATGCATTTCATTGGTACTATTTGTTCTTAAAGATAAGCACGTGCATATGTTTTGGTAGCATCAAGGCCTCAAACTGTATTTTTATTAAAAACTTTAGTGGCATAAAAATGTCACTTCAGAAGAAAATTGTTTCAGTCTGACCACTGAAGAGTTACTTAGACTTTCAATACAGTAGCAATGTTATTGTGAATTTTTTTTTATACACCCTGATAAACATTTTCAAAAATAGGGATGAAATCTTGGATCCACTGAAGTCAATGGAAGTTTTGATGATGACTTGAATGGAGGGAGAATTTCTCCCTGAGGAGCCTAAGTCTTTGTAAGGGTATCTAAGGGTGGGTCTGTCAAAAGCATGTAAGTGATTTAGGAGCATAATCCCATTGACTTCAGACTGCAAACCTTGATGGAGATTGTACCCTGGCAGAAGCATTTCAACTTTCTTTACTTGTGGAAGGTCAGTATATGAGTAGAAGGTGGTGTTTCTAGCAAATACAACATGGATTATTTTTGTTCTTGAGATCTGTTGTTCTCACGGGAAGGATGTTAATGAAGTCATGTGCTTGTCTTCTTCAGTATAGATGAGCATACTTAATATAGAAAAAGATGTCTATGTAAAATCTGAAATTCTATCCATTAAAAAACAAGTACAAAATATACACGTCAGAAAATTAAGACAATACAATCGGAAGAAAGTTAAAAAATCTCCCAGCAACATGTTAATAACAGATCTGATTTAGATTTTTTTTTAAAATGATTTAAATTAAAAGTACTTAAATCAAAATAATTTTTAAGTTAAAAAAATTGATATTTATCCACCAGTTTCTCCATGCAGAGCCCCATTTCACTTATAGGTTCCCCCTGTGAACATCCTGGATAGTCCCTATTATTCCTCCCACACCCACATAGCCCTGCTCTTTTATATGCTCCTCCTATCCCTGCATTGCCAGTCTTCATCTGTTTTATAGATTGCCACTACCGCCATCTCCTCTAAAGCCAATATTAAATACTTATGATGGGATTGCTTTTTTCCAGAAATCCATGTAATTTTAATCTAAAACTAACTCTTGCTTAATTCATACACAGCATCTTACATTAGTAGCCTATACTCGATGTAGTAGTCTCATTGAAGTCAGTTATTTGCGTAAGTATTGCAAGAGGATTGAGTCCACAATCAAAATACTTACTTTGACCGTGCTATATCCATCTTGTGTCTGTGTCAGGAACCTTGGATCCACCTGTATCCAAGCTTACCAGTAAGTAACATCTGGCTCCTACTGAATGTAGGCTGAACTCTACTCATAGCTAATGCCTGATTTGTCAATCAGCTTCTTCCTTGCCATACTTTTTTGACAACCCCTTTATCATGTTTTATTCTGTACTCCTGTACCATTGACCATCTAGTTTCCCACTTACTGTAGCTCATAGAAATAAATGTTCTGTTCTTCTTCTTCCTAGAAAGATGATAAAAATAGCAGATATATTTTGCAAATATAGAAATGATGCCTATTTGTAAGATTATCATGTTGATCATAAATCTTAATTAATCTTTTCATATTTTAGTAGAAAATGGCAGGGTCATGAAGGCTTTTGGCCCTGTTTATAGTCACTCAATACATCTTCCTTGGGACTCTGCAGTGCATCCTAGCTTCTCAGTTTCTTCAAGCACTCTCTTCATTTTGTTTATTCTACAGGAAGGACAGTGTATGTTGTTGGCACTTAACAAATAATAATACTTAGTACTTTTAACCATAAATTCAAAGGAAGGAAAGTATCATTATCCTTGTCTTACAAGTAGGGAAACTGAGGAGCAGAAAAGTGGAATGACTCCCCTGAGATAAACCAGAGGATCGGTGACAGAGCTGGAATTAGATTTTAGGTAGCCTCTTTCCCAGTCCAGTGCCCAATGCTCCAGGCAAGGCTACCCCCATTACTATTTTATTATGAAATAATAGCTAGGGAGAGGTTTTGCATGCGTTAAAGCTAACTTCCCCCACTACAATGAAAAAGCATTCAGGGAGAATGAACACAAGGAAAGCAAGGAAGGGAGAGCACATTATGGAAATGAAGACAAAGAATTATATATAGGTCCTAATAAAATCCGACTTTATCTTATGTTACATTTTTACCACCTTATCTCTGTGGTATTTCAGAAGAGTTCTTCAAAAAGAGCTTTTAGCTATTTGTGTGGAGAATTAATATAAAATTAGAGAGTCCGGTGGTACCTTAAAGACTAACAAATTTATTTGTGCATAAGCTTTCATGGGCAGAAGCCCAGTTCATCAGCTGCATGAAGTGGAAACTTCAGTTTGGTAGGTATATATACACATGTAAGGATGGGTGAGTTACATCACAGTGTGGAGGGCACATGTTAACGAGATTAATTCAATCAGGGTGGATGAGGTCCATTCAGAACAGTTGAAGGTGTGTATGCCAAAAGAGGGAATATTATTTTTTGTAGTGGGCTAGCCACTCCCAGTTTCTATTCCAGTCTGATAGTGTCAAGTTTGCATATTAGTTTTAGTTTTATAAAATTAGAGTCAGCTTAAGTTTGGTTAAGGAAATACGTTATAAAGAAAAACTTTGAGAACAATGAGTTATAAGGCCAGAAGGAATGAAATAGGCAGGATGTCTGGTTCAAAGAGTAACTAATGAGTTAAAGGGAAGTTTCTAAAAAGGAGGCCTCTGTCTAAATGGGGTGACTGAAGATGGTTTTAAATAAAACAAGAGAATCTGTCCTGAAAGGAGCCAACATGGACCTTCCTATGCCATATACCAGAGTTATCTCAAAATTAGGGCCTATGTGAATTCAGGCACAATGGAAAACTATTGGTCAGCAAGAAGGATGGGATAAAGAGGAAAGGCCTTGGAAAGAAATGAGGTTGTAAATCTTATCTGGATTAAGAGTGGAAATAAGGGTAAACTGTCTCAAATTGGTTTTTAGTAGGGCTGTCAATTAATCGCAAATAATGCATGTGGTTAACGCAAAACAAATTAACTAGTTCACTCAGTCTTACTTCTTGTTCAGACAATCGCTAAGACAGACAAGTTTATTTACATTTATGGGAGATATTGTTGCCCACTTCTTATTTACAATTTCACCTGAAAGTGAGAACAGGCTTTTGCATGGCATTGTTGTTGCTGGCATTGCAAGGTATTTTCGTGCTAGATGTGCTAAATATTTGTATGTCCCTTCATGCTTTGACTCGTGGGCTCTAAAGTTTTTTAATTGTTTTGTTTTTGAGTGCAGTTATGTAAAAAAAAAATCTACATTTGTAAGTTGCACTTTCATGATAAAGAGATTGCACTACAGGTGAATTGAAAAATGCTATTTCTTTTTTTTATCTTTTTACAGTGCAAATATTTGTAATAAAAATATGATAAAAAGTTTGCACTGTACACTTTGTATTCTGTGTTGTAATTTAAATCAATATATTTGAAAATGTAGAAAAAACATCCCAAATATTTATAATAAATTTAAAATGGTATTCCATTATTTTTTAAGTGTGACTAAAACTATGATTAATCACAACTATTTTTTTGTAATAACATGATTAATTGTGATTATTTTTTTTTAATCGTTTGACAACCCTAGTTTTTAGCTAAAGTCGGTGATTGGCCATGACATCATTTGTTTGTTGAAGGGTATAAAAAGAGTTATGAATTTGTGATTCTTTGTCTGACTTGATCATGCTGGAGAAAGTGAGGGATGAGACAATTTCCACTAGGCTTGCCCTGTTTTTAAGTATGCTGATCACCTACTTATGAATATTTTGTTTTTGAATTGGGTGTAGTAACTGCTTATTTTTTATGCTGTCAAGAATGTTTAGAGCAATTATATAAAATGCTATTTGGCCTTTGGACTTAATAAAGGAATTAATTGTTAAGGTCTCCTACATTAATAAGTCCAAATATTAATAATTCAAACAGTTATGCAGATATGAGCTTTGCATATACAGAATTTGTAAGACATTTTGTTCAAACAGCAATCTCAGTAGTAAAATATCCTCCCCAAACAATCCTGTGGGAAGCAAAAATCTTATGTCTCAAGCTGCAGCCCAAACCAAATGCTTTTCATGGCTCAAACTGCGGCAAACCATTAGCCCTAATTGAAATACACATCTAAACGGACACTTAAACCTAATTTTTTAGAGCCATGCATAAGGCTGTAAGCAATACTATCTTAGCTGTTCAGCACCTTGCAGTCCAAAGGCTTCAAAAGTATTTTATTTTATGTAATATCTGATTTATCTAGGAAGACTCACACTTTGCCCACCACTGAACTACAGTCGCCTCTGGCATAGAATATATCCAGCAGCTGTTTATTAGCCTAAAGAAATATTACAGAACAAAAAATAAAGAAGATTACTGAATCTAATTGCAACTACAAGGTGGATTAAGTAGGTCCTTAATTAGACCAAAAAACCAAACCCACGCCGCACACACAGACACACACTTTTTCCCACCATAATTTTGCAGTCTGAGTGGCATCCATTGACCACACAGCAGTAAAGAGAAGGGGTCTTTTGGATAAGGACAACACTGGGTGACCCCTTTTTCTTTTGAAAGGTGCCACAGAATTGTCAATGCTCATGCAGAATGGACATGCTTATAGGCCAAGATTCTGAAGAGTGACTAGTTAGATTGGATGCTAGATCTGAGACACACTTAAGGGGCCTGGTTTTCAGAGTGACAGTCCTTGGCACTTTCTGGAAATCAGGCTCCTTTAAGGGGCCCCAGACTGGGCCTCCAAACTCACTAGTGGATTTGGAAAATCTTGGCCATAGTGGTAAGAAAGGGCACAGAGTAAATTACAGGATTGGAAATTTGTAAACCAGCAGCTCCAAATTAGCTTTCTTTTCTTCCTTTGCTTTTGAAACTCATTTGATCAATTTTATTGCCTGCTCAGTAGAGTTCTGTTTGAAAACAGCACCAGCAGACTCATTAAAGCTACATTCACTGGAACCACTTGACTATGAAATTTTATTGTCGTTTAAATGTGTTGTTCCCACCACATATATACCGTGGGATACATCATTTTATAGAAAAGTAGAGAAAACATTGTTATCATCTCATACATAGCAGGATATCTACCTACAGAAAAACTAAGGGTCCAACTCACAAAGGAACTTTGGTGCCCAACTGCCACTTTAGGTACCACTGGCACTCACAAAACCCCCTAAAGTTCAGGTGCCTAAACTTGCTCAGAACCTATATTTTTGCAGTGAAAGTCCTGAAGCTGCCTATATTTCTGCATCTGGACATGCACACTGCTCCCTCACTCTAGGCACCTCATTTTATGCATATGCTCCAGCATGATCCACAAAGCAGGGGAAGACAGCAACACCCAAATCTCTTTGTGAATCTGACCTTTAGTGCATCAGAAACATACAATACTAATACCTAAAAATATCACTCCAACTAACTATGGAAGATGGCAGTTACAAAAAGCATGAGCTAAATCCTGTGAGGATAACTGTAACTCTATTGGAAAAAGATAAGTTACTAATGAGAAATTTATCCAGGTACATTGTTAAACGAACATCTCGAATGTCAATTCAGTGCTAATTTGACTTGAAAAACAAAAGAGAAGGAAAGTTAGTTCAGCAGTAGTTAAGACAATGATGTTCTTTGTGAGTTCCGCTCTTCAAAACAACCATAGAATTCAGGAGCAAGTATGTTGCCATTTATCATTATCAACTGTAACTGAAATTGGGGCAACTCAATACATAACTCTGAGATTGTAAAATATGTGTCATCATCAGGTATTGAGCTAAAGCAATACAGCAATGTTCACTGAGAGGAAAGCTTTGGATTATTTCATGTCCTCACTTCTTAGTGTTCTAGGTTATTAAATATGACAGAGCATGAGCATAAGGAGAGATTGCCTCAGCAGTCTATTTTACACCTTTTTAGTAGCATGTATTTTTCACAGGTCTGAATTTTCATTGACATATTTCAATGTCTATTCAACAGGCATGCATACCTGAATGTTGGTCAAGTACTTTCCATTGGCATTAATAGTAACAGAGGGTATCGAAACATTTATGGTTCTCTAGAATTTTAACTTTTACATTCCAAAGGGTAGTACCTGAGAAATTGGTACATAGAGTTTAAAGATTGTTCTTAAATATCTTGATCCAAATCCTTTGGTCTGGCCAAGTTTTGCTCAGCACAAGACCTGAGTAGGGAAAGGGGAAGATGCCATGGTGTTAAGGGGCTGCTTTGCTGGGCCAGGATCACTAGAGTGCAGGATAGTCCAGCTATGCCTTTGCTGACTTCATTTAACATGGGTGGCCACCATCAGAGTGCCAGTTGTGGTCAGAAGTCACTACAGCACTTGTCTATGTTTTCCCACTCTTCAGAATTCAGAGGTAGTTAGAACAAATCCCCTCTTGGTGTTCACTTTACTGAGTCATCTGGTACACTCTGGCTGTTTAGGCCTCAAGCCCAGTTCAGTGTCTCTCTCCCAATTAACCTAAAATAACATAAAACACAAACTTCCTCAGTCTTTGACCTCGCTAACCTATACAGTCTCTTCCCTGCTTCAACAGGGTGTTCTTCAGACCTCCTTGCCTGGAGAGCTTTCTCCCACTCTCTCCTGCTTCTTCAGCTTTTTCCTGGCTGACAAACTCACTTAGCCTTCTTGCTTCCTGTCATATCTATAAACATAGATGCAGTCACCTGGGCTTCCCCACTTTGTCTTATGCCTTATGGAGAAACAAACTCACCTACTGAGTCTATAACCACTGCCTACTATATTCCTCAGACATTCATGCCAGTACACTCTTTTACCCTGATCTATAACCTTTAAAAATGTAGTAGAGCTTTTTTAATATTGCTGTACTTTCCCGATACTCTCAGTGAACCCCCCATAGTATATTTTGTGACCTTAAAGCATATAAATTATTCAGAAAGGGCCTTTCCTTCCTGGGAACACTCATTGCATTCCCACATCGGGTGATCAATTGTTTCTTTAACTTCACATATGTTATATAACCCAGCTCTGTGTCTATTCAATAAATACAAATTATCATTCAATCCACAGTGACCAATAAACAGTCTTACTATGAATAAATCCACTGATCCGTTCATAGCTTGGGGTAGCGCATTATCTTCTCTTTTGGGGCATACCTCTTATGCTCTTCTTCCTCTTTTCTCCTTGATCCATAATTCTTACCATTCCTTTTGATGTCCTTTTTAAACTAAACTTTTCAATTCCTGCTTTCTCAAAGGAATCTCTATGTCAATTTCTCCATTTTTTAAAAGCATTTTTTTGCATCCTTATCCACCATTTTGTTGCCAAGTATCCAGCATGTGCTGGAATTCATGCTAGTGCTATGTTCATGGCCGACCATACTTACTGTGTTGTCGAAAACAATATTTCATTTATTAGCCACACCTGCTTTCTGAGGTATCCCTTTTAATTGCCAGCATGCCTGATAATGAATCCAAAAAGATAACAGCTGCAGGAAACTGTACATACATTATCTAGTTTAATGCTCACATTATTTCCACCAATTCCGCTGTCATAATGGCTACAAAATTAGATATTCTTTCAATTTTTTTAACTCTAATCTTGGGTATGCAAAAGGCTGCTCCCACTCCATCTGTTCTTTCTTAAAAATCTTAAAAATCTGTCAGCATATATTTGGCTATGGTGACTCCATTTACCATATATAAACTCATAAGCTTTATCTGTCATCTAGGATGATTCTTTCTTTCCCTTTATTTTATTATATAATTCTTAATCCACATCCGGAGAGATGATTTTCCAGGTATAATTTACTGCCACATAATTATAGATTTTAATCTCTTCTATTCCTTCCTTTTCATTTAACATTCTTATCCACATTTTAACCCTAAGAACATGAAGGAGTTTTATGTGTCAGGCTACATTTCGTCTGCTTATTTCCCAACATTCCTCATATATTTGTTTATTATTCTTATCTGCATTATTTCCCTTGACTTTAGCCCAAAATATTAAATTTAACATTTTCATTCTTAAATTGATAGGCATATCTGCAGTAGCTACCTGCATTACACATGACAATGTTGTAAGAAATGCACCATATGCAATTCATAGTGCTTGAGCTTGAATTGACTCTGACTTTTAACTCCCCTTTACTGCAATTTCTTGCTTTTTTTTTTATCCTGGGATCACTTGATTCAACCCAGGTGTTGCTCCTTCTGTTGTTAGGGCTGGCTTAGTCCCAAGGTTTCAAGCCCATGGGGCAAACTATCCTGTTACCCTGCAGAACATTCCACCTACACCATGTAGGTAAGAGCAACAGCACAGAGACAGCTAAGGCATCTCTACATTAGATGGGAAATCTCCTACACAAGACCCCCCTTCTCCTTCTTTGCCTCTTTCCTTGACCTCTTCTGTAAAAGTAAACTGAGGAAGAACAGAGTAGAATGTGGTATGAATAAAGCTATTCATTCATTTTAATATCTGGTCTTAAAGCTCACTTATGCAGTACATCGATATATGGTGTTTCCCACTAGAACCTGCAGTCAATGAACAAAGTAACACCTCCTATTGTTTATTAGAGCACAAGGGTAACAGCATATGCTATGCTATCAGTGAAATTCATACAGTCAAAGCTTATACACGTGTTAAAATGAAGCATATTTGCACACTATTGTATTAAGCTATCGTTCTTCACATTCCTTTTCTATGAAAAATTAAATGGGCCATACCTAGATGATACGGGCTAGTGGAACTATAGGGCAGCTCCAAACCCCGTCAACAGCCTAGGTGGTACTTGGTAACAAGAGACATAGGCTTCTTCTCAGTGCTTGTATAGATGAAGATTTACTGTGTGGTAAGTGGGGCTGTAAATCTACAACACACTAATGCGCCACACACTAACTGTCTGTGTGGACCCTGCAACCGCAACTAAAAGTTCCCTAGTGCACTTTGACCTACTCCTATTTCAAAGTGGAGTAGGTCAGAGTGCACTAGGGAACTTTTAGTGCGTGACAGCAGGGTCCACATGCACAGTTAGTGTATGGCACACTAGTGTGCTGTAGATATACACCCCAGCTTACGGCATGCTAATTGTTTGTCCAGACAAGCCCTCGATCTCTGTCTTTTTTGGAGACTTTCTCAGCTAATCCAAGTAGGAATGATCATTAAATAGTACATAGGAGGTTGATGTGTCCTTAACCGTAACAGAACATTTGCAAATGTGTGCGCAAATGTGACACCTGTTTGCACAAGGTCAAGTGGCTAGCTGGTTATCATAGGTCCTTAATATTTCTATAGTACTCCTTCTGCAGCTACTCTCTTCCCTGCTTTGCCATTTTGTTGCACAGCCGGTGTCTGATAGGATCCTATGTCCTTAATCTACATCTTCTTTATGTGCACTCCAGCTTCATGACACTCAGCAGGATTCTTGCTTAATGCTATATCCACTCAGATAGCCCTGTTTCCCAAGGGTTTTTTGGCCAAACAGAATTTAATTTGATGACCTTGAGGTATACTAGTGCTGATTACAGAGGTCTCCATCTTTCTCAATCTGAGGCCACCATGTATGAAAAATCTCTCCCAGGGACTATCTCCTATCTCTCACTCCACTAGTCCTACTGCTTTCTTCTCAAAACGTTTAATTCTGCATATTACCAGAAAGGGCCCTTTGGACAGCTGGCAGTCTAAAGTCTAACAGTCTAAAGGCATGGGATTAAAAGACATACATCAAATTTAGAAGACTGTATAGTATTCCATACTAACAACAGAGCTCAATAATTGCCTTGCAAAAACAGCATATCCTTATTTATATGCTAAATGTTCTAGCACCTAAAAAGGCAGTTTTAAAAGTTCTGGATTCATCCAACTATCTGTGGCTGTTCTCCAAGCGCTAGTGAATAAAAAAAAATCTGCATGAACATTTTAGAATTTCACATCTGCTTCTGCCAAATTAGAATAGAAAAAAAAACATTACATAAGAACCAGCCTGATCATTTGTTCAAAAGGGAAATCATACCAAAGCCAAACCTTTCTTGAGTTAACTTTTTGGTGATTCTTTTTCATTTTGTCATGCCTTTGCATTTTCTGTTTGGGGGCGAAGACCAACAGCAGACATACTGAACTAGCTCAGCAAAGATGGCTCTCCCATTATTTCCATCCATACTCATACAAGAAGTACCAGGCAAGAAACCCAGCTGAATACAATGAAAAGTAAAATTTCTGTGACTTAAGTGTAGCAGTATTTGACTGAGTCTGTGTATGTGTTTCCTTGCCAATTGGCATCTGGACAGAGCCACAAGTGGAATATTATAAGGATCAAATATTATTTTGAAACATACTGCCAGTTTATTCTTTTCACAACTGTCATGTTTTTTATGTGCAATCCTAGTTAGAGATAGCTGTTCACAGAGATACATATTCATATTCAAGCTCACTGTTTAAAGTGATGCCTGTCATTACTATGTTTGATGCATTTTATATACTGTGCCAACTTGTTGACAAAAAGAGAGAAAATGTGGTAATTTAGTACAGCTGTTTCAGTGGAAAAAGTGTCAACAACACGTTAGCCTTTTTATTTTAGTCCTGTCAGTCAAAAAAATGTCCATTCTATCAAACAAGTTAACACGTCTTGAAATAAAGATTGTTCATAGCAGGCATTTGCAACAGTGTTGAACATTTTATATTCTTTATCAGGTTATTCACTCACTCACCCATTCATTCAGAAAACTGTGTAACTCCTTTTTTAAAAAGTGTATTCATACAATTTAATTCATCAATCTGAAGTAAAATTTCAAAGAAGTTTGTAAGTGGATGCGTCCCTAAAATATTGCAATTTTGCACATAAATCATTAATTATATGTGAAGATCAGATAAATGTGGGTATCCACATTGGTAATTAGCAACACAAATGCCCTTTTGTGTGGATAAATGCATGTTAGGTGGGCACAACATGTACAGGAGGTGTTGGGCAATCATTTGAAAATTTGATTCTTCAAATACAACCACAGAGAAAAGATTATCTCTTTCTGAAGTCATCATTGCGTTAACCAACATCACTTTCATACGTGCTGAGCACCTATACCTCCTATTAACTTCAATAGTATTTGTGGCTGATCAGCACTTTTGAAAATCAGGTAATTAACTTCTTATTTTTGTAAACCCTTTAGTTTAAAATGTCTACAAGACAGTTTATTCCATGTAACCTCTATAAGGCTCTGACCTCTCTCTGCCTTTTCCCCATCTCTTTTTTAGTAGTAACAGTCTTTTTGTGTTATTTCACCCATAGAATATGTAAGGCAACACTCTTAAAGCTGGAGTGGCTCCTTAATGCAATTGGACATGACAGTCTGAACAGCAAAGAAACATAGAAATAAGAGCATTACTAATGTACTTATCAAATTTAACTTTTACATCACTTTATAATGCTAATATAAAGTATAGTTCATTTTGAGTTTCTCACATTTATATTTAAAATCGTTAGAAGAAAAATCTTGGCTCATGATTGCTTGAAAATGGTCATATGATGATTCTGTGAGGGCCTCTCTCTTCAGATGTCAGTAATACTGAGGTCTGAATCAAGGCTGATCATATACACAGTTTAGCAGAGCCTAATTAGACTATTTCAGCAGGCAAATAATCTAGTTTCTGCTTTCTAATGTTATTCCAAAGGAAAGAAACTGATAATTTGTGAAGTTAAATAGAATTCTGAACTTTCTGTGTGTGAATGTATATAATAATTCATACACTACTATCTTATCAAAATGTATTCTCTCAATGAAAACTGAGACAGTTAATCTTGGTATTCACCTCTGCTTAATGCTCGGTAAGTTAAACACGAGACAGTCTTAGGGAAAAAAGAGATTGCTTGATTTGGTAAAAGGTATACGTTAAATAGGATGGAATAATTTATAAGAAGAATGAAACCCTACTGCTTATAGATTTTACATGTATTTTACAGGACCAAGTAGTGTTCTGTATCCAGGACAAACTGTAATATTATCTGCAAGAACTCATACACTTTACATTCTGATCTAGATAGAGCAATCACTTGGTCAATCAGTCATTCTAATTTGATATTGTAATGTTGAAACTGGTACTCATTACTGTATATTATAATAAAGCCAGGTAAGATCTATTTTGAGTACATCTCAATATTAAAAGAGCAGAAATCTTTCTCTAGGAGTTGCCAATGATGCTGAAATGCATTTATCTTTCCTCTGCAAACCCCCTTTGGTATGAGGAATTACTTTTTTCTTCAGTGTACCATGGTTTCCACTGAATTATATTTCAGGAATGTGTTTATTTCCATTGAAATATTTTAAGTACAGTGACTATGAGCAAAATGTCTACATGAAATAACTGCCTTTAGGTGAAAATGTGTTTGCTGAACTGGAGTGCCTCAAATGCAGTGTACAATCTTCATGCTTAGTAAATCACAAGATAGCTACATCTGTTCCCCAAGTCAGAATTTTGAGAGACTGGAATAAAGGCTGGCATCAATTTGACAAGGCTGAAAAATAAAAAGATGTTTGCAAAGAGCAGTGTGCATCTTAGAAAGACTATTCTGGAGGTTCCAGTGCATTAACACTGTGCATAAAAATTCCCAGACGTTTAGTGAAGCAGAATTTATTAAAATATAGCTACCATTTAATAGGTTGTCCCTTGGTTTATGAAAACAGGAACAAAATATATTAATATTATTCTTTTATACACCTAATGGATTTTCCATCTGTCTTTTTAAAGACCTGATAATCTCTTCCTATTATTCCTAACTTTATACCCACATCCTTATATTCAAGATGCTAGGTTACAGTCACTAGCTTTTCGGCAATAAAAGGCTAAAGGGAATTCCCTTTAGAATTTGTCAGTGCTACCTCTAAATTGGCTAAATTTGATAGAGCTACTGCCTGCACTGCGTTTTCAGCCCGAGAGTCTGAGGTATGTGAGACTAGAGCACCAGTCCTAAAATGGATTATGCACATGCTTAGTTGAAATTCAGAAAATTTCAATCAGCTCTATTTCTAACAATGTTCAATCTGATAGATTATCTGAAAAATTCAATAGATTTAGGAAAGTCATAGAGATGTCTGCTATACTTAGAAGAACAGCAATGAAGTGTTACTTTTTTGATACCCACATTTTTCTGTAGAGGTTTTTATGTCCACTATATATATATGATCTATCAAACTGCAAATATCATTAGTGCTATAACTGAAAACATACTAATCCTAAAATGTTTTTTAATGTTTACTTAGAAGCATTGCTGTCCTCCAAAGCTCCTGGCTTGTAAAGGAAACTTACATGGATGACTGTTTGGAATTTCAAAGTGATTTGAATGATTTTAGATAATTCCCCCAGATGTCAGGTGTCTACATTTTTTAGGGCCAAATCCTCAGCTGACATAGATCAGCACTGAAGTCAATAGAGCCATGCTGACCAGCAGAGGATTCAGCTCTTAAAAGTTTTTTTTTTTTTTTTTTTTTTAATAAAATGGTTAAATTCTGTCTGAATGGCACAATTTCAATTAGGCACCATTCTAGCTCATAATGTTTTCAATGCAGCTGTTTGTGTATGTGTGTCTATGTGCTGCAAATGTTAGTATCACTCTGACCTGCTTTTATGCTATTAACAGAGAGTATCCTTTCTTTCCTTTTCTGCTGATGGCAGCAGACCACTTTCACTTCACTCAATGCTCTCCTTACCATTTCATTAGCTCTGAATTTACATCATCATCATGTCCTTCACTGACCACCTTCTTCGAGACTTGCTAAGAGAATGTGAGCCTGGGCAATTCACTTTATTTTCTAATAAAAAAAATGACATGCTTGTCTTCAAACTTGTTACTATGGGGCCCAATCCAGCTCCCACTTACTTAATTCAGGTTTGAAATGCTGGCCTCAATGGGAATTTTGCCATTGATTTCGATGGGGCTGGGATTTCACCCAATCTAAATACAGAACAGATCTCTTAAAAGCGATAGAGCCCTCTCTCTCCTTAGAAACCTTTTAATATCCTGAACTTTTAATGTACAGGTAGCAATCTCTTCACTAATTTCAGTGAGATTTCAAGACAACACTCTTTTATATTACTGTACTTTAAGACATCTACTACAGGAATTTAAAAAACACTGGGGCTTGATCAATTACAGCAGTATGGAGGGGACTCCTCCCACAGGGATTTTTTCCAAACACTGCTTCGGGCAGTAGAAGAGGGGATGGGGCATCGCTATCTCTATTATGCTGTTTCCCTCCAAACATTAGCGGGAAAGTAATGCAATGTGAGGCTGAATTAACTCTGCTCTGATTCATCCCATGCTGGGGACACCACCCTGAGTGAGGTTCCAGAGGCAGCGGCAGCTAGAGGAAATATTGACAACATGGCTCCTTGGCAATTGACCCTCCCCAAGAGCCAGCACAGAAGCAGAGGGAATCTGAGCAGATGGTCACCATATTGTGGGGAAACCATGGGAATTGGGTACAGAACTGCTTCCTGTTCCATGCTGTGAGGAGGCAAATTGCACTGTTCCCATGCAACAGAATGACTGAGAATACCCATCGGTTTTCTTTCCCACAGGGCTCCTGTGGGGTGATGTGAGTGCATGTGTGCAGGTGCATGTGATCCAGGTCATTCCTTTTACCTCTTCTCTACCTCCCCCTTTTAGCTTTTTCCATCTACCTTGTCCAATGACATCTGTAACTCAGAGATCAAGCACTTCATATCTATGAAATTTTGCATCCTATTTAACTTAGAAAACATAAATCCTTACTCCAGCACCAGTCCGGTCTTCTCTTTAAATATTTAAACCAGGAAAGCAGTACCATGATTTTGCCTGTATAAAGCTTAAGTGTCATGTCCAGATGAGTGATGGGGGATATCGAAGGTAAAATGGATAATATCTCAATGGAGATATTGTTCAAGGGCCCCTTCTCAGAAGGTGCTGTGAGCACTTGGCTCATGTTGAAGTCATCAGGACTTTCGCAAGAGGCACTTGGCATGGGCAGAATCAAGCCCTTGATGACTCATTGTTATGGTAGTTAAAAATGAGAATGTTCATAACAAGCTGCAAAATTCAGAGAGGAATTTACGCTGTCAGTATTAAAGAGGGAAACTGGCAAAAACACATATATGTGTGTAATTAATTCATAAAATCTAGTATAACAGATCAGGTGGCTAATCCAATAGCTAAACAGACAACATTAAAAACAGGAGAAAAAGCTTAAAATAGAAAGTATGAACACATGTCAGCAAATAGCTAGACAGATGGCATATTTTTAAGCAGGGCTCATCCATATGGCAAGCTAGTAGATTGAATTTGAATGCTGTATGAGATCCCAACAGAGCACAAAAGGAATTTTTTGACGCCAATAGAGAATGTGACTCTATATCTTACTGTTCCTTTATATGATAACATAAGCATCCTCATGCCATCAGTTTCTGACATGAGCCACAGATAATGAACAAAAAGGAGAGAAGCAAAGCATGAAGAGGCTGACAAAGAAAGCACAAATTTATAAGGAGGAAAAGAAGTTTTGTCAGTAGGTGTTTGAATAAAGAAAAAAAGTATGTTAGAGAAATAACATATAATACTCATAGAAACAGTTTTGGTGAATAGTAAAAACTGATGGTTGACTCATAGTCAACTGCAGACACTGTGTTCCCATTTGCACTTTCTTCCTTTGCCTAAAGTCACACAGTCTGTCTCTGCTCAAATACACAACTAACAGCTCATTAACTAAACATGTTTATTTCTTTTTCATTTCAGCTCTATTTTAAGAATGACAGAAAACTAATGGTACATTACCAAAGGGTATAAATTAGTTCTGGTGAAGGATTTTTAGAACATCATGCATTTCTGCAACACATCATGAGGAGTGTCCAGGTACAGGAGATTAACAAACCAGAACAAAAACATCCATTGCCTTTGTCATTCCACAGAAGAGACAGAGCACATAACACATGCTTTTCATTTTATTTAACAAAGGGCAAACCCCTTCAAACTGCATTGTTCTGGACAGAAAGGAAAACGTTGGTGAGTGTATTAACTGAAGTGGTGCTGGGAATTTGGTCCAGCAATGAGTCACCTCTTAACCTGACTATCAGACACAGTTGATTAGAGTTGATTGAAAAATCCTCTTTTATTTCTGCAGAAAATTTAGATTTTTCAACCAATACAAATTAAAAACAAAAAATTTCATTTAGTTTTGGATTGAAATTTTCATGTTTTGGCTTTTGAAAACCAAAAAAGGCCAAATAATTCAATATGATACACATTTTTTTGTTTCTGTAAAACATTCCAATTTCAATAAAGCAGTATTTTTTATTAAAAAATGTGATTGAAAAGTTTCAATCAACTGTTAATGACCTATTTAAATGCTACTTGTTGAGAATAACATTTGTTTTGTTTGTTTGTTTTTGTAATAAGACAAAGAAGTCCTGATAAGAAAAAATAATCAATGTAATTACCTCCTGGCACATAGATATAAAGTGTGTACATGTGCGTGTATTAGGTGGGAATGCCCATCTAAATACAAGTAGCTTATATATTAATACTTTCATACTTCCATGGAAATCCAACCCTTTACTTCAAAAAAAGAATTCTTTTCTTGCTGGAAGTATCTTTCACTCACATAAACACTGGAAAAGCTTAAGAAAACCATGAAACTCCAGTCTGTGTTTCATTTCTGTGACTAATAACTGATTGAACCAATTAATATGAGGTTGGTGTGAAACAAAACAAAACAAAACAAACTAAACTCAATGACTTCTGGACTGAAAGATGAGCTTAAATCTACACTTGCAGCTGAAATGTCATGTTTGAATACATTTGTAATCACTTGAAAATATATGCCTGGATCCTGCAATATGATCCGTGTTTATGGATGACCTCAGTGCTATGCATCAGAGTCAGATCACATTGCAAGACTTTGGCCAATGTCTGCCATGGAAAAAGGGCCCACACATCTGGGGGGGAAGGGTACCCTTTATCGGGGCCCAGAGGCCCTGGGGGACCCAGCTCAGGCTGCAACCCCCATTACCATGAGGAAAAAATTGAGGCTAAATTGTAGATCATGCCTGAGGATATTTATAGAAACTTATTTCCCTGTATCTATATATCTATTGTCCAGATTTTGAGAGATTTGCTGGAGTTAATCAGAAGCAATGTTAGAGCAGTTGTTGGGCCTGCTGGCTCAGCCCAGGCCCTTCTCTAGAATAGAGAGTGTGTGCTTGTGCAGTTAAACTAGGACTTGTAGTTTGAGACAGAGAGATTTGTGCTCCTCTCTGTGACATGGTCTATCAGATCAAGATCAAGAACTACCAGTCCCAGAGTTCCTTGTGCATAGGCAGGAGGGAGGGACAGCTGGTGGGAGGGGCAAAGCAAAGCACCATAAGACAGTAGAAGCCAGTGCTACTGCTTCTTCTGGAAGGATTTGCAGGCCCAAAATATATGTGAGTAAATGACTAATTCACTCACAGTCACACACACACACACACACACCCACCCCATACTGTCATGTCTGGTGGTGGCTATAAATACAAATCAGGCAGCCAGAAACGTAAGGAGATAAAAGAGAAGGAACTAAAAGAAGCTAAAGGACACCAATCTATCCTCCAGTTTTTCAAATCAGACAAGGCCTTTCTGCAGTCAGGCAATATAGTAACTGGGGAAGCAGATGAACAAAATCAAGGTGAAAAGATTTCAATATGGAGACTGTCTGTGGCACTGCCAATTGATGACAAAGAAAAGCTGCCAGAACATGCATCATGTGGCTCAGATCTAATGCTTGAAGATAGTCAGGTAATATCACCATTAGCACTACCACATTCAGAAGGTTTACAAGAAGCAGGAGGGAGTAGTGCTACACTATCGGATTCTTGTCTTTTCAAAGATCCAGGCTTATGGCCTGAAAAGCTACAAAGCTTGCGACCTGAAAAGAATGGTTAAGCCACCTAGCTATCTTGTCTATTGAGTGTGAACTTGCAAGAGAAATTGACTTTAGGGGGCTAATTCATGATTTTCAATGAAAAAGGCCAGAAAAATAAAGCTTTAAAGTTAATTGGCTTAATTATAAAATGTTTGCAGTCACATTGGCCCATTAGAATAAAAAAATCAAGACATTGACAGGATATAATACCCTTATAATGACCAAAAAGTCACAAAATAGTCAGAAAACTTGTAGGACTCTCAGACTGGGTGTTATGTTAAACAAAAATAGCAAAGGGGTTCATTTTTCAGAAATGTAGAATATGTAACAGTAATTTCAGAATTCAAACATTTTTCATGGCTCATGAGATTGCATGTATGGGATGACTGATTGTGGTATGTGTGTGGGAGGGGGCCTGTGTTACAAGTTTGTACTGGGCCTGAAAAAATTATGCTTGAGCCCTGCACAGAAAGACGGTTCAATTGTTAGCTATTCAATTGCAAGGCGATAGATAGATAGGTAGGTAGATAGATTTTCAAAGACTGCTAATCCAATTAATTTTTATGAATCTCAGACTCTATGTTAATACAATTTCTATAGTCCTTTGCAAGAATTTCAGTTTTGCTTACATGTAATTTAAGATCCATACCTAGTTGTACTAGTGTAATCAATCATATGTTCAGGGAAAGTTGCTGAACTATGAACTTTTTCTCTGTGATGACCTTGGTCATTCTGATTCAACAGATGCAGATGAAATATTTGATCAGTCCAAATATAGCAGTTGAGGCCCAGTCAGTCATTTACTGACTCTTTACAAAATGAAAATCAAGGGCTAAGAGGGTCTCTCTCTTATTAAAGAATAGATAGATAGATGTAATGTTTTGAAGAGATATCTTGCTGATGAGTCACATGAAACCAGCAGAATTATCTATTTAAAATTAATGCCTGTCACATGGAATGTAACTAACTTCAGTGCATACCACAACATATTTGACATTCTGAACATAATTGTCCCAAAGCGATTCAAGGAGATTAAAATTACAATGGAGGCTATTTGGCCTTTAAAACAACAGGCTTTAATGAAAATGTTTGTATCTGCTAATCCATAGTCATGGTATATTTATAGCCCAATGCATGATTCATCATTAGAGTTTCTTTCAAATTTTGGAAGAAAAATTGTTCTTACATGCATGAGTGTCTTCAGACTCCTGCAGCTGCTCCTTAGTCACTACTATTTTCAACAGCAGAAAACTTAACATTGGCATTTTTATGCTTCTGAATTCTTTTTGGTTTCATCATACACAATCAGTCTCATTGTAGGGATGCAAGGCAGCAACTAATGCAAGAGTAAATTGGCTCATTAGCAAACTGTGGCCTTGCCATCCAAAGGAGGAATGATGGACAGGATGAAACATCTTTGCTCCTTGATGGGAATCTTTTAAAATAACTGCACCGTCCTTCTCCCTGTTGCTGGCTTCTCTCACAAAATAACTCCCTATGTAAGGAACAGTCCTCTGCAACAGTTTAAGAGAAATTGTACCCAACCCTGCTTGGGAACACAGCAAAACGGGCCAGGTACATGATGAAATCCTTGAGTATAAGGGGTGGAATCCTGACACCACTGAAGTCAATGGCAAAAGTCCTGTTGACTTCAATGGAGTCAGGATTTCACCACGGCCATTTTGCATTGGCATCAGCATCAGGGGCCTCACAGTGGGAGGAGTGGGGCCAGGAATATTACCCACACTGGATAGTGGCCAGACAAACTGGTCCTGTGCAATGGGGGCACACACTTCACTGTGTCAAAGTGTGGCACAGCAGCAACATTCCCCTCTTCTCCAGAGATATTGTGCCCGTCCAAGGCACTATTATGTATTATTATCTGTATCCGTTACGGAGACAGAGGCCCCATTGTACTAGCCATTGTGCAGAGATATATATATCTAGCAGAAGACAGACCCCATACTATTATGGCTTCAGAAACTCCTGTTTGGAGCTTATAGGACTCACAGACAGTGGCACTACAGGACAATTTAACCCTTTCTTTTCTGGAGGTACTGCTCCAAAAATATTTTTGGCTATTAAAGAAATACTACCGTCTTTTCCAGTAACGTGACAAACCACTGTGTCGACCACACTGTGAGCTACAGAGTTATTATGGATTGTTACTGGAGAATAAGGGTTCTGTGCCAGCTTATTTTCCTTGCAGCTTTGCTGCTCCAACACCTGGTCACACTTGAACAGAGAAGCAGTGGCATAGCTGGGATAATGAAAATTGAGTAGAGTCCAATGTCTCTAAGAGCAGATAGTGTTTCTACTGGCAAGCTGAGAAATGAGATTAGTCATATGGCTGCAAGATCACACAGAGGCCTGGTGTAACGCAGTAAAGTACTGGTGTGCAGTCATTGTGCTTACATTCAGTCAAATGTTGAAGTCATGTATGATTGAAGCTCTTACAGACATAGGATTCAATTCTGCACTCAGTTATGCCTGTCAGTGGCATCGCATAGGTACACTGAGGGTAGACTATAGTTTACTGAACTTGCTTAGCTTTCCTGGCTGCAATAGAAGCTTTAATGAATGCAGCTTGTGCCATGGCACAGGCCTATCTGAAGCATCTTGTGCCGGTGATCAGTGTAGTGATTCTACTACTATCATCACCGGCTGCCCACTAGTCTTGTTTAGGTGCAAAGGAAGCTGAGTGCAAAATCCTCTCTACTGGTACATAGAAGTCTTCACAGGCAAGACCCTTGCAATACCTCCTAAGTGGCACTAACCATGCCCTGGGAAATTCTGCAAGGAATCACGAAGACTCCTCTGGTTTCTGTCGTGAACAGACCCATGGGTGTGTGGAACATGCCCTGACATTCTGTGAGCCATGTCGCTAGCTACTGTGTCATTAGCAAAGACCTCAGTGGTTTCTTTAGTGGACAAGAGTGTTACACTTTACAATAGTGTAGCAAGTGGACACAGACATAGCAGTTGTCTACTATTGTAGAAGACAGTGCTGGTGCTAGCTCATTGGGGGCCCAAAGCAGGAACATTTTTGCCTCCCTCCCCCCCCCCCCAACACATTCTAATAATTAATAGAGTCCCCCCTTAAGCTGCTCAGGGCACTAAGCCATTGCTTAGTTTGCTTATGCCTAGAGCCGGCTCTGATACAGGGAGCATGGAACAATTCTGTATTGATGCCCATAGCCTGCACCCTAACTCCTGCTAGTCATATTCTGAATGCATGCCACTGGAGCACAGGTGAGAGAGAATGTGGATGGTGTGATAGAAGCCATCACCACTGAGAACAATTCATGCATGTGTTCTGATAGTGGAGGAAAGTTTTACAGTGATAGGAGAATGCCACTGGTGGCCGTAGTGACAGATCTGCATGTTTGCAGCTCACAACGCCAACTATAATAATTTTGCGGAATGTAAGGACTCTGCAATAACTTTACTAACAGCCAACCCGAGAGAGTCACAGCACATGTTGCAAGAGAACTGGCCAAGTATAAGGTCGACACTGCCACAATGAGTGAAACCAGACTTGCTGACAAAGGGCAACTCACAGAGATAGGTGCAGAGTACACATTCTGCTGGCAAGGTCACCCGTCCTCAGAGTCATGACAAGCAGAGGTTGGCTGTGCCATTATCAACTCTATTGCTTCCAAGCTCAAAAGTCTTCCTAAAGGCATAAGTGATCAGTGGTTGCCATTGAAACATAATCAGTATGTTACCATTACCAGCACTGATGCACCTACCATGACAAATGCTGATGATGAGAAAGAAAAGTTCTACAGTGACTTAGAAGAACTCATTGTGTCTATAGCGACATCAGATAAACTGATTATAAGGCGGTGCTTTAATTCAAGGGTCGGAAATAACGTGGTAACCTGGTGTCCTGCCATCAGACAGCAAGGGACTGGGAAAGAGCATAGCAATGGAACTCTGAAACTTGGTGAGTGTATCAAGTGGCAATTAAAGATCACAAATACCTTTTTCTGCCTACAAGACAAAAGGAAATCATCATGGATGCACCCAAGATCCAAACAATGGCATCTTAGCGACTACATCATCATTCAGCTGTGAGAGCTACAGGATGTACAAGTCACTGCACGAGGCTGACTGCTGGACAGGCCATCACATAATCTGCTCCAAACAGTACCCTGCAAGTCATCATCTAAACCAATCAAATGTCTCAGCGTAAAGGAATTACAAGATAAAGCTACATGAGCACAGCTCTGTAATAACAGTATAGCAGCTTTGTCTGACCCTTCTGGCTTGACTATTAGTGCTAATGTAAACAGTGAGTGGGTGACTTTTTACGACACGGAATATCAAGCTGGTCTCATCACCCTGTGTATAGAAAAATGATGTAATAAGATTGGTTTGATTAGAATGATCCAGAAATCCAACAACTACTCACTAAAAACATGAGATGCATTACCAAATTCTTGCATTCCTTGTCTCTAGGCACAGTTATAACATACATGAACCTGTGTCATGACATCCAATCTAAACTTAAATATATGCAGGATCAATGGTGGAATGCCAAGGCAGATGAAATCCAGAGTTATTCTGATTGTCATTAGACCAAAAACTTCTATGCTGCTTCATTTTACACATACTACTTCATTGCCATTGAAGAGTGTGGATGGCCTTACATTGATCTCTGACAAAGGAGATATGCTTCAGAGGTGGTGACAGCATTTCAGTGATCTTTTGAACACACTGTCCAATACTGCAGATGAAGTACTATAAGAGTAGTGGATCAGTCAGCATGTAATTTCAACATGGATACAGCCCTATCCATTGACAAAGGAAGCACTGCAATCAGTGCCATGAAAAACGGCAGGGCACTTGGGTCTGATGGCATTCCTCAAGAAATATTCAAGTCTGGGGTTGAGATACTGCTATGGCTGTGGCATGAACTATTTCTCAGTATAGGGAATACTTTATACTCCCCTTCTACTCTCAGAACACCCCATAATTTCCTACAACAGTGAACATTTAAATTGATAAAAACTAAAAATAATGCTTAAAAATAAAAATTTATATTATTTGTCAGAAGTGTAAAAAATAAGCATTGAATTTTGCCAAGCCTAAGTATAAAGTAGCGATACAATCTCTCTTTTCTTGCTTTGTGTATTTATGCCAGAATGGAACTGGTTTTTCCTGCAGTGCCTTTGCACTTAGAATGCTGTTTCTGTTTTGTGAGGTTGTTGTGTGTTTTGTTTGTTTTCATTAATTTTCTTAAGCCTCTTTCTCCAAGATAAGAGGTCCCTAAATCTGTACTCTAGGCAGCTACTGTAGCCTCAGAAGCTTTTTTTTTGCGGGGGAGGGGGGGCCGCAGAGGGGTTAACCAGTGCTCAGACTAAGCAGGTGCTCACAGGAGCTGAGTTCCTTGTGTTTTCCTCCCAGTTCCCTGTAGCAGTTGACCACCATTTTTTTTTAAAATAGGAGGCCTACTTAATTCACGATTTTGTGGATTTCACAGAAATCGTGAAATATAGGATCATTCGTGAAATTAAACTTCAAAATAAAAATTGTGTTATTCATAAAAGATGCTGAAAAATGTCTGTGATTACCACAATGCAAAAACAGTCACTAATAATCACGCGATATCAATCCAGGCTTCATAATGGATAGTTGATTGAGGGTGTCTGACAAGTTACATGATGTAGACTAACGGTAGCGCAGCAGTCGTTACAGTAGATTGTTGATTGAGAATGTGTCAACTTTTATGATAAGGGAGCAAGACAGTCATCAAGTTGAGTGAAAGGACATATGATTCCATTTCGTTGTAGCTGATGATACAACAGATGCACAGGATAAGTACATACTCCACATTTTATTTGTACCTGGCAGCTGGAAAGATGACTGTATGCCTGTTTTCCTAGTGGAACCTATTCAGCTTGAGTCGGCAAATTTTTCAACTGTATCAAGCTGTAATAAACTACAGCTTAGATTTCAACAATGTCTCAGCATTTCTTTCTGACAATATGATGTACATGTTCAAAGATTTCTCTGATGTACTACAAGGAATGATGCCCAATGCAATTCAAGTTACCTGTAATGCACACGTTCTTTCAGCGGCCAGTGATATCTGGCACAAACATTTCCCTGATGTGGATGTGCTGGTTTCTTCTTTTAAAAAAAAAAAAAAAAAAAAAAAAAAAAAGGTCAAGCTTTGTCCAAGCCATTAACTACAATTCAAGGAGTCCATGGCCAATCAAAATGGTAGCATACATCCACCTGAACCAGTGATTACAAGGTGGAATTTGTGGTTTAATGCAGTTGCTTACCAATCAAAGAATATTAAATACTACCAGTAATTTGTATATGAGGAAGCTTGAAATCATGTCAGGCACACAGTCTTGGCTTAAAGTCTCTGTTTTAACAGAACAGAGAAACAGTGAAGACCGACTGAAGTTCATGGCTGAGAATGCAATCCAGTTCATGCAGTTGATTCTAAAATGGTTTAAAAGCTAGCAGGTTTTGATTCACAAAGCATACAACAAACTAATAGATCTAATCAGTTGGACTGAAGATATGACATCACAACTTTCAGACTGCCAAATTGAAAATAGCCGTAGACAAGAAGCGTTCCAGTCAATAGCAGAGAAGTTAAACCAGTATTACAGGTACGATCAGTCACTACCACCTCGGTTTAAACAACCAGCTGCATACTTTGAGTGCCATATTTTCGACCCAAATCAGACAGGTGTCTTATCTGTGTTTTTCCTGGAGCTAATTCAAGCAATTCTTGGATGGGAGAAAAATCATAGTAATGGATGTACTGCTTACCAAATCTTTGTCAAAGAATGCCAGATGCTGGTAAAAGTAACTAAGTTTTCGGCCTCTATTTCTGGTGGATTTCCAAATCTCTACAAGTTAGCAAAATGCTGCCTTACAATTCCTACCAATTCTGTGGATGCAGAACGAGTGATTTTGGTGCATGGACAGGTATTCATTGCAAAAAGGTGGAAGTTGTCAACTGCAACTGCTGGTGCATGCTGGTGTTTAACAAATAAAATGGACTGTTTTATTTAGGTAAGCATTAATGTGTATTTCTAAGCTTTATGTACAACTTTGAGTATTATACTTTTTTATTATTTATGTATTTAGCAAACTCCCTTATCCAGGCTGACTTAAAAAGGTAACAGTAATAGCATCCAGTATTTGTATATATAATGTATGAACACATCCATGAAATTTTCTATTTATGCCATGACCAACCTGGGAAAAATGTGTGATTTCTCTATGATTTAAGTAGTCCCCTACATATGAAGTAAAACAAACTGGAAATGGCTTCAACTGACCAAGAAATTAAAACTTGAAAGAGAACAATTCAAGGACCCAGGCAGACCTATTGTGGACTTCACTTTTACGTCACACTATACATGCAGCATGAAATCCCAGGCCTATTGAAAGCAATGGCAAAATTGCTAGACACCTGGATTTTACCTACAGTATTCTGTTCCCCAGCTCACAGCAGTATTGTAACACTGCAAGATTCCTCCCATGTTTTTTCTTGCCATTTCATTATTAGAGGTGACACAAGTAGCATTGCCTATAGTAAGGTTGTCTGATCCATTAGTCACAAGACTGTTCTCAATTGCTTAGAATTTTGCCAAACTTTAACTGTTTGGACTGAAAATTTCCATGCTGGATGTCTGCTTCGGGCATTTCACTCCTGTATAGCTCTGATGGTTCCCTGCTCAGCTTTCTGATGTCTGAAAATCCCTTTCTTATGTTCCTAACTCTCCCCGTGCATTTATATGGAGCCCAGGCACCTAGTTTAGGACTGAAAATTCCACCGGGCCGCAGGCTTACTAAGGGTCTGGTGTTGCAACACTGAGCAGAGCAGTGCCTATGTGCCTTTAAAGATCTGGGCCTTAGAAGCCTAAATCTCATTGACTTGCAATGGCACTTATACTCCTGAGGGCCCGATTTTCAGTAGTATTTAGGTACCTAAAGATGCAGATAGGCTCATACAGGGATTTTCAAAAGTGCTTCTCTGCATCTTTAGGTCCATAAATATCTTTAGAAATGTGGCTGTAGGTTACTTTGAAAATGAGGCTTGGGCTAGTAACTTATTCAGGCACTTTTGAAAATTTTGTCCTGGAGCAACAATGCAAAGTAGAATAAAAAGCTATTGGTGATAGTCAAGAAGAGGGAAACCAGCAGTATTTCTGATAGCTTTTAAAGTGGGAGGAAGATGGCTTGGAAGGAAGAGGGTGGTGGTGCAAGGGAAAAGAAGTTGGAGCTAGGAGAAAAGGAATGATGACTGAACAACAGCCAAGAGGATGTGGATCAGAATAGCCCATAAAAACAGTAAAAAAAACCCAGACAGTTGGGCAAAACATGGTGGAAAAATCCTGACTCTGACAAAAGTTGGCTGTACTGATGACAGTGACTTATATCTCATTTTGTGTGAGGACTGGTTTTCATGCAGCTTGTAATCCAATGGCATAAAAAAGCCATTGAGCTTCCAATATCTGACTGCAAAAACAAATTCAATGAGATTGCTGTACCAACAATAATCTAGCATAATAATTTTGTCATGGTGTCATATTTTTGCCTGGAACAATTTCTGAAAGAGAAATAAACCTTAAAAAGTGGTAAGCCAGACCATTTTCTGAAAAATATGATGAAAATTATCAGCTAAATCCTGCAACCCTTTTTCATTCCTTACCGCCATTCATGTAAAAACAAGTGAAAGATGCATTGTTGCTCTGAAAGCTGAGACACGCATGGCTCTCCCCCACTACCAGGCGGAAAAGAGAAAATGGTCAGTTGCCTCCACAGCACCATCTCCCCCTTCTGACCCTTTGACCCCCCCCCATACCTGTTCCTGCTTTTTCATTAGTTGTTCCCTGCACTGAGTTGAGTCCTGGTCTCAGTAGTTTCTCCCTTTAGCCTGGGGGAGGAGCCTTTAATTGTGGACGGGCTTTTACCCACCCACTTCTCAGAACACAATAGGACCATCTCCCCCTTCCCACAACTCCATGGATAACTCTGTGCATGGAGGGAGATGGGATTTGTGCTGTCTGCCTTACTCCCCATGACAAATCTACTCAAAAGTTGATGTAGACTGAACGTGTATTAATTTTTGTGTAAGACACCACATACCCCCAGCAAAACCTTCTTACAGAAGAGGAGGTTTCTTCTCAAAAGAGAATTCAGCTTCAGGCTTCATTAACTTCTGAGCATATTAGCTAGGAAAGACAATTTGTGACTGTAGGCTGGTGGCACAGTCCAGCCAGGGCGTCGTGACCCTTCCTCATGCCCAGGCTCCAAGGAAGGCCACAGCGCCTTTGTCGAAGGGAAAAAAGTTCTCGGCTTATGAGTCTTTTAGCCCCAGCCCCAAGCGAGGTGGGCTTTTCTTGTAGTCAGTAGCCCCCTAGCCCTCACATAGGGCAGGGCTCGTATGGCACCCACCACCCCCAACAGGCGGAGCGTGTGAGTAGTCTATTGCTCCCAGCTCTCAGGCTGGGCGGGGCAGGCAAAGAAGTCTTTAGGCCCCGGCTCTCAAGCGGACCTGAAAGGACATGCAGTCTATAGCCCCCGGCCCTCAAATGGGGTGGGGCTGGAAAGCAGTCTGCTGCACTCAACCCTCAAGCAGGAAGGCAAGGTACACAGTGGACAGACCCTGGCCCTCAAGCTGGGGGGTCTGATATGCAGTCTGTTGCCTCTGGCCCTCAAGCGGGCGGGGCAGGCGAAGCAATCTATAGCCCCTGGCCTTCCCAAAGGGTGGGCAAGTGAAGCCGTTTACAGCCCCTGGCCCTCAAGCCGGGCAGGGCTGGTGAAGGAGTCAATAGCCCCCAACTTTCAAGCGGGCGGGACAGGCAAAATAGTCTAGAGCCCCCAGCCTTATTGGCAGGCAGGGCTGGTACAGCTTGGTAGTCTCTGGGCACTCAGAGGTAGCCAAGCACTCCTGGGGTGGTTAGGGAAGGGGGATGCCAGCCTACCCGACTCCACTGCGTCCCAGCCCTATCAGTGGCAAAGTGTTTTGCCACTGAGTCAGCGGGGATCAAGCCACAACACACTGACTGGTCTGGCCATGCACTCAGCCACTCTCTAGTCGGCTGTCCCTGGTCTACTTCCTCCCACCCAGTCCTTGGGGACCTGCATTCAAGTGTCTCCCTCCAGGTCGCTGAGGTAGATGGCGAGTGGGCGTTCTGAGTCCCTCACCATTGACCGGTGGCAGGTCCGGAAACTCCTCAGGGTCGTCAGCGGAGGGCAGTTCCTACAGGTCCCAGGGCCCCAGGGGTTCCTCCGGTCCACTAGGTTCAGTCCGCTCCTGTGGATCATCCACATCAGGCAGCTCCTGCAGGTCAGGACCGGCCTCAGGGGGTTTCTTCCACCCAACAGGCTCGGGTAGCTGCTCCCAGCTACTAGGGTCCAGTGGTCCTACCCAGTCACTAGGGTCTGGCTGCCCTCTCCAGTCACTTTGGCTCGGCAGTTCTCTCCAGTCACTAGGATCCGACAGCCCTTTCCAGTCACTCAGGCCCAGCAATCCAGGCAGGCTTTGGAAGCTCCGGTTGGTGGAGTGATTGCTCCAAACAGCCGCCAGGCCTGGGTCAGGCCTAGATCGCAGCCTCTGGGAAGATATGTCTGCTTGTGGCGGCAGCTTCCCCCTGCCTGAGCTTCTGGACCTGCCTTTTGTACTTCCCTCCCTCGCCCTGGCTCTGCCCCTGGGTGGCTTGGCCTGCAGGGCCTGGTTCTGTTCAGTAGGGGCGTCGTGACCCTTCCTCGGGTCCAGGCTCCGAGGAAGGCCACAGCGCCTTGTTACAGTGACCTATGCCCTCATCATGAGTTGATTTCGGAAACCTTTGAAGATCCTCTGTCATCTTGGGAGGCTGGAAATGATGCCTTGGAGATGGCTACATCCACTCCCCTCTTTCTGTACTGCATGCCAGGAGAAGTACTGACAGAGGGGCTGCATTAAAATTGTGCTACCCACAAGTCAGGAGAAGGGACCAAGGGGCCTCAGACCCAGCATGCAGGCACAGGACCTTTGCTTGGATGGCCCTGTACCTCTAGCCGATTCCTGGAAATTCAGTTTCTGTAGGTAGTGGGGGCTGGAGTGGATGAAGTCCCTACTTATTCTGCAGAAGGCAAATCCTTCCCTCTCACAGAATGATCTTCAGTGATTTCCCTGCCACAAGGACACCCTGCTACAGGGTACTTCATGGGAAGGGATAGTCAGGCTTGATTTAGGTTTGCAAATCAACATTTTCAATAGGGACTAGTGATAGTGAGTGCCCAACCTGAGTCTCTGATTTGCAAACCTGATTTGCAGAGGGTGGTTGCTCTCTAAAGTTACAAAGCAAATTTGGCGGGTTTCCAGCGGCCTAAAGGTATAGCAATGAAATCACATTAAAATACTTTATTTTCTATTAGGATAGGTGGATGACTAAAGTAACTATAAAAATAGCTGCATGTGTTGACAGCTAAGCAGCTATTTCCATTTATCATGTCATTTTGTTCTTTAAAAAGGACAGGCAAACTTTTCCCTTTTTTTTGTGCAGATGTGTTTGGACACATGTTCTTGATGGAGTGATTTGATTGCCAGAGGGCCCCATGTGAATTGTTCTCTGCAGTTGCTTATAATAAGGATAGATATTATATTTTCATACTATGAATTACCAGAAAATATATCTGACAATGGTTCCTACATGTTATGTCTTGACACTAATCCCACGGTTGCTGCTAGACAGCATTCCCTCCTCCGCATCCTTTTCTGCCCAAGATCTTGTCAGCTTTTACAAAAACAAACAATATCTGGTGAGAACTATCCTTCTTCCTCTCCTCACCCTTTTGTGATTCCACCACTGATTTCATCTTCTTTTACACTCCTGTCTCCAGTGTTAGGGTCTCCCCCCTGCTATACACTTCTAAAACCTTCATAAATTCAGGTTTCCTTTCCTCCTTCACTTCCATTCCTATCATTCTCTCTCCTTCAGCTTCATCTGCACTGGCTTTTATTCCACTGCCTACAAACATGCTACAAATAAAAAAATAAATGAGATGGAGAAAGGGGTTATCTACCATCCTATTTCCCTCCTTTAAAACCCTAAAGCATGTCTACTTATGCTGCATCCTCTCTAATTTAACTTCTACCTTCCCCACTTCTCTGTGATATCTGAGCCATCTGAACGTCTATAGTTGTATTCTTTATGAGGGGAATCTAGTAGAAATAGTGTGGATTAGATTTGTGGTCCATTTAATCCTGTATCCTGTCTTGGGCAGTGGCCAGCATCAGATGTTCTGAAAGGAAGCTTCTTGCCAAACAGGCTGGAGCAATCACCACCATAAACCACCACATATTGTAAGTCAATACCAGATGCTAGGAGAAAGAACCCAATAAATAAAACCACTATCCTCCTCCATCTTCAAGAATGAAAACACACAACAGCTATTTACATGCTTAGGGAAAGATGGCAAAGTCTGAAACATACAAGAAACAAAATTTGCTGATGTTATGTAATTTTTATAAGGTACAGTGAGTTCAGTAGGTGGAGGAAGAGATGACAGCCTTCTCACAGTTACATGTTACATATGAAAGCACAGTGAAAGTTATCAAATTGGCAGCCATAAGAAGAAGTTGTTCAGTAGGTATACAGACAAAATGAATAAAACCGTAACATTTAATGAATTTCAAAGAAATGTAAAATAAATGAAAAGTAAACTAACATGTGATATGTTCCTTGTGAATTAAAGGGTCATCATTTTTCTAAGTCAGAAGAACAAGGACTGATCTCAAAGAGACTCATGCAGAATTCCCTTGAGCCCTGATTCTATCAAGCACTTAAGACTATGCCTAATTTTAAGCACCTGAGTAATCACAGCTCTGTTCAGCAAAGGATTTAAACAAATACTTAATGTTAAACACAGGAACAATTCCACTGAAGTCACTAGGACTGGAACATACGCTTAAAGTTAAGAACATGCTTAAGTGCGTGACTGAATCACAGCCCTAATGATTAGTGTAGGGTCACAACAGTCATGCTATTTTCCCAAATTGTATTTTCTAAATAAACTCTTGAAAGAACTTCACAAACCCACCTACTTTGTTTTAGAAGATAAAACATGGCTGTTCTAATGTCAAAGACTGAGCTGAGCAGCTTTTGCTTGATTCTTTTTTGCTTTAATAATACTCTCTATTCATTATATTCTCTTTCCATTAAATATTCTAACAAGAGGTCTTATCAAGTTGTAACGTGACAGCTAAAGGCTTTTCAACTTCCATGATATTTTTCATTCAGATTGTCTCATGAGCTGAGCTAATGTGACAATGATGAACATGACTTCCAGCCTTAGAATATGGTGGCCAATAAACCTGATTATGCCAAGGTAATGAACAGATGATTTAGGAATCAATAACAGTCTGACAGAGAAAAGAAGCTAATGGAAATATTTCTGCTATTAAATAATAATAATCATATTTCTTTATAGAGCATCCTTCCCCCTCCTTCCTCTGCAAAGGTGCTAAGGGTGCTGAATCACTGTCACAATGGCAATTTCTTATTAAGTAAAAGGAACACCCTGCCCTCACAAAATTACAGACAAGGTGGGAAAACAAAAAACAATAGGACAAAACAGAGCAGCCAGGGTAATAATTTAAAAACACCTCTGAACAAAAAGGTCAGGCATTTTTAAAAATGGAAGAGATGAAAGGAATTGGGTTTCTGGCGGGAGCACTTGGCCTACTCTCAGCGTCACCATGGCAAATACTCAATGGCCAACTCACTTCTGGCATGATGGTGGAACCCATAAACACTAGGTGGTATGTGAGCACAAAAATCCCTCCAGTGGAGGTCCAAGGAGGAGGTCTCAAATATCATCAGGGCAAAGCCCATTCAAAGCTTTATAAACCATTGAAACTAATTTTATACTGAATTTGCCACTTCATAGAAAGCCAATGTGAAGAGTGAAAAGCAGGCTGAATGTCATCAATAGCACAGGAGCAGTTGTGCTGTTGTATTCTGAATGATGTGTAAGCAGCAGATATAGGATGACCAGGGGACTTGATTTTATAGGGACAATCCCGATATTCAGAGCTTTTTCTTATATAGGCACCTATTATGCCCCACCCCCTGTCCCAATTTTTCACAGTTACTATCTGGTCACCCTAAGTGGATCAGCCTTGTTGAGAGGGAATTACAAAATCAAGCCTCAAAAGCACATAGTTGTCATCAGATTTTGAGAAGATAAATAAGGGTGCAATCTGCACAAATTGTGTAGCTGAAACCCCCATTTCCAAGCTACATCCGACACAGCTTTCCAGGGATAGGGCACAGTCAAAAATGATATCAAGATTTTTAACCTGATTCACAACCTCCAAACAAGTCCCCATAAGCAGAAGACACAAAGGAAGAGTGAATCATCTCATAAAAATGGTCCCAGTCCAAAACCAACATTTCTGTCTTCCCAGGAGTGACCTTAGAACCTCTTAATGCCATCTATCAAGAGATTACAGGAGTCTTACAGGAATCTCTTTCTTGGCTTGTACATTCTGACTCACCAAAGAACGTCCTGTGAAGTGTCAAATGAAAACTGGTGTCACACTGGTCATCAATAGCATTGTGAAACATATGTACAGATATTATAGAAGGAGTTAGGACTATATTGTGGTAGAGTGGCCTTCGTGCTCCCATGGGCCAAGCGCTTTTTCAGCATGGTGGGCACAAAATGGCCACCCAGGGCTCCCACCAGTCTTAAGATGGCAGCCATCTCACTTCTGCCCCATCTCCTTTTAGGCCTTCACAGGCCAAGCAGTGCCCTCAGGACTTTAGGTTCTAAGGTTGGGGTAGGGGGTGTCCAAGCCCACCCTCTTCTTCAGACACCAGCCCAGAGACCCTGGTTGACAGCAGTGGCTGGCTGGCTGGCTGGCTGGCTGCTGCAATAAGGCACTGTGTAAAGCCTTCTCTCTGGGCTGCTTCCCTACCCTGGTCTTCATTGGGGCTCAGTAGCCACTCCAACAGGCAAGCCCCTTGCTTGTCTCTGTCTCCTACCACTCACAGTTTTCTGCTTCTTCTGCCAAACTCCAAGAGCACCCTGCCTGCCTGACAGGGAGCTTATATCTGCTCCCAGGCAGTGCTTAATGGGCCTCAGTGACTCTGGCCTCAGCTCACCCTAATCAGTCTCAGCTGGCTCTGGCCTCAGCTGGCCCTAATCAGCCTGGAGGAAGCCTTGGGCAGCTGATAGGGGAACAGGGCCTTGTTCATTCTTAGGCTAACGCCCGCCCACCTCCTGGTTTGTAAATAGATCACCCTCCCGTAGCCCCTGTCACAATATGCTGAAACTATGTTCTTAAAGTCTGTATATCAAGGTATTAGTCACTAGCAATGGTGAAAAACAGGTTTTCTGCCAGGCAGGAGATGTCTATCCAGCAATCTATTTAAATGTAAATTGAATATTGTCTTATTCACAATAGGTCCCCTATCACCAGTCTGAACTGAATGCAAATGAAAGATTGTAAGAAAGAACTTCAGACAGAAACTAACAGGAAGGGAAATGCAGTGAGGGAAGACAGCTTTATCTTGAGATGCACTTCAAAGGCTTGCTTGACTATATTTGCAGAGCAGAGGAGACACCCCCCATCTCTCACCTAGGAAGTAGGAGAGAGGTTTTTCTTCATGAAAAAGGGGCCTCAACCAGGCGTGGGTGAAATGCTGGCAAGAAATTTGGGCGAGATAAGCTTCTTTAGACAGAAGAGTAACTTGTTCAGTTTGATTTCTGGAAAGCATGCTATGATTTGGTTTTACGTATAACCATTTGTTTCCAGTATCCTTACTTATGATCTCCTGAATCTCTAGTCTTTGATGATAAAACTCATTTTGTTTTCACAGTAAATGTGTCTCAGTGCTGTGGGGTTAAGCAAAGTGACGGTCTTGATTTGAATCGTACAAGCTGGTGTGCACTGTTCCTAGCAGGCCTGGTAATTCTGCGAGTATCCTTTAGATAAGGGGATGGTCACTGCATGGAATGCTCCAAGTATTTGGGAATTGGTATATGCCTGTTGCTACTAGAGTGAGTGAGGCCTGCAAAAGCCTGGAAGGCAGTGCTTGTGTTGCCAGAAACTGGTGGTTTCAGGGAGCTGATCCACAGCAGACAGAGACAAGACTATTTCCCACTAACAGCAGGTGTTGGTGAGGTGCCTCACAATGCTGGGTATCCTTGGGGAGCATCACACTAGGGTTGAGGACCAGATAGCTCTGATATATCCAACTGGCAGTACCATTCAGGTATTCCTCCAGAAATGAGACCAAACTGCATGAGGAGACCCTATTTAACCAGAAAATTTGTATCCCACACATTAAAAACATCAAACCATTAGAACTGTGTGAATAGTGTGACTCCAGCTGTAAGCAATTAAATGGCAGAAATAGTTAGTCACTGTCAGTCTGACTGTACTGGAACAACAAACCTGGTGGTGTTTTATGCCTCTTTGAGCTGAATATGAATGGTAAAATGTCCTGTGGCATTTTTTGGAAAGATAATAATAAAATATTAGGATTGGACGGGACCTCAGGAGGCCATCTAGTCCAATCCCCTGCTCAAAGCAGGAGCAACCCCAACTAAATCATCCCAGCCAGGGCTTTGTCAAGTCGGACCTTAAAAACTTCTAAGGATGGAGATTCCACCACCTCCCTTGGTAACCCATTCCAGTGCTTCCCCATCCTCCTGTGAAAAACCTTTTCCTAATATCCAACCTAGACCTTCCCTACCGCACCTTGAGACCATTGCTCCTTGTTGTGTCATCTGCCACAACTGAGAACAGTCTAGGATGCTCTTTGGAAACCGCCACCCCTTCAGGCAGTTAAAGGCTGCTATCAAATCCTCGCACACTGTTCTCTTTTGCAGACTAAATAAGTCCAGTTCTTTCAGCCTCTCCTCATAAGTCCTGTGCCCCAGCCCCCTAATCTCTATGTTGCCTTCCACTGGACTCTCTTTAATTTGTCCACATCCTTCCTGTAGTGTGGGGCCCAAACTGAACACAATACTCCAGAAGTGGCCTCACCAGTACTGAACAGAGGGGAATAATCACTTTCTTCGATCTGCTGGCAATGCTCCTACTAATGAAGCCCAATATACCATTAGCCTTCTTTGCAACAAAGGCTCATTGTTGACTCATATCTAGCTTCTTGTCCACTGTAATCCCCACATCCTTTTCTGCAGAACTGCTGCTTAGCCATTCGGTCCCCAGTCTGTAGCAGTGCATGGGATTCTTCCATCCTAAGTGCAGGACTCTGCACTTGTCCTTGTTGAACCTCCTCAGATTTCTTTTGGCCCAATTTGTCTAGGTCACTCTGTTTCCTATCACTACCCTCCAGCATATTTACCACTCCCCCTACCTTAGTGTCATTTGTGAACTTGATGAGGGTGCAATCCACCCCATCATCCAGACCATTAATAAATATGTTGAACAAAAATAGCCCAAGGACCAACTGCTGGGGCACTCCACTTGATATTGGAATTCAAGCTGTCGACAACTATCTGTTGAGCCCAATTATCTAGCCAGCTTTCTAACCACCTTATCGGCCAACACACACTTCTTTAACTTGCTGTCAAGAATACTGTGGGAGACTGTATCAATAGCTTTGCTAAAGTCCAGGTATATCACACCCACTGCTTTCCCCACATCCACAGAGCCAGTCATCTCATCACAGAAGGCAATCAGGTTGGTCAGGCATGACTTGCCCTTGGTGAATCCATGTTGACTGTTCCTGATCACCTTCCTCTCCTCCAAGTGCTTATCTCGCACAATGGATTCCTTGAGGACCTGCTCCATGATTTTTCCAGGGACTGAGGTGAGGCTGACTGGGATCATACTTCTTCCTTTCCTTTCCTTTCATTCCCAGGATCATCCTTCTTCCTTTTTTTTAGAGATGGGTACTATATTTGCCTTCTGCAATCATTTGGGGCCTCCCCAATTGCCATGAGTTTTCAATGGCTCTGCAATCACATCAGCCAACTTCCTCAGCATCCTCAGATGCATTGCATCCGGCCCTATGGACTTGTGCCTGTCTAGCTTTTCTAAATATCCTGAACCTGTTCTTTCACCATTGAGGGCTGCTCACCTCCTTCCCATACTGTGCTGCTCAGTGTAGAAGTCTGGGAGCTGACCTGGTCTGTGAAGACAGAGGCAAAAAAAGCATTGAGTACTTCCACATTATCTGACAGTAGGTTGCCTCCCTCATTCTGTAAGCGGCCCACACTTTCCCCTGACCTTCTTGTTGCTAACATACCTGTAGAAACCCTTCTTGTTACCCTTCACGTCCCTTACTAGCTGTAACTACAACTGTGCTTTGGACTTTCACATTTCAACTCTGCATGCTCGAGGAGTATTTTTATACTCTTCCCTAGTCATCTGTCCAAGCTTCCACGTCTTATAAGCTTCCTTTTTGTGTTTAAGCTCACCGAAGATTTATCTGTTGAACCAATCTGGTCCCCTGCCATATTTGCTATTCTTTCTGCATCCATGCACGTACACCTAAGGTAACTAGCCGGTTGCCCTACTTTTTCAGTATGAATCAGAAGGCATCCCCTGTTGCATCCTCCTCCTTGTGCTTCCTCCTGGTATCCCACTTCCCCACTTACCTCCAGGCTTAAGTCTCCATCCTCCGCTGAACCTAGTTTAAAGCCCTCCTTACTGGGTTGGCAAGCCTGTCTGCAAATATGCTCTTCCTTCTTTTCATTAGGTGGATCCCATTTCTACCTAGCAATCCTTCTTGAAAAAACATCCCATGGTTGAAGAATCCAAGGCCCTCTTTCTGACATCACCTGCATAACCAGACATTTATTTCCACAATTTGATGGTCCCTAGCTGGGCCTTTTCCTTCAACAGGAAGAATGGACGAGAACACCACTTGTACCTCAAACTCCTTTATCCTTATTCCCAGAGCCACATAGTCTGCAGTGATCTGCTCAAGGTCATTCTTGGTAGTACCATTGGTGCCCACATGGAGAAGTAGGATGGAATCTATACAAGAATTGAGTTATAATTATTGTAGCTATTCAAACATTTGATTGTACACCAGGGGCCTGATCCAATGCTTGTCAATGAAAATATTGACTTCCATTAACTTCAGTGGAGCTGGATCATCCCCAAGAGTGTATTCTGGTTCTTTTTGCCTACATTGTTGTACACATATCCTAGTTATGGACTTGCAGGAAGCCTACTGCTCTCTGTACCTGTAAAGTGAACTAGTTAGTAAGGGTAAGAGCAGCTTAGTTTGTACATTTTACTTCTGATTTCACAGGTAATCTTAGTATGTAATAAGACCGTGTACACATACACTACCTATGTGCAATTTTAAACAACTCCTTACCTTGGTCCCTATTAATGTGTACTGGCTGAATCTGGAATAAATGTTACATTTTTCAGCATATATCACATGCTAGTAGTTGAAGGCTATGTTGTCTTGCTTCAGTAGAGCATAAAAATAACTTCCTTTCATAGAAATGGAACATCATAGTAACAGATAATATTTTAAGTGGTGTCAACAGCTAGATTTTCTCTTTAATAATTTAGAATGTTTAATGTGATGTGTTTATCTGGATCATTTGCTGTCTATGTGTGTCACCTCGTATCAATTGCAGAATACCAGTGTACTAATATAATGGAAAAAATGTAAAGCATGATATATTGATTTAAAATATCACTGTAATATGCACTGACCCATGTGACTATGAGCATGTATACTTACTTGAACACTGATTACCAAAGTGTCCCGTTAGGATGACATATTAACAGAGGTATCAAGTGGATGGAGAAAGGTCATATGATACTATGACCTAAAATAGAGTAGTCTTGCAGAGGGTAAATTAGAATCTTTAGCAGGCAAAAGATGATGGGTGAAATTCTTCCATCACTAGTATAATTCAGCAAAACTCTATAGAAATCAATGGTGCTGGACTCAGTTACACCAGCAGAACATTTGTTCCCATGCATGAAAATAAGCTTATTCCACAATTAATTATGGTTTCCTTCTTCTTCTGATGCTTGTTTGCAACACAGAGGGTAAAGAATTAGGAACTGAAATGAAGTGAAAGAATTTGAAAATAAATAATGTGTATCCTAATAATCCTGTCTGTGAAAAAGAGCAATATGAAAATATAAAGATAAAATTGGAGGAAATAGTAATTCACCTACATCTGTATAGTCATGAATGCTGAGTGCGCATTCATTCCAGGTTTTTTCAAGACCATGTTTTCATTGAAGATAAGATTTTATTTTAGAAATAATTGAACATTTTTACTGGGACAATTTTTCATGCCAAAAAATTGTGAAATTAGGTGATTTAGTAATCACAAGCCTAACTGTACAGACCTCAGGAGGAGAATAAAACACAGTTAAGAAATTATTTGAGTTTGAATTTCACCTTCCTTGGGACACAGCACTCAGACACTATGCTGTTAGGTAAAACTGATCAAAAAGTCCCAAACCCTACATATTTGATTTTTGTTTTTTTAAAAATGAAAACTTAAAATTTTCCATGAAAAGAGACACTTTTTGTGAACAATTTCATTTAATTGAAAACCCATTTTTCTGCTGAAAAACTGTCTTGATGGAAAAATGTTGACCAGACCTAACAATAGATAGATAAATGGATTCCAGGACTATTAAGAAGTACTGGTCCTGCTGTAAAACTGGGACTCCTCCTTTCCAATTCTTGTTTCTAGCAGGACTATGAGATATTAGACCTTAAACTTGTCAGTGGTGTAGCACTGAATACTGCCAGTCTTGCACTTATGACAGATGAAATTTGGTGGGGGTGTGAAATGCCACATATGTGGGGCAGAAAGAAGGAAGCATTTAAGCCTTTGACTGCTAGAAGCTGGGACTGGATGACAGGGGATGGATCACTTTATAAATTGCCCAGTTCTGTTCACTCCCTCTGAAGCATCTGGCACTTGCCACTGTCGGAAGACAGGATATTGGGCTAGATGGACCATTGGTCTTATCCAGAATTTCCATTCTTATGTTCTCTAGCAGGTTATTTTCTTTTTTTAAAATGCTGGTTGTTTGAACCTGCTCAGAGATTTGGAATGCTAAAAGAATTCAGACAAGCTGATCAAAGGTTCATGAGTACACACAGCTAATCAGATGGCTTCCCGGTTTATCACATTAATTATGGGATTGGCATAGCCCTCCTAAATTTGTCTTGATGCATGAGGACAGCAAAGAACAGCTTGCTCGTAACCTGCTGCTGGTGTGATTTCTTATTTATGTGAGAGTCTATTTAAATTTCAGCTTCAGTACTTTTTTTTACCTGTAGCAAATGGGCAGAATAGAGACTTGATTGCTAATTAATAGACTGCACCTCTTTCAATACTCATCTTCTCCACTTTGCCTGTGTGCTTTTGGCAGAGCAAGGCACAGATCAGAAACACTGAATAAGAAGGTGGCTTTGCAGATCTGATGTGACACCAAACAAATAGTTCAACTTGGGGACAGGAAGTGGGGGATCAGAAACCTAGTCCCTCAGTCAAAAAATGGACAAGTACTAAGTGGCTGCTCTCTTCATCTAGCCCTACATCAATGGAAAGGGAGATAAAAGGGCAGAATACCATTTTCCCATACATAAAATGTCGTATAATAATTACATCTCTGAAAACAGAACAAGATTCAGCTTTAATACAATATGAAGGCCCAAGTATTCTACAATATAGTTTGCATATTTTAACATGGACAATAAAACATACTAATCAAATATATGTTTGGGTGGATAAAACAGAACTATAGCTGGGGTCACAGAAATCATTTTAGAATCTCTCTCTCTCTCCTTAAGACAGAAGAAAACCAACGTTTGTTTAAATCATTTTCTAATTTTGCAGCTAAAATGTTCCCATGTTTCTTGAATACATTTTTTCTAAAGCTATATTGTAAATATGAACATCTTAGCTATCTTTACAGAGCAACAAAGAATGTTTATATTTTAAACATTAAAAGCATGGCAGGCACTCCATAACTACAGTATACAAAATATGGTTTCAGTGCTTGATTTTCCCATTGAAAAGCTTGAATGTATTTTGACCTGTAATAGAAACTGACAAATACCATGGGTTTTCCAGGAACCTCCTGATTTATTTGAGCCTGGAATTTGGGGGGAAAAAAAACAAAAAACAAAAAACTCCTTACAACTGTAGGTATGTTATTTTATTCTTAAGACTCAGGATCCTAACTGCTTAAGTAGCAGTGCTATGGGTTTCCTCTTCAAACTCATACATTGAAAGTGGAATCCAAGTAACTAAATGAATGACTTTTTTGTCTCTATTGATTGTGTGCACCATTCTTGCTAATCAGTTATTTTTCCTTTAAATATTTTATAGGTAATAGACAGATAGGGAGAGAAAGAGGGCATAATCCTTGCAACCACGAGTCTATGGTATTGATAGAGGGCTACATTCACAATAAAAACAATAAGAGTGCTGTAGCACCTTAAAGACTAACAAATTTCTGTGGGCATAAGCTTTCGTGGACTGCAACCCACTTCGTCAGATGCAAGTGGGTTGCAAGTGGGTTGCAGATGCAAGTGGGTTGCAGCCCATGAAAGCTTACGCCCACAGAAATTTGTTAGTCTTTAAGGTGCTACAGAACTCTCGTTGTTTTTGCTGTACACAGACTAACAGGCTACCCCTCTGGAACTTTACATTCACAATGGATACTTAGGCACTGCAACACTGATTTTTAAAGTGATAACTTTTAGGTGCCCTAACGCCTAGTGGAATGCATAACCCAAGTTAGGTGCTCAGGCTCTCTATACAATGCATGGGGAGAGTTAGGTATTTAAGAACGGGATTAATGAAAGACAGCATACTGAGCTGGGAGCAAGCTAAGATAGCCAATAAGAAGTGATGGGGAGAGGGGTTTGTCCTAAGCCCCGCCCCTGTCAATGAGTTAGACACCTAAGTCTTTTTGTGAGTTTAGCCCATAGTGCCAATCACTATCTTGTAAGCACTGAAAACAAGGAAAAAAATGAGAAAACAATTCCATCTTCCAAAGAGCATGGGCCTGTACAGCTATACACTTAACATATATCTAATGGCTGGCCCTGCTTGGAGATACTCATGCTATTTTGTTTGATATCATTATATTGTTTGATATCAGGAGTTGCTGAAGTACTTGAAAAAGGAGAAATTTTCACAGAAACCCTCTCATGTACACAGCGTCTAGGGGCACAGATTCCTTAATGCGGAGTGAATGCAGAGAAGGAGCAGCTGGCAAATGTCCAGGAAACCCAAATTGGTTAAACTCACCGAGCAATTTCCTTCTGTCGCTTGGAATCTAAAACTCAGCCTCACTTTTTACTAGCTTGTGGTGATTGTGAGGGAAGAGAGAATAGTCAGCATGAGGAGAGTCTCTTTTGTAAAGCTGCCTTGTTAACTGGCTGCCCAGAGAAGGAGGGAGGCAAAGAGAACAGAGAAAAGAAAAATATTCCAGTGCAAATGTTAAAAACGAATATGCCATTTATGTATTTTATTTTGGCAGAGGTATGTAGGCTTGATATTCTTGATGCAAAGAGCACGAGAGAAACCAGCAAGTCTGAAGCAGAGCAGTGTCTGTACTCTGTGTACTGATGGTCAGGCATTTTTCATGTCATGTATCACTTGCAACTTGCTGCTCTGCAATCCTTCAAATCAGTGAGTTTTTAGCAGTGAATGAGAAAAAAACAAAACAAAACAAAACAAAAAAACCAACCAAGGATAGGCAGGCAGCGAGGAGCACTGGGGCCATTGCCACTGAATTCATTTTCATTGTGCCATATCGGTCTTCAAAAGGCAAATCCTTAACCCACTGCCCAGAGCTGGGTGGATGATGGGAAAATGTGTGGGAGGAAGTAACCTCCTTTCAAGTCTGTGGAGTGGCTCTGTAGCAAAGAGTTTACATCAGCCTACTAGATGAAATAGCCTTGCACCTCTCTAATGCAGCCCCTATGTATGTGTGTTTGGGGGGAAGGTAGGACACATGGAAAATCTTTATAGAAACTCCACGAGAGGATGCCCAGGCCATGTCTTTTCCTAAGTTCCCTGCATCTTGCTCCTAGAACTAAGTGTCTTTTGCATGATTCTTGGGAATCCAGCCCCACACAACAAAAAGGTGCCTGGAAGACCTCCCAGTGTGGAGATGAAAGCTGGATTTTCTCTCGCAGTAATAAAAGACTATAAAAAAGAATTTATTTTGCAAGTTAGAAACTCTGGAAAGTCAGGCACACTGAATTGTGCAATATATACTATCTTCCCACCTGGGTAGGGTGGCCTGGGCAACTGCAGAGAAGCACTTAGCCTCCAAGTGCATGCTTCTGCCCGTTGTGGCTGTCCAAGGATTCCCCTATACCTGTACCATGGAGGCGCAAATAATACTCCACCACTGGAACGATCAGGCAGAAACTCCACTTCGTCCAAACAAGCAGAATGTCCAATGTAGTACTTTTACAGTATGTAGTACTGCTGATATTAACATTTTAGGCATTTCTTGCTCCATTTAATTTTAATCAGTTGTCCTTTCTGGACCCAGAATAATTTAAGAGGAAGGTGGATGGAATCCAATTACTGATGTTTTATTTAGCAGAGCATTTTTAAAATAAAAAATGTAACAAAATACTGCATAAGTGTTTTTATTTGTAAATAATTCATAGGTGAGCTCCTAACCTGGGAAAAGCATATTGCATAATTAGCAGCTTTGCCACACTTACTCCTGTTGATTAAGGCACTACTCAGCATGAGTAAACATGGCCCTATATCAGCTTTGGAGAACTGGTTTATTTATATTAGTAATTAACTGTGACATTAATGCTGCAAATTATCTATGGAATAAGATGCTTGCCAGATAACTAAGTAGGAAAGTTGATAATGGTTTGATTTCTGTGCATGCATAAATCAAAAGCTGCTGAGCACATCCAGAAATGAGTAAAGATAGCTTTTAATTCTCACAAAAACAAATCCACTGGAATGAAAGAAAATGATTACAGTCATGGCAACAAAGCATATTTTTTAAAGATAGGTCTAAAAATTGTGTCAAATTCAGAGCTTCAGAAGAGCTATTTGCTTATGTCAAAATGATCACTTAAAGAGGTTCCTAAATAGACAAAGCCAGGGTCTGATCTTGCATCTTACCCGGGGAAGTCAATAGGAATAGTTACATGAGCAGAGCAAGTAGAAATTGGTCCATGTCAGTGCCTTAACATCATCTCTAACGTATTTGTTTTATTGTTTAACATTGACACAACATAGAGATGTTTCCCAAACTAGATAGCAAAGTGGTAATGGATGACTTTATGTCACACCATAAAGCCTCACTCAGGATTTCACACATGGCGCTATATTATGTAATCATACTTGAAACAGAATTCTTCACTCAGATGAGAATTTGGATGACTTGAGCCTCTGTGAAGGAGAAGAAGGGTCCGCTTACTTTTTACAGCCTATTTGGAGGGCATAGCCATCTGCGCTGTACCTCAGCTTAAGCCAGCAGCACTCTTGCTCTCTTCCTGCTTTTTCCTCAGTTGCCCCATTACAGACAAATCCAGCATGGCTGATTGTAGTGCTACAGCCACTGGCTGGTGCAGTCCCAACTTTATTGCTAATTCATAGATACACCCTTCACTCACATTCCTGCCTCCCCCTGAGGGAAGTCTCATTGTACTAGCCTATAGAGGAAAGGAAAGAAGGATAAAAATCAAGTCTCAATGTATCAAACGTAATGCAAAAAGGAAAAAGCACAAAAGAGTAAACTGGCCACGGCCACTCCCAGGAGCCTCTTTCTCCCCAAATCTGAATCCTAATTCATCAACCAAGCTGAATTAAAAGTGCACATTCTTCTGATGCTGGTGATCAGGCCACAAACACTCCTTACTGAAGTATCACCCATGAGCAGTCCATCTTCGGTAGACCCATACACAACAGGCTAACAAGCTGATGTATCTAACAATTTTTATAAACAATTTTTATTGATCAATGACCAAATGTTGGTTGCCAGTTTCAGGTATTTCACAACTGGTCTCTCTCTAGATAATATCAAATTGAAAGGCATGCTTTTCAATTAATTAAAAAAAAAAGGTGGTCGTTATTTAGCTACTGATTCCATAGTACCTTCCTCCCAAGAGATGGAGTACCAGAATGAGACAACCAGTGAAGATAGGGGCAGTCCACTGTGGAGGAACAATCTCCATCTTAGATATTCTTCATGATACTGTTTAGATATAGATTTCAAAATAAATATGAATCTAATCTAACAGTGCTATGAATTGATTTCCAAGATAAACCAGGCTAGGAAAGGCTGATTTATAGGGGGAGTCAAAGGCGGGATACCGTGTTTACTGCTGGAAGAGATCCTGGACAGCATCCCTGCTGGTGCCCTATAATGCAAAGGTCTGCCTATTTGTGGTATGTTTATGCCTCTGGTCACCTTCTTTGTAAACTCCATTTGGCAGTAGGCACTTGAAGGGGCAGAGACAGATAATTTCCCCCCCCTCCCCAAATAATCTAACTCAGTGATATGCAGACAGTGGCTCTTTAATGTGTCTCAGTGGCTCTTTGCAGCACATGATATTAAAACACTGTGTGATCTATTTATTAACCAATTTAAGTTATTGACCAATCAGGATGCTTTTATTATGTTATTAACCAATTAAGTTATCAACTTGCAATTAGTTATTAACTTATTTTCCATGAGAATAATATATATTGTGAATGTGACAGGGTCAGACTAGATGGCTACCGGAGGGTGCTAGAAGACTAATATATCAGCCCCAGGCTCAGCAAGTGCCTTTCCCCCCTGGTAGCTGAACAGGGGTTGCTCCAGGTTAATTAACACATCTGGAGCCAGTCAAGGCCCCCTCTAGGACTTGTTAAAAGCCTCTCCTCCAGAGAAAGAGTGTGGCTGGAGTTGTGAGGTGAGCTACCCAAGTGTGTGAGCAGGCAAGATGCTGTCAAGAGCCAGGAGGGTTTAGGAGAAGGAGCAGAATACTGACAGGAGAGACCTCTGCAGGTACAAAGACTGGGGGAGGGAAAAACCCTGCCTGAAGAGGGCAAAGGACCTTTCCCAGGACTGGAGGCCTAAGGGAAGAGACCCTGCCAGAAGGGAAAGATTGAACTGGACCCTTTGGTTTGGGCACTACCACACCCAGTGGGGCTGTCAGGGGTCAAGAGCCTTCCCTGGTAAGGAGGCCAGGAAGGACCCCTTTCTGAGCAGGGTATGGACATTAAATCAAGGGGCATGGGGAGTAACCCAGGGAAGCTAGCAGCTTTCCTGAAGCCACAGCACAAGGCTTTGACTTGTAGGGTCCCTGGGTTGGGACCTGGAGTTGAGGGTGTGACTCAGCCCCCTACACCTCCTACTGGCCATTCACTGGAGGGGAAAGAACCCTAGCAAAGAGGCAAGGCCCTGTGAGAACCATAGACAGGACCAGGAGACAGCAGGGAGTGGCCATTTTAGAGAGGTTGTATTACCCTCCCCCACCACTAGAGGGTGGAAGAAGACTAAGGGGTGAAGCAGTTCCCTGACCTACCACTAGAAGGAAGTGATGGACCCACTGAGGTAGCGGAAAAGCTTTGTTACAACTAGTGTTATGGGGAGGGAGGCATATGTGTAACAGCGCAGCGGACTAAGCACTCCCCCCAAAAAAGTGTGTGCGTGTGTTTTTCCTTCACCATAATGGATGATGTGGTGAGGGCACTAGTACAGGCCACAGTGGCCCAACAAGAGGCCACCAGGGCCCGGATGACTTCCCAGCAGGAAACAATGAGGGCGCAACAAGAGACCAATCAATTGCTAATGAGTCAGGCAACCCAGCACCGAGCCCTCCTGCGAGAGGTGAAGACCAACTAAAGACCCTGACCATCCGAGCCTGCAGGTCTGATGGAATGCAAGCCTGGAGAGCCACCAGCTACCTACCAAAGATGACTGTTGAAGATGCTGTGGAGGCATACCTTCTGGCTTTTGAGATGATTGCATTGCATAGGACCTGGCCCCAGGACCAGTGGGTCAGCATTATCACTTCCTTTCTGTGTGGGGAAGCCCAGAAGGCCTACCATGACACGTCCACTGAGGCCACAGATGACTACCCACAGCTGAAAGCAGAGATCCTGGCCCAATCAGGAGTAACAGAGGCCGTGCAAGCCCAGAGGTGTCATGTGGAAGTACCAAGAAAGCAAGACCCTGAGGTCCCAATTGCTTGAGCTTGCCCACCTTGCATGGCAGTGGCTGCAACCTGAGGTCCATAGTCCAGAAGAGATTCTGGAAGAGCTGGTAAACGACCGATACACGAGGGGACTACCTCCAGACCTCCGGGCATGGGTAAGCCAGAACGACTCTTCCTCCTATGATGAGGTAGTCACACTGGTAGAAAAACAGTAGGCAGCCAGAGGGCTCTCCCGAGCACCGGGGAAGACTCCCTCTGAGTCAAGCCACCAGCCTCGATCCCTGGAGTTCGAGCAACTGAGGAACTGGGAAGGGTTAGGGGAAAGAAGAAAGAAGCCAAGGGTCAGCCAGAGGCCGCAAAAAGATGGGGTGATCTAGGCAAAATGAACTAGAGGGTCAGATCCCCTAGCCCAAAGAATAGAGGGCTGCCTATGACTGTGTACCAGTATTATGTGTGCGGGTAGTTGGTGCATATTGCAGCCCAGTACCCTAACGCCGAGGATCCCATGTGATATAATTTAGGGAGCTGGGCATACCTCTGCACCCTGATCCTCCTTGAGGGAGCAAGGGTGACCAGGTGGTTCCTGTCCCTTCAGCCATTCCAATTTACCAGCAGGAAGCGGCTAACTTAGAGAGTCTGTACTATCCTCCCCCACCACTAGAGGGTGGAAGAACACTAAAGGGTAAAGCAGTTCCCTGATCTACTGCTAGAAGGAAGCGCTGGACCCACCACAGTACAGGAAGAGCTTTGTCACTATATATATATAACTAAATATTTCCCCTATTATACTGTTTAAATATCAATAGAACTACAGTACATGAAACAATGAATTCACAACTACTGTGGCTCTTTCGGGTAATGTTCATCACTAATTTGGCTCCTGGATCACTGAGTATCCCTGATCTAACTCCTGAGTGTTGACAAGAGAGTAAGCAGCACCTTGGATGATGTGAACACATTATATTAAAGCGTATTTTGCATTATGCAGTGTGTTTTTGTAATAGTCCTAATCTGGATTCTTTTTAAAATACAGCATGCATAAAACCCCAAATGTTTCTTGTTTTTCTTTAGACTAATTTTAATATTTGCATGTTAATATTATTGTCACCTGCCTAATGATAAACTACAACTGTACATATTCATATAATTCTCCTGAGGGAAGGATTAAGATATTCTTCTTTTTTTTTCCCTATTAAAATTCATTATACTGAAATGGGATTGTCTCAGACAGAATGCAGAACTGTTACTGATTCATAGTGCTGCAGTTTCCCCCAAGTTACCCAATTCCTTGCACTATGATTGGTTATGGGCCTGATTTGCATGTAGACCTGATTTATGTAATCACTGCTCAGTTATTTCTCAATCTCTGCACAGTATGCAAATCCCTGGACCTTGATAGGCTGACAGACGTTAATAGCCATTCAAAGTGAAGGGATTTGCATAATCACTGTATCATTATGTGGTAGTGGAGAAAGGAGATAATAAGGAAAGTAGCAGGAAAAGAAAATGGCAAAGTAGGATGATAGCAGGTGAAAGAGCTGAAAAAATATATTTTCACATATATATGTTTAATTCACTTCTCAGCATTTTGGCAGACTGTTCCGATTTCTGTATTCATTTTCTTCTTATTAAATTAACATTTGACTATTTCATTAAAAAACTCAGTACAAGAACAACTTCCCATAACTTGGTAGTAACCATAGCCTGGGGTAATGAACCTCTGTCTTATTCACTGAGTGTTTTTCAGTGAAGAATACAGATATTACCTTGTAAAAAGGAAGCAGCCTCATGTTACAATTTAATAATAAAAGATGCACTGTTTTAATATCCCATGATTTAAGATGTTGTGTTTTTCAGAGAAAAATACTGACCTAATTTTGATTGTAGCCTCTATGCCTTATCATAATACAAATAAATAGTAATTTTGGGAAGGAGAGTTCACATAACGTCTCCTAACCCCCTTCATGTGACACCTATCATTCTTTCTTTCTCTCCATCTATAGCCTCTCTTACCATCTTCTCAGCCTCTTTTCACTCTCCCTGAAAAACAGGGAGAGGGGCCATATCTCTGGGGAAGGAAAGGAGAGATGGGTGCTCTGAAAGAATGGGAGGGAAGAGAGGGTGCACTATAGCAGCAGCCCCATTACTGAAGCACAGCTGCATTCTGAGCATAGCAAGGACTATCCTGACTTTTCTATTTGCTGCCTTATCCACAGATTGCAGGCAGCAAGCTCACAGCTCCAGCACCTGCAGTCAGCGCCTGCTGAAGATGAGAGGAAATCAGTCAGATGGGAGTGCACACTCTATGCAGCTGAAGGAAAGACCTATAACTAGGTCTATATAACACACCCAGGAAGCTGTTTGTTGTATGGATATTGGCCAAATAGTCACAACATACTAGCATGGAGGAACAAAAATGTTTACAAGGGACAGTTTTCAAACAACTTGGTTTCAGAAGAGATGTTTGCTAAGTGGGCTCACAGTTTTGCAGTAATGAAGGCCTTTTACCTTAGTCCAGCCCTGAAATCCAAACATCATTTGCTTTTGTAAAAGTTCAGATTCAGCTCTGAACTTCATATCTCACGTCTAGCTTTACTATTAATAACATCTGACTTTCATTAGCCTCATAGTCACACCAGAATCTCCGTAAGATACATGTACACATTTGTGTAAATGCAGGTGACCATTTGACTTCTCAGTGCAAAATTCAATTAATTAAAAGAAGACGCTTTGTGGAAAAAGGTTAGGACTCAACCGAAAAGGTGAGCTGGTAACAGAAAATGATAGGAAGGCAGAGCTGCTCAATGCCTACTTTGCTTCAGTCTTCTCACAAAAAATAAAATGTGACCAGACAACTAGCAAATGCAGGTCAGGATAAGTAATGAAGATGTCAGAGATCTTCTGACCAAATTGAATGAATTCAAGTCAGTGGGGCCTGATGCTATTCACCCCACAGTGCTGAAGGAATTAGCTGAAGAAATCTCAGATCCACTGTTAATAATGTTTGCAAACTTATGGATGATAGGAAAGGTCCTGCAAAAATAGAGAAGGTTCTAATGGAGTGACCATCTATAAAAAGGGGAAAAAGGAGGAGGCAGGGAACTATAGACCGGTCAGCCTGACTTTGATACCTGGGAAGTTACTAGAGCCATGTATAAAACATTCAATTTGTGAATATCTGGAGGATGAAAGGGTAATCACTAGCACGTGACATGGATTTACTAAGAACAAATCATGCCAAACCAGCTTGATTTCCTTCTTTGACATGGTAATTGGTTTGGTGGATAGAGGGAATGTGGTGGACATAAAGTATCTGGACTTCATTTCATCAAGGATTTTGACATAATTCCACATGACATTCTGATAAGTAAGCTAGAGAAATGAGAGCTCAGTAAAACTACCCTAAAGTGGATTCATACTTGGTTAGACAAGCGCAAACAAAGAGTAGCAATTAATGGAATGATGTCAGAATGGAAGGAGGTCTCAAATGGTTGTTTCATAGGGATCTGCTCTGGGTCCAGTGTTATTTAACATCTTTGTTAATGACTGGATATAAAAATAGAGCATACTGATCACACATGAAGATGACACAAATCTGGGGGAGCAGCTTGCAAACACTTTGGAGGATAGAGCTAAAATTCAAAGGGATCTTGATAAAATGGAGAACTGGGCTACAGACAACAAAATGAAATTCAGCAAAGACAACTGTAAGGTGCTACACTTAGGGAAGAAAAAACAAATGCACAAATACAGCATGGGGGATAACTGGCTTGGCAGCAGCATTGCTGAGAAGGATCTGGGAGCTGTGGTGGATCATAACCTCAACATAAGCCAGCAATGCAATGCTGTTGCAAAAAAAAAAAAATGCAATTTTAGGTTGCATTAACAGAGGCATAGCATGCAAGTCACAACAGGTGACAATACCACTCGACTTGGTGCTGGTTAGTCATCAGCTGGAATAGTGTCCAGTTTTGGTCACCAATGTATAGAAAAGCTGTAGAGAAACTGGACAGGATCCAGAGGCAAGAGACAAAGATGATCGAACGGATGGAATGTGAGCCATATGAACAAAGGCTGAAGGATCTGGGTATATTTAGTTTGGAAAAGAGGAGATTAAGGGGGGAACATGATAGCGGTCGTCAGATACTTGAAAGGCTGCTATTAAAAAGATGGAGAAAAGTTGTTCTCTCTTGCCACAGAGGACAGGACAAGAGGCAATGGGTTTAAACTACAGCACAGCAGATTTAGATTAAATCTCAGGAAAACCTTCTTAACTGTATGAACAATAGGACAATGGAGCAGACTGCCTCAGGAGGTTGGGGAAGCTCCTTCACTAGAGATTTTCAAAAGGAGGCTGGATAACGATCTGTCTTGGATGGTTTAGACATAATAAATCCTGCATCTTGGCAGGGGGTTCCACTAGATGACCCATGTGGTCTCTCTCTCTTCTAACTCCATGGTTCTATGATTCTGTGATTCTATAGCTATACAGTATATGGTGTAGCAGCAGAAAGTCTGCGTGACACTTAGGGCTTATAGTGTCTGCAACTTCAACGAGGACAGGCTGCTGGCATTAGGAATAACTACACTTAAGAAGATGATATTCAAGAGCTATATCACCATGATTTGCTTGCTTGTTCTATAAATTGCATGCAAAATCAGTTCAAGTAGGGTGTTTTTCAAGTATGGATGATTTTAAACTGATTAGATGCTTTTTCCTGACACATTATGTATAGAAGAGAGCCTCTGAACCTGGTGATAGAGTAGAAATATTTTTATTCGCAACGAATAACTAGTCTTTCTGATTGGTTAATCAGATTGGGTTAAAAAGAATGACTTACACTTGCACCCAATTTTAATAAACACTCAAAAACTAAAATGAGAAATGCAGAAAGTAAAAGCACCATAGAAATGAAGCCTCAATCTAGTCCTAACAAATGGAACTCCCGAATAGTGTTCTCACATATAGTGAATCTCCATCTGCAATGAAATAGAAAGAAAGCTGCAAATCTGTTAATTGTAACCCAGGATAGGATGAACAATACATTTTTCTGTGGCTTTCCTTTGGGTCAAATCTTCTCCTCTGAAATGCAGAATAAATGGACTTGTAGGCGGAGGGAGCAGGGGTTCCACTATAGCTGGTGGAGACAGAATCCTTCTTACATTTGGACCTACTCTATCCCGTCCATAAGTGGGAGGAGGGGTTCGACTAATGGAACTATATAGTGATGGATCTTATGGTCTAAATGCTACTGCCTCCACTAAGCACAGCTCCACAGTGTTCCAGGAGCTCTGCATTCTGAACACTCTCCCACCGCAGTGGAAGCACACTAATTACACTGGGTTTGGGCGTGCAAACCTGGATAGGAGGGGTGCAGGATTTGACCCTGTAAGAGGGCTCAACTATAATTAAAAAATAAAGGTGGGGCTAGAGGTGGCAAAAGCATCTCTCAGGCTGGTAATGTAAAACAAGAGTTGCTCAGGATGGCCCCCTTTCTCTCTTTCAGGGGTTATTCCCACCTCAGTTACTGGAACCTCTAAATTTAACTCACTGAATTTCCTTAACAATCTATATGTCCAGTTCTTTCAAATTTATTATTTTTATCCAAACCTACTTCAAGCCTTACCCTATTTATTGCTGTCTCCTGCAGGCCTCCTTCTCCTGGGATTTGATTCTTCTCAATTTTCTTTGCTTCTATTTTCTCTCCATTCTTCCATTCCTCACGCTGACCTTTGCATTTTTATCAGTCTCAGCACCCCTCCCCCTCATGCATTATCCGATTTTCTTCCTTCCTCTCACAGGGATTGTCTATGCGGGGAAATAGTCTGGAATAGTTATTTTGCAATAGCTCTCTATGTTTACACTCTTATTCTGCACTAAGAGTAGATCTACACTGATGGCGGCATGTAGAGTACAGACAGTTCATGCCCTGCAAGCACAGGTATAAACCGTAGTATAGACACTGCTTTCCAAATCTACACTGCTATTTTTAGCAGCGTAATGTCCTGCTGCCTTCTGGTGAGGAGCTGCCAGAGCCTTTCCCTTCTGCCTGAACATTTCCCCAATGTCTCCCCTCTACCAGAGCCTTTCGCTGCTACTGGAACCTTTCCCCAGTGTATCCCTTCTGCCAGAGCCTTTCCCTGCTACCAGAGCCTTTCCCCAATATCTCCCTTCTGCCAGAGCCTTTCCCCACAGTCTCCCCACTTCTGGAGACTTTCCCTGCTGCCTCCCCACTGCCTGAGCCATTCACAGTGTCATGTAGCTATTTACTGCCATGACAAGTGTGGATGTAGCTGCCTTTCACTGCAACAAGTAGTTACACGTACAATGCCTGTACTCCACAGGCTGCCGTAAGTGTAGACATAGCTTAGAGTACCTTTGTCCAGTTTAAGTGAATCCACTTCCAAAGTTAGTGTGGAATAGCTATTGTGCTTTAAATTCACATCCTATCTTATTCTGCACTAGCTTCTTGTGTCGATAAACCAATAAAATCCTCTTCACTCACACTGTCACCAATTCCCAGCCACAGCCAGCCAACCAGTCATCCAGCCACTTTGAACCATTCAGTCATACACTTACCACACTAAGCCATCCAGTTCTCATGCTCACTCTTCTCCATGTACCTAAAGAGAAACTTCTTCTGAGCTGGGGGAGGTCTGGCTTGGAATAGGTCAATGAGGAACTGTGCCTTTAGTAGGAGCATGGTGTATGGGAAGCACCACTGAAGCTACCTGCATCAGCCTAGAAATGACAGGAGCAATTCCTGTACTGGGCCAAAGAAGGCACTGCTGTGCAACAGCTCAATACATCAATGCCACAAGGCAGGGGGAAATGGTGATCCAAAACAGAAACAGAGGTACTTCTGTTGTCTGGGTGGGACTAGACCAGCCTGATTGCTCTACACAGAGACAGGCCCACTGGGAAAATGTCTGGTTGCCTGGCAGCCCAGTCTGGCATTGGTCAGGTCTTCTGTAGAGACCTCTGCCAGAAATCAAAGCTGTCTCCTACCACTGGAAACTATGAGGGAAGGCAGGCAAACAGGTGATATGAAAACCACTAACCTCTCTCAAGGTGAATCTTCCCTTTGATGTCCAGGCCCTCACAGGCAATTTATACCCTCTGTATTAAGTAGAGCGAATCTGGTCCACTGAGCGTAACTTATTTCACCATAATGGAACAAACATTACACAGAAGCCTTTTCAAATCTATTGACTGTAGTGCCATCGCTCTCTGGCTCCATAAGATCTTACACATCTTTCAGCAGAGACCCTGAAGCAAAATCCGAGGACTTTGTGTGGCTGGGAAACCTGACCACAATGAGCTCAGAAGAACAACAGTCACTTTAGGAAGAAACCTTTCTATGGTCACTTTTGGCACAGCTGAAAAGGTAACAGAACCGTCCATGATATGTTATAAATCCACTGCTCTGACAATACGGAGCCACCCAAAACTGTTCACTTGTACTCTGAATTCTTTAGTCCTTAGGGAATTAGTTTACTTCATAATTTGCAAGCAGAGCAGCATTAATACCTGAAGAGATGATTGGTAAATCAGATACACTGCTTTTTTTTTTTTTGGTTCTATAAATAGAGATACCAAAATAAGTTCTCTGTCATTCAGACCTAGTTTCACATTCATCTGATACCTTGCCTAGGATTTAGCTTATCATTTCAATCAAGTCTTTATGAAACATCTTACAAAGACCTTTGAGATCAGTAAAGTGCTTTGGGTTCAGAAAGACAGACCTAAAATTAGAGAACATCTTTTACTTTTTAGTTTTGAAGCTGATGTCTAAGTATTAGTACAGAGCTTATATGGATAAGGTCAATGTCATCCTGTCATCTTGAAGCTCGCTGTTCTAAAAACAGCCTTAATGTTAGTTTTCCTACTTAGTATATTTTTTTCAAGTGGAAAATGATTAACAATAATATGCCAGTTAATTTTTAATTTCATTGTTAGGCTTGAAATCCTTGGTGCACTGCATAAAATAGAAATAGTGGCCAGATCCTGGTTTCTTATCTTTATGTGCTTACTGCAGCTCATAAATAGGATATAAAGTTGGCTCTATAATATTTTTATGTTCCATGATCATGGGGGCATTGACATCAGTCCAGTCCCACAGCGGAATACAGAGCCAATGTCCACTGGGATTATTCTGGCAGAAGGGACTGCCAGACCATAGGGTTCTTCTGATCACACTTCCAGTTCCAGTGGTGGGCATAATATAATAACACTACTGGAGTCCTGGACCAGTTGAGAATTACCTTGTGTGGGGTGAGGGATCCTGTGAGGCCAGCTTCCACTGGGTTGAGCAGGCTATGCTCCGGAAGACTGGTGCAAAGCAGCCTTAGCACAATCAAGGCCAGTGTTTTCATTGTTTTATTTCTTTTTGAATTTTAGGTTCCAAAGTGCAGCTGAGATCCAAATGTTACCCACAATTACACCCATGAAAACTCACTGAAATCAGTGAGGTTAATCAGGATTCACAAGTGGAATCTTGCCTGTGCTGCTGAGTTGATATCACCTGCCATAGCAGAAATACAAGTGACCATATCACAAACCCTCTAAGTAAGAGATTATGCCCAATATGTGCTCTGCCAAAAACAGCAGTATCTTTGCATGCCTGACCATGTGTTGACCATAGTTTGTGTGACAGGGAAAGAAAAGACCTAGAGCGTATGGCAGAAATCTATCAGCCTAAAATTTCACAAGCCTTCCAAATTATGCCAGAAATCAATAGCAAGTACAGCAGAAATTACTCCCTATTAAAAAGAAAAGATGCCTAAAATAATCATATGTCTTCTTTCTTAAAGAAGAAACCAGGTGATGTTAAACCATGGCAGAACTCACCAGAATAACTCCCAGGATATTGTTTTTAATTATTTTTCTCATTTTATTTTACCTTATGTATCTTCATCTGAAATTAATGTCTTTCCCTTATTCCTGATCTGGGGAGATTAGGACTCTCACAGCCCTGTTAAAGCTCTCCCTGCTGGACACTCAGCTGGCTGCTGTGTTTGGGCCCCTGTGCTTTCAAGCTTTCTAAGACTGAGCAGAATCCAGGAGCTGCTGCTGGCTTGGGGTTTCTAGGCAGACTGTTGGAGTGCAGATTGTCTATTTAGCATCCCCTTCTGAGAGCTGAGATCTGTGGTCCAGCTTCCCTAGCCCCCAAGACCAATGCTGACCCCCAAGACATCCTAGTTACTTAAGCACACCCATCCCTATTCCAGCACTCCAACCTGGTGGGCCCTTGGGTTACCATTTACCTCTCCAGGGACACATGATAACTGAAGGACATAACACACAGACATTGCAAAAGGGATCCTAAAACATTTAATTTTTAGATAGGACAAGAAATATACAGATCCAGACAAAACAGTAGAACACCTGTATCCCATCTCCACCTTGGTTTCCTCACAACTCTGCAGTGTTCTTTGGGATTTGGATCAGTCTTCTAAGGAGTCCAGGATCCTTTCTCTTCCCCTGCTCTCCTATATATAGCTTCTTTTCTGGAAAACCGAGTCACTCTGGTCTCTTTCCCCTCTTTCTGAAATGGCTGGTGGGTGATTCTTTTTTTAAAGAGTCAGTCCCCTTTGTCAGGTGAACCCTCCCCATCAAATCATGAGGTGATCAAAGTCTTCCATTGCTTAGTTACCTCCCCCTGGAGTTCAGACATGAAAAACTGGTTTCTCCTGGGCAGTAGCCAACATTTTGTCCAAGGGGGCTTCCACATGAATAGAGGACCAACAAGGTTTAACAATACCACATGGTTAGCCCTATGTCATTACCCCTGGGAATTTCAATTCAACTAGTACTGGGTTTACAATGGTGCCAATGATGCTGTGGCACCAGACCCACACTTGGAAGAGGCCCATTATGATCCATTTAACCCATCCACATGGCTGGGTCTGGCCCCTTGCCCTGGGCAATCCAGCACCTAGACCTTGCTGTGTGAGCCAGCAGGTCCTGCTCATCTGTAGTGGGCTTGCTGCCAGCAGCCGGACTCCGCCATGCGGTTTAGGGAGGGCTGCTGGCCATGGGGCCAGTGGGTGTGGCCGGGCGGGTTCTTTGGGACTCATGTCCCAGGGGTCTATCCCACTTCCCAGGATGGCTCTGGCTTTGAGTGATCTCTGTTGCCTGCCATCTACGGGCTGTGCCTGCCTCCCTGAGGCTGAGCTGCATGAGACTGATGCAAAGGCCGGGCCAGTCTCTGGTGGTAATGGGGGGCAGCACAGGGGGCTTGGATGGGCCCCCCAGGCAAGTGGGTCCTGCGGGAGTCTGGCCAAGGCAGGCCCTGCTCTGGACTGGCTGATTGCACTGTTCCCAAGAGGCTGGAGCGATACCCACCCTGATTGGCCCTGGTTATGCTGCCAGCTCAGCCTGGTGGACACAGTCACTTCCCAGTGGGGCCGTTGAGTGTGACCGGAGGGCAGACCATGGGAGAAGGGATCTTTGGGGGGGTGCTAGGCAGTGAGGGGGTAAGAGGGTGCTGGACAGTGGGGGTCAGGGAAGGTTTGTGTGTTTTGGGGTGCTGGGCAATGGGAGTCTGTGTGGGGCATTGAGCAGTTGTGGTGGTGGGGCTGTGGGTGGGGCCACTGGTCATAGGGGTCTGTGTGTGTGTGGGGGGGTGCTGGACAAAGCAGGCCTGGGGGGCTCTGGGTATAGGGGGTGCTGGGCTTAGGGGTCTGTGGAGGGGGTCTTGGGGTGGAGAGGACACTGGGCATAGGGAGGGTGCTGTGCGGGAGGGCAGTGTGGCATGGCATGTGGCGTGCACCTGGTCCCTAGGGGAAAGGGCATGCTGCCAATGCAGGGTGGGGATGGCCAGTGTGCATCTGGTGGCTGCCAGTTTGTAAACAGTGCCCTCGCGCAAGGCTGGGCTGAGCACAGCCACCCCCATCATGCTGCCCCATTGCGCCTGGCTGGCCCCTTACGTCAGGGACTGACCCCCTCCCACTCCCCTGAGCCATGCCCCATTGGGGCCCACAGATATGTTTGGCGCCAGGCCCACAAAAGGTTAATTTGGTCCTGAATCCAACTCAGAGGTAAAAAGACAATTAAGAAGGCTGAGAAAGTCCCACATTCAAAATGGAGTTTGTAGTCTGGCAAAGAAACATATAGAAAGTCCCTAATACCAAACGGTCTTCATATACAGTAGAAGACAGATTCTCCAAATTGTCATAAATACCCATAAGTGAATATTGTGGAACTAAATGGAAGCTACTTTAAATTCTAAAACATATTTGTTTTAACACCTTCTCAGGGCTTAGCTAAGTCCTTCATGGGTAAATCATAGATTCATTTAGATGCCGAGAACAAAACCAGTTAAGAGCAATTCAAGTAACACTCTCTGATAAGACTCATCCAAACCACTGAGAGAATGGAACCTTGCTTATGATTTTGTTTTCTTTTGCACTCTCCTGACTAGGCAGAAAAGAGGTAATCTGATCTTCAATACATTAGATTATCAAGGGCAGGGAACACAGATGTTTAAGAGAGGAAGTGGCAAATATTTTATACAGTTGAAACTGCAGGTAGGAAAATTACTGGAATTTGGCAAACACAGTAATACTGCATCTCTAGCCAAAGGTGCTATGCGGTTCTTTAGTAACCAGGAAGTAGAGTTTATAGATTAAAAAAAAAAAAAGTTATTTTGCATATCCCATCAACACCCAAATACCAGATTGAGACACAAAACCATTTTTTTCCAAATCCGCTGAGTTAATTTGCTGGTTCATGTGGCTTTCAGACAGACTCTCATGGTTCTCCTCCATCTCTAGTTTGAGTGACAAACTGTAGAATCTTGTTAATGCCATGAGAATTTATGACCACTTTTAATACTTCGGTTGATATTGATCTAATAGGAGTTTTATTATAGCTTTGAGACCTGCTGCAGAAAGAGATTACCTTTATAATAATTTCACTCCATAAGCAACCATTCTAATAGGTATTTCACTGGATGATATATTATGGTATGTGAACAGGGGAGAAAAAGGCTTTTTCTCATGAGGGTAGTTTATGTGATGCAACGTGATATTATTTTTCAACAGTTTTATCCTTGTGATTGTTATTTAATGTGAAATCTATTTAGAGCTGCAGAAAGCTGTTGAATCTGGCAGAATAGCCCCTTGGAGCTTACTTATGTGGGCTCCCAAAGAAAAGGAAATCTATAAAATTGCAGTTTGCTGCTATGGCTGTCTTCATTGAATGACTCAAAAATCTGCTTGAGTTTATATCTTCAAGCCTTCTAGACATACAAACTCAGGAGAATCAGTGGAGCTGTTGAAACCATGCTGGGTCTCCCATAATAAACACCAACAATTCTTGTTCTGACAGGATTTTTTGAGACGTGAGTGCCTAGCTTCAGAGAGTGACACAGAGTTATGGCCATAACCAAGCCCCTTTCCTGAAAGGCACAAACGCCAGAGTGTAATGCAGAATCTGACCGTCACTAGAAATGTTCAGATGAAGGTTGGTGGTTACACCTGGCAACCATTTTATCTTCACAAAGGAACAACCGACCTTGAATATGTCATCACAAAACACCTAATCACCTTGAGCCATTCTTTGCATTCTGAAAAGAGTTAGTCTCAATTAAGGTAAAACTTTAAGGCTTTACTAAATAAATAAAGGTCCCTCCAAATACAAAGAGACAGATAGGACTACAGTGTAAACAGTGATGATGACAAGTGCAGGCAGCTCAGGAAGAACAGAAGTTATAACAGTAAAAACTAAAACTACAACCTTCCCATCTGGGAAGCATTTGGGAAAGAATATAAACCTCCATGCTTCAACTGTTGGAGGCTAGGAGGAAAATTTTGCAGGGGGCAGGTTATCCTGTTATTGCCTATTGCAGGATCTCTTCTTGTACCATCTTCTGAATCATTTGGTTCTGGCAATGTGGGGTGGGATAGTATGTGCTAAGATTCTCTCTGAGATCTCTTTCCATTCAGCTTCTCAAGAACTCAATTCGACTCCAGACTTTGTCACTCAGGTATCTTTGTTTGGCATATGGCAACACTACACTGAGTTGATCAGATGCAAACACAGGGGGTGGACACAGGATACATCACAGATACGAAGTTACACAGAAACCCTCTCCCTTTATATACATTTACACATCTCATTGCATTTACTATACATTGTATTACACGTTTCGGCATTGGTTTGGTTACTTTGCAGGAACTAATCCCTGTACAACATGTTCTGTCCATGCACTGTCCATGTTAGACCTACTCTTTATCTCATCTTTACATTCCCAACTATCTTGTCCATTGTTATCTTGTTCTTTGTAAATGGTTCCCTGCCCTTATCTTAACTAGTGCAGACATTCTGTCTCTTGGTTTACCATCCCATTTACCTCTCTGAGTTAGAAAGACGAGGTGGGCAAGGTAATATCTTTTATTGGACCAACTTCTGTTGGTGAAAGAGACAAGTTTTGAGCTACATAGCTCTTCCTCAGGTCTGGGAAAGGTACTCAGAGTGTCACAGCTAAATACAAGGTCATACGGATAGCTTCGCATAAGTAGTTAGTACATATTCTAAGAGGGACCATTCACCTTGTCTCTCTAATATCCTGGGACTGACTTGGTAACAACACTGCATACATATCTGAGTTAGCACAGACATTTTGTTTTCAGTCTGATGAGCTATTTACCTCATTTATCCTGTCTTCCAAGATATGTGGTCTCCCCATGTTTAATTACTCATGTCAAGCCAGGCCTACAGTATACAAATGTCACTGGCCAACTTGAAAACTCACTGTGTACCACACCACACTCTTTTGTGCTACATATATCTACATATAATATATACATTTCAAAATGGCTAGCCAGGTTGGTTCTCCTGAGTTTTCAGGTTTACTGTGGTTCTCTTCTATAAGGGCCATTTTATTCTAAACTTGTGACATCCTTTAAGTAAGCCAGGCTCCCTTTTGAAATATCTTTGTATAGATCTTTCATTTTATCCAAATGCTACAGCTTTGTGAACTTGCCATTTATGTAATTCCAATTAAGCTCTTTTATTGTCTTGTTTAAACATTGTGAAGGCCCAGTAATTTTAGGCGAAAAGGCCCTCTGGGCTCTCGATTATTAACATCACCCTTTGTAACAACAGCATGATTAACTTTGCATGTGTCATTAATAAGAAAGATAAAATAAAGACATTTTCAAAACATTCTAATTTTATAATCCCAAGATAATTTACTTCCTTATCACTGGCTTTGTTTTAGAAATGTCTGCTGTCATGGCTGGGGGTTGAGTGTGCCTTTGACTGGCAGTTGCTTGTCACTTGCATCTGCATCAACTAAAAGAGAAGGCTAGCTAATTGCCCTGAGGCTGCAACTGAAGGGGAAAGTCTGTCAAACCATATCTGTCTGCATTTCAGCTGGAAGGAGCAGGAACACCTGCCTGGAGCTAACAGTTGAAGGATGGAGCAATGCATCTCTTTGAGTGAATCCATAAGATTGGAGTGTTCTGATTGGAATGCATATGACATGCCATGTGTAATCGGAGGAGACCTTTTGAAGCCTTCATTACACGACATCACGGTATAGTTGCTAAAAGCTGATCAGATTTGTCACTAATGAAAAGTCAATATACTTGTATGTAAAAATATAAATGTTGCCCAGAAATACTACTAGATAGAATGGTTTCAGGGCTAGCTTGCATGACATGTGGACAAAATATTCCAGCTAGGTTCTTATGGGAGGATGAGTATCAAATCTGTGACATTTATTATTCTCCCGTTGTTTTTGTGAAGGGTAAAGTCGCTGTACCTTGCATTTAACATTCAGTGTTTGATTTATGCAGAAAATAAATTCATATTTAATCAAATCCCTATCTGACTGATAAGATGTCTCTCTGTACTTTTTAGAGAAATTTACCTACTAATAAAAATTATTTTTCTTAACTCCCTGGCAAAAGAGAGAACACGAGGAATTTGTTAATTTTATTGTACAAACCTAACAAACATGATGACTCAGATTCTCAGTCCTGCTCTCTTTCATTTTCACTGCCTGAGTCAAAACCTCATGTAGGTCCCCCACTGGAGTGTCACCGGAGTGATACTGCAGTGTCCCCCTAGTGTGGGACAGTCCCTAGCAGATCAGCTCCCATATCTCCCTCCCCACCACACTGGTGCAAGGCACATGTTAGTGGCAGTGGCTGGAGTTCACAGCCAAATTCACAGCTAGCATTAACAGATGTAACTCTCTCTTACTCCTTTTTGTACAGTGCCTAGCACAGTGAGGTTTTGATCTCTGCTTATCTCTAAGCACCACATCATTTTCTTTTTTCCTGATTTTGTCTAATAGAAATAAATAGTACTCAAACATTTTCAGTGGGTATGTCTACACTGACGGCGGCAAAGTCGCTGCCGTCAGATCGACCTTTCTGGATCGATTGAGTGGTCAGTGAAGACCTGCTCAATCAATCCAGAAGTCAACACAGTAAAACCTCCCCCTCAAGAGGCACAGTGCAGTGAAGACACCGCGCAGAACGGAAGCACAGCAGTCAACGGGAGATATTCAAGCTGCTCGATTCCGTCGAATTGCCAGGTAAGTGTAGACCAGGCCAGTGACACTTTACAAGCATACTTCTTGGTTATAATCTCATTGTTGACACCGCAATGGAAGATCACAGACCTGTGGCAAAATTAAATCATTTATTTAAAAGGGGGCATGAACTGTGAACTTCTTTTTAGCTCCTTTCCTGTAGAATGTACTCTGACCTAAAATCATTGCTGGAAACATAGACTCATAAACTCTAAGGTCAGAAGGGACCAATATGATCATCTATTCTGACCTCCTGCACAATGCAGGCCACAGAACTTCATCCACCCAATCCTGTAATAAACCTCTAATCTATGACTGAGTTATTAAAGTCCTCAAATCATGGTTTAAAGGTTTTAAGGTAAAGAGAATCCACAAGCAAGTGAGCCGTGCCCCATGCTACAGAGGAAAGTGAAAAACCCCCAGAGTCCTTGCCAATCTGCCCTTTTCTTCCCAACCCCAAATATGGTGATCAGTTAAACCCTGAGCATGTGGGCAAGACTCCCCAGCCAGACACCCAAGAAAGAATTATCTTTAATACCTCAGAACCCACCACATCTAACATCCCTTCACAGGCCATTGGCATGTCTACCACCAGTAGTCAAAGATCAATCAATTGCCAAACTAGGCTGTCCCATCATACCATCCCCTCCATAAATGTATCAAGCTCAGTTTTGAGGCTAGCTAGGTTTTTTTGCCCCCACTACTCCCCTTGGAAGGCTATTCCAGAACTTCACTCCTCTGATGGTTAGAAACCTGCATCTAATTTCAAGTCTAAATTTCCTAATGGCCAGTTTATATCCATTTGTTCTTGTGTCCACATTGGCGCTGAACTTAAATAATTCCTCTCCCTCCCTGGTATTTATTCCTCTGATGTATTTATAGAGAGCAATCATATCTTCCCACCTCTGTCATCGGACACTTTAAATGTTACTGTACCTGAGGCAGTAAGTTATGAGGGCCATGACTACGAAAATAATCAGCAAAAGGCATGTTAATGTCACCTTGTCAGACTATGGAGCAGCTTCACACAAAGGGTGCAGTTCATTTAATTGCAAACAAAAATATTCTGTCACTCAGGAGTGTTTGGAAAAGTACTTTAAACTAATTAATTTGTTCTGAATCTTAGAAACTAATCTTTCGGTCTTTAATGTGCATTCATTAGTTATTAATGATTGATTTGTGCTAAAGGTGTTGCACTGTAATTCTAATTTTAGCATTTAGCTGCCAAATAACAAGCAGCAGCAAAATAGTGCTGTGATAAAAAGTTCTTACTGTATGGATCCTGAAAAATGTTTTTAAAAAGAAAATATTTTTAAATATTGTTGACTACATTGTCTGGTGCATTCAGGCCCTTTGTGACTCTCCAGTGGGTCAATGGGACTGGAAAACCATTTGGGCTGAATAGCTGAAAATTCCCCCACATAAGAGAGCTCTCATGTGGAGCAGTGACACCAGACCTGGTTCTTGCATTGGCCCAGTGTAGGGATTATATTAAGGCTGGGATGGAAGATGTCAGGGGCAAGGCCTGAGTGTGTTGTGCTCCAGCTCTCTCCAGTGGGGCTCTTATTCAAAGTGAATCTGTGATGTACTTTCTAGTTGTAGGTATATGTGATCTCATTTGGTCTCAAGCAAAGAAGCTAAAAAAGCAGAGTCAAAAACCAAACAGGACCTCAGCATTCATTCTGAATTCTTTAGTTTACTATTGTATGACAAGGCGTATCGATTCTTTTTAAAAAATGTTGTGGGATAATGCAAGACCTCTGGCAGTTTTGATATTTAATAGTATAATTTGTGGGCTCAAACATGACTTAAGTGGCCTTGGGCAGGCCCTGTACAACAGAGGGAATTTCAGCCATGGCAGAAGAGGGCTAGATGCCTGGGGAAACACTGGACAATAAGAACCTGCACAGGATAGGTTCTTCAAACAGGGAGAAGTCTGGACGCCTCCTCGGCCAGTCTGACAACCGAAGTGTGGACACTGCTGGGCTGGGCTCATAACTTGGTCTTGATGTAAGTGGGGGAATGGTCCCGCTATTGTGGGGAGCTTTCCTGATTCATACACTACCCAGTGGAATTGGTTAGCAAAAGGATCTGAGTCCTCACTCCCACTCCCTTTACTCAGAGGCCTGCTTGACCTCGAGGACTTCCCTTCCATTCTCCTGTGTGGTAGAGTCTTTGTAACCCTGACAAGGCTGGCCCAGGATTCCTAGGGGGCTTGACCCCCAGTCTTGTCATGTCACTTCAGACAAGGGCTAAGGTGTCCCCACTCCAGGGTACTCTCTTTGCACTGGATGCTTCCCAGATCCCCTGATCATTGTATATAGTTCAAAGCAAATACAATTTATTAAATAGCAACTAATTAAAAAAATAAGGAAAAAATGGGAAAGGTTCAAGGAAAACAGGTAATCTCACCCCGTGGGCATAGGGAAACCATACTCAGTGTCTCTGGAATGTAAGGGAAGTTCACAGTTTGTTCCTCACACATCCAAAGGCTCCTTCCCAGGCCCTGGCTGCGCTGCAGGGATGCAGCATGTTGGACACTTGCTCTGGCGGTGGCCACACGCTCTCAATTTCCCAGGTGGGAGGACCCTTCGTCCCAATGTTGGCCCCCCCCCTTGGGATTAAGATCCCATTCCAAGTCTGGCACGCAAGACCTCCTGGCTGGTGGCATCTCCCTGCACTGGGCCCTCTGCCCAGGGTCCCCCTTGCTCTCCCCAGCTGCTCATTGCACTCAGTTCCGGCCTGCTCCAGACCCAGCTCCAGCTCCACTCTGCCTCAGTGCGGCTGCTGATCTGCCTCCAGCTTGGCTCTCTGGGCTCCTTCTCTGCCTCTGGCTGCTGTGGCTCTGCTCCCTAGGCTGCTTCTCTGGTTGTCTCTGGCTCTGGCTGGTGTGGCTCTGCTCCTAGTTCAGCTCGGGCTCCAGTTCTCTCCTTATCTCAGCCTCACTCTGGCCCAGGCAGCTCCAGCTCACCCAGAGGACGGGATCTCTGGGGTCCTGACTCCCTCATTGGCATGCCTGCCTACCTTCTCAATCAGGCTGACCTGGAGCATTGGCCTCTCCCCACTGGCCCTGGGGACTGTCAGTCTCAGTCTTGATTTCTCATCAGCCCTTCCCCTTTCTTTTGGTACTGGGAGAGGGCTAACCAAAAAAACCCCACTAAGTTTCAGCAAGGGGCCAACAGTCCCCTTACATCAATATGGATGAAGAAGTGCCCTGGGTTTAGACATGACATGGTCTAAACATAGGTTAAGGTTTTCCCGCTCCTAATGTTAATACTATACAATGAAAAACACATTGATCTCAGTGTGGTTAATATTGGTGTGCCAGATCCTATACAGTTGGGAACTACACTTTTCTTCATTCCAACAGAAGTAAACTATTCTTGAAACTTCACCCAAAAGCAGCTGACTGGGTATAATTACTGGAGTTAAACCAGGAAGAGTGGCAGGGTCTCTCAATAAGCTAATCATGATCTGTGGTTCAGCAATGGGTCAACCAATTTCACCTATTGGCACTGAAAGAGGCTATGAATGGTTGAATGACAGAAAACCTTTCACAAAGGGAGAATAATGAGCTAAATCTTCTTCTTCTTCAGTTAGGAGGATTCCTATATCTGCCCACCCATGTGTTGTAGTGGTATCTTGTCAGAAAGGTGCGTCTGCAACTGATTACTGTACAGGTGATATTTATTTTGCTTTTGTACTAAATGACTGGGGAAGGGTCTATAGCAGAAATCTAGAATCTCTGTGATTGGAGTACTTGTTTGGATTCTACATTAACCAAAAACGTAATGTCACCATTTGTATTATGAAACAGGGAATGTTAGATAGCATTCACAGGAGATGTAAATTTAAAAAAAAAAAAAAGGAATTTTAGTTTAAAAATTTGGGTCAACCTGGCCAGATGAGTGGGGGAGGGAATTATTAATACCACACATCACTGGTGAAACCCACAGAGAGTGGCTGGGGTGGGCCCAGGGGTAGTTGCAACTGTCTCATGAGAGAAGGATGTTAGCTACTTGGGCCAGCTATTGCACTTACATTGAGACCAAGTCATGGCTTTGGGTCAGCTGGTCAGGCCAGGGACAGAAGTTGAAGGGTCTTGTAGGCATGAAGGAGATCTAGGGATTACTAATACATATGGATGTAGGTTTCATTACGTTATCCTTGGTCAAGAGAGTGAGGGTGACATTCTTACCAATCTCTCCTTAGTAAACTGGGTCCTCTCCTTTAATAGTGTACTTTCTGTGAACAAACTCTCATTCAGGAACTGTAGCTTCCAGTGTATTTGTGCAGCACCCAGCATAATGATACCATTGAGTGTTACTATAATATGAATATTTAATTATCATAATGTTGTAAAACCTGTAAAAATAGACAAAACCCCAATTCATTTCAATGCTATTCTCTGCACACATATACACGCTATATGTCTGAGATGAGAATGAGGCCAAAGAGCTTTGAATTCAGTAGGATTTTTCACAATAAATTTAACTTCACGGGAACCAAGTGCACCAAACTGCTCTCTGACATATTCTTTGGAAGATCTCTGATAGTGAAAAGGGGGTTGTAAAATAATTCATGGAAAACTGAAAATATTGGTGATATGTTGTGATGTTTCCCCTTTAGTCTTAAATGTTTATCAACCATACAGTACCAATTTGCTGCATGTAATAATTTTTAAATCAAATTAAACAAATGAAATCAAGCCTACATTTTCTTAGGGACATACCTGCTGTTTCCAAAATGAAAGTTAATGGCTGAAGCAGGAATAATCTGTTTTCTTAAATGAATAGGCAGTAATGAGATCTAGGTTTGGGCCTCTTGAATTCTGATTTGTTTACTGTTAGCATTTCAGAGAGAATCTATTTCACTGGCATTTCTGCCCCAGTTTTTATGTAACTCCAGTTCAAGGACCACATTCTGTTCTCAGTTACACAAGAATAAACTCAAAATAACTCAATTTGCTTCATTAGGACCACTCCTGATTTACATCAGTGTAACTAAGAGAAGAATTTGGCCCCAATAGACATAATATTGCTATATTGTTTTCTCCGCAATCACATATTTTGGTATGCAACATTACAGAAATAACAAAGAAATAATTTTTGTTGTGGATTTACATGTTAGATCTTGAAAATTGTCTTTATTTGCTCTATTATTCACAGGACAATATTCATGGTCTTCTGGGCTACTCTAGTCTGAAGAGTGTATGTATCTTGGCTCTATAGGAGCAGAGTTACTTCCATAAAATATCAGCCTCTTGCAGAAATAAACAATGGAAAATATAGAACAGCTCTGTGCTCACAGGTTGTGGAACCATCCAAGAATAAGAACACATGCAATGATGTCCTGTTTGCCAGGAATGGGAAGGGAGAGGTTATGGAGGGTCTGTGCAGCAGAGAGAGACAGCAGGAAGAAAACAGATCTCAATTACGAGGAGTTCTAAAGGCATCACAGGCAATACGTGGAAAGATTGTCTGCTAGTCTGGAAGTGACCCAGGACAGGTTCTGGTGTACAATGCTTGGTTCTTCTTGGCTTCTGCTGGACCTGTTGCTGCTAGTCATAGACTGCTGCAGCTGCTTGTAAGGGAGACCTGTGGTGGAGGTGAGTCTCATAGGGGTGCATGGATGGACTGGTACAGACCTGGAGTGGCAGTCAGGTTTCCTGGTCACAGGACTTGAAGAAGAATCAATTCTGCCTGATTTATGATGAGCTGAGCAGCTTGTGAAAACTGTCTGCCTTGCTGCTTATGTCACAGGTTCCTGTAGTAGAAGTAGCCTGTCCAGGTCTCTGGGTCACTCTGAATTGTAACGGTGAATTATTTGGTACGATTTCTTCAGTGAGCTGTAAATGGCTCCTGAATGTATCTATCTTGGTCTTGATAGTGGAGGACCTAGGAGTTTTGCATTTGTCTTGCACAACAGCAGGTGTTGCCCATCCTCTCTCACCATCTAATGTGGTTTCACCTAAGAAGCAGGATACTATTTAGGTAAGGCTCTTTCAGCATCCCTTCTATCACAGTGACATTGTATTCATCCTTTTGCTCCCTTGTCAGTCTATTTGATTTTTTTCTCAGTTTGGTCACTTAGGAAACAGTTTGTCCTCAACGGTAGGAAAAAAACCAATTATCTCAGCTGTCTCCACGTATCAACTGTGTGGTGCAGGGCAACACGTGATGTCATTTGCTGGCATTGTTCTATAACGGAGCAAAGTTAGAAATGGAACCTTCTTTTAGAATGTGTTTTCCAGTTTGCACAGCCCTCTCAGCCTTGCCATTAGCTTGAGAAAAATATGGATGATTTTAATGTAGTGGAAGAGTTGTAGGCATCCAAAAAAGACAGGAATTTTTTCCTGACGCCCTGTGGGGCATCATCTGTGACAAGTCTGTACTCCCCCAATGTGCAGAGATACCTCAGGCAATATCTGACACTCCAACTAGCAAGGTTCAGAGCGTGTCCAATTTCTAAATATCTGAAAAAATTCTCAAGTGCAAGCAAATACTTCTGTCCCTGTAACTCAGTTGTCTCCCCACGTTCTTTTCCAGGGTCTGTCTGGCAGCTGAGTAACTATTCATGATTCCTTATGCTGGATAGGACTGGTTTCTTGACAAAGCTCACAGTTGGCTACAGTTAGTTGTATATATTTCCCAATTTTTTGGCCACTTTTGCTCATTAATGGCATTTACAGGGATGATTTTTGTGAGATTTCTGCAGGGATAATTACCTCCTCTTAGGGAAGTCACATTTCCTTGATGGAGCAAGGCTCATTCTCTGCAGGAGGAAAGTAGTGATACCATTCTTTCCATATACTTAAGCCACTCACTTTATACCCACTGTAATGCTCTCTGAAGTTCTCCATTTTCAACAGTAGCTTGTCTGAGTTTGTTGCTACAATGAACTGCCTATTGAGCTGATCAGTAAGAAAGGGGAGGAAGAGAGAAAATTGTTTTGCCTTTTTTTTTTTTTTCCAAACTTTGAAACATTTTTACCTGCTGTGGAATACTGGTTATAAGGTTTGAGGAGCTATAGATTCTTCAACCATTTATGATGTCCCTGCATTAGTCACATTCAAGGGGTGTCAGAAAGGGGGATTGGAAACTACCAGGTTTTTACCAGACACATGCTTTGCTTGTTTATTGTACTGTATCATAAATATTCAAAAAACGTTGACAATTTACAAATACACAGTCTAAATTTGTGCTGTTTACTAGGAATATGAATAATCTGTGGCCAGTAAATTTAAAGAAATCTGATTCTTTTACTATGTGCCTCTTCTGGACCTCAGTGAAACTGGGCAAATATTTCAAGGGAAAAAAAGATAAAAGGAGTAGGCTGCACCCCATAAAGAGGAGTAGCAGCTTGAAATTTTTGTGCATTGAGGAGCCTAAAGCAAAATACTTCCTAATGCAACTGTTGGGGTGATATCTCTTCACACTGCATTTTTCCGTGGGCTATATCTATATGGAACAACCCAGCACAGCATAGTCACCTTGTATATACCAACCTATGGGGCAGAAGGACCCATGTTGCACCTAATTTACGCTATCTTGCATTCTTTGTGCACACAAAACATCAACTGTAGTCCTGTACAAGTCAGTGGAAGTCAATGAGTTTGGGTACACAAAGAATACAGGACTGAGCCTATGTCTATACTCATGGCGACACAGTCGGCACCGCCGGATCGATTCTTCCGGATTGAGCAGAAGTGGAGACATGCTCAATCGACTTAGAAGTTGACACTACTACTCCACTCACACCAAAAAGAGTAGTGCTGCGTCGATGGAAGGGCATTTCCCATCAGCTCAGCGTATTGGGGATGCCATGGTAAGAAGAAGTTAAGAAGTCAACGGGAGATACGCAAGTTACTCTACGTAGCTTGTGTGTCTCCCGTCAACTGCTGCCGAATTTCGCTGTGAGAGTAGACATACCCTGAGTCAATATTTTTGTATATCTTAAACCGCAGGCCTTAAATGTTTTGCTTTGCATTTTTTTCTTTAAACTATTTCCAATGACTTTTTAATTAATTGACTCTTTTTTTTCAATACTTAAATTTAAAAAAAAATGTTAGATAAAATTAAGTAAATGTTTTAATATGTTTGACCTTAAATTTATGGCAGACTGACAAATCACAATTTCATGTGTGGTCTGATGCTTCAACTGAACAGCGCAGCTTCTAGGAATTACTGCAGGTACACTATTTTAAGACATTAAAAGTGTGATTCTGACAATTACAGACATTTGGCAAAAAGAATAAAAAAGATAACCAGTGTTAAACTAAACAAACTCTAGTTTTGAATATAGTAGGTACATTCTTTTTTTCAGAAGAAAAATCCCCACATGCTGATGGATATCTGATATCCAATAGGAAATTCCAGTCTTTAACTTGTGTGGGCATACTTAGGTGAGTTCAAAGTAATACTAAATCTTCGTGAGCCTGGGACTGCACACACTCATTCCATTCTTAGACTATGGCTGGCAAACAGCTTCCAGACATAAATTGTACTGTACCAGTATATAAAAAAAGGAAAACGAAACTGCTGAACAGACTTCAAAAAGCTTGTAACTGGATTGGGGAGTATAGGCTGCTGCAGGATGCAAAATTTGGGTAAACTGTATCTGTTATAACATGGAAGTAGTTATAATAGATGCAACAGTTAAGGAAAATTATTTCCTTTTTGATTGTTGCAGTGCTATTGGATAGTCTGTGTGTCAGATGACAATAACATGCAAAATCCTGGACAAACCTTACTGAATTATGTTAAACATTATTGAATTAAATTTAAATACTTTAGGAGTTCACTGTATTTAAAAATGCAAATGTTTATGAGATATTGAAGGGCTGTATGTATTTCCATGGGAGAGTGTGTGACCACAGCACTCAAGGAAATATGAACAATGGGAGATGGATTGGGAAATTCACTCAGGTTGTAACACCTCAAGAGAGTACCTCGTGTGACATTGGCCTCTAGGGGAGCTACACTGAGATTGCTCAGTTTAGGGTAGATTGTAAAGAATGGGGCAGGCAAACCCCCAAATACTGGTGGCAAGTTCTAAAAAATTAGATTCACCAAGCCAGCAACAAACAGCCTCTAATTACTCCACTGGTTATTCAGAAGCCAAAACATATTTTCCTTAAAGCCATACAGCCCTCTGGCGTCTATCCAAACAGCCAAGTCAAATATGATGGAAAATATTGCAAATTTTTGTCCATCATATGTAAAGAAGTTCTACCAATCCCAAAGGACCAGACACATTACCAGCCAGGTCAATGAATATTTCAGATCTCACCCAAATACGTGCTTAACCCCAATGCTTATTAACTAAACTAATATTTATTTTAAAAAAAGAAAAGAGAATATTGGTTAAAAGTTCATATACAAACAGATGAGAATAAAGTCCATAGGTCAGTTTCAAAGCAGAGATGATAAACTGTGTTGCAGAAGTTTCTATCAGGATCAGTTTCACAGGTTATAGTCTAATCGATAGTTCATATATAGAATCTGTATAATTTCTTCCATGAGAAATAGCTGAGTGGATCAGTCAAGATGGGATCTCAGATTTGTGACTCAAACCTTCCCTCTCAAGGCTTAAGCAATCCTAAAATAAAAAGGATCAGGTACCCAGAGTCTTTTATAGATCCTTGCAGGCTGATAGTCTCTTGTCAGCAAGTATTTCCTTGAGTAAATAATAGGTAATCACTTATGTCTTTGAAGTAACCTCTGTATTTCCTAGGAACACAACGATAATTATCCTTTAAACAGTTAATAGATAGTTTACTAAACCCTCAAAGAGAAATATAGATACTGATATTATTACACCAGAGCTTCATCTAAATGTTAATATTCTCTTTTGATCTCTGAATCAATAGTATACAGCAATAGACAGGAAAAACAGCTTATCAAGATATATGTAGAGACGAAACAATCTACACTCGCATTTCAAACATTTGGTTCTATGGCTTGGATAATTATCTACAAGGAATAGCTCTAATTACCATTTGCATCTGTTCCTAAAGGTTGAGTTTGGGTCATTCCAATTTGTTAAGGTTTAATCCTTTCTGGCCCAATGTCACACCCCCACAACCTGGAGAGAGGCTCTTAAGTACTGATTCAAACTGTATTCTCCAGGCACCAACAGACAAAGAAAGGAATGTAAATAGCCTGACTCAAAACTGACTCAGGGCCTTCTTTGTGATCCAGCAAATGGACAGGACCTCTGGTCCAAAGGGGTCCCTAGCCTTACGGAAGGGTTGGAAGAACTTTTGCCCACTGAGGCCCCATGAGATTGGGTGCTAGTTCTGAGCAAAAGCAGTTATTAACAGGTGACCACAGGAAATACCCTGTGTAGGGTTTGAAGGACTAATCACCAATCAGAGTCCTTGTTGGAGTGAAGGGTGATCTCTGGTAAGCTTATTAGTATGTGTATAGGTTTTTTATTGTTTTTAATACATTTTCTCTGTAATGCTTTCACCTCAAGAATAAATGTACTTGCTTCTAATGGGCTGTGAGGTAATTTAACTGCAGCAACTACACTGTTTACCATCTCAGAGGAGAGGAGAGAAGCGAAGCATGCCTGCTTAGGCAGTCTGTCTTTTGCTGGGGATATCACAGTATAGTCAGGGGACTGTGCAGCCTGGAAATACCCCAGTCAGGAGGGAAAGTGATGTGTGTTGCCACCCAAGAGAGGTGACAGCTGAGAAGCCTGGAGTCTAGAGTAAGTGCCCTTGTTGAACCATAGAGAGGGAATACAAGTGCAGTTGTCCTGAACTCTGACAGCCTGCATTTTTTTCTTTAAGATCCTAAAGTGTTAATTATATCTGGGGACAGCCTTCCTTTAGAAAAAAACACAATAGTATTCTTCAGAAATTGATTCAAACACTTTAGTACTGCCATAGTAATAAACTTAAAATTGAAGTGAGCCTGAATATAAACCCAGATCTAAACACTGCTAAACCTTGGTGGGGTTTGGACTCGGAATCCAAATTTTGCAGCTGGCTCCTATCACTACAAAGGATGGGCTTAACCAAAACCCCAGGTGCAAAATCTTCTGAGCTATAGGAGAGTTTGAAATCCCAATCTGAATGTTGCAGCGTGAACCCATCTTTGTATTCAAAGTACCTCTTGTGGTTGGACCCATTTCATAATTGTTGTTGAATACAAGGGAAAACAGATGTCACCAGCAAAGTATCACCAGCCTTGGCAGTTTGCCAGAAGTGGCATAACTAGCTAAGATTTAAGCAGAGAACTGTCCTTCAACTATTTATCTATTTTAATTCCCATCCCTGAGTACTCCACACAATAAACCAATATCCCTTGTTACCTTAAGGATATAAGAGCATTTACCATGGAAACAGTTTCAAAACATTTGCTGTATTGAAAGGATTTATGTCTTCAAAAAATCCTGTTTTTAACTCTGAATTGGTCGTTACCTTCTTTACCACTAGTCAAGGTCTCTATACCCCCACAATTTCCTCATTATTTAATCAGACAGATAGGTATTTAATCAGATAGTGAGTTCAGCCCCTGTGTACTTTTTCTTATCTTGTATATAACCCATGCAGTTATTTGTTTATGAAGGCAGTCAGATTTTTATAGCAGACTGAAAGAACTTCTACAAATAACTGATTGTGACAGTGCAGTTTGGATGATAACTTTTGCCCTTCAACTGTTCTCTCATTTGACAGCGTGACCAAGAAAGAGATTATGGAGTAAGCCATGGTCATCCTGTGATCCAAGCTAAGTCACTGTGACATGGTGCAGAAGTCTTGGAAGTCCTGTTCCATACACAAGTTTTGTCAAACAACATGGGCTGCTTCGTCAGCATGGAACGCCAAACACCATTTGCTTTTTAATAGGCTGTAATTCTGTCAGGTACAGGATGGAGAAGTGGAGTGAAGAGAGTAGGTCACTTTGAATGTTGAGGTTAGTTCTCATAAGATAAATTGAGCCAGCCAGGGCAGATTGTGCTGGTATGGTTTTCTATGCAATCTTCAGTGCTTATAAGATCATATTTGTTCATTACAGTCTCAGACACTAACAGCCACATTTCCCAACAGTGGCTACCGACTGTGTGCACAATATTTGAACATCCAAATATAAGACACAATAGAGTCTTTGACTTCAGTTTGGAGATAGAATCTCAGCACCTCTGGAAATTATGCCCAGAGCCACCACAAAATTCATGAGCTCTACTGACTATGACTGCAAAATAAAATAAAATATATTTGATTTATAAAGAAACAAAATGTTGCTGATCCTGGATGATGAAGGTGTGCTTCAGCATGTTATGTGACAGTGGAGTGTTAACACAGCTTATATTGTAACAAAGAACCCTTTATTCAGTGCTCACTCTTTCAGTGGAATACGATTGTCTTCTCTGTTCTGTGATTAGATATTGTCTATAGAAAATAACATCCTGTTGACGGGAAAGCTCCTGATTGACATTGCATTTGGCTGGCAGGTCTTAAAGGCACTTTCTTCACAGTTATCTACAGCTCAGTAGTGGCTAGATTGTGCAAATGGTAGTCATCTTTGTGTTTATGGAATGATTTCTATGGTCCTGTTTTGTCACAGACTGTTAGCAGGTTTAGGTGGAGCACCTTTCCAGCCTAGCTTTACCTACACACAAAATAGCCATCCTCCTGCTGTTCCTGGGGCCATCTACGGTGATTTGGTGATCAGAAAATTAACAAGCAGGAAAAAAAAATGGTATCAAAGAGCAACTCCTTTCCACCATCTCCCTGTGGCTGTATGGTGAGGAGAACAATCCTATTCTGGGCACTCCCCTGTTTAGCTGGGCTGAGGCATAGCCAACAGAGCACCTATCCTGGTCCCAGATGCAGCCCTCCACCCCCCCCCGGTTATCACTGCTTATGTTAAAAAGGCAGGGGTCTGCCAGCTGGGAGGGACACTAAGTAATTGAAGCTCAGAGCTGCTTATGCAGGAGCTGACTAGAGGCTCTGCCATTTTCAGGGAAGGCAACCACTTCTACCACCTGCATTTAGTGACAGGCCTGGGCATGAGCAGAGTGCTGCCTCTTTTAACTGTTCATTTCTAGACCTCATGTTTCTGCGGTGGAAGAATTATTGAATGGAAATGTAACTGCATTTCTGGATGTTAGGTAAACTCAACTGGTACACACTTTCAGCTCAAACTATTCCTTCATAAAGTATATTGCTTAATAACTTCAGTGTAAAATGCAGGAATAAAAGAAACAATTCCAGTTGCATAGCCTCTTCCATCTGATGATTGTCAAGGGCTTGTCAATATTAATGGCAGCATTTTCTTCCTTTTATACTAGAGTAAATCTAAATGAAAGCTGCTGTAGCCAGAGATACTCTAGATTTTTACCTCTGTAACTGGGATCAGAATCTGATTAAACTTCTTGTACATATGTAAGATAAATGTCACAAAGGGAGAAGTCCATAGTGCCCTTTGGGTTTGGGATGTTGTTGAAGGGATGAGCTTATCTTTTACTGTGAAGAGTATGTTAGGAAACATGTAACCACGAGGGCTTCTCAGCCTCAATGGTTAACAGCTGAAGAAAGTCAGTCTATAACACAAGATATTCTTTGCTCTTTGTGGGATGCCAGCAGTGAATTCCAAAAATGATGCAGAAATGGGAGATTTGGCATTCATATATACACAGCATGAATTCAAAGAGCACCATAAAATATGAAAACCCACATGAGAAGAAACTGAGCGCACAAGAACACATCAGAAAAGTCAGAGTAATAGTCCCATAAAGTTTATGTGTATGGTTCTCTTTTGCAATAGTAAAAGTACTACATGAAACCTGAAATGTCTAAGCAGAAATAATTAAAGTTCTGTTATAAGCTAGTGTTTAATTATTGCTAACAAGGACTTAATTATTTAATCAGGTAAGCTTTGTATTCCTAATACATCTATCTTTAGAACCCTGTAACAGAAAAAGATTTTCAAATATGCTTTCACGAAAAATGAAGCTTGACGAGCTCCACACATGATAATCTATGAGACTCGATGTAAACTGTTGACATTTTTGTTATTGCTACAGAATTTGTTCATTAATCCGTGGGCCCTTGGCAAAAACTTTTATCTTATCAACTTCAATGACTTTGACTTAACTTTTCTTTGTACCGGCAATATAGGAACAAATAACATGACACTATGTAGAGATTTAATGAGGCAAATGGAACTAGCAAATATGAGAAAAGATTAAGGTGATTTTAAGCAATAAAACTCCTTGCAGTTGAAGAATATTAGCTGACACACACAGCAAAGGGGTTAATAATATTCATACTTATAACTTCCATTAGCATTAATGGGAGTTATGCTCTCAAATAAATCAAGAAAAGACCCCTGTATTTCTTTAGAGATGCAAAGGGACACCCTCGAAGAAACATAGCTTGTAGTGCTCAATTTACCTCACTGTTGATAAGAGTGAAACTTTAAAAGTGGGTATTACACTGAAAGGAAATGCAATGAAGAGTGCTTACAAAAGGCCTTGTTATTAGCAAAATAAAAAATCCACTGGATAAAAGGAAATGGAAAAGTCTTTTACTCTGCCTGTGGCCACTCCCCAAGGCAATGCAACATACCTTTAAGATAAGGATTGTTGTTTTTGTTAATTCCACAAGAAAAATATCTCACACAATCATCAGTGGACTCCGTCAGCTGCCTGAAGACTATTATGGTTAATTAGGTTCTAAATGAGCAAAACAGTGTGTTACGTCTTCTGGAGGGCTCAAGCAAGGGCATACAGTCCTAGCGCAGGGGCCATATTGTCAAACAAGCAAACAGTAATCTACTGCAGATGGTGCTGATATACCATATGCACTGACTAATTTGAATCTGCTTCCCCTTGAATAGTCTCTTCCTAAGTTATGTTTGCAAAATGCTAAGATTAGAAACAGGAGCAGAAAATATTTCAGACATAAAACTCTTTCTTAAAGTAACATCCACTTTGTGACAGTTCTACAAGAACCGGGAGAAGCTGATTTGATTTCATTTTCTGTTATCAATCCCGAACTAAGCGAGGCATGACAAACTTTGGGAAGTTTCAGGGCTGAAGGTTTGTGTCTATACAAATGTTGACATCAGAAGGAAACTTTCACAGTTTCATTGGTGCAGGTGGGAAGACTACCTTTTTCATGGATGTAGGGGAAGCTGTCTACTTCCTGGCACAGTAAAACTCTGGATCTGGGGGAGTGGTAGATAACTGTCCACTGGAAACAAAAGGAGAAAAGAGGTGGCCGGTTACAGTTCATACCTCCAGAATATGGGGAAGATGGCAAGGAGGAGCCTGGGATTTGCAAAGGCATTCAGGGAGTGAGGGTATTCAGGAAAACCTGTGCTCATTTCATTGCTTTCATGACAAAACATTTACAGCCTCCAGGAATGTAAATCTAGTTCTCTCTAAACTGCAGAGATGTGCATTTTCTTTCTCAGAGCAGCCACTTCTCAGTCTTTCCATGCTGCTGCCTCCTGACTATTAACTCTAGATGGTGGCTTCTTTCTGCAAAGGGTGTTACAGGGAACAATTGCAAAATTCCTGTCTCTAGTGTTATGGGAACACTATATAAAAGAAATATATTTATATTTCTGTATATACCCTGAGTAGATACAGAGTAACTTTTGCTGTCATGTAAGATTACATAACATTGTTCATAAATCAGTATTTTAAATAGAGCTCTTAATATTCAGGCCATACCATTCGCCTTGTCCTATCTTGGGCTACCATAGAGTTTGTATACCCATTACCATTCTTACCTCATGAATGATTTAAAAGAAAGTCTATTCTGTAATCAGTTACTTGAGGCTAGGTACTATAAATTCATATTTAAGGCTAACTTTTCTCAAATATTTACAACAGAAGAATTTTTGTCATAATTTATGACTTGTACTCAAGTAGTTGGCTATTCTTTTACTGAAAGGAGATGAGTGGAACAGCTGTTAACCTCATTCACAATATGTTGATCAGATATATTCTATGGGAAAGATAGAACACAGAACAAAATATAATCACTTTTTAAAAGAAAATCACAGTATGAGTTTGTGGGCCTTCGGATGATCCCTAATTAAGAATTTTATTATTGCATCCAAATGCTGCCCTTTTCAACCACATGTTAAATTTCATCTTGACATAATTGAATTGTTTTCACCTTGTTTTAAGCTTCATTGCAAGATAGTCACGTGGATTCAGTCTGTGGCCTGTAATCACCAAGCAAACAAAATTCTTATTGACTAATCTTCCTCAGAAAATTATCTATAAGTTATTGTTTCAGATGTTTCTATTCTAAATGGTTACTGGTAATGTAATTCTGGTGGAGTATGGTTCTTCTGTGCTTAACTTTTGAGATCTTCTTGCAAAAAACTGAAATGCCAATTTAGTATATAAATCTATCCCTCTGTAGTATGGATTTCTGATTCTGGAGCTTCATATTGAGAGAAACCTATACAGAGGACTAGAAACTCTGGGAGATTCCCCATAATCGTCCCATTGGGGGTGGCCCTCACTAAACACAAAACAGAATTGGTAGGGAGTTCAGGCCACCGTGATAGGAAGACTCTTAAAAAACTGAAGTAACAGTAACAACAAAACAGACTGAAAGTCAAACTGCATTGTTCCCAGTCATTAAGTGACAGAAAGAGGAAAATAAAACTGGGACCTCCCTTGCAAATGAGGTCTGAGAAAATGATTGCTCCGTTTTCAGCATTTATTGCAATGCCAATAAATCATTGCAAAGGCTTCTTTAACAAAACAGAAAGTTCAATATTTTATAAGATAATGGATATCTTAAGACTGATCTCTAGATAGTAAATATAAGACCTAAGATATTTTTAAGATAAAAATAAATGAACACAAGACCTTTTTTAAAAAAAGAAAAGAAAAACATATAGGTATAGATCTGAAGTCTTTATGTATTATTAAATTGTTGTACAGAACACAAACAAACAATTTCTTTTGCTTTGCAGTTCACCTTGAATCCACATTCACAGGATCATTGAGCAGCTCTAAAATGAATGACAAAAGACTTTCCTGCCTTAGTTTACATAATATATATATGTAATAATTACAATAGCTCAATCTTTTCTTTTACATCTAATAATGAACTAATGAAAGCTGCCCAGACAATTTTTCATAGAAAACGGCAAGTCATGATCCATTTTTAATTCTGTTTTTCAAATTGTCAGCACACTGAGTACTGTATATATTTGGTATTGTGTACTAACATTGATAATACTTACCTGACAATATGTTATCTCATTTTGTATGGAGTTGTTGGGGTCTGTTGAATAATGCTTCTCATTTCACGGTTCACTGACCTGATACATCATAATAATCCTATTGGAGCTATCATAGTTTGTCATTCCTATCTGCCTGTTATACTGTGGACTAAGTTTACACACTAAAATGCCTTGTGATATTTTAGATAAGTTTGTACATTACCTATTTTTACATGACAATAGATTTTTTCCCCAAAATCCTCAAAGGACTTCAATGTAATTAGAAGACAAGCTTCAATTTTATTAAAATGGAAGCCAGTTTGAGTGACTGCATAACTGCAAAACATCACCTTACTCATAATTTAGCAAAGTTCTATATTTTCACTCTTATGTGGCTCATAAATTGTGATTCCTGTTCATTCCTACGGGAGATAAATAGTTCATTTTCTCATGAACTACGTGGTATACAATATGCTAAGTTTAGACCTGGAGTATGCTCTTACTACACCTCTAAAGAAGCATGCTCAGTTTGAAGCACTGACAGAATTTTAGAACCATAGCTCTGCAGGTGACACCCGTGGTAGTGTATTGTGCTATTCCCTTCATTCACAAAATTAATAACAAGGAAGTATTTGTCACTGACTCTAGCTTACAGGCATTCTAATAGTACTCTTATCCTGCTTACAGCTTTATAAATACCATCAGCATCTCATTTTTACATGAGGAAATTTTAATTTGTACACTTCAGATACTGCTACTTTGAATCAAAACCCCATCTTGTCACTAGAATTCTTGCTGTTCTTCCAAGAAAGGCTACACATCTACGTTCAGTTAGAATGACTTTATTTTAGATAAAGAAAAACATAAAGAAAGAACAAAAGCAAAGTTTCCATGTGAGAGCACGTAATATCTGAATCTTCTCAGTGACATTCAGCACTAAAGTGAACAAGGCTTGATTCAGAGCCTGCAATGCTGAAGTGAATGGAAAAACTCCCTTTGACTTTAATGTGCTTTGTCAGGCAATTAAAGATGAAAGTACAAAGAAAACTGTTATGTAGCTAAATATGACATTCAGGGCTTCCATCTTACATTTTATCTATTAGCCCAATCCCCTAGAGCCAGGGATTTACAGAACTGCCTAAGTGAGTTAGGCGCCTAACTCTCACTGAGTTTCAAAATCCCACTAGACACCAGTCTGCATCTGTAGGCACCATAGCTGGGAGGGATGGCCTCCCTCGAAGATTGGCGGCAAGGAAAAGTTAAACCCGCTCTGTGGGGTGGATCCCAGAAGTACAGCACCACCTGACCGGAAGCAGGTAGGCAGGGCAGGAAGTATAAAGAGCAGGCCTTCCCACTCAATCAAGGGAAGGTGGCTAAGGGAGAAAGACATCTCTCCCTTGGTGCCAGAGCCTGGGTCTACACCTGACCGGTTGGCCTGCCCTGCCTAAGGGCCGGGTCTGGAACCAGGGCTCGCCCTACTAAAGGCAGGAGATTGTCCCCCTTTTGTTAGGACTCCCCAGAGGGCACGGGCGCCAGGAGGTGTGGCCTTCCTCAGAGATTGGTGGCAAGGGAGGGCCACTGGCCCCACCCACAACAGGGGACCCTTTACAGGCACCTAAATAGGTTTGTAAACCTGGCCCCTAATACCACTATTGAATATTAAGTGCTTGATCCAAAGCCCATCAAAGTCAATAGTGCTTATTCAGATAAAAGGGTGCAGGCTTCTGAATTAACTAAAGACATTCTTGCATCACACTGGCTTTGTGTTAAAGATGTCATTGGAGGAGGTTTTGGAACAAATTGATAAATTAAACATTAATAATTCACCAAGACTAGATGGTATTCACCCAAAAGTTCTGAGGGAACTCGAATGTGAAATTGCAGAACTACTAACTGTGGTATGTAACCTATCATTAAATCAGCTTCTGTACCAGATGACTGGAGGATGATTAATGTGACACTATTTTTTTTTTTTAAAAAAAAGGCTGCAGAGGCAATCCCGGCAATTACAGGCTGGTAAGTCTAACTTCCATATCAGGCAAATTGGTTGAAGCTATAGTAAAGAACAGAATTATCAGACACAGATGAATACAATTTGTTGGGGAAGAATCAACATGGTTTTTGTAAAGAGAAATCATGCTTCACCAATCTACTATAATTCTTTGAGCATGTGGACAAGGGTGTTCCAGTGAATATAGTGTACTTAGATTTTCAGAAAACCTTTGACAAGGTCCTTCACGAAAGGCTCTTAAGCAAAGTAAGCGGTCATGGGATAAGAGAGAAAGTTCTTTCCTGGATCTGTAACTGGTTAAAAAATAGGAAACAAATGGTAGGAATAAACAGTCAGTTTTCAGAATGAAGAGAGGTAAATAGTGGTGTCCCCCAGGAGTCTGTACTGGGGCCAGTACTGTTCAACATATTCATAAATGATCTGGAAAAGTGGGTGAACAGTGACATGGCAAAATTTGCATATGATACAAAATTACTCAAAGTTAAGTGCAAAGCTGACTGCAAAGATTTACAAAGGGATCTCACTCCACTGGATCACTGAGCAACAAAATTGCAGACAAAATTCAATGCTGATATGTTCAAAGTAATGCACACTGGAAAACATAATCCCAACTATACATAAAAATGATGGGTCTAAATTAGCCATTACCACTAAAGAAAGAGATCTTGGAGTCATTGTGGATAGTTCTCTGAAAACATTAACTTAATGTGCAGTGACAATCAAAAAAGCTAACAGAATGTTGGGAATCATTAGGAAAGGGATAGATAATAAGACAGAAAATATCATATTGCCTCTTTATAAATCCATGGCATACCCATATCTTGATTACTGCATTCAGATTTGGTAATCCCATCTCAAAAAAGAGATATATTGGAATTGAAAAAGGTACAGAAAAGATCAACAAAAATGGTTAGGGATATGAAGAAGCTTCCAGATGAGAAGAGATTAAGACTGGGACTTTTCAGTTTGGCAAAGAGATGACTAAGGGGGAGATATGATAGAGGTCTATAAAATCATGACTGGTGTGAGAAAGTAAATAAGGAAGTGTTATTTACTCCATCTCATAACTCAAGAAATAGGGATCACCAAATGAAATTAATAGGCAACAGGTTTAACGTGAACAGGTTTAAAGGAAGTATTTCTTCACACAATGCACAGTCAACCTCTGCAACTCCTTGCCAGAGAATGTTGTGAAGGCCAAGACTATTATGGGGTTCAGTAAGGAACTAGATAAATTCATGGTCCATAAATGGCTATTAAGCCAGGATAGGCAGGGATTGGTGTTTGCCAGAAGCTGGAAATAGGCAATGGGATGGATCACTTAATAATTACCTGTTCTGTTCATTCCCTCTGAAGCACCTGGCATTGATCATTGCTGGAAGACAGGATATTGGGCTAGATGGATCATTTGTCTGACCCATTATGGCCATTCTTATATTCTTCTGTCTTCCATCCACGTACCACCACCCATGTTTACCCTGCTCAGGTTATGAGATATTATGGTACAGCTGCAGGTCACATAGTGATATGGACATCATAATTTTTATTTCTTTTCCTGCTGACAAATTAGCCTTTTTGTAAAAATCTTTAATGCTTTGCTGATGAGTGGGATTGCCTTTTTTTGTTTTTGTTTTTAAATTAATTATATGGAGACAGCTTTAGAAATTCCCTTTGTGGAAAAAGTGCATTTACTCTTTTAGAGTAGAATGCCTCTAACTAACAGTATTCACTCGCAAACACTAAAAGATTTTAAAACATCTTTATTGAGGACATACTAGTGACTGACAAATGGGCTTTTTAAAAAAAATGTAGGGCAGGAAAAATAGAATATATTAAAGTGATACTGGTAAATAGCATCAGAATAAAACCAAACAAATCATTTTTTTTTTGGATTAATGAAAAAACCTCTCTCACACACTGATGCCTTTTTGGGAAAATAATTACCATCTTAAAACAGGAAGAAGTTTGATTGTAGTAGCAGAATCCTCCAAAGAACGTGCAGACCCCTGTACCCAAATAGAACTCATTGCAGGATCAGGGCTATAGTTTGTATTTTTGAGTGTACTGGCCAAATCGCTAATATTTATACAATCACATTCAAGTTAGGTTTCATCAGTAATGTCCCCAGTAATCTAGGAATGAGGTATCTGAGTAAACACCTCTCCCCTCCCCTTATGTTTCATCAGATATGAAAAGAGATTGACTTGATCTGAATAAGACTGGAGTCTTCTTGGTTGACTCCTATTTATGCAATTGTCAATCTGAGGATATGTGCTTGCGTCCTCCACAGGAAAACTTAATGGTTCATTGTAAGACTTTTCCATTTCAGTCACTTCATCATTGACCATTTCCTCCCTTTTTTCATTTTCTCTTCCTTTGGGCTATTTTTCTATATGTCATATTTTACTGCACTTGGTGGTGTCAGTGGAACATTGGATCCATTATTAGTTTAATTAATATGATTTATTAGTTGCATTACTGTAGCACCTTGGACCCCAGTCCTAGACCAGGACCCCATTGTGCTAGACAATGCACAAACAGAGAACAACATGACAGACCCTGTCCCAAAGAGCTTACCATTTAAGTAACTGTTTTTATGTTTGTACAGCATCCCAGAGGTTCATAATGCGCACTCGATAACATGAGTAAGCTCTGTATAATATAGGAGTTCAAAGGCCAAATTCATGTCATTTAGAAATAGAGCCACATTTCCATATAAATTAAACAAAATGTGGCATGCCATCCCAAAATATTTCATTATTCCAATCAGAACAGAGCCTTAATCCACCCTTATTTTAGGGAAGCAAGGTTCAGGAATTGCTTCTTACTTTCTGGGTATCTTGTGTCTTTGTACTCTATCCTTATGTGGGGTTGAATTGCAAGTGACTATCAGACCACATGCTCACTGGAGCAGAGACTATCTTTTTATTTATGGGTTTGCACTGCGCCCACTGCAATGGGCCCCCAATTTTGATTGAGGCCTTTGTGTGCTACCATAATACAGATTATTTATTCCTGATAACAAATGTAACTAGAACATGTTCTACACAAACTAAAAGAATTAATTAATACCACAGAAAGCAGTGATCAGAATATCTGGATGAGACAAGCATAGGTACCCAGAGTTATTACTATGCCTTTTCCAATATTGGCAGAGTAGTTTGCAAATTGTTTTGAAGTAAGAACAATGTTCTTTGAAATAACATTGTATAATGAGTATGAGGATGAGGATTATCATAGTGTTCAGTGATAAAATTGTTGCATATACATATGTTACATGTCACAGCATTGACAATACAGTTTAAATTTGTCATTGCTGACGGTAACTGGGAGAAAGAAAAATTGCAGCTAGATTGTTCTTTATGTCTGGCCTGTTGTCCAACATCTGACCTGTCCTACATGGAATCACAGATGTCTAGTTAATAAATAATGTGTATAAAAGACACCAGAATAAGCTATTATCAGAGTTAGAGCAAGGTATAAAAATTACTAAGCAAGCTTTTATCTCCAAATCAAAGGAGTCAAGATAACAGACTGCTTAGGAACAAATAGTTTGTTAAATAGCTATTAAGGATATCTGCATTAGTAACCATTAACCACAGCAATACAAATGACCCTTCTTGGAAAGTCAGTGGCTCTCCATAAAACTGCATCATCTGAGCTCATTAGGATGCAAATGACGATAGAGAAAACAAAACAAGGTAAACTAGGACATGGTGGACAAATGAGCCATTTTGTTGGTGGAACAAGGTGATATTTCACAGTCAATGCCCCCACATAAAGCGTGACTGGTCCCTACTGAGCTGTCTAATAACTTCAGAGTGTGCCCCGCAGATGGTTCTAGGCCAAATGAAGTGACAGAAAAAAGAAGATGTCATGGAAGAAGAAAATGGATTTAAAAGACAAAATAAAAAGTCACCTAGGTCTCTCCTGGTAAGTTCATAGATGTTTGCCCATCATGATAAACAGAAATTAACATGTTTATCTTCCATCTATGCTTGTTTGAACAAATTTCTTGCATTTGTTAGTATCATCAAACCCACATGACATTTGTGTAGCTACATTTTAATAAAAGGAATGGCGTATCTACCCCAAATAATCCCCTCTCCTCTTCACAATACTGTTCTCTACATTTCCAGAGTGGTAGGCTGAAACCTTCCACTGCATATGAATGAAATCTTTTGACTTGTTTTGATACTACATAAACATAATATTAAATTAAATTTGGAAGTGTAAACTCTGAGGTCTTAGATCCTCCATTATGTAAAATAATAGGAATTACCATGGTGACTCAGACCTAGGTCTGTTTCCTGCTTTGGACAGTGACCAGTATCAAATGCTTCAGAGGAAGGTGAACAATACCATAATGGACATACATGCAAAAGTAACTCATGTGAAATTTCTAACAAGTATAAATGATAAATTGAATATACAATTGTTTTGTTCTAGTGAATGTAGTATTAGACAGAGACTCAGGAGACCTGGGTTCTATTCCTGGCTTTGCTGCTTGCTTGCTGTAGACCTTAAGCAAGTCACTTCACCACTTTGTGCTTCAGTTTCTCTATCTTTAAAATGGAGATAATGAGAGAGTGTTTTTAAATCTATAGATGAAAAAGTGATATATCAGAGGTACATATTATATTATTATTCTTATAATAAACAATTAGAAGCAGAAAACTGGGGTAACACAATGGGGAATGAAGGCTGGTCTACACCAAAACTTGAACTGGTTTACCTAAAATAGGTATTTAAATTGATTTAGTTACAATTCAGTGTATAACCCCAGAATAGGCACATAAAATGGTTTACAGCTGGTTTATCTGAATTTAGTTTAATTTGAATGAAAAATGTGCCCATGCATGGGTTTCCACTGGTTTAACTAAATCCATTAAAAATCAAATTTTAATTCAACTGTTTCAAAATTTGGACGTAAATTCATAGATTTTAAGGCCATAAAGGATCACTGAGATCATCTGATCTGACCTCTGGCAAAATATAGGGCTTTTTTGAATTAATTCCTGCATCAAGTCCAATAGCTGTGGTTGAACTAAAGCATATCTTCTAGAGAACATCCAACATTCATTTTAAAATTTCCAGTGATGATAAGTTGTTCCAATGGTCAATTATCTTCACTGTTAAAATGTTGCCCCTTTTTTCTAGTGTTAGTCTGTTTAACTTCAATTTCCAGCCATTGGATCTTGTTACAGCCTTGCCTCCTAGACTGAATGCGTGGAACTATATTAACCCCTGCCCATGAGGCTAGGTTGCTTCCAGCCTAACTTCCGCTGTCCCCTGCTTCATGGGCGTCCCCTTAACAAGAGTCCTTCCAGGAAACATGGGCCCTCTGACTCCAGTCCTTCTGACCATGATACAATGCCAGCAAGAGAAGTGTGTCCTACGATTCTCACAGAGTTTGGCACCTAAGTCCATGCTGCAGGGAGTCACCTATCTCTTCAGGTGACTTAGGCACCAAAACTGTTTTTTGTAAGAATAAGATGGGCACCTGACTCACTCCACACAAAATGACTGAGATAAGGGGAGAATGACTCCTTTATAATTTTTCCTTAAAAAGTCATTGGGCCAGAAAAAGAGTGAGAATGACTCGACAGCCTGGTGCTTAGGACACCCACCTAGCAAGTGGGAGACCCCAGGGTTCAGTTCCCCTGCTCCAATGACTATTTAATTATTTACCCAGAGTGGAGAAGTTCCAACAGCAGAGACTGAGGAGTCTCACCTCACAATATCCCATAGTTTAGTGGTTGACACTCTCCTGATGATGTGAGATTCCTATTCAAATCCCTTCTGCCTTTCAGGCACAAGGGTGGACTTGAATCTGGGCTTCCCACATCCCAGATGAGTTCTCTAACCACTGGACTAAAAGTGACAAGGGAGGAACCTCCTTCTTATCTAACAAGTTTGTAAACGAGGCCCAATCCAGTAGGCAGCCTGTGAGCATACCTACAGGATTGGGTCCCATACAGAGGATAGATGGAGGAGCACCTGTCCTCCCTCAGTTCATGGATTTGCTGGGGCTTAGGTGGGAGATAGACATCCAGATTCCTAGAGTGTCAGCAGAGTGCAAGTCCAGAGGCAGAAATTTAGATGCGTAGGGGACTTTTACAGTTAAAATTTAGGCCCTGAGTGAGTTTAGGCAGCTACAGGCGTAGGTGACATCTGAGGGTGTTTTTGTTGTGGATTGAAGTACTGCCTAAATCTGGGACAGAGACAGCTAAATCTGGGGGTTAGGTACCTTCACCCCTTTGTGACTATGGGCCTCAGCGACTACACACGGCATGGGCTGCTGGCCCATCTCTCCCAGCCCAGGAAGGACTAATGGCCACACCCCAAGTCAGTCAGGACTTTCCTTCAAGGCACAGTTTTATTCTTCAAACTTAAGACAAATAAAGTAACACAAAAACAAAGCTATTCCCCAGGCCAAAGAAGGCTGCAAAGCCCTAGGAGCCTTCCTCCTTGCCTCATTCTGCCCTGCTCCAGAACCTGCCCCAGCAGCCAACTTCCTTCTTGCTGCTTGCCTGCAACTGAGTTCTCTCAGTTCTTTACAGTGATCCCCCCTGAACTCTTCCCAGCTCTGATACTTGAACAAGTCTGGGTGACTCCCGACCCTTCCCCCCCTCTCAGTTACACAGGCTAACAAAGAATCATCTGGCCCCTTGTGTCTGAATCAGGTAATTACTTTTAATCAGCTAAAAACTTAAGGAAGACTCTGAATATAAATATAATCTATCATGTATATGTACAAAATATACAGGTTTTATGATGGGTACAAAGAATAAATACGTACAGTGTATTTTTGGAAATAGGAAATGATAAGATATGGAAATAATTATAGAGAATAAATTCTCTCTATTGCAGTTCAGGGCACCTGCAGCTGAATTCTCCTTCATGGCCAAGCAAGGGCTTCCAGTCTAGGCTCTCGGCTCATCAGCCATCACCTCTCATCACCCTCTTCTCTCTCTCCTTCCTGACTGGGGTGTTTCCAGGCTGCACAGTTCCCTGCCGACACTATAAACTTCCCAGAAAAGTCAGGCCTGCATTACTTTTTTCCTCAGAGCTGGTACACAGTGTAATTGCCACAGTTAAGCTACCCCATCCCTCTTTCTAAGTATGCAAATTTAGTCTTAAGGTACAAGCATTACAGAGAAAACACTAAAACACTAAAAGAAATTATATGTATGCTAATAAGCTTACCAGCTCCAACAAGTACTCTGGCCAATGAACAGCCCTTCAAACCCCTCTCAGGCAGTTTTCTGTGGTTACCAATTTATGATAGCTTTTGCTCAGAACAAGCACACTAAGTCTTATGGGGCCTCCTCTAAAAATTTGGGCCTCCTTGGACCAGAAGTCCCGTCCATTTGCTGGATCAGAAAAAGGCCCCTAGCCAGTTTTAACTCAGACTATTTAACCAAAAGTCCTTTCTTTGTTTCTTGGTTCCTGGAGAATCCAGCCTCAACTAGTATGTGCAAGCCTCTCTCCAAGTGGTGGTAGATTTTTGTAGGTATTAAAACCTGAGTGAATTTGCCTAATCAGCCCCCTCTGTTCTTAGTGTGATCCCCCTCCCACATGGAATTAAATACAATCCGTGGCCGACAATGATACCTAAACTTAATTTAATAAGGTTTCACTTAATTCAGTAAGGTTTGTCCTGCATATTGCAGGAAGTTGCCAGACCTGTCACAATAAAGAAATACACATGGTAGGTGCTGTTTCCTTCAGTAAAATACCATGTTAACACTGTTCAATACAAAGTGAATGCAGGTTCTGACCCAATGCCCAATGAAGTCAATGGAAAGACTCACACTGAATTCAGTCGGCTTCTAGGGCAGACAGTGTGTTTATACCTTTCTCTAGTCAATAGAACAATTACTGCCATTCATACCTAGCTGAAAGAATAACTCTTAGTGTGTTAAGCCAGCACCTATCTTACTGCTTTGTGGGGAATACACATATGGAAAGTGAGTGAGACGAAAACACAGAAAGTGAGAGTCATCAATATGCTGTAGAATAGTTAACGATGATGTTGCAGAATTTCCAAGACCTTCCCTACTGAGAGCAGTAGGGAACTATTGTTAGCTGCCGTTTGAACTATTACAAAATGCCATGTTATTGACATGGAAATCACTGGTAAGAATATAAGTCATGGAAGTTACCTGGAGTGAGAGGGCAACGTTTATATTTTCACTTTTGAAACTGCTTGCTGATTTCTAAACACACTTGACTACCAAATTCACATATTCTATCAGCAACACCTGTTTGCGTTTTTTGGTAATCAGTTGTCAGACAATGACTGAAAATAGATTGGATATCAAATGGCAGCACTGTTAATTGTCCAACACCTATGAAATCTTGAAAGCACTTCACATTTTTATTTAAGGGAAAAAGAGAAATGTGTTTAAACAGAAACAGCTGAAAGGAGATTTTGTTTTAACGTTGCTATAAATAAGGGTGCTTTTTGATTCTTGATAGCTTAAAGGATCTCCTACTAATGGTAATGAGCACAGGGCTTGAAAAATATGAGACATCTACTACTAGCTACAGCAAAAGACTAAACTTACCAACCAAAAGCCAATATGAAAAAGGGTCTACTCTGGAGCAATTCCAGTGGAAAGCATAACATTCTGGGAGTGGGGCTTCCTGTGCCGCCCATCAGGGTGCTTTCCACAGATCCTTCTGGGCAGAGAAACACATATTTCATTATTAGCTTTAACTAGTAGATGTCTGATAAATTAGTAATCTGGCCTCAATTAATTTTTTTTATTTTTCCTCTCCCTTCCCCAATATCATGACTCTGCTTCCGTTGCTAACCGTACTGGAAATCAGATATATCTTCTCTGCCACCAGAAGAGTTACTCTTTCTTTAAAGTGGTGTAAATTTATACCTGCATTTAGTTCACAGGCTAGATTCAGCCTAGATTAAACTGGTGTAACTCTCATAGACCAAAAACTATCTGCAGTGTAAGTGGATGTGCTAGCTACCTGTGCAGTGTATGTTGTTCAGCAAATGGTTGTGGCAAAATAGTATAACTTGCATCAGACTGGCAGTCAGTGTATGGGCAAAATGAATGCCACATATATGCCAAAAAGGGTGGAACTGGCATAATACAATTAACGTGAGAGTAAAATAACAAAGCCCCACCTTCCCTTTAACTTGCACTCTCAAGCTCTGACCTAAGCAGGTACAAGTCCCTGATGTGCTTACCTACCACAGGGGTTGAATTTGGTTCTAACAGAAAATCAAACTGGATAGAGTTCCATTAGTTTTACCTGCCCCGTAAATACCACGTCAACACAAGTTACATTTCTTTTGCAGTTATCCCCACCCACACCTATATTTTGACCAGACTTGGACCACCATTTTTATCATCACTGAATTTGGCCCAGAATCTCTGGGAGATTCCAAAGAGAATTGTCACATATACATTACCATAGGCATCAGGTTTAAATGTGTGGTTTAATTTCCTAAAGGGTGAATATTGCTTTTGGAACACACAAGTGCAGAAATATGTTCATCTCCCAAATCAAAATCCTTTCATTTGGCTCAGCCTGAGACTTATAAATGCAAGGATACGAGGCACTTAACAAAAGAGATACTTAATTATGAAGCGTAAATCTCAGAAATCAAAGGGTACTTATTGTGTTATGTCTGTTACAAGAATATAACTCCTAGTCAGGGTCATCGCCTGTTGTCCTAGGTGGAAGCAGAACCACCCGAGAGTCAGTGAAGCTCATAAGTTTTAGATCACCACACAGTGATGATGCATGTCTAGAAACAGCGCTCTCAGGTTTAAAAAAAAATAGATTTAACAAAGCTCAAATTGTGATGGACTGAGTCTGTTAGGTGAAATTGGGCATTTTGAGACGGTTGCAGCAAAATCTTTTCCCTGTCATTTCTTACTCTCTGTTCATGACACCGTGCAGTAGTTTGCATTGCATATTAATGTGTAACTGTAGTGTGGGTAGGCATATCTGTGCTACCATCAATCTAGCTAGCACAGGTCACAAGAATAGTGCAGATTGTGGTGGCAGATTTCAATGTGTGCTGGCAACCCAAGTATGTATCCAGGGTCCCCAGTGAGCTTGTACTGAGGTGGCTAGCCCATGCCATGGTGTCTTTACTGCTACTGTTACTTGCACTAATTAGTTTAAAGCTGGCATGGGTATGCCTGCTCACACTACAATCACATCTTCACTTGCAGTGTAGGCATATGTTGTGAGACTAGTCCTCCTGCTATTGCTTCAGTGTGCTGTTAGCAAGCTTCCAAAGAAGTGAAGCAGCAACTTGCCACTGGGACAAAGCCTCTCCTCCCATATATTTATAGATGGAGAAAGAAAAAGAGAAAGAAAAAAAAATAACTGCATGGTTAGAGGTCTGAACGTTTTAATTTGGAGTCAACGAGGTGCCGTGTTTCATACACTGAAGAGATGGCACGTTTTCAAAGAGAGAGCAAGAAGTACATGGAAAAGAAATGAATTAAGGAAAAATGTATAAGTTTAAGTAAAAGTCACACTCAGAGACCTGTTCCTGCAAATCTTTACTCGCAGGAATGGTCCCATTTACTTCAGTCAGGCTACGGCTACAATGATGGCGGCAAAGTCGTTGCTGTCAGATTGATTTCTCTGGATCGACTGAGTGGTCAGTGATCCAGAAATCGACATTCTAAGAGCACCTTCGCAAGTGGCGTAGCGCTGCGTCGACGGGAACACGGTTTCCATCGGCGCACTGCAGAGAAGCCAGTGTGCAGAGGAGGAGTCCAGAAATTGACGGGAGTTATGCAGGTTTTTTGCGTAGCTTGCGTAACTCACGTTGACTGCTGCCGAATTCCAGAGGAAAGTGTAGACAGGGTCTGAGACGCCTCAAAATGGATAAGGACTATTCATGTGGGTGGGAGTTTGCAGGGTTGGTCCCCAATATTATATTATACAATAGGATCACACATTTTATTTTACTTTTTAGTCACTTTAGCTTCTAACTTTTTATTTTCTTAAATTTTATTTCTATAATACATTGAACTTCAATGTCTAGATTTGTATTTATTGCATACAGCACCTATAATAATGATGGTTATAACGACTATCGTGCATTATATCTAACAATTAGTTATTTTATTTTGGTACCAATAAAAAGCTTAAAATGTGTACTTTAAGATCTATGAACATGGTTGTGATACCTTCAGTAGAATTTGCATCATAACCATAAATGACTTATAGAGGGTCATTTAGAGAAATTAATTTTATGCACACTTTACATATCAGTTATTTAGAAATACTATTGTATACTAAGTTGTCATTTGGCAGTATGATTATGGACCTTATACATATTCTTCTAGTCTTTGCAGAGGAATCAGTTTTAATTACAGCATATTTAACAAAACTTAGATAACTAGACAGTCTTAGAGATCATAGCATATCCAAGAAAATATCTCTCTTTCTTCAGTGAAGAGACTGAAAGACTTCCATTAACTTCAATAGGAGTTGGATCAGGCCCTAAAAGAGCTGTTTAACAATTTTTTTTGACCAGCTCTTGTGGCTTGAAAGCTTCTCTTTCATCCACAGAAGTAGGTTCAATTAAAAATATTACCTTACCCACCTTGTCTCTCTAGAACTCACAGATCATTTGTAGGGAATGAAGAGGGCCAAAATAATCTGCTATGAACCTTTGGTTTCCTGCACGTCAGACCATAATAATTTTCATTCACCATGGTTCTCATCAATATTTGAATCAGTGACTCTCTGGCTGAAGCATTTGCCACTGGTATCTTGTAAGCTCATTTATCTTCCAAAAGACATTTCTGTTTGTTTTTTAGAGTGAGGTGTTGTATTGAAAATGGCTTGGCTGTTTTCAAAGGTATAGAACCATTATTTCTTCTTATCTCTTAAACATGGATATCTGCTGAGATTATTGATCTGCACAGGAAATAACACTAGGAAGCATAAATGCCTATGATCTCCTTCATTAATCGTACTGTATTTTTTCTAAGATACTAGTTGTGGAGCTCTTTTTGAGTCATAGAATCCAATTTGCAATTTGATAGCTGCTAGAAGCATCCCCTGTTAATACCTCAGGGACTGAAATGTGAATGAACTGCTGTGATGACCTTTTATTACTGATGCACTTTGAGTTGCATCCTACTTGCCATCCAGAGGAGAGCCAGCGCAGTGCTTACTGGTGGTGCCAGAGAATACTTGAAAGGAATATTTCCACAAAATTGTCACAAGGAAGTGTGTATTTATAATGAGAAACATTTAGAGCTTTTATTACATTTATTTTAAAAAAGCAAACTGGAAAAAAGAGTACAAACAAACAGAAAACAAAAACAACTTCCTAGCATAAATTTTAAATGGGACTATTGTCTGTTTGCCAAACAAGCTTGTAAACACTTCTGTACATATGATGACAGAGAATGAAGGCTTTTGTCATTCTAAAAAGTAATATCACAACCAGAATGGGAATTATGAAGACAGTACTGCACCTGCTTTTATTTATTTAAAAAGAAAAACATAGTTCTGGCATTCTCAGTTTTGAAAACGATCAGTGTCTTTCTTCAGAAGATTAAACAACATTAAGAGAATAGAATACTGTAGATTGCATGTTTGTATTTTGTCAACAGATGATTTATTTTTGCTTAATAACGTTACTGGGTGCTTTCCCACAGAGAACGATATAAGATACTCACATAGCTAACAGGGTATATAAATGTCACACTTGTATATAAATTGGATGATCCTCTCACCCTGTTTTTATACAGCTGTAACTCTACTGATTCCAGTGGGGCTGTTCATGAAGGTGTAAGAGGAAAGAGAATCAGGCTTACAAGGTAAAAAAATAAAGTAGTAAACATATATATTTTGTGTCTGCATGTGAACGTATGTGATTGCATGCATGCACGTGCACACACACATATTGATTAGAATGATCACTATATTATATTTATAACCCTGAGTATTGTCAGTCTCATTGTCCCCTTTTCCCCGATACCCACTCCTCAGTATTTGTTACCCTCAACAATGCAGCTTGTCCAGATCCTATACTGTAAACTTTTGGGGGTAGAGGCCATGCCTTTTTGATAATATGTGTTGTATGGCACCTAGCACATTGTGGTATTCATTGAATCAATAATACCAACAATTGCTTAAATATAGTCACACATGGACCGTGCATGAGTGGACATCTTCTTACAGGCTGCTCTGCTGTCCTTCTTAATGCTGCTTTGTGGGACCTGATAATCCAACCCTTACCATCCTGGACACCTTTGCTAGCTCTGCCACTTGCCCCCATAGCCATATTTGCTGTTCTTTCATAGCAGTTTGCTAAAAAGCACAACGTCCTTATAAGGGTACTCTGTGCACCAGTTGGCCTCTCCCTTCTTTGCCTGCCCAGTATGTTTGTCACTCATTTTGGGTGGCAGAATTATGGCAAGTGGGAGGAGGTAAGACTGGGTGTTCAGGCACCTCATGTTTTTTCTGAGTTTTGCCACAACCAATTTCTATTTGAGTAATTTGATCCCACTCTATGTGGAAAAAAGAACTTAAATGTAAATATATTTTGGAATAACAGTTTTCAGTTCTCTTTCCCGCAGCAGCTGCTGTTATCATATTTGTTGCTATGGACTTTAATGTGTGACAGAATACAATTAATTTGCTTAGCAGCATGGATTTATTAGCCAAGATGTTTCCATGCTAAGGCACAGATTTTCACTTGATTGCTTGATTTCTTAGATAGCCATAATTATGAATCCCAAATCCTGATGAGGAGACTGTCACAGTCACAGCAACTAACTATATCTGTTAGAATCAACTGTACAGAAATAGATGAAAAGAAATGTAGAGAAATAAAAGCTTTTAATGACATACAAGCAGACTTTGCAAAACAAAGAAGATTATTCCTTAAGGATAATAATATCTAGCACTTAGAAGCTCCTTTCATCCATAGATCTCAATGTACTTCATAAATATGGTTAATTTATTATCTTTTTTTTAAAAAAGCAAGTGAATGAACTGAACCTTTGAAAGTAAAGTGACTTTCATGAAGTTACCCCAGAATCAGTGACCAACCCAGGAACAGAACCCAAGTCTTCCAATTACAAGGCCTAAACCCAAACTGCTGGAACATCATCTCCCATGGATGCAAATTGTGCATCACGTGGATGCAAACAGATTGTGCACCAAAATAATTAACAATAAATGTGTAATCGGTATAGCATCAAAATGCTTCATAAATTACATATCTGATCTACAGCCGCTTCCAGGGTGGAAGGCGGAAGTCATGTGCCAGACAATACATTGCATAGCAGTCCAGATACAATTTTTGCCAATGCTAACAGAGCAAACCATTATTCTTACTGTTCATTTAGGGACAGATAGTGACCTGTCCAGTGTGCACATGAAGGACAGCATAAGGTATACCATTACTTCCCTGCACAGCCACTATGCTATGGATAGAAAGATGGGTGGGAGAGAAACTTCTATAGGCCCATTCACCCCTTCATTAGTTCCCCTCTACCTTCAAAGGTCTGGCCAACACAGCTTTGCCAGCATGCTGTAGAATGTACATCACATTATATTTATGATTTGCACAAGTATGTCCAGAGCTGGGGAAAACCAGAAGGCAGACAGTGACTTTAAGTTATAATCTGCTTCATGGTCTTCTCCTGGGACTGCTCAATAAAGCATTGCTCCACATGCAGGATTTGTGACAAAGCCACAATTTAGCCCTCAGGTATTAAAGGAAAGATGTTGAGTCCCTGATCTGTAAGGGTATGTCTACACAGGGATACAAAACCTGTGACTTGCCTGGATCAGCTGATTCAGGATTGTGGGGTTTGGGCTCTGGGGCTGAAAAATTGCTGTGTAGACATTTGGGTTTGGGCTGGAGTCTGTGAGGGTGATGGGTCCCAGAGTCTGGGCTCTAGCCCGAACCCGAATGTCTACAGGACGATTTTTAGCCCCACAGCCCGAGCCTGAGCCAGCTGTGGCCATGCTGCTGCTCTTTTATCCCTGTGTAGATGTGCCATAAGTGAGAGCTAGATAGGTGAATGGTGACACAAGTATCCATGCGCTTTATGTGGTAGTTATCCAAACCTATCTTTGAGACAGTGTGAGGGACACATAGGACTGATATGCCTTGAATGGTTAATAACTCATGATTCCTTCTGGCCCTCAGAAATTAGGAGCTTGCCTGCAGGGCCCAATCTGCTAAGCGGGTCACTGAACTGCTTAGCATATAGGATCCCACAGGCAGGTTAGGTGGAGAAAAACCTGTCTTCCCCTGGTTTATGCATCACACTGGGGTTTTAGCATCTGGATGCCTAGAGTAAGGCAACAATGCTTAAGTCCCGAGACAAAAACACAGGATGCTTCTACTGAAAAAAATTAGGCGTTGAGTTACTTTAGGGGTTCAGCAGCAGTTGAGCAGGGGATTTGTGGTGGCTGATCCTGGGATTTAGGTGCCCAAAGTGGCAGTTAGGTGCCTCAGTCCCTTTGTCAATCTAGCCCTGACTGTCTAACTTTATTTGTATGAACAAGATGTGTTTGGACAATGAAAGAGGGACTTTATTTTTTGTGCTAGTTTAACTTTCTCAGCTTGGTTAGCCAGTTTAGGAAGATTTAAATGAGGATAGCACCTGTTATTTGCTCACTTTATCTACAGAGGTGCCTCACTTCATAAATGGATTTGCTTGAATAGATTCACTCAGAGCTAGGCCGTTCCTTGAGCAAGGGTAGTGCAAGAGCTGCACCACCCAGGGGGAATCCCAGGAGCTTTTATGCCTCAGACACACTCTAAGGCACAATTCTCCCCAGCTGACTCTGTGCTCTGTGGGCATAGTCATTTCCTGTTGGTGTAAGGCAGAAGCCAATTACTACTCTCCCTCTGCTGGCCAGTGCATTTGTGGGGAGAGGTTGCAACAAAGCTATGACCATTCGCTGCTCCCCTGCTCTAGGGGTAGGTGAGTAATGGACCAAGATCCAAGTGTGGAGGTAGCCTTCACAAGACTGTTAGGGGGGATGGCATGCCAAAGCCTTGTGAAGGCGCATGTCCAAGCCATAATATGGCCCTTTGAAAGATACAAAGGATACTCAAACTATGATAGGCTGCCAAATCAACAGATGGCGCGGGTAAATACACACACAAATAATGTAGACTTGCTAACAATCTAGAACAAATCAAAACAAGGGGAAAATACAATACAAAATCAGATATGATTTAAAACCAATGACTACAATTATTTTTAACCAGCTAGGTTAAGTGTGGAGCAAACAAATCCTCTCCCTCTCCGAAAGAATGCCAATATTCTTCTGCACTTGGTAGGATCCCCTGCAAATCGTATTTTCCACTCATCTAGAAGGAACCATTAATCAAACCATTCATATGCTTTTAAACTAGGAACAGAGTGCTGTGAGTTTCCTGCTGCATTCAAGCAGTTCACAGAGAAAATGGAGATCAACAACAGTTTTTGTGATAGAGGTCTTGGAAACACTGTACTTTTCACCACCCAGGTTCCACACTATTCAACATACATAGTGCTTTTGGTTAGAAAAAATATTGTATGAAGGGCAATGACCTCAGCATAAAGGCGCTGTATTTTTATTGTATAAGTTGCTGCTGGGATGGTGGGGAGCCAAACAAGTTATTGCTTGTTAATTATCACTCTCTGCTTTCATTAAATGCATTTAGAGAAAGTTGTCACAGGAGTTTTAGTAAATTTTATAAATCAACCCAGCAGCTGGCCTTTCCCCGAATATGAGTAATCAATGAGAATTATCATTTTGTTTCCACAGCAAACGTAGTAGAAACAATCAGTGTTCATTTTAAAAAGTGAATTGTGACAAGTGCTTTTTTTCTGATTTTACATTTTAATGTAATAGATCAAGTTACTTCATACACTGAAGAGTCTGACACCAGAGTCACAGTTATGGTGGCCCTTAAGCAGATGAATAAGATGGAGGGAGGGTACAAGGACCCCCGCCTCCAGTGCTCTTGGCCAGGCACTTTAGCTACCCCAGTGCTGTCTTGGATGAAGTGATGTCTTGTCTGTTCCATAGTAGCACTGTCTGAGGCTCAAGGAGAAGGGTCAAGTCCCATCACCTATTCTTGCCCAGCCTGGGGGAGGGAGGGACACAGACAGAGAGAGTGGGCTATGATTGGAAGGGCTGGTTCAGAGGTTGCAATCACAATCAGCTCCCTGAATCCTACTGGAGCACCATGGGTCTGCCCCCCACACCCTGCTCAGTACCATGCTTTAATGGAACAATTCAGCCCACGGAAATTGGAGATGAAAAAGAGTGTCTAACTACCTAATGTGCTGTGTACTGTGGGCTCAGATAAAAATGTTTTCTTTTATTTATTTACGGATAGGTGAGATATTACCAGCTCTAAGTTAATGCCAATAATGGGGCAGATTCCACCACCCCCACTGACAGCAGCCCCACTGACGTTGATGGGACTACTTGTGTCACTAGCTATCATTCAGTATCGAGCAAGATTCTGCTCCTGCCCCCCTTGCTCACAACTATCAGGAATGAGAACTCACACTGGCAAAGAGAACTTTGAAATTGCACCCTCTGTCTGTGGGCAAAAATCACTGGCACATTTGGAGTCTGCCTTTGATAATGTGGCCCAAACTATCTGCCCCCTGAAAATAGTGTTAGAAGGAGGAAGCTGTGGATTTTGCAAAACACATGCATGGATTTGTGTTCTTTTTAAGGCATAGTACCTCTTCCTCTTTCCTTGTGCTACTGTACTAGAATATACAGTAAACAGTTCTGAACAAAAAGTGCTTTGTAAAAATGGAACTGATTGTTCTGACCTGCAATTATATCAGATGTTACAGATTAAACATCCTTTCCCTCATGTTAATATATCCTCAAACTCTCTTTCTCCTGCATCTCCCTGAAAATACAGGTGTGTGTGTGTGGGTGTGGGTGGGGGTGGAGATAAGGGCAGACCATTATAGAAGATTCCATAGTCTGATTAACACACAGCATTTTTATGATTGTATCACAATAGGATTTTATTTATCAGTTTTCAATTATGCTTTGATAGCTGCACCACCCATGTGTTCAATATTTAAATAAACTCTCAAGGATTGAATAAAATCTCACTTTAACTTAATCAGTTTTGAATTATACACCATGTAAAGAAATAATGACGATAACTAGCTCTCTGAATCTGACAGAGAATGAGCTGGTGCATCACATAAACTCTCTAATTTCATTTCAATGTACATTGATGCCATTTCCAAGCAACCTTTCCACAATGATGCTGTCTTTCTATGACTACTGTTTGTCTCCATTACCATTTTCACAGTTCAAGAATACTATCTAGTTATAAGGACACCATCACTGTTGTATCCGAGTAATTTCACAATCTTTAAGAACATAAGAATGGCCATACTGGGTTGGATCAATGGTCCATCTATCCCAATATCCTATCTTCTGACAGTGGCTGGGTGCCAAATGCTTCAGAAGGAATGAACATAACAGGGTAATTTATCAAATGATCCATCCCGTCATGTAGTTACAGCTTCTGGCAGTCAGAGGTTTAGGGACGCCTAGATTATAGGGTTGCGTCCCTAACCACTTTGGCTAATAGCCATTGCTGGACCTATCCACCATGAACTTATCTAATTCTTTTTTGAACCCAGTTATACTTTTGGCCTTCACAACATTCCCTGGCAATGAGTTCCACAAGTAGACTGTGCATTGCATGAAGAAGTAGTTCCATATGTTTGTTTTAAATCTATTGCCTATTAATATCATTGGTGACTCTTGGTTCTTGTGTTATGTGAAGGGGTGAATAACATTTCCTTGTTCACTTTCCCCACACCATTCATGATTTTATAGACCTATATAATATCCCCCTTAATTGTTTCCTTTCTTAGCTGAACAGTCCTAGTCTTTCTAATCTCTCCTCACATGGAAGCTGTTCCATTCCTCTAATCACTTTTGTTGCCCTTCTCTGTACTGTTTCCATTTCTAATATATCTTTCTGGAGATGGAGCAATCAGAACTACACATAGTATTCAAGATGTAGGCATATGATGATTTATATAGTGGCATTATATTTTTTATTCTATTATCTATACTTTTCCTAATGGTTCCTACCATTATTAGCTTTTTTTACTTTTGCTGCCTAGTTTGGTGAGATCCCTTTGTAACTCTTCACAGTTTGCTTTGGACTTAACTGTCTTGAGAAATTTTGTGCTGTGTGCAAGCTTTGCCATCTCACTGTTTCTCCTCTTTTTCCAGATTGTTTGTGAATATTTTGAATAGTACTGGTCTCAATACAGATTTTTGGAGGACTTTGCTATTTACCTCCGTCCATTGTGAAAACTGACCATTTATTCCTACCCTTTGTTTCCTATTTTAACCAGTTACTCATATATAAGAGGACCTTCCCTCATATCCCATGACTGCTTATTTTGCTTAAGGACCTTTGGTAGGGACCTTGACAAAAGCTTTCTGAAGGTGTAAGTACATTATATCCACTAGATTACCTTTGTCCAAATACTTGTTGACACCCTCAAAGAATTCTAATAGATGGGAAATCATGCCTCACCAATTATAAAAGCTGTGTTGACTCTTCCCCAACGTTTCATGTTCATCCATGTGTCTGATAATTCTGTTCTTTACTATAGTTTCAATCAATTTGTTTGGTACTGAAATTAGGCTTACTGGCCTGTAATTGTCAGAATTGCTTCTGGAGCCTTTTTTTAAAAATCAATGTTACATTAGCTATCCACCAGTCATCTGGTGCAGATGTTGATTTAAGCAATAGTTACATACCACAATTAGTAGTCCTGCAATTTCATATTTGAGTTCCTTCAGAACTCCTGGGTGGATATCAGCTGGTCCTGTTTACTTTTTACTGTTTAACTTACCAGTTTATTCCAAAACCTCCTCCACTGCCACCTCAGTCTGGGACAGTTCCTCAAATTTGTCACCTAAAAAGATTGGCTCAGGTGTGGGTATCTCCCTCACGTCCTCTGCAGTGACAAATCGATGGGTAAGTTGTTTAATGTACCTATCCTCACAACACCCTTATACTGCAGGAAAGTTCTGTTATCTTATCTTTGAGAGAGCTGGGAGGCACAGAGAGGCTAAGCGACTTGCCTAAAGTCACATAGGAAGTCTGGCAGAACAGGGACTTGGACCCAAGTCCCTAACAAGCCAGGCTAGCACACTCACTACTGAGCCATCTTTCCTCTGTGAATGCCCTCGCAGTTGTTTACTTATGCTTGAGGAAAATCAATACATTCTTATAAACAAGGTGCTGTCTAATTCATAAGGCAGGAACATTATAATGGTAGATACAAACCCATTCATTTGAGGCCTTGTGTTGTATCTGGTAGCACTGTACCTAGAGTTTCAGGGGTCATTCTGGCAAGTTGTGCCATGCTGATTTGATTCTCCAGTAGTTTTAATATTAGAAACCCACAAATGCAGACAGGACCTATTTTTAGTACTGGGATGAGGCAATAGTGTGGATTTCACAGCTACACCCATCACCCTCATGCCCTTTTGTTCATTCCTTTGTCTTTAGCTCCAATGCTTAGAGATATAGCTCCTGAACTGCTGGTCTGTCACTGCTATTTGGGAAATTTGGAGAGTAATAAAAGAGTAAAAAGGATCTCAGTTGTCTTCATGTGACATAGCCACAAGCAGTTCCCAAGGCCAATGTCTGAGAGGCAGCATGGTAAAGTGACAGAGAACTTGACAGGACTGAGAGGCAGGAGATCAGGGATCTATTGCCAGATCTGCTACTGAAAGCCACTTCACTGTCTTTGCAACTAATTTCCCTGCCACCCTTTGTCTGGCTTGTCTCTGTAGGTTGTAAACTCTTCTGGGCAGGGACCAGAGATCTGCAGAAACCAGAATTTCTGTTCCATGGGAAGTTTCACTTTTCCAAAAATGTTTTTCTTCTGATTCAGAATGAAGAGTCAGACATGCAAAATCTCCCAGAGAATGGAAGTTTTCAAAAAAATTCCAGTCCCAGCTCCCAGGGTTCCCCTCCATGGCAGACTGCCTGGGATGCTGCTGAGGAACCAGGAGGAAGGGGAGCTGGCAGGGAAGCAGGAAGGATGCTGTCAGTAACTGCCTGGTTTCTGTCACAATTTTATTAAAATCGACACATTCCTGTTGGTGTTTTGGTTTCAACTAATCAACACTTCCCCACAGAAAGCCTCCAGCTGGAAAATTTTCAGCCAGCTCTGGCAGGCATTATCTGTACAGTGCCTGGCACTACAGGGGTCTGCTAGCATTTGAGGTTTAGAGGGTGCTACTGTAATACAAATAATTAATAACAAATGCAGACTAAAACTATAGTGTTAAAATACCTCTCTGGAAATGTTCTCATTCCCCTGCCCTGGCCAATGTAAAGCGAACCAAATTAGCACTGGTGCAATACTTCAGTGGTAACCTGCAAAGTGATCACTGTTTTCCCCTGAAAAATACTGGCCAGATGTTGAGACGGTCTCTCCTCTTTTATTGGTCAATCTTCTCAACTGTTCTGTCACAATTTCCTTTCTTACACATCCTCAGTGACTTTCAGAAGCTGCCTCATACAATATGTTCTGTGGGGCAATCCTCCACAGCAGACAAAAGTCAAGAGATCTCCATTTCCATGGCCTATATGCTGGCAATATCTTGAACAAAAAAAAGGCAGCCCAGAAAGGGAAACATGAACATTAACATCTGTTTCACCAGGAGGCATCAGGAGGGAGCAGGTGAGGGGCAGACACAGAGCATATAGTATTGTTAGGTGCTGATAATGATCTAGGTTCCACTATATTAGCTTTGCAGTTCAGATTACAGCAGCCATGAAGCTGCTCTAGTCAACACTAACTGATTACACATTATATGCAACTGGCAGGAAAATAATCAAGTCCCTGTTGATTTTTACTAACTGCACCCCTTTTTGTGTTTACCTCCATGTCTCAGCATCAGCCAGAGTAACTTCACCCCTCTGCACAGGGAAGAATCACTTCAGCTGCATTGAGTGGGTGTGGCTCACTAGCATTAATATTTAACATCCACTTCCCATTAGCTTTAGTCACCTGTGTAGCTTCCTTCACACAGTACAATACAGGAGAGAACTGACTCCAATGATGTTTACATGAATTGATTATGCGTAACAGTGCAACATGCTGCTCTCCTAATAGACTATTCTGTAGCTTAAGTGAAAGCTAATAAAATACAGGTTCCCTCTCTTCACCGCTCCCCTCTGATCACTTCTGGTCCTCAGCCCCTAAATACTTCATTGGACAGTTTGCTAAATAACAGCCTTTCCCAGCTTTAGGAAAGCATGCTGAAATGCTGCCACCTTGTGTTAGTTTAGCAATTTATTTATGTATTTTTCATGTAGATTCTACCATGAAAAGTGACTATGTGAAAAAGGCCCTTGCTTCCTATATGTATCCATAGTCATATCTGCCTACTTCACTGAGAAAGGCACATATTTCTATTGTTTTGTTTGATTTTTCCTCCTGTTTGCCATTCAGAAGCAGCAGAGCTATGTGTGGGTGATTAGGATTTCCATTCTGGGTCATGGATCATCTGCAAAACTGTAAACTGAGTTCTGATTGAGAAGTTTTATTACTGCAGATAATGCGTGGGGAGGAATGAAACCAGCCTGTATTTTAGATCCCAAGATGAGTTTCCAGGGCAGACAGGGAAAAAAAAAAAAAAAAAAAAAATCATTGACCTGATCTGGAAATCAGGGGAGGACACTGTTAAAAATTGCATGTAGAATTTCCAGTCACTTTTCAGATTAAAACATCATCACTTTAACAAGTTGGAAATCCTACTTGGTCTGCCATTCACAGCTCATGTATTAAACACATTGCCTCTCCTGAGATTGTTATGAATTTTTCTGATCCAAATTTCATTTTCATACTTAGTTCATTTTCCAGTTTGGTTTAACAAAGTAATAAAACAAGCTAATTCCTGATCAGAAGCCTCTGAACAGATCAAGCTTCTGGCTTGGAGTTAGCTTGTTTCTTGTTAAATGAGATTCAAAACAGGAAAGGTCAAACTAACCTCAAGAGAGAAATATTTAGAATTTGACTTGTGGATTACACAGCCAGAACGGATTAACAAGACCAGCACTTGAAAGTAATATGCTTTGAAAATGTAAACTATTATATTGTGGAGAGTGGTAAATACAATTTCACAATATTTTTAGTCTAATGGTTAAAGGGTATGTGACAGTGCAGGCTAGCAAGGCAAGAGTGAATCTAAGTCCCCATAGGCTTGTACAGCCTATGTAGCCATGTCTATATTCATATTTTTAGCAATGCTGGCACAGGTAAAATTAGCATTGATATATTTGCCTGAGCTGCATTTTTCACATAGACATACCCAATGGGAGATCATTTCCCCGTGAACCTACAGGAAGTGGAATACCAAGTGACTGCTATGTTCTACTGATTTGTAAGAATCAGGTTGCTGGGAAAAAAAGTTAGAACCAACGTTCTAGTTACCATTTGTAGACAATAGCAGCTGTTTCTCAGCAGACAGCTCAGTCCCTGAATGCTTGGAAGACAGAATGCTGCTTTGATCTCAGTTTGCCTGGAGATTTTTTCTTTCTGTTAAAAAAACAATTAATGGCCTGAGTTGTACAGGTGCTGAGCCATGAAGTCACTGGAAGCTGCCAACACTCAGCACCTCTGAAAGTCAGGCTATAAGATATTTGTTAAGAAAATCCAAGATGCTGCCATGATTGTTCGGTACAACACATAATAAATCTTTGCACAGTCTAGGTCATATGAAATCATCCCAAAAAGTCATATCTTGACTTTCATCCCTCATCCCCTGCTCAACAAGGGTTTAATTAACTGAGCAAAGGACTCTCTCAGTTACACACAGCTTTAGGGGCAGGCAACCCAGGTGACCACCTGAGGTGCCAGGCTTGGGGGGCTGTTTTTGTTGTTAGCGACAAAAGGGAAAAATCGAATGTTTGAAGTAAAATGTTTCAGGTATTCTGTATATGGATTCATTTTTCACTAGCCTCCTAGAATGTTCTGGACCTTTGTAGAATCTTGTGGAATCTTCCAGACTTTAAGAACTACATTTTCCTCGAACCTCCTAGAATGTTGTCATCCATGCCCTCACGGGTATATAAGGAGAGGGGCTTCACCAGCCAGTTAGATATAAGAACAAACTTAAATGATGTGAGAGCCCAGCTGTGATAGTGTAATTGTGAAGTCTTGTGTTTTAAGACTTGAAGAGTGTAAGTAGCAAAATAGAGGACATATTTAATAAAATGCAAATAATTTCTATCGAACCCTTATCTATGCAACAAAATAAACGAAATACTGTTACTTCTTTTGACATGCTTAACATGTAATGTTTGATGACTTTCTAAGACTGTAGAACATAGATTTTTGTTCTCTTATATCGTCTGCTTTCCCTCATAGAAAATAAAAGATGTCCCCAAAGAAGCCTTCAAGAGCTCAGTATAAGAAGTGAAAAGCTCAACTGCAATCTAGTTTACAGCAAGAGGCAAATTTCATGGGAAAATATCTGAAACAGAAAATAGACCAGACTTTAGGCAGTAGCAATTGTCCCAGTGCAGAAGAAATTGAGAAACAAAGAGTAATAGGACTGCCATCATTTACAAAGGAATTAGAAGATTTACCTCAAGATAAGGAATGGAAATGTGAGGAAAGTGATAGAGAATTGTCCAGTTTTGCTGGTGTCATAAGGGAAAATTATGATAAAGAAGAATGTGGCTCACATGAAAAGGAGACCAATGACAAAAAAAATCTGGTTTACATGAAAAGGAGATAAACGATAAAGAATCAGCCTCACACAATAACAGAAACAGTGACAAAAATTGCACATCACAAATTGATACATCAGATCCTGCTTTATGGCTGGTGATCATAAACTCTGCTAATATTGATCATACAATTTTGAACAGGCTGGGCAAAAAAAATTGAGGATATGACATTTTCAGTAAATGAGCAGAAGCGACACTTCTCAGTCACGCTGCGAAAGAGTGCTCGAGAATGGTGAGAAATTGAATAGGGGTTGGCTAGTTTACTCAAAATCAACTGACAAAGTGTTCTTTTTGTTGCAAAATATTTGACAAGAATGCCAAATTTTTGCTTTTGCTTTTCAGGTATTACTGGCATAACTTAGCTGATGCTCTGAAGCAACATGAAAAGTCACCCGGCCATTTTACGGCCTACTCCAAATGGATGGAGGAGGAGTCCAGACTCAAGATGAATAATGCAGACACAGAAAACTAGCACCTTATTAATGTAGACAACCAGAAATTGGAGGAACATGCTGGAGTGTCTGATCTCAATTACCCTCAGTCTTGCAAAGAATTTGACTTTCTGGGGCTCATCGGATAAGTTGTTCACGGAACATAATGGTAATTTCCTCAGTTTGGTAGAGCTCCTTGGTAAATACGATGATGTGATGCATGATCACCTCTGTCCAGTAGTTCATAAAGAAGCTATGGACTATTAATGCAGCAAAACCATTCAAAATGAATTGATTGACCTTATGACAAGGTGCGTGCTTGATAACATATTGATGTGGCTCAGAAAAGCCAAGTACTTTACCATAATAATGGATTGTACTTTGATTGACAATAGCCGACAAGAGACTGACATCACTTGTTATTTTATTGCTTGAAAATGCCATTTGCCAAACTTTGATTTCTCTGATGCTGTACTTCAGTTCGCCAGGGCAAAGGCTAGAAAAGGAACCTTTTGAACTAAAGGACTAGGGTTAACTTTCTAAGGGTGTTACCTATTGTATCCACTGTTTAATACTGGTCCACCCAATGTTGTTGCCCCATTCAACTTCTTGACATTAGCTATTCTTAAAAAAGTTTCTATAAGTTTAGAGGAAACCATTTTTTTATTTGCTTATATATGATATGAATAAATACAAATGTACAGATCCTAGCATGCAAATTTAGCATTTTATCTGACAGGGATAAATCATGCCTGCAAATCGTGCATCAAAGAAATGAAATGGGCTACAAATACAATAAAAAATAAGGTAATCAAAAGTTTAACAAATGGTGGAGGGGAGGGCACTGAAGATGCTCCTCACGGCAGGTGCCATTTGGTCACGTGTGCACCCTTCTGTCCTGGTCTGAGTAAAGGTCTTCTCTCTGCATTAATATTTCTTTCCCAGATTCATGAAATGTTAATCAGTCATAAAACATAATTTACTCAGACAATTTAGATAAATGTTAGAGAGACGGGCGGGTTAGATATTGCTATTCTGTCAGGCAGAATCAATTCTGCCAGGTGGTAAGCAAATTGCAGCAATAACATTCTGTCCAAATAATGTTCTGACATTAAGTATGTTTATGTACTTGAGCATGTGTCTGAGAGACAGAGAATGAGTTAACTCCTTCCCCTATAGCTCAAGCTGAGAGCCCCAGCAATCTGGGGCAACAAATGCTGCCAGCAGAAGAGGAGCCAAAGTGAAGTCCCCTGATGCAGCTTGCTGTGGGAGATGCTGCCACTCACAGAAACGAGGTTAGCAGATTGTAACCTTGCAGGCTGTTTGAGTAAAGGATCAGTATGTAGCTGCACCACCCCAGGGACAGAACAGAGACAGACCCCAAAAGTTAAAAAATCATGAGTGAAACTCTCCCTGCTCACTCCCACCAAACCATGAGGATTCTTTTTCATTATAGTCCGATTTTGGAGCCCATCCCATTCATCCTCAGCATGAATGTGGCTCCACAGTGTTGCCAACTCCTTCAAATTTATAGAGTAAATCACTAGCTGTGATGCTGCTAAACCAAGTTACAGCTCTGGCCAAGGCAATAGTTGTTAGTTAAGAAGTAACCAGCCCCATAGCTGGAAACCAGACTAGCTCACCTGTATGCTAGTTTTGTTCAAAATAGGTATTAGTCTTATAAGAATATGTTTAGATTCTATGAAATGCTGCATGCATTAATCTCACTTGTAATGTCTTTTTCCATGCTTGTAATGGGCTTCCACTCACTACTTGCACACCTCCTGCTGGTTAGTCTGGGGAATCAGCTCTGCAGGTCCCAGCAACCCCACGGGATGGTGTCTCACCCACTGTTATATCTCTTAGGACCCACACTTCTCCAAAGCCCATGGGGTCCACTTCAGAACACAGCCCTCCAGCTGTGCCACAATCTATGCTCTCCTCACAGTCCTGGTCTTGCCACTTCCTTCAATGGCAGCTCCAGTCCACTGCCTGGGCCTTACCTCTGAGCTCTCAGCTGCTGCTGCTCCAGAGTCACTGCTCTCTCCAAGTGCTGACCTTCCTCAGTCTGCAGAGACACCAGCCTTCCCTTCCCAAGCTCCTTTTCTGCTTGCTGCTGGCTGCCTATATAGGGCATCCTCAACCCTGATTGGCTGCTCCTAGCACAGCCTCCCTAGGGCTTTATTAACCCTTTCCAGGCTAGTGTGGAGCAACTGCCCCATCACAATGCTATAAGGAAATATGTAAGTTTTGCTTTATAACTTTGAAAAAGTTTGCTCTGAACTTGTGACCCCAGGCATGGGAATCATCTCTGTAGCCCAATGAGAAGGTGTTTCAAGATTAAACAGTCCATTAAGGAACATAGTGACACATAGGATTGGTGAATGACCCTATCACACCTGGGAAATATAATTTGCAAGGGAGCTTGTCTTGCAGATTGGAAGTTTAAATGCAAGAGATAAAACAGAGTCACAAGAGAATTTTTCCTCTCTTTACTATCTCACAGGGCCAGAGACGTTAAACTAAGGCAGAAATCCCAAGGGGTCACCCCTGGGTCCACCCTGAAAAACATTTTGAATTGACAGATTCCCATATCTCTGTCATCTTTAGGAACCATACATGGTAACTCATTTGTGTGTATATGGTTGCTTGCTTTAACCTGTAAATAACTCTCTTCTTTCTTTTTTCCTACTTAAGAAACCTTTCAATAGTTTATTACAGGATTGGTTACAAGCATTGTCTTTGGTGTAAGATCTAGGGTACTTGCTGATACGGGGTAAGTGACTGCTCTTTTGCGACTGGGAGCAACCTGAATATTTTGTGATTTTTGGTGATTTTGGATTCATCACTAAGTCCAACTTGCCTGTGTGGCAAGATAGACTGGAAAGTCTAATGGGATTGTCTGTGACTTTACAGTAAGATTGTTATAGTGATCCAGAAGTTCACATTTGTTATGTTGGTGAAATCCAATTTATAGTTTATAAATCTAGTTTATCGTTAAAGCCTGTGTGATTTAGTTGAATGTTGGGATAAAAGGGAAGAAATCAATGGAAGGAACATTTTTTCCTTTTTAAATTGCTTATGAATAGTCCAAATTTTGAGCTGAGTTGTGGTTGGTGAGATATATCACATGGCTCTGTTTCTGTTCTCTAACTGGAAACAGCACAGGCACTTCCAGCCCAGCATGATTCCTAACACATGCAGAGTTAAAATTCAGTTTCCTCAAACACTCCTGCATGATACTTTGAAACTGCTTTTACATGAACAGTTATGCCTGTAACACTTGATTGCTTGTGGGGCTCAAAACCAAAAAGGGATGCAACTCATCTGTAATAAATTGATTGTAAAATGGAGGTAGCATAGGACTACATTTACAAAGAAACTCAGGCATGGTGATATTCAGCCCTTAGGAAATCACTGGGATTCAGAAAACCTGAGTTAGGTGCCTAGACTCCCCCTATACATTGAGCGGGGAGAAACAGGCACCTCAGAATGGGATTCACAAAAGCCAGCATGGTAGGCTGCCTAAACTAACCCATGGGAGATGCTAAGGCAAGGGGTGTGCTAAGCCCTGCGCCTTTCTTGGAGATAGGCACCAAATTTGAGCTGCAGGGAGGCATCTCCCTCTGCTTAGAATTCTCTTGGGGATCGGCACCCAGGCTGTTTTTGCAAGCTGAGGAGATGGCAGAGCAGCTCCGTCATAACTTTTAGCCCAGGGGGTAGGGTACTCATCCAGGATGTGGGAGACCCCTGCTTCAAGTCCCCTATCCTCTTGAAGGGAAGAAGGGATTTAAACAAGGCTCTTCCATCTCTCAGCAGGGTGTGCTATCCACTGGGCTACAGAGTTATCCTTATACTTTTGCTCTCTCTGGCCCAATGTCGCTTTCACTATTTATCCACAGTGAAATAGCTACAACTGGAGAGAGTACAGGAGACTCACTTTAGATTATCACAGTCTAGTGGCTAGTGCTTTCACCTGGGAGTTGGCACATCCCTTCTCCCTCTCAGGTGGAGAGGGAACTTGAATCAGGGGTCTCCCATATTGCAGGTGAGTATCCTAACCACTTGGCTAAAAGTTATAAGGGAGGTCCCCATTCACTCCAGACATTTTGTGTGAGTTTGCCTATAGGGGTCCAATCCAGTAGGCAAATTCTGAGCCCTCTTACCAGATTGGGCAGACAAGCTAAGTGGAGGAATGGCTATCTTTCCCCAGTTTGTGAATCACTCTAAGGCTTAGGCTGCAGTGTTCAGGCTCAGAGGCAGAAGCATAGCCAGCTAGGAAACTTACACTAAACTTGTCTAAACTTGCTTGTCACCTACATTTTTGCAGTGAATGGCAGCAGCTAAGTGAGGGTTCTGTGAATCCCAGTGGGGCCTGAGTCTGGGATTTAGGCACTTAAATGGCAGTTAGGTACCTAAGCCCCTTTGTGACTCTAGCCCACAGTGACTAGTTTTTGCATTTGTAACCTGTGCTTAAACTGCCTGGCTCTGTCCCTCTCTAGTGCCTAGTTCACACAAACATTTACAGGCCAGTTACAGCCTTTGAGCAAAGGCACTTGGGTTCTTTGACACAGGCTTTTAAATGCAGAGGTCCTGTGTTTGGTTCCTGCTGCCACTGGCCCATCATGTTGCACCTGATTCACTCAGCTGTAATTAATACAAACACTTTGATAATAACTGGCAGCATTTTTCAAAACTTGGTACCTAAAGTTAGGTTTTTTAAATCCATAATTTGGTACCTACTGTGGCACGGGCAGCTAGTTTAGCCCTCTCATAGGTACTGTGCCCTCTTCGGCTATGCCTATGGCATGCCTGGGTGGGAGCGGGGGGGGGGGGGGGCCCAGTCCCGCCCTCTGCCCCGGGCCCCGACCCAGGAACCCTGTGTGGAGTAGTCTTCAAAAGTCCATGACTCACTCCCTTCCCTGGGTCACCTCTCTTTGGCCCCACTGCTCGCTGTCTGCTTCCTGGAACTGGGTGGGGAGGGGGTCTCCCTCAGGCCTGTGCCTTGGGTCTCTGGCCTTAGCCAGACAGGTACCCCCCCTCTCATCTCTGGTACCTCTGAGGTTGTAATAGGTGGCTGTGGTTGCTCCAAGTCCTGTAGCTGCTCCGCTCTGCTCCTTCTCTTAACTCCCTTCCAGCTGCCCCTGTCTGCCTGACAGGGAGGCTTTTAACTGCTGGGGCAAGCTCCTTGATTGGCCTCAGCTGGCTTAATTGGCCTAATTGCCCCAGAGTGGCCCCAGCTGGATCACCCAGGGAACAGGGATTTGTTCATTCTGGGGCTAATATAGACCCCCTCTACTACTCTCCTGTAGCCATCAGGTCTAACCCTATCACACTACATAAGAAGTGGCCTGATTTTTAAAGGTGCAGAGCAATCCCAGCATTAAGAGTAGCAGCATGAGTGTGGGACCCAAGGCTGCAATGATCCCCGTTGTGCCTGCACAGATATAATTGTGGGTCTAAATGCAAATTTAGGTTTGAACACTGTAGCCAATGTAATTTTGCCTTTAGTTGTCTGGCCTTTCTCCCCTCCCTCACCCACTGCTTCTTATTTTCTTCCCTTGACTCATTTTTCTTTTATATAATTCCAGTATTTTTAACCCCAAAGCACTCCTTTCTCTGTACTTTTCATTCTTCTTCCTTCTATCTCTAATATCTGTTTTCTTAATCTGTATTAAAATACTTTTTTCTCTTTACAGCATTAAGCTTTCAAGAAACTAATTGAAAAGGACTACTGAACTTCAGCACCAAAAAGATGCTGAGATACTGGTTTACTATCTGAACTGGATGTGTTACTGTTGACTAGGGTAGCGCTAACTACTAGCCAGTGAAATTGGACCTTATAATCTAGTACTTGAGTCAAATAGGCAAAAACACATTAAAAAATTGGGGTGGGGAAAGCAACAGGTGTGAATGCCAAGGCCATCAAAAGACAATATAAAATGGATGGTGGGGGCATATTCCGTTCCTTTCCTAGCCTACCTCCCATTCCACTTTCCTTGCATTCAGAATTTGCACGTAGGAGTAAAACTGTATTAGAACTAAGTCATCATGTGGTTATGGGTGGAAACAAAGGATGCATTGCTCCATGTGAAAGAATCCGTTCAACAGCCTGAGCACCAGCGCAGTTAAAGGTGACTGTCAGAATATGCTGACAGTAATAAAGTTCATGATCTGACGCATTAATTATTGCAAAATAAATTTCATTTTAATAACTGTAATACTGAGCCAGGTGAAGAATCTGTTATTCCTGGATGCCCAAAGGGTTCAGTGACATCCATGTACTTGATTAGAATCTCACATATCTAATTAATGGTCGGGTTCAGTAAAAATGGACAAGATTGCTGAACAGATATATCATAGGTGCAGTAGGAACTCTGAAACTCTGGCTAGAGGTGGTTAGAAAACAGTAAGATTTTCCATGAAAATTCACTCTTTCAAAAACAAAACCGAAAAATGTTTGGTGTTCAAAAATGGCTGTGGTTTTTCATTGAAAACCCATATAATTTCAAAAGAAACAAAATTCTCATTTTCAAAAAAATGCCAGTTTCACTGAAAAATTTCAACCAGGTCTTTTTATATTATTGATCATTAACATGTGCTTTTAACTGATCTCTGAAAATTACCAGGAAAAACTAGGCACATAGTATATTTTGGATTGTAAGAATTAATGTAAACATTGATCAATATTTTCCAAACTCATTTTACAATTATTATATCCTTTGAAGACACAGTGACTCTTTTCAGACATGCACCGTTACAGTATATGAAATAGCTGAGTTACAAGGATTTGTCTCATATTTTTTTGAAAATAAATCCATGATATTGGACAGAAGAAACAATATGTAACATAGGTCTTAAGTATTTTCTCAATTACATTAGTGTAAATCAGGAATAACTCCACTGAAGTCACCTGGTATAATAAGAGACTCAGGCTCACATATTCTAAGGCTATTATTATGATTGTTTATTTGTATTACCATAGTAGCTAGGACCCCTAGTTAAGAACCCATTGTGCTAGGTGCTATACAAACACAGAACTACTTGGTCCTTGGGCCCAGTCATGTAGAAATAAGCTGCTGCCAATGTCCTGTAGAACTGGTCAAAAATGAAAATATATTTAATTAAACATTTTGAATTTTCAAAGTCGTTTCCATTTCAAAGTGTTAGAAATGGAGCCATTTTTTTACATTTCTGAATTTTTTCCACAAATTTTAAAAAATATTTTCATTGAAAACATCAACATTTTTAGTTTACTGAAAATCCAAAAGATGTCAATCATTTTACTGCTTTCAGTACAAAATGTTAAAGGTGTAGTAGAAAAAGATAGGAAAATGTTAATGAAAAATTCTGACAATGTTGAAAACTTATCACAAATGCTGTTGTTTTCAAACCAGCAAAAAAATCCTGTTTGTTCAAAAAGGTTTCACCACCTTTAATGCTCACTTACTGCCTCCTTGCTCGAAGGGTAGAGGCATCAGGAACGGCTGTAGTCTTAGCTCTCCTCATCCATATTTGCTGGCCAGCAGAGCTCAGAGGGATGTCACAATTTCCTGTTGGTATGAGCCAGTGGGAAATAATTAAGACCTTTCCACTCATTTTGAGGTAAAGGGAAGAAAATGTGTCTCAGAGTAACATCTCTGAATCACAATGCCACCGAGGACTACTCTTGAGATGGTGCAATTTATACATCACCCCATCCTCTGGGTGGTGCTGACAGGCACAATCTAGCCTTGTGTTTCTGTGTCTATTAATATTGACGATACAACTGATAACCATGAAAATACTAGCTCGTTACTGCCCAATATCTGATCCATCCACGTGCCCTTCAGAGCACCCAAATGTGACAGCTGAGCTTCCCATCTGTTTATTTTGCCCATAGTTACGGGAACAATAGTCTACATATGCAAATCTCTGACTTCCGCAGACAAACTAGAATGTGAAATATATCATATTGTTAACTATTATAATGAGCCCCTTTCTGGGTCATTCCAACTGCCCAATTCCCAATTCTATGCCTAACCACTATAGGGCCTAACCCCAAACCTACAAAAGTCAGTAAGAGTGATTTCAATAGGCTTTGGATTAGGCCCAACAGCCCAGAATGACTGAAAAAAGAGCAGCATTAGTTCCACCGTCCCCTAGAATACTTGATACCTTATTGCAAGCTGGTGAGACTTGACCAAAAAAATGTCTCTGAAGCTTGTTAAAATTTTTGTTTAAAGGTAATATTATGGAATGTAGTAGCATCTTGTTTTTTTTTTCCTCTCAAGGGACAGCAGCAAATAAGTAGTACATATAAACACATTCACTATCTATTATACAAGCGTTTACAGGCAAAAGGCAACCTTATACTTTCATTCAAAACAAATACTGGGCTCAATCCTAACTTGTGTGCAAGTAATGTAGAAATATCCCCTCCCCCCACTTTCAGAACAACTCAGTTATGAGGTTTTCTAGGTCTCTAAGATGTCAAAAGGGATGATAAGCAGCAGCACTGCTGCCAGAGGACCAAGATCAAGACAGTAGATTCAGTGGTTAGATGTTCCCCTTCTAATTTAGAGAGGCTTAAACTCTACTTTGATACAAAATCAAAATTCAACTTTTGTCCAAATTGCTGGAATGTATAAGTCTCTTTATCGCTTTATATGGTAGTATTTTTCCTCATACAATCCATGAAAATATATACATAGAAGCCCACAGAGTGTTGTAAGTGAAGCTCTTTTGGTTGTGAATTCCACAGAAACCTGCCATCCAAGAAAAATGAGTGTATAAATAAATCCTTTCACAAACGAGCATAATTGACAAAGTCACAGTGTACTTTGATAGTGGAACATGCAGCCTAAAATTATGCTGATGTGCAGTCAATGAAATATAGGCATTTTGAAGTGGGCAATTATTTTTTGTGTAGTAGTTTTTCAGATGCCTGTCACTGTGAGATCTGGGACTGTAGTTTGATGTTAGGTATGTATAATCCAAGCTGGCGTTGTCTAGATTTCATTTGTGTTTTATTAGCATCTGAGTGTTAAATGCCTGATATTAAAATCACCACCTGTCCAGAACCTTAGCACTACACACTGAAAAGGGTTCTCCCATTTTATCAAATCCTCTGTTTCTCTTATAATGATTGTCACGGTTACTGAACTAGTTGCACCTCAGCCCCATCTATGGTCTCTCAGAGTATACCCCCATCAAGGGTTAGGCCTCGAGCCTTTACCTTTTCAGGGGTTCAGTCCCACACTTTTTTCACTCTTAGATGGAGTCCGAGGCTGCAGCAAACTGCATATTGACCATGCTTACCTAGCAGGTCTGACTGGACCTACAGTTCTCCCCTTCAGGGGTTTGTGACCAAGGTAAATACAGTGACCCAAAAACAGTCTTCTTAAAAGCAAAAATATTGCTTACATAATCACAGGAACAAAACATAAGGGGAAAAAAAGGATTTTAAAACAAAAGGCCTATATGTGTCTATGTTACCTGGAGTCCAACCATCCTCATCATGGGGACCCCAGTAGCTCTAACTTCTCCCCTTCCCCAACCCCCAAACTCTGGAGTCTGGGTTCTCCTTCACTCTCTGCCCCTGAGCATATCTTTATATACAGCCCCAAGTCCCATTGTTCTGTGTTTCCTTAGCCTTGGTAAATCGGCTCAGGCAGCTCAGCAGGAGTAGCAATATTAAAGTCAATAGTCCTGGGTGGTTGCTGAGAAGCTGTCTGGGATATTGTTTTCCATCCTGCCTGTGCCTCCTGACAATTCTGCTAGTGAATTCACTCAATATGTGCATATAGTAAATATATCAATAACCAGGTTTTCACAAATTATTACAGGCACCTCCAAATCTATCACAATAATTTCTGCATTTCAGATGTATTCCTTCTTTGTCTCACTACCCCACTCATTCCCTTACCTATTTTCTCAAACTGTCTTGCTCGCTGCCATTCATTTCCAGTCCCCAAATTTAAATGGTTTGATATATTCTGAGTTTCTACTGTCCATGTTTTCATACTTGTTCTCTTGCTTTGGTATTTGGTGCTCAAGTCTTTTCTAAAGCACTTCTATTTCAATTTGTGTGGTCTTTTTCAATGTATTCTTCTATTGAAGGTCTGACACACATAGTGTGAAAGACGGTACAGAGCAACATTCCTGCAGGGGCTGGTTCATCAGTTGGAGTGTAACAACTGTCTTCTGAAACCTATTTTATTTCGCCTTTCTGGCTTTTTTGTCTTTGCGTATATTCAAAGATTTTATTGTAGGTGTCACTTCCGTACACTTTAGCAGTCTCTAAACTAAGGTGTGAATTTGCAGCATAATGTGAAGCATAACATGCACATCACATAGAAACATTGCCAGGAGTTGTATGCATAACACCATGAACAGGCACAGAATAGCTGCTTTAATTTCTCCATCGCCAACGGAAAGTGACACTGTCTCTTTATGACCTTGTCTGTGCAGCTGCACAGCATGAATCTCTTTTTGATGCTTCAGTTTTCCTAATCACTAGAATTGTTCTCTCCAGTGTATACATTGCATTTAGAATTTTGGCAATGCTTACAAAAGCAACTAATCATTACTTATGTTTTTAGCATACACTGGGGGAACATTAATCATAAAGGGTGCAAATCTAGATGCTATACCGAATTCAGTAAATCCAGTCAAACACTTTCTTTTTTGTTGTGTTAATTATTAGAGTGCTAAAGAAGCATCACCAGACAAATGAGTCCTAAAATTTAACCTGCCTTAAAATTGCTGTGGTCTAATGGAGGATACATTCAGCACTTTAGACATTTTATTTTTAAACTCCAGCACTGTTACTAGGAGATAATAGAGATAGTATAAAAAACAAAAGTCAGCATTTTTGTAAGACTCCTTAAACCTCTCCCCCCCTCAATCATGAGTCCCCTCTGCTGTTTTCATACCAGAAGTTAATTAATAAACTCTGTTCTCAAACTCTGATCTGACACCAAACCTGTGGGTCTGGTGTGTGGTGTTTCATTTTGCGTATAAGCTCCTTGGAAGGCCTAATGTCTAACAAGCACATGGGTAGTGTTGAAAGGTGCAGTTCTGTGAACAAAACACCTTGCTTTGTCAGAACACACATGATGAGACCCCTTTTAGTGTTACTGTTCCTTATGCAGAGAAGGCTCAGCAAACCAGAGACATGGTTTCCACAGGGAGGGACAAAGGAGGAAAACAAGAAAAAGGACAAAGAAGAATGACAACAGAGAACTCTTTCCAGGTGTTTGGCTGCTGGGTCTTGCCCACATGTTCAGGGTCTAACTAATTTTTGGGGTCGAGAAGGAATTTTCCCCAAGGTCAGATTGGCAGAGACCCTGGGATTTTACGCCTTCCTCTGCAGCATGGGGCATGGCTCACTTGCTGCTTTGAACTAGAGTAACTGGTGGATTCTCTGTAATGTGAACTTTTTAAATCAAGTTTTGAGGATTTCAGTAACTCAGTCAGAGGTCATGAATCTATTACAGAAGTAGGTGGGTGAGGTTCTGTGGCCTGCGATGTGCAGGAGGTCAGACTAGATGATCATGATGGTCCTTTTCTGGCCTTAAAGTCTAGGAGTCTAAGAAACAGTTGAGACTTAGGCAGCTGAACAGAAGAGAGAGTAGCTCAAAGAATGGCTGCTGGATCCCTCATTCCTCAACTGGGTGGCTCTCCCAGTTATCTGCCTCCTACCGTTGTGGCAGCACTCTTTTCCAGCCTTCTGTTCCAGCATTATCCCCTCAGAGGAAGATAAAGTTTCATTGTCCAGCTTTCTGTTCTTTCAGAGATGAAGTTCTATGTGGCCTGAGTCCAATGAGGAGTCAAAGCAACAGCCTCAGTAAAGGAGATTTCCATGATCTGCTTTACCTCTACACTGTTCAGAAAGCTCCTATTCTAGAAATGTCCAGAGGACACCCCATTAGTGCCATGTTAGTGAGTATTCCAGAGGTTGTTGCTAGAATGATATTTACATTTAGTGAATTAGCCATGATTAAAGACTACTCAAGGGAAGAGAACTTCTACTGGATGCGACTTTGTTTGGACAGACCCAGATGAACACCCTAAGACCTGTAGCATAGAACGTGGGTGTGGAAGGTCTTTGTCTATAAGAAGCTCTCATCTTTCTGTTTCCCTCCCTTGTGGATCACTGCCATTGTTTAACACTTTCAGCATCATATTGACCACATCAGCCTAGAAGACAGCAACTCCAGCAGGCTGGGGTTAGGGGATTGATATATCTGACCATATAGAAGGAAGAAATAAGCAGCAACACTTCCTGTCGCATCTTGGGTTTTCCTATCATCGACACTTAGTCTAGGGGGCTCCATCTACAGCACCATGGAGAGTTTATGTAAATGGAACAAGACCAGTTCATGTGTTAGTAACTGGATCACTAACTAACCTCCCATTGAGTGTTAGGATGCCATTGCCATGGAATCTGTTGCACTCTTCATGGTGCAGCAGAAGCCATGATATAACCCCTATTGCCTCTCTACACTGTGGAGAGGATCTATTCCCCTGACAGCACAGAACTTTCCTGCTCACAACATATTCATTCAGACTGTGTGTAGAGACCAGGAATTGGCCTCAAATGGCTATACTGATACAGGAACCCTCAAATGGCTAGACACTATACAGGAGCCCATGCTACACCCACAGATAAGCCATACAAACAAGATCTGTTCCTGCTGCACACTGCACACTGAAAGGATAATAAATCAAAACTGATGACAAACCATTAGCAGCAGAAAGATCATTATGGACCTTCAAAAAAAAAAAAAAAAAAAAAAAAAAGGTCTGTTTTAATAGAATAACCAGATCTGAAATCAGCCCAAAAGGATCATGAAGGTCATAGTTATGAAAAGACAGCAAGACCAAGGAGAGCAGTGGGCAAGCAATTTTGCCAACTAAGTAAAAATAGAATGAAAACTGTTAATAGCTTCAGAGTCTAAATTAGGTTTTTATAGAATATATTTCACCAGTGCACATCAGCTACAATGTGGAAATCCCAGAAATCACGTAAGAGTAAATGCCAGTAATAAGGCCCTCAAAAATAGCTCCCTCAAAAGAAAAATAGAAGAAATATGATCAGACAAACAAGCCTTCCTTTTGACTGAATAACCAAGGCAACAATATCATCTAGTAAAAGCAAAAGAAAAGAATAAAAGAAACAGATGATGACAGGGAAGGAAGGAACTGTATTGTAAAATCTATTTCCCCCCAAGGAATACTCTCATTGCTTCATAAACGTGCATCTGATATCTAAACCTGATCACAATTTCCTTAAAGAGACAAAATAGAACAAATCTCAAGTTCTTTTTATTCAACAGAAGTGACCCCTCCTAGTGGTTGTCTCCTTTTGCTTTTAACTAGTTTGAGAAGTGTTGCTAGTGATTAACTTGGATGAAACTGAAGTGAGACAAGGTGAGTGAGGTAATATCTTTCATTGGGCTAACTTCTGCTGGTGAGAGAGAGAAAGAGTTCTTTTTCAGATATGGGAAGTGGACAATTATAGGGAGAAAAAGCTGATAAATGATAAAAGGCAAAAACACTGGATCACCTGTGGAGGAACACTTTCCATGAAGCAATCACTCTATAGCTGACCTCACAGTCCTCATCCACAATAGAAACCTGTTCAAAAGACAGTCCTGGGAGTTTAAATTCATAATTTTGTTAGACATTAAAAATCATGAACTGGATAGAAACACTAGATTTATGGCTTATTTACCACAATATATTACACATTAACACTGCCCCCCCAACTCCTCTCCCCGCCCCATGATTGGAGAGGTGTTAACTAGCCACTTCACCTTGAATGGTCCCTTCAAATATGTGTTAACAACTTGTATCTGTTCCAGCTGTGACACTGAGGCCTGGTCTACCCTAGAAAATAGGCTGATATAATTCCATGGCTCAGGGATATGAAAAATCCACAACTCTGAGCAATGCAGTTAAATTGATCTCACCCCCAGTGTAGACAGTGGGAGGTGAAGTCCAGGTGAAGCCCTCTCTGTAGGTAGTGTCTTCACTGAAACGCTACAGCTGTGCCACTGCAATGTTTTAAGTGTACTAAATGCTTGTCTACATTTCACAGACCTGAAGCGCTCGGTGTAAGCTCAAAAGCTTCTCTCTCATGAATAAAAGTTGGTCCAATAAAAGATATTATCTCACCCACCTTGGGTCTTTAATATCCTGGGACCAACACTGCTACAACAATGCTACAAGAAACTAAAGAGGCAGATAGAGATGATGACACAGGTTCTCAGCTAATATAAAAGTGTATCACCCCATTGACTTCAATGTACCAATGCTAATTTACACCCATTGAGTATTTGGACTGGTATCTCAAAGAAACTCTACAGATTTGCTGGTTTCTTCTTCCCTTTATTAAAATGATCTCCTCCAAGAAAGTTCACTTTTCTCCTATTTTTCAAACATTTTTGAACCACATCCCTGCATTAAATTCTGGTTTCTATAAGAAGAAACCAAGAGAAATGTGACGGTATTACATTCTGTGGCACAATCCCTTATTGTCAATTTATTCTCATTCTTAGCCCTCTGTTGATCCCTACACTGGACAGGAAGATGTTGTTCTTAAAGAGACGTTTTCACACCTCTTGAATTCTATCAGATCAATTTTTTTTCCCTTTTTCTCTGGAGTCAATCCACTGAACAGCCACAGTACTTTGTATGGGAGGTACAGCTAGTTCCCCTCTCAAACAAGTCTAAACAAGTTTTTTTTTATTCACACTTTCAGGTATATTTACAGTGTTTCGTCCACATAAATGGAGAGGTTTTATGTTGTGATATTGCAAGTTTTTCCATAGGTGCTTTAACAAGTAAAGGTTGAACCAAAAATATGATATTTGGGAATAGATTCATTTTTACTGTAGCAATCCTGCCAAATCAGGCTAGAGTGATTTTTTCAGCTTTCTTTCCATCATCAAAACTTAATGGCAAATGTTTTAATAATGCAAAAACATTTTACTTAAGGTTTTACTTTTACTTAACAGACATGGATGATCTGATTCAGGACGGGGTAATCTGCAAGATTGTAGGGGCCAACTTGCCCACTATGAAATAGTCACCCATGAGACTTGATACTTGTTTGCTTTATGGGCAGAGCAAACTCCACTCTCTCCCCGACTGACACACACAATGGAACAATCCAAAGAATACTCCTTAATGGGAACCTCAAAATGCTTATTAGTTACTACCCACCTTAGGTTTCTGGAAATGAAATGTCATCTCTCCCCTTAAAGCAGATCCCTAACTCTCAGACACACACTACTGTTCACTGTCACGAGAGATTTTGTGTTTGAGTGAAAACAGGATAATACCTAATCCAGGGTCTAATTATTTTGAACAATATTTGCTTTGGCCTATTTGGTAGATTATCTGCAGTCTTGTCATGCCTTGTAATGTATGACAGAAGCCACAATGAAACCAATATAAATAAAATTGCAAAGAAGGGAGTGGGGGAAGGAAAATACCACTCGCAAATGGAAAACATACCTAACTATTAGTAATGAATTCTTATTTCCCATATTTTCTAAGAAAGTATTACAAGCACTGAAGAATAAAAACTCACACATTTTTCCTGTTTTATATACCTTTGCTTTAACAGAGTTTATTCTGAAACCCTACAAAGTCTCCAACAGCAAAGAAACATCAACCTAATCAAGTAAGAAGAAATGGGATGGATGGAATGAGGTAAATTCAATGTGTTTTCATTTCTGGAGAACTGTGTTAAAATTTGACAAAATCTAGTGAAATGAACTTGATAATTTCACTGATTTACTAGACTTGTTCATATAAAAAAAACCCTATGTCATTAAATACAACTACCAATTTCTGGGCCTTGAAAGACCCATTGGAATTACAGGATAATTGTAGGTCAACACACTGAGACTGATTAGCACAGTAGTGTGTGGAAGCTTGTGTCAGTCTCTTGTATTCATGAGCACTTGAGATTTTCCCTCTTTTACCAAAACATTTAAGCCATAAGAGAATAAAAACGACTACAAAATGCTTTCAATGACCTCATAGTTAACTGAATTATTGACATTTACTAGTTACCACACAATCTCTTCTCTCCTTCTGCCACCTTCGCTCTCCCTTGGCAATAAACCTTATTCAATATTAATGTGTTTCTTCTGTGTTACTGTTGAGAATACAATGTACTGCCTATGCCCTAATAAAAAGCAGTTGCTTTTTATTATTTCCTAAACAGCAACCATACTGTACTTACCAGCATGATCTTAGTAACAACACAGCTGGACCAAGGACTAGATGAGCACAGATGATAACAGATGGAAAGGCTGACTGAGAATAAAATTCAGATAGGTGAGGGAATCTGACAGTTTTCTTTTCAAGCTACTTCAGTTCTGAAAAGTAAAGCTGAAAGGATTTATTTGCCTGAAGAAAGATAGTTCAGTACTGAGCTTGCATTAAACATCTTCAACAATATTTTAAAAGAAATACTTCAACTGAAAATGGTGTAAAGGTTTCTCTGCATTAAATTCACCTATAATAAAAGCACATTCAATGGATGTATTCTGCTATCCTTACTCACTTTGCTCCAGGAATGGATAATATTCATTCAATGTGAGAAAGGGTTATTAAGCCGTGTGAGCATCTTGCCCTTAATATTTAATTTTTTTTACGTGTTCCAAACCTCCAGTAAAGAAATTGTTCCATCACAGCCTGATATTTCATAGGATTGGATTTTTTCCCATTAGTTCAGTCAAAAATCAACTGTATTATGCCAGTGTTTGAAGATCTGGTAAGGGGCCTCAAATCAGCCTCTAACTTTGTCCCTGCTCCTTTGGGCACAGTTGAGAGGATTCAAGTGATATAATTTAGTCCTCCAGCTCCCTCTTAGGAAAGTTGTCTAAACCCTTTAATTCACACTTTCAGTTACTCACACTTGCAATTTTGCAGACTCCATTTTAAAAATCTGGTATAAAAAATGTAGAAGTAGTACATATAAGAGTCAGCCTGCCAGTTGACTCTTAGGTCTTGCTACCATTTTTGCCTCACATTAAAAATGCTGAGGTCCCGCAGATGCCCATTTTTGTGTGCCTTGCCCAAAATTTAACACTGCTGGAAGTTGCTCAGATGTGGTCAGTTAACTCCCTTGGGGTACTGGTAATATCAGCTATTTTGGGATGCCAAGACCCTCATAAGGAGCATCATTTAGAAAATAGTGACAGCTGCTCCAGAGAGCTTCTCAGATACACAGGCAGTGGAGAAAAGAAAGAAAATTAATGTTATACTTATACTCCAATTCAGGCTCAGAGGGAGAGCTTTTAAGAGGCACCCGAAAGACACTGCAAGAGAAGCGAGATGTCATTTTACTTGCCAGTGGCCAGTTTGCAGTTATATTTTTCTCAATTCAGCACAGGAATAGCACAGTATTGCTACCAGGACTCAAAGAATGTTACAATACAAATGTTGTAACAACTGGCTTCTGGAGTTGGCCACCTGCAGTGTCTTAAGCTGCACAAAATACAAAATAAAAATAAATGATGTTTGATGCATAGTAGGGCAAATAATGTTCACCTGCTATATCCCTGCTGGTTGAAGGGAAGGATGACTCAGAGGTTAGGGCACTAGCTGAGGACTGGGATTCACTGCTTCACCACAGACTTCCCTTGTGACCTTAAGCAAGTCACTTAGCCTCTTTGTGCCTCAGTTCCCCATCTGTAAGATGGTGATATTAGAATACTTCCCTAGCTCACAGGGATATTCTGAGGATAAGTACAGTAAAGTCTGTGAAGCACTTTGAGATCTACTGATAAAAAGTAGACTACATAACAGCCAGGTATTATTATTAAGAAAAGCTACAGTAACAGATAAGATTGTGCAAGCCCTGAAAAGTCAGGAAAAACCAAAGTTAAAGTCTCACAAGCAACCTTAACTTTACCCATGTCATGCTTCAGGGCAGAAGTCATTTTCAGACAATTATAGGTTAGGGAGAAACTTCCCTTATTAGCAGGTTATATTAGAATTGTCCACTGCAGAGTTTCTTGCATCTTCCTCTGAAGTATGTGGTACAGGTATTGGCTACTGTCAGAAAAAGGATGCTGACATAGATGTGCCACTGGTTTGATCCAGTACAATAGCTCCTTTGTGCTTAATACATTACTGTAAAATAGTAAGTGATCATGTTATCAAAGAGTTCCTTAAATGACACAACATAATATCATGCAAGAGAACGATCTTGCTACTGTGATTATCCAAGTTTGAAGAGATCTCATCCTTAAATCTGTTCATATAGAAATATTCTTAGAAAGAAGCAAATGTTTTGGAACCAGGGTTTTCCCCAAAGCATTCTTTTAAGTACATCCTTATAGAGAGTAACCTGCTATAGTACCAGGGAAAACATAGGCACTGAACAAATGAACTAAGTTTTATCTTCAGATCTATACATTGAGTAGTGGCAGGTGCATATGGCAGAGGACCTGTTGGTTGAGAGTTTTGCATTTGTGCCTTTGCTGAATTTCTTGCTGGCAGTATAGTACTGAATATTGCAGTAGCAGTCTGTACTCATTTCTGTCAGCCTGTCAAAAAGTTTAAAAACACTAAAGACTTTTATTACATGAAGCTGTTAAGTCTAAAATGTTCAGAATATTTGAAACAGCAAGTTTTGTTTTGTATTTTATCTCCAGGCCTAGAAATGTCCGTGATAATTAGGCACATCTGGCTATGCCACTCATATAATTTTAAATGTTTAGAGTAATAAGTAGTCAAAAATATCACTGGAAACAAATCTATTTGCTTGCTGATCACATCTCTGTTGAGTACATCTCTAAACAAGTAAACTTCATTTCAATACTATGTTTTTAATGTCTGATTTCATATAAAATACATTCTTGATATTATCCATCTGTCTTTGCAATGAGGCATTAGACAAATGTATGTAATAACCCACTTAGATATTTCATCAAAACTGGTTCTTAGCTGAGATTCAATGATTTCACTCACTTTGGTTTGGACTAGCAGGGTTAAGGCCCAAGTTACTTTTCTTTTTTTGCTTCTGCTTTTATATTTTAGAATGTTCATTAGGCACCTGGGAGTGAAAATGTCCCATCTGCCCATATTGATACTGTTGCTTTTGCCTAGCTCTCCCGTACATATCCCAAGCCTCACTGTTTCTTTAACCTGAAGTAAGTAGGGTGAATTAGACTGGGGAAAGACAAATATAAGGGCTATAAATTCTCATGGTTCAGAGCATAAAACCATGACTAAATACCTTGGATGAGGAAGACATTTTCCTTATTAAAAGATTATGCCATAATTCTCTGCTACATTGCACCTGCTCAGAAACATCCAGTACTAGTCCTTGCTGGAGACAGAAAACTAGACTGCATGACTAGTTGGGTATAGTGATTTTTATGAACATGTGATGTCCTCGGAGGTTCTTGTTCATGTATGGCAGTTCCATTATATTACCCACACCTACCTTTTCCTACAATGAAATTCAGCTGTGTGCTATGCTTTGAAATACCGATCTTTTCAATATGAAAATGTCATCCCCTCTCCAATTTCTGTCCCATGACTACTGTTTTCCTCTCTTCTAAGATGAGACTCAGCAATCTGATGGCTCCAAAGAGATTTAGAGCCAATCTATGGTTACACAATCTGGCCCTGTTATAGGTGCATATATGCTCTCTGTTACTGTAGTATAAGTACCTCAGAATTTTTAGTGTATTCATCCCCACACTGCCCCTCTGAGGTAGGGAATTACTGTTACCCCATTTTACCAGTGGGGGAACTGAGGCACAGACAGACTAAGTGACTTGATCAAGGTCACACAGGAAATCTGTGGTGGAGCAGGAAACTGAATGTGGGTCTCCCAAGGCCTAGGATGGCGCCCTAACCACTGGCTCATCTTTCCTCTTTATACACCAAAAGGCTCTGTGCTTACCTCACAAACGTCAATCAAGCTATCATGTTTACTTAATCTGTCATTAAGGCTGTGTCTACACTCCCAGATAGTGGTGTGATTCCCCTGCTCATGTATGCACACTCGTGTTAGCTCTCATAGCTAGATAGAGGTGTAGCTGTGGTAGCATTGGTAGTGGCAGCAGAGGCCTGGCCCAGCCATGTTGAATACATACCACTGGTTTCAGGTGAGTTTGTTCTTTGCGTGGCTCAGTCATGCCTCTGCTGTCACTACCAATGCTACCTCTGCTACTGTGGCTACACTGCTATTTGTACTCATAGTAGCTCAATGACAGCTAGCCTGAGTATATGTACACAAGCAGGGGAATCACACCCTTTGCTCATAGTGTAAGCGGCCTCAGTGCTGTGACCCCTATGTGCAGCTCTGTGCGCTCTGAAGTCTCCTGGTTATGTGTTTCTGACAGAATGGGACATTTTGTACTCCTGGATTTTGAAGGCTTGCTGTTCACTGGGCTAATATTACTGTACTAGAGGAACCACAGAGTACATATTATTAAATACAGCAGTAGGATTCCCTGTCTGCACTTGGAACAACCTTTCAGCAGAGTGGAGAAGGAGACCGACCAGTCCCACCATAAAAAACTTTGGAGCAGGAAGGTGGAGAAGAGATTGCACCTGGCATCTCCCAGAAAAGCCTGCTGACAAAGAAGAGGGAAGAATAGTTAAACTAAGGTTGGTGAAAAATCACAGGAATCCACAAAAGAGGCTTGTCAAGGGGTGAGGAGAGGAAACCTTTAAAGGTTCATAGTGATCCCTGCCATTATGGAGATATTGGATACACTATTCTAACAACTATGTTTTCATTATGAAACAATTCAAGAACTATAAGAATCTTAATTTCAACCTGCTTAGCCACTTCTGGTGTACTACCAGTAAGGATAAGGTCTGACCTTGTGAAATATCTGACACATATCATATACCCAGAGGAAAAAAGATAAAGTGAGCAGAGTGGAGATATCAGGCTATCAGTTGCAGATGACAAAAACAAACCTTTCTTCAGAATGTGCAGAATACATTAAAGTAAGGGATGCAAAAGCAAGATGTAAGATTATCTGTTTACAGAAGTGATTTTATGACTGCCCTTTGACTGTCCACAGCACTTGGAAAGGGTCATGGTTTAAAGAGGTCTCTTAATTTCATTTTTGGTGATAATCATGTAACATTTTTCATTCTGAGCATTTTCATTATCTGATAACACTTGAGCAATTTATTACAATGTTCAGGCTCAGATGACATCCCACATTATCCAACTTTGTTGCTTAAAAACAGAGCAAATGCTTATTGTAAAATATCCATTTCTGTATCTGACAGAAATCCTTTACTGTGGTACCTGACTATATAACGTATGACCAGAACTGTCATGGAAAGAAGACTGATGTGAAGCATGAACTATTATGACCCTTATGCTTTCTCTGATGCATAGTGGGGAGTGGAACAAAAAGTCAGAGGGGTAGGTTATCTGGAGAGGGAAAGTGCCTAAATGGGATGCTTCCTGCTCCACAAACTCACTTCCTCCCATAGCCTGGTCCAACAGAAACAAGGCAACAAACCAGAGATGAAGAAAGGAGCTACATGCTCCCCCCCATGACTGTGACCAACCTGCAGGAAAAAAGGAAAATATTTAGCACAGTCCAAAGTAAATTATCTTCTGTTGTGTGCTCAGAATATCCACTTGACTGAGAGGCAGAGTGCAGCTGGAAGCTGATGGCAGCTTAGTGACTGATGCTGCTCTCCTGCCATGGCTGGGTGGGAAGCTACAGGAGAGTGCAGAGAGATTATGTCCATGTGTGACCAGAATCCCCAAGGCTGGAGGTCCAAGTAGCGACAGATTCCAGAATCTCAAATGCTTTTTCAATCTCTGTCTGACGCAGCACACTTGCTGGTCCCACAAAGCAGATAAGGACAATGCTCATACTCTGTGGCTCCACTGAAGCCACAGAGTTGTTACTGCATTCATTTGTTCCCATCTGTGTGCTTCTGAACAGGAGTTGAGCATATGGGCCTGTAGTTTTATGCTGACTTTCCAGAGGAGCAAACTGAGCCATAGAGCACAGTTTGCCTAAGGTCATAACAGCAAGTTAGTCACAGAGTCAGGAATAGGATCCAGGATCCTCCTCCTTGCCCTAGTAGAGAATGCTTCTATCACAAATTAATTATTAGTAGATAAAACATCCCTTATGATTGTATAGATAGCTGGCAAATGAGCCAGACTGTCTCTTTAACTTGAAATGCCTGCTACAGTCTAGTATATGTGCAAAGGTCAAAATATAATTCTTATTCTAATCTCATATTAATAAAATTCAATGTGCAAGATGACTTGTAATTACATTACATTATTTCAATTATATTGGATCCTATTCAACATGATGGAAATATTCCAGCTACATTCTCTCCCATTTTTAACAACAATATTTAATATTGAAAACTAAGTAGTTAAACGTTTGGATACAAAGATACGTCTTTCGTTTATGTGGACACAGAATAGACACCAGTTTGGGCCATTCTGCTTCAAACATTTTCATAGGTGGAATTTTATTTCACACTGAGGGCTGAATTTTAAAAGCCACAAATTGCACAAATACATGTGGATGCTGTTTATGTCATTTAGCTATCTAATTACCTGATGTGCATATTCAGTCAGGTAGTTAGAAGTCTAAATTACCTAAATTGTATCCATAGACAATAACAGGGAAAAAAATGGTGTCCCAAGAGACAAAGGCTAGGATGAGAGGCCTGATTATGCCCATAATAATGTGGAATAAAGAATTCTAATCCAAAGGACCAGTGTACTGTACAGTAAATCTATAAAAGATTACTTCTCCATTCCCAAACCATACAGGATGTGGCAGTCTACCTTGGGATACCCATTTGCTATATTAGTGATGAATATTTCAACTATGTATGGAAAAATGTTACTAGTGAATGTCGTGATTTAAACCTTTAAAAAAAATCATTGGTAAAATTTGTTTGAAGGAAGAAAGGGATCAGTTGCAGAAAACAATAGCTATTACTATTTTCATTTAGGATGAAACCAAATAAAACAGATTTTTGTCAATTTATGAGATCACAAAGATGACAAAAGATCAGCCATGCTAACCCTTTTGTGATGATAGGAAACTGATCGTGTTGTATTTGGCAATTTGATACTAAAGGGAAATTCTTTTTAAAACCGTTTCAGTGGAAGGTACCCCCAGGTACTTGACAATATGCTCTTGTAGAAAGTTTCTTCCCAATCTCAAGTTTGAAAAACCAAGTACATGAGAGCAAAAACCACCATGGTTAAGGATCTAATCTCTTTGATGCACCAGGATACCACTGGGTGCCTTACAGGGGTTTTGCGGATTTCACTAATCAACATCAGCTGCCATGCTGGGATCAGAAGAAATGTAAAAGCAGCAGGCTACACAGACAACAGAAAGCATACCTTATCATGCTAGCAGCACTAGACCATCAGAACAATGAACACAACAATACAGAGCAACTAAGGCAATATGACTGCCTCCATAGCAGTTTTTCAGATCCCCAGGGCAACTAGCTTGGTCCCTAAAGATTCTGCAAAACAGATAAAAAATAGTTTCTCACAGCTCTTGAATAAAGGGTGATTCAACGAATGTCAATGAAATAACCAACATTTGTTGCATGAAAACACAATTTTCAAATATCTGTAAAGGAACATCTCTTTTAAACAGGTCAAGCTACTGTTTAAGGAGTACAGTTTAGATTTTTTTTACACTTTCTCGTAATGAAATTACGAAGATGATCATTCAGTGATCTGTGACACAACCACCACCACCAAATGTATTTTTCATAGTCCAGGTTCCCAAAAGCATTTTGCGAAGCAATACTAGTAAATGCTGGTATTTCAATGACTGTTTGGCCCAGCAAAATAGCTATCATGAGCTCGGAAGCACCTTACACTTAGTGTGGAACCTTTGAATTTGTCTTACTGAGATGTTACACCAAAGTTATATCGTCCGCTTTTAACAAATTGCTGTGAGCTCTTCAGTTGCTGCATCATCTCACTTAGTAATGCAATGCAATATTAGAATCGGGTTGGAGCACTGGTATAAAATCTGAATCCTCAAATTTTTGGCTCAGAAGCAAAAATGATACCAAGAAAGGCACTCTAAAAAATATCCAAATGAATCGGATCCACTCTACTTAAGTAGATTAGAATTGTGTCTAAAAAACTTATCAGACTTAACCAGGAGACTTTTCTTTTCATTCTTTCTTTTTTAATGTAATGGTTGGTTAAAGAAGAAAATTAAGCTTCCTCTAGGTAGTCACTTGTGAAACTTCATGCATTTTCCATACCCTTCAGAACTGTAGCTTCCCCTAATATGCAGACTTTTAAATAAGCAACGTTTCAGCCTGATTGAAATTTAGGAGAAAGGTAATGAGATACCATAAAACATTCTACCCAATTTGTCCTACAGGGAAGTCGGGATTGCATAAGGTCTTGAAAGACAAGTGGCAGAGTAGTATTTATGCTATTGACAGCTTTCCTGCTATAATCCTGTATTCTGAATGCTGTAGAGGGGAAAAAACAGTATTTAAATATGTTATTGTCACTGCTGTTCCCTAGAAAGGATGACTCTTGGGTGTGCATTATTAACAGACTGTTTACTGAACCCCCAGCATTGCTGTGAGAGAATGATGTCCATGATGGGACTTGGTACTATAAAACAAAGAACCAGGCCTTTCTCTGGTCAGTGTTAGCTATGAAAAATGAACTTGGAAAATGGGCTTCTTCATTTACTAGACAGCTGTAATTTGACCAGTCAAAAGAACAAAAGGTAAAACAGTCTGTCATGTAATTAGGCTTCTTTGTGATTAGGAAGGAGAGACTGGTGAGAGAATTGAGGAGTCTTATTTATAGCTGAAACACAAGAGCAGGAAGAAGCTTCTTCTATTCATCTTCCATTCAAAATCAATTAAGCATATTTTGATCCCTTGAAAGGTTCTTTGTGAAGCTGCCTTGTATTTCCATGACTTCAGATAAAATGTCTGTTAAACATTATCTTAAAAATAGCTGAATAGAAAGCAATGAACAAAACAGTCAGCTACTCCTTGGGAGTTAGTCCTATAACAATTATGACAGGATGGCTTCAGTTATTGAAGACTGAATATTATCCATACTGCTGAACCATGTGGATAATACCAGATTTTAGTGCCTCTCTTATACAATGACAGTGAACTTTCCATTGGCTGGAAGCTCAGTCTGTGCAGTGGTACTACTGGTGTAAACACAGTTATCTAATTGGAGACACAAAACTCAATTGCAAATAGTGCAAAGGAAAAGTGTGTTAGCAGAAGAGAAACAGGGGCTTAATTCATCACTCCATCACACCCGTCAACTTCAGTGGGATTACACTAGTGTAAAATTGGTATAGTTGAGTAAAAATAAGCCCAAGAGCTACGGGCATTGCAGAGGGCTAAGAATTGTTAGAAAATGCCAACTCATTGGATTTAGTGTAGATCTATTTATTCAGAGGTGGTGCAATCTGATTTTCTTCAGAAACTCTCAGTTTCCCACTTACACCATATATTTTGGGGAAAATAGGTGAGGAGGAACAATGAAGAAAATGATCAAGGGAAAGAGGCACTTAAAAGATCTGTAAACACTGGTGTCACTGAGTGCTGTGGCATACCATCCAGTCCCCTCCAAATGTCTGGAAGTATGTTCTGTGTACCATAAGCTTGGAAGCAACTGCTAATGCACTCTGAGACCTAGGCTCTACAGTCCTTGGTGATTTCCCAATAAAAGCACATTTTTAGTAACAGGAGTCCTTTGCTAGGGTTGCCAGAACCTAACAGGTGTAAATATCTTAGGAACAACTACTTTAATCTATAACAATAATAATCATAATCATAATTAATAACTAACCCATCAGTTCCCAACCCAGCCCCTAATATCCAGTGCAGGACAGGGGTATAAAGGTAACAGAGTCTTGCTGGCCCCTTTCAGCAAAAGACTATATCTCTGCCCACCTCCCAGGATGCCTGCTGCCTTGCTTTCCCTCTGCCATGAACTCCAAGAACTCCTGTGGCTCCTTTTTGCCCACAGCCCCTGGCTTTCTATTGAGACTGATCCCTTTTCAGCTCAAGATGTTATTGTTTTTCCTATTACAATCTGGCTAATTCCAAAGTATAACAAAAACTGAGCAAAAAACAAATCAAAATCAAAATATAAAAATAAAATTGGGAATAAGAAGAAAAATATTTTAATGTTTTTAGGAGCCATTCCCTGATATAGGGTGCATATAAAATGAAATTTAATAAAATATATTTGATAGTCTGTTCAAACAATAATTCCCCTGCTAAAGTGCCCACTGTTCAAATGTTAACACATTAGTTCCCAGGGATTCCATGTTTGTAGAAAGGGCATTCATAATATCCTGTTAAAATAAGATTAAAAATACCAAAATTCAAAACAAATAACAGTCCTTCCCCATTTCTAACCAAAATGATGGTGGTTTTTGCCATATGATGTTTGAAATCATTTTAAGCCTGGAAATACAGTGCAGCAATAGTGGGAGAGAAGGCTCAGTCAGCTTTTGGAAGTGCCTCAATAAACATTTGCTTTTATCAGTGTCAGTTGTGTCTCTTCACTATTCTGACAAAGCTGAGGCTTTGGATCATTCACAGCAAGATCATCTTTATAAACTGAGGCCCCTAAAAATGAGCTGTGTAGATAAATTATAGAACAACAGATAACTTCACCTTCCCTGCTTCCTACGTATGGGCGGAATACATCATGGTCTCACTGAAAAAATCAATTGGAGTAATGCCATTGATTTCAAGGAGGCCAGGATTTCACCATGTTTCAGTACAGATAGGTTTCTTGTGTGGTGCTCCAAGTGGTTTTATTTATTTTATTAGATGCTCTCATGACTTTTGACACATGAGGCAACACAGTCTTTCCACTTCTGTTTGTATAATGCCATGTTTGCTGCTCTGTTATAGACTGTGTCTGTGACAGCGGCATATTTCTCAATGGTTTTCTTGACGTCATTGGTTGTCCTCCTCTTCTCTGTCATCCACCGGGTGGTATTCAATCAAGTGCTTTTCTAGAACTATAATTTGACATCTGTGCAAACCCATACCACTTCAGCCTTCTTTCTCAAATCATTGCCTCTGCAATCTGCTGGCCAGTCCTTTGTAACATTTCAGCATTGGTTACTTTATCTCACCAGTGGGCATCAAGTATTTTTTGCAAGCATCTCTGATGAGATGCATTAAATTTCCTGTTGTAGGTTGCTAGTATTTGCCAAGTTTCAGAAGCATGTAACAACATGGGTATCACAATGGCATTGTAGAGCTTTATTTTGGTTCTTGTGTGAATCTTCTTATTTTTTTCAGATAGTCTCAGAAAGGCTCCATTTGCCTTCACAATTTTTGCCTAAAGGAGTAGTACCACATGGGCCATCAGAAAAGCCCATCAAGAGTAAGTTTCAAAAAGTGGATGAGCAATGCAAACTGTGTGGGGCTGCTTTTGGACAAACTCTAGAATTCAGCATACAGCGCTGGCTGCTCAGCATACTTAATAAAGATCGCTCCCCTGAATATCCGCTTGCTGCTTATTACTAATATTACTTATAAGATCTGGCTTATTATTAAAAGCAAAAAAACCCAATGAGGAGTTCCTGTGCCTGTCTGTACAGAAAGACAGGCTAAAAGGCAGCAGCAGCTGGTTAATTATTATAAGTTTCCAGACAGTCATTATTTCAAGACTTTGATATGATAATACAGACCTGTCTCACTATGAAAAAGTGAGAGTTCTACAAGATATTTCATATTCACTATTAGGGCTCATCTAATACCCAAGTACTGTACAATGGAATATGTCAATTTATTAGGTAAGGCTTTTGTTCATAGATGTTGGAAGCATTAACTAAATTTCCTGTTTTGGTTTCTGTTTGAGGGGGGAGGGAGATTATCTGTCAAATAGTTATTTTTAATTAGTTTGTGGATGCTTTTCCTTTAAAAAAGAAAAAAACAAAACCCTGTGCATTAACAGCCAGCTATGGACTAAAGTTCAAGCAAATGAGCTCATAGGTAATTTGTGGACTAAAATGAGGCTCTGGGGGTCAAGCCCTGGTTTTCTTTAAACTAGAATAGAGTTTAGTTTTAAATAAATCATATCCAATTCAAGGAATTTCAAAGCTACTTATAAAATACCAAAAAGTGCTGAATTCCATTACCATCTGCAACTCGAATTGATTTTATTTAGAGTTGCAACAAGTGCTAAGCAAACACTCAGAATCTCTTGTGATTTTACTGAAAAGTAGCGAGCAGAGCTGGTCAAAATTAATTGAAACTTTTTACATTAAAAAAAATCCCTAAAATGGTGCTTTGACTAAACTGAATATTTTGTGTCCAAAAAAATGCTGGTTTTGTTGAAAACTGAGTATGTTCAGTTATTCAAAAAAAAAAAAAAAAGAAAAGAAAAAAAGAATGGAAGAAAAATTTTTACATGATGAATTTTTTAAAATTTTCTTTGCAACTGTTTTCTGAGGAAAAAATATTTCCAAATCAGCTCTAGTAGCGAGTTATTCAGCAGTATCATAGTCACAATATTATTAAAAATAGTTTGCAAAGTCTTGGACCTTGGAACCTGCTATATACAAAGGGACAAAGGGACAAATTACTCACTGATGCCAATGAGAATTTGCTTTAGTTAGGACTAAATAAAATTGAGTGAAAAATCTCAGGCTGAGGGCCCCAGTTCAACAAAGCACTTAAGCATTTGTTTAACATCTTTGCTGAATTGGGGCCTTGGTTATGAAAGAGGCAATATGAGCATGGATATCAGTAGTAGTAAATTCTTGAGGATTATAGAAGAATCTAACAGAAAATTAAATCACTTACACTCTATTAGTCCCTCCCCAAAAAAGTATAATAAAAAAAAACAGTTGAAGTTGCTTAAGTGCATATAACACCAACAGAAGCATTAAAAAAAAGCCTAGGTTAACATTATTTAAGTGCTCAGCCAACTCTGGCAATCTACAACTGCGATTTTGCTTTCTCCATATTATCCCACCCACAACAAAGAAGACATCTCTTTATACCAGCGGTTCTCAACCTTTTTTTCACCGAGTACCACTCGGGTCAGGTACAGTCAGGTCAAGTACCAAGTACAGTCAGGTCAAGGGAAAAAAAGGGGGGGGGGGGACTTTCGGACGCGGCGGGGTTTCGCGGCGGCGGCGGCAGGGAGGGACTTTCGGCGGCGCGGTACGGCTCTCATACCACCCAGCCTTCTTCGAAGCCTTCTTCGAACCGCTGCTTTTTACCTTCACAGTGGGAGAATTCAAGCACTCCCTCTGGTGGTGACAGCGCTGTTTCACTGCACCCCCAGAACAAAATTGCTGTTCTACTTGGTGCAGTTTGAGCCTGGTTGACAGTAAATATGATAAAGCTAAAAGAACTTTGTTAGACTCTGTCTTTTCACAGTAGAATTTACGATGAGTGTTGATATTGATTGTTCTTGCTATCTTAATTAAAAACTTAGCAACATGGTTCTCTCCTGAATGTCACATCAAGTTTCTGACCACTACTGCAGAATGAGTTTGAATAGAGCCTTGCTTCCTAATACAGTCCACTCCTTTGTGACTGCTAGGCTAGTTTAATGCTGCATTGTATTTTATGGTTCATCTGAAAAAAATCACCAGGAAAGGAATTAATTTATAAGGCAATATTTTATAAGGCTACAGGTTCTTTAAAAAGCTGCTGCCAGAATTTTAACTTACAGCAAACAAATTCAGTGCCAGCTCAGTTTTGAAAACATTGCATCGGCTTGCTGCCAAATATCAAATTCTTTTTCGGATTCCTCTAAAGAGTTATAAAGTCATATACCATTTGGAAGCTGTATATTTGAGATATTGCTTCCTTACAATTCCAGTAAAATCCTGAAAGTTATCTGAATCCTTTCTTACAGCTATATGGAATATCACACATGAAAGAGGAAACTGTCACTTTTCAGCTCTGTTTTTCTAAAGATGGGGAAAATCATTTTTCGATGTATTTTTTACATATCTTCACAGGCATTTTTCTGCTATTTAGCCAGTAACTCCTCCCCTCCATCCACACAAAAAAAACCCACCCAAATAAACTTGGGTATAGTAGGTGTGGAAGGCAGCTGGAGGGAAGTGCTCAGAATATCTGTTCTTATAAGGCCCTTTGTTCTCAGTCTATGAATGGACTTCAGAGTCTGTAAACCAAAGCACTAAGTTTTGGGTAAAAGAGCTAAAAAAGAGCAGTGGAAAGGAACTTTAAATAATGTTGAAGACAATGAGATGGCACTAGTCTTTCCGGTCAAACATTTTCAACACAGGTGCCTAAAAGGTCGGGCATGGAGGGCTTGTCTACATGAATAATTTGTTTGCGGCAAGCTGAAATGTAAATCTACGCCACACAAGCCTGCTGCGTTCTAACTGTCCATGTAGACCCTATATCAAAGAGAACTAGATCAAAGTGCATTAATGAACTGTGCCAGCAGGATCCAAATGCACATTGACTATATCGCACCTTTAAGTGGTGGGGGGGAGGGGAAGGAATTTGGCTGGCTGGCCGAATGAAGGGAACAGTGCTTTATGGCTGGGGTGGGAAGGGAAGAGAGGTCAAACTGCTGCAAAAGGGGACAAGGAGTGACACTGACTCATCTCCTGGGAACTGGATGGGTGGAAGAGTTTAAAAGGGGCCCATGTGGTGAAACCCCCTTTTACATGGCACAGGGGAGGCAGCACCCACCCTCTCCTCCCCCTTTAGGTGGTGAAATACCAGGTTTGATCAGGACTTGCTGTGGGCACTATGCTAGCTGTCCTTTTAAGTGGGGCTGGGAAGAAATTTTTGCTTCACCATCACATTGGCCCAGGTGGAATTGGGATTTTTTCACCTTCCTCACAGTGGGTTCAGGGAAGGTTTTGTTGATGTGATATGTGAAGGGCTTTAGGCTGTATATTATATAAGTAGGGCTGATGTCCAGTGCAGGTACTCCATAGGGAAGGTATAAAGTAACCATATAAATGGCTTTGTGAAGGACTTAAAAAGGAGGTTAAGGGAAAGGAATGGTGGTGGGAGGTTTGGGGCTCCTATGATTGGTATGGCAGGGAGCCAACCCCCCTTTCTTGAGGGGCGGTGGATGGTAAGGTCCCACCCATGGGTTGGCTGGGGGACTTGGATGGAAAAAGGGAGGGGCTGGAGGAAGCCTCCAAGGATGTTATTGAATGAACATGGGGTTACCTGCACTTTACACTGTTGTCTGCCGGGTAATTCCAGACATGTAATAATAAAGTTGTGGCCTGATTAAAACAATATCAAATGTCTCCTGTCCTTCTTTTGGTATAGCCAGACAATTACTCCATATCAGGATAGTGCATGGTAGATTCACAGCTCACCTTGCTGCAAATCAAATGTTCATGTACACAACCCCTTAGTCACCAATTTTACATTTAAAGCAGTAGTAGTTGAGGGTGCTCAGCACCTCTGAAAATCTTGCCACTTATTTTAGTGCCTAAATTAAGCTAGGCAAAATTTTATTTTGTCAAAAAATGCAGATTTGGGTTGACTGTAACATTATGTTGGTTTCACTGAATTGTCTGGAAAAGAAATTCAAAAAAGTCAAAATGTTCCATTTAGGCATTTTCAAAATGAAATGTTTCAATTATTTTATTTGAAATAACATTACATTTCAAAATTTACTTCAATTAAAAAAATAAATATTTAAAAAAAGATTGAAGATTAATGAAACATTTTGTTTTGGGTCCCAGAAAACAATTTTCCTTTCACGAAACAGTTTTTTCACAACTTTTCAGTTTACCAAAAATTTTGAAAAATTTCATTTCAGGTTGACCCAAATGATTTCTCCCCACCGAGTTTTTTGGAATGGCCAGCAAACCTAAAAATCAGTTATTTGAACAGCTGTACCCTAAGTATAAAATCAACTTTTGACTTTTGAAAGTTTTTGCTTTTGCTTTTTTTTTTTTTTTTAAGCACAATTCTATTTAGTTTTGCAATTTTTATTCCAGGTAGCCCACAGATGGCTTTTATATCCTATCCCATTACTGAAATAAAAATTTTAAAAAGATACTTTCATTTTATGTGTCTATTTCTGAGATAGTGTCTGAGGATTTATATTAGTCTGTCAGGATGAAAAATGCAGCAAAATGTTTCTGCAATGACTCAGAGCATTATTCATTCTCCTTGCACTTTCATAAGAAAAATCTGACTAAAAAGTGTAATGACCACAACCATGTGTAATCAGCAGGGACTGAAGCTGGGACTTTCAGCACTTAATGTACATGAGAGGCAGGATGATCTAATGGTTAGGGTTCTAGCCAGGGACTTGGGAATCTGAGTTTAATTCCCTGCAGTATCATAGACACCCAGTTTGACCTTGGGCAAATCAAGTAGTCTATATGCCTCAGTTCTCCATCTGGAAAATGGGGGTAATAGTACCTCCCTGCCTCGTGGTGTATTGTGAGGATAAATACATAAAACATTGTGAATGCTCAGATACTACAGCAATGGGAGCCATACACGTCCTTTAGATAGACGGATCTACCAATTGAACTAATGCAGTGCACATTATATGGCAGCAGAAGTAGATTCTTATGCTCTGTGGACCAGCCACTTGAGAAGGAAAATGATGCAATTATCCATTAGAGTTCAATAATTCATCCAGTTAGGGAACTGAATAAAAACATGTGACTTACCACAACTATACAAAACACCTCAAATTTTGGATTTTCCTAACAGCAAGAATAAATGAAATTTGAAGAACATATAGATGAAAAATTGTGAACAAATGAATAAGAATTATTTAGCTGAGGTTAGTCCTGCTCTGAGCAGGGGGTTGGACTAGATGACCTCCTGAGGTCCCTTCCAACTTTATGATTCTATGATTCTATGAAACTCAGATCTGCTCACAGATCTTCTGTGAACAAAATATCAAGCTTCTGAGGGCAGGGACTGTATCTCGTATATTTGTGTAGCACTGAGCATAATGAGGCCTTGATTATTACTGGGGGCTTTCAGTACTACTGCAATATAAACAGGTCCAGATTCACAATGAAGCTCACCGCCTGTTCTCAAAAGCACTAGACACACACAACTGGAGATGGATTTCCAAGAGAACTCAGCTCCCATTAGAGATGCCTGAATTAAGTGGTCAGATTTTCAAAAAAGTGCAGCACCCACTGTTACCTATGAGAGACACACCGCCGCATGTGTTGTGATAATTACAATACATTATGAGACACTCAAATACTTTGGTGATGGGAGCCATATAAGCACCTAATATAGACAGACAGAGGAACAAAACTGAGATACAGATCCAACAAACAGATCAGAGCAGACCTCAGTAACCAAATTTGAAGAGTCAAACAAAAAAGAACCATATTTTATCTAAAATACTAATTACTGCTTTGTACAATTGCCTTTTTTAACTGTAGACTTAACATTATTTCATACAGCAACTTCCACATGCAACTGTAACAGGACCAAGCCACTATATTAGTTTTACTTTGGATAGTAAGCTGAAACAGAAAGCCACATTTGAATTCTATGAAGTCCTCATTCTGACAATGACAGATTTTCTTCCTATGAACAGGTCTCCATTGGCACACACAGAAAGATTGATTATGGAGTTTGTAATATGCAAACAGTGTTTTTATAACTAATTTAACAATTGACTGGGAAAAAAAAATCACTGAATGTGTTATATGTGACTATTGTTCAATCAGCAATAACATAAGTGATAGACAGCAGCTGGCTCCACCTCATTAGTAATCATACACAGAGTCTGAGGGGTAGGAGGCAAGGTCGACCCAAGGGGAAAGTAATATGAACAAGCAATACTTTGAGAGGCGGGATAGAATCATAGAGTTGGAAGGGACCTCAGGAGGTCATCTAGTCCAATCCCCTGCTCAACGCAGGACTAACCTCAGCTAAATAATCCCAGTGAGGGTTTTGTCAAGCCGCACCTTAAAAACCTCTAAATATGGTAATTCCACCACCTCCCTAGATAACCCATTCCAGTGTTTCATCACCCTCCTAGTGAAAACCTTTTTCCTAATGTCCAACTTAGACCTCCCCCACTGCAACTTGAGACCGCTGCTCCTTGTTCTGTCATCTGCCACCACTGAAAACAGCCTAGCTCCATCCTCCCTGGAACCCCCTTTCAGGTAGTTAAAGACTGCTATCAAATCCCCCTCATTCTTCTCTTCTGCAGACTAAACAAGCCTAGTTCCCTCAGCCTCTCCTCATAAGTCTTGTGCTCCAGCCCCCTAATCATTTTTGTTGCCCTCTGCTGGACTCTCTCCAACTTGTCCACATCCTTTTTGTAGTGGGGGGCCCAAAACTGGACACAATACTCTAAATGCGGCCTCACCAATGCCGTATAGAGGGGAATAATCACTTCCCGCGATCTGCTGGCAATGCTCCTCCTAATGCAGCCCAATATGCTATTAGCCTTCTTGGCAACCAGGGAACACTGCTGACTCATATCCAGCTTCTTATCTACTGTTACCCCCAGGTCCTTTTCTGCAGAACTGCTACCTAGATCATCGGTCCCAGTCTGTAGCAGTGCATGGGATTCTTCCATCCTAAGTGCAGGACTCTGCACTTGTCCTTGTTGAACCTCATCAGATTTATTTTGGCCCAATCCTCCAGTTTGTTTAGGTCCTTCTGTATCCTATCCCTACTTTCCAGGGTATCTACCTCTCCACCTACCTTAGTGTCATCTTCAAACTTGCTGAGGGTGCAATCTACCCCATCCTCCAGATCATTAATGAAGATGTTGAACAAAACGGGCCCCAGGACCAACCCCTGGGGCACTCTGCTTATGACCAGCTGCCAGCTAGACACAGAGCCATTGATCACTACTCGTTGAACCCTATGCTCTAGCCAGTTCTCTATCCATTTTATAGTGCATTCATCCAACCCATATTTCTTTAACTTGCTGATAAGAATACTGTGAGAGACCGTATCAAAAGCTTTGCTAAAGTCAAGGTATATCATGTCCACCGCTTTCCCCACATCCACAGAGCCAGTCACCTCTTCATAGAAAGCAATCAGATTGGTCAGGCATGACTTTCCCTTGGTGAATCATCCCTTGGTGATTCCCTTGGTGAATCCTTGGTGACTGTTCCTGATCACCTTCCTCTCTTTGAAGTGCCTTAAAATGAATTCCTTGAGGACCTGCTCCATGATTTTTCCAGGGATTGAGGTGAGGCTGACTGGTCTGTAGTTCCCTGGATCCTCTTTCCTCCCTTTCTTGAAGATGGGCACTATATTTGCTTTTTTCCAGTCATCCTAATTGCCCCCAATTGCCATGAGCTTTCAAAGATAATGGCCAATGGCTCTGAAATCACATCAGTCAACTCCCTCAGCACCCTTGGGTGCATTGCATCTGGGCCCATGAACTTGTGTATGTCCAGTCTTTCTAAATAGTCTTGGACCTGTTCCTTCAGCACTGCGGGATGTTCACCTCCTTCCCATTCTGTGCCGCCCAGTGCAGTAGTCTGGGAGCTGACCTTGTCTGTGAAGACAGAGGAAAAAAGGCATTGAGTACCTCAGCTTTCTCCACATCCTCTGTCACTAGGATGCCTCCCCCATTCTGTAAGGGGCCCACACTTTCCCTAATCTTCTTCTTCTTCTTCTTTAGAATTAATTCTAAAACTGATTTAGTAAACAAGCACCTTGGTGTCCTTGCAATTATAGCTAGGAAAGAAAAAAGAAAAGCAATTATAGCAGGACAGAAAAAAGGAAAAGATGTAAATAACTGAAGAATATAATTTGATGACTGAGCAGGATCAGGAATGCAATGAGGGGCAGGCTGCATCTGCAGTATGTTTGCAAAATTCTAGCCTCTGGCCAGATCCAACCTACTTGATGTATTAATCTGACTCCCATGATAGACTAAGATTCTGCAGGATTTAATATTTAATATAAAAAGAAAATGTCTAGCTTTTACAGTTTTGAAGAACAGCTCTGAATGGGAAACAGTGCTGTGCAGGCTTACTGGGTCCACAGACAGAAAGCTTGGATAAGTAAAAGATGGCTTAATCATTCAGGCCATGCACCAAAAGAGCAACGAAGGTGATTTCTGCAAATAAACAAACCTACTGTTTTTAATTTCAGTCCCTGTATTTGTATCCTACATTTTGTGTATCCCTTTCTATTATGTGTGTGTAAGATGAGGAGTGGGAGGGAGCCAAATACCACAGTCTGCACTGTTCTGGTTTTAAACAATTGATTTTGAGGCACATGTAAATTGGACATCAAACACAAAGATATTTATATATTTGGAGACAAATAGATCAAGACATTCAAGTTAACAAAGGGGCTTTTTCACAGCACGATGGCAGTTTGGGGAACTGAACTGTGCATGAGTCATTCCTATGAAATAGTACACTAGTTAAAAATATTAGATCACTTAATTTACAGGGTATGTAGGGATGGTGATGGAGTCCATATAAGAATTAGATAGATAGCTACCAGGGTATAAATATTACAAAAGTGCTCATTATCCACATTGTAACTAAATAATATTTTGTTGCTAAATACTAAACAGATGCCTGGTAGTGACACTGTATTTTTCAGAAGATTATATAGCATGTGATATGGCAGGTGCACAAGTAATTGTCATGTAACCTTCATTTTGGTACACACTGAGTTCCACATCCTTATTCCAATGCATTGGCTGAATAAACTAGCTTGTTTCACAAGGGTGTGTGCTGGACAAAGAATGGGCAGTGAGGTGGGACTGGACTGAAAGAACAAAGTGGGAGAACTGGTTTGGATACTAGTCTGCTCGGTCCGCTTACCTCACTCTTTCCCCAGCTAATCAACACCTCCTGTGACTGGTGCTCTGCTCACTGCTAGTATGGCGCCTCCATCTGGTGATTCTGGGGATTCAGATCAACACCCTTTCTCACAGTTGCATGTCATCTCTCTCTCTCTCTCTTGCTCCTGGAGCTGCTGCTGCCTCTTTGTGACTCAGCCCTCTGGCCAGGTCACTATATGTGTTTTCCCTGTCGAGGGTACCACTGCCTCAGTTGCTGACAGGGGAACCTAAGCCTGCCCCTATTCTGGGTTCTGGCTCTGGGACTCTCTAGTCAGCATCCAAAGTCTGTTCCCTCCTGGACCCCATTGCCTTTTCCTGAGCCCTCTCCTTAGCATCTAACACTCCCTCCCTCTGGGTTTGCCAGCCTTCCAACTTCTTCCTCCCAGTAAGTAACTGCAGGCTACCTGTCTCTGCAGCCTCCCAACACTCCTCCTTTCTCCTGGGGAGTAACTGCAGACTTTCCCAGAAGCCCCCTATACTGCCAATTTCCTGTCTTTATACATCCAGCCAGCTTGTTCCTCCATAGCTTGGCTCTCTCCTTGAGTCAGGATATTGCTTAGCAACCTGATTCCTCTCAGCTGTGGCCTGTCAGATTAAATAGCCCCCTTCTCAGTCTACGTTAACCCTTTCGTAGCCAGGGTGGGGTGAACACCCCATCATACACCCCTAGAACAATGCAGGACACCAATGCTCAGAGAGCCCACTTTGGAGGCTGTGCTCACTGGCATGCAGGATGATGGATCCCAACCTGGAATTATGCACCCAATCCACACCCAAAGGAACTGCGCCGATTCACCTGCAGCCAAGATTCTCCATACTCACAAGATTTGAGTAGTGCAATAAGTACAATGATTGCCATTGAAAAGTGACCACCTACTAATACTTACCACATGCATGTAGCTGAGACAATGTAATATTTTCCTACCCTTAGAAGGCAACATAAAACCAGATCCAACATATACTGGAACCAATGAGATTCTTTGACTTCATTGACTTCATTGGGTTTCTGATCAGGCTTTTGAAGGATGTAATGCAGGTAACACTACTGTGACAGTGGTGGAACTAATAGAGGGTTGGGGGGAAGCAACTCCCCATCCCAGAAGCCGTTAGGTGTGTGTGAGATGCCTTTTCAAGCCACTAGATATAACTGAAGGTGACCCTGTAAATGACCCATCACCCCTGGCTCTACCACTTCTCAAAACCTGGCTCCTCAACAACACTGTGTGTAATAACTGAAGGTAAATTTTGACTTTTTCAGTGACCACTGCAACAGGCAGGAGCTCTCACATGATGTTTGAGCACTGTGACAAAACATCTCTTGTAATCTGTCACAGGCTGGCTGGCCCTTTAAGGCAAGCGTGGCTCAGCCCTGCCTTTGACCAGACAGCTATCTCCTAACTCAGAGTGATGGAGACTTTTATAATGACTGACCCTAGCTGCGGAGGATTAGAGAGAGGATTACTTGAACAGAGCTGTGAACTCCATCGCGGAAGATACCCAGGATAGTGAAGCAAGGGGATTTCCCTCTCTGGGAAGGGCCTGAGGAAGTCAGGCTGGGAGAGACCCACAGGAAGTAGATGGGGGGCCAACAGTAGGGCCAATAAGGGGCAGCCATAGGGAGATTCAGTTTAAACTAAATGGAAGGATAATCAAAAGTAGATCTGCAGCTAGGGTTCTTGATTTCAAAAGAGCTAACTTAAAAAAACTAATGGAATTCATTAGGGAAGTGGACTGGACTGAAGAATTCAAGGATCTGAATGTGGAGGAGGCTTGGAATTACTTTAAGTTAAAGTTGCAGAAACTATCTGAAGTCTGCTTCCCAAGAAAGTAGAAAAAAATCATAGGGAGGGGTTGCAGATCAAGCTGGATGAGCAAGCATCTCAAGCAGGTTATTAAGAGAAAGCAGAAAGCCTACAAGGAATGAAAGATGGGATGGATCAGCAAGGTAAGATACCTGTTGGTGATCAGAAAGTGTAGTGAACAAGTGAGAAAAGCCAAGCAGACTTGGACCTTGCAAAAGAAATTAAAACCAAAAGTAAAAGGTTCTATAACTATATAAATTTAAAAAAAAAGAAGGAAAGAAGAAATGGGATCACAAAGCACTGAGGATGGGATGGAGATTAAAGATAATCTAGGCATGGCCCACACCTAAATAAATGTTTTGCCTCAGTTTTTAATAAGGGTAATGAGGAGCTTTGAGGTAGTGGCAGAGTGGCTAATGGAAATAAAGACAGAGAAGTAGAAATTACAACATTTGAGGTGGAAGTCAAACTCAAACAGCTTAATGGGACCAAATTGGGGGCCCAGGCAATCTCCATCCAAGAATATTATAGGAACTGGCACATGAAATTGCAAGCCCAATAGCAAGGATTTTTAATGAATCCATGAAGTCAAGGGTTCTACCCTATGATTGGAGAATTGCTAATATAGTTCCTATCTTTAAGAAAAGGGGAAGGGGGGAGGGGAAAGCCAGTTAATTTGACCTCAATTGTATGCAAGGTCTTTGAACAAATTTTGAAAGTGGAAGTTGTTAAGGACATAGAAATAAACAGTAATTGGGATAAAATACAACATGGTTTTACAAAAGGTAGATCATGTCAAACCAACCAGATCTTTTTCTTTGAGAAGACAATTGATTTTTTACACACAAAAAATGCAGTATATCTAATCTACCTGGATTTCACTAAGGCATTTGATACATGGGGAATTATTAGTTAAATTGGAAAAGATGGGAATTAATATGAAAATTGAAAGGTGGATAAGGAACTGGTTAAAGGAGCGACTACAATGGGTCATACTGAAAGGTGAACTGTCAGACTGGAGGGAGGCTACTAGTGGAGTTCCCCCTGGATCAGTCTTGGGACCAATCTTATTTAACATTTTTATAAATTACCTTGGCACAAAAAGTGGGAGTGTGTTAATAAAATTTGCAGGTGACACAAAGTTGGGAGGTATTGCCAATATGGTGGAGACTGGACTATCATACAAGAAGATCTGGGTGACCTTGAAAACTGGAATAATAGAAATGGAGTGAAATTTAATAGTGCAAAGTTATGCACTTAGGGACTATCAACAAGAATTTTTGCTATAAGCTATGGATTTATCAGTTGGAAACAACAGAGGAGGAAAAAGACCAGGGTGTATTATAGAATATTAGAGTTGGAAGGGACCTCAGGAGGTCATCTAGTCCAACAACCCTGCTCAAAGCAGGACTAACCTCAGCTATATCATCCCAGCCAGGGCTTTGTCAAGCCTCAGCTTAAAAACCTCTAAGGATGGAGATTCCACCACCTCCCTAGGTAACCCATTCCAGTGCTTCACCACTCTCCTAGTGTAAAACTTTTTCCTAATGTCCAACCTAGACCTCCCCCCTGTAGCTTGAGACCATTGCTCCTTGTTCTGTCATCTGCCACCACTGAGAACAGCCTAGCCTCATCCTCCCTGGAACTCCCTTTAAGGTAGTTAAAGGCCGCTATCAAATCCCCCCTCATTCTTCTCTTTTGCAGACTAAACAAGCCCAGTTCCCTTAGCCTCTCCTCATAAGTCCTGTGCTCCAGCCCCCTAATCATTTTTGTTGCCCTCCGCTGGACTCTCTCCAACTTGTTCACATCCTTTTTGTAGTGGGGGACCCAAAACTGGACACAATATTCTAAATGAGGCCTCACCAATGCCGAATAGAGGGTAATAATCACTTCCCATGACCTGCTGGCAGTGCCGCTCCTAATGCAGCCCAATATGCTATTAGCCTTCTTGGCAACCAGGGCACACTGCTGACTCATATCCAGCTTTTTATCCACTGTTACCCCCAGGTCTTTTTCTGCAGAACTGCTGCCGAGCTTGTCGGTCCCCAGTCTATAGCTGTGCATGGGATTCTTCCTTCCCAAGTGGAGGACTCTGCACTTTTCTTTGTTGAACCTCATGAGATTTCTTTTGGCCCAATCCTCCAGTTTGTTTAGGTCCTTCTGTATCCTATCCCTACCTTCCAGGGTATCTACCACTCCCCCCAGCTTAATGTCATCTTCAGACTTGCTGAGGGTGCAATCTACCCCATCCTCCAGATCATTAATGAAGATGTTGAACAAAACCGGCCCTAGGACCGACCCCTGGGGAACTCCGCTTGTGACCGGTTGCTAGCTAGACATGGAGCCATTGATCACTACTCATTGAGCCCTATGCTCTAGCCAGTTCTCTATCCATTTTATAGTCCGTTCATCCAACCCATACTTCTTTAACTTGCTGATAAGAATACTTGGTTGATCACAGAATGACTATGAGCCACCAATGTGATGTGGCCATGAAAAAGGCTAATGCAGTCCTAGGAGGCATCAGGTAAGGTAGATATAGGGAAGCGTTTGTATCATTATGCAAAGCATTAGGGAGACCTCATCTGGAATACTATTTGAAATTCTGGTCTCCCATGTTTAAGAAAGATGAATTCAAACTGGAACAGGTGCAGAGAAGGGCTACTAGGATGATCAGAGGAATGGAAAACCTCCTTTATGAGAAGAGCCTCGGAGAGCATGGCTTGTTTAGCCTAACCAAAAGAAGGATGAGGAGAAATATGATTGCTTTCTATAAATACATTAGAGCGGTGGCGGGGTTTTGCGGCGGCGGGGGGGAGCTTTCGGCGGCGGCAGGGTTTTGACGGGGTTTCGGTGGCGGTGGGGTTTCACGGCGGCCGGGGGGGGGGGACTTTCGGCAGCAGATTCTGCATCATGGTACGGCTCCTGTACCACCCAGCCCTCTTCAAAGTACCACCGATGATACACATACCACCGGTTGAGAACCGCTGCATTAGAGGAATAAATACCAGGGAGAAAGAGGAGTTAGAAGTTAAGTACCAGTGGTGCCACAAGAACAAATGGATATAAACTGGCCATCAACAAGTTTAGACTTGAAATTAGAAGGTTTCTAACCGTCAGAAGAGTGAAGTTCTGGAACAGATTTCCAAGAGGAACAGTGGTGGCAAAAAAACTAACTGGCTTCAAGACTGAGCTTGATAAGTTTATGGAGGGGATGGTATGATGAGACTGCCTACAATGGCATGTAGCCAATCTGCAACTGCTAGTTGCAAATATTCCCAAGAGCTGGTGATGGGACACTAAATGGGGAGGGCTCTGAATTACTACAAAGAATTCTTTCCCAGGTATGTGGCCATTGGGTCTTGCCAAAATGCTCAGTATCCAAATGATATCCATATTGGGGGATGGGGTAAGGAATTTTCCCTCAGGTCAGATTGGCAGAGATGCTGGGGTTTTTTCACCTTCCTCTGCAGCATGGGACATGGGTCACTTGCAGGTTTGAACTAGAGTAAATGGTGGATTCTCTGTAATGTGAAGTCTTTACATTATAATTTGAGACTTCAGTAACTGAGACAGAGGAATGTGTAGGTAACGTTCTGTGACCTGCGATGTGCAGGAGGTCAGACTAGATGATCATGATGGTCTCTTCTGGCCTTAAAGACTATGAGTCTATGAGATTCCCTGAGGGAAGCTGCTGGAGTCCCCGAGGAGGGGAGGCAGTGGGGGGAAACTGGTGGGGTGGAAGCAGCATAGGAGAAGCTCTGCAGGGGCCAGGAGTATGGGCCAAGAAGCAGAGGACTTCAGTATAACCAAAAACAGGCAGAAGGATTATTAGTTTAGATATGAATTTGGACATTTTGTTTTCCTGGAAGGGGTTTGAACTAATTGCTTCCCACCCAGACAGCTGAGTGATGTGTAGAAACAGATAGCCTGCAGAAAGCATCTCAGAGAACCCCTGCAACATCACACACTCACACAGGGGAGCGCACTGATGGTGAGTGAGCATTCTTACACCCCCATTAACCAAATACATGCTTCATAATCATCCCAATCACCATGGCAAGGGTGTAGTGAACCCAAGAAGGGATAACTTGCCAAAGGTGCCCTTTGGTCAGTTTGTCTACCGTTCAAAGTTAAAAGGCCAGCGCTTAATTTGTGCCGGCGCTTGCCAGGGCTGAGCTCTGGCCCCTCTAGGCTTGGCCGTTCATAGCCCTGGTACCTCTGGACTTGCCATATCAGTTATGAAAGTAAAAAACAATTGCTTGAACGGGGCAACTAACTGCTACCTAATTGGCACCTCTTTCATTACAAATTAAGCACTATAAAAAGCTAACCTCTTATCTGGTTCTTAGGCTTCCCTTCATATTTTACAGTCACATGATGCAAACTGGGCTTTCCCACTTAAACACAGATTTTTTTGAGAGACACAGAAATATGTTTGCCTGTTGGGAGACATTTTACATTCTGGTGTATACAGCCAATTGGCAGCTGATAACTGTTGGCTAGTGGAGGCAGATTTCTCACTTTGCTGGGCTCACATTTCCATTCAGGATAGATCAGGAAGGCTGAGGTTCAGTAACAGTTTACTTTTGGTATGAGACTCTCTAGGAAGTGGTTGGGAGAATGCAATGAATAAAGACTTAAAACATTTATTTTCTGAGTAAATGGGCAATGGATGAAGATGAATGAATGAATGAATGTACGAAGGTGAAAAAGATTCAGCTTATTTCTAGGATAATCAGCTGTTAGCTTTGGAGAACTATCCATGTCTGATATGTAATGTTGTGAGTATAGCCCAATAGCAAAATATTTTGTATTTGAATGACATATAGACAAGCAGCTTTACATTCTTTTTCACAATATGTATTCAGGTTATTTTTTCTTTTTTGCATTGAAAAGGAGTTTTATCGGTTTGCATCTGGTTTTCTGCATCTTTTGGCTTAATCGTATAAGGAACAGAACTTCAAAGAAGTGATAACTGGCAAACCAGAATAGATGTATTCAGTGGAAAAGGTAATACATGAAAATTAATATAATTAATTACTTTAAAGTTTAGTTATGGTCAGAAAAGTGCACCTTCTTATTCAAAGGATCTCTTCCCTTTAGGTATTCCTGGCAGAGCTATGTCAGTAATAAACATAAAATATAAATATATGTAGCAGTCTTATTACCAAAACAATAGCAACATTTAATATATATTCAAAATATTTTCTCAGCTGTGTAAACTGAATACATGTTGGAAAAAAATCAAACTAATTCATTCAAAACATTTTGCAACATTAATCAAATAATGTATCTGTTTATTTTATTAAATAATTATTTTATTATTTTTTATTAAATTATTTTATTAAATAATTATCTGTTTATTTTATTACAAAAAATAGTTTATTTTTTTTTTAAAATGTGTGCCTCAGTAACTATGACACAGCTATGAGTGAATTGGGCGTCATTGTGGTTCACACCTTAAAAGAATTGTCAACTGAGCTGCAGTGACAGAATCTTTAATGCTAGTGCTGATGCACAAGACGTAAAGAACCCAGCCAAACTTTCAAATCACAAAGTTTTATTCTGTAGAACAAAAACTGTTTTACTTGTAAAAATAAAAAACATAATATAAAAGTTACGGAGAGAGTACTGAATCTCCCTTCTCTGAATATAACAATACTTTAATGGATACTGGCTCTGAAAACTATAATTATGTAAAAAAATGGCTCCCTATAGACTATTTGGAAATATCATTGCCTTTAATTTAAGTCTTTGTTTATAATATATTAAGTAGCAATCTCTTGATGTAAGTTTTAAGGAGAATACAGACTAGATTTACATTCTTTAATAGTTCTTTTCATAAACCAGGATTACAGATTTCTTTGCATATTTTTGACATACTTATCAAGTGTATATTACAGAGGGTTTTTCTCAACTAGTCTATGTGCACATGAGACTATAACTGGCTTTATTGGGATCTGTGAGTGCGGACTAACTGGAGAACTGACCCCTGTGCATGTGAAATTACTGTCATATCTTTCAGAATAATAAAAATGTTGTGAAAGTGCCTTTTGGAACTCTTGTGCCAGACTTTTCAGTTAGCATTATAAAAGGCCAAATGTGAACAGATGCCATGTAAAATCTGTGACTAATAACCAATGAAAGGAAAGGACAAAACTCCAATTTAGAGAGCAAGAGGGTAAATGTGTATATATATATATATATATACACACACATATTATGGTGAAACAAAGGTTGGCATTGCTGAAATAAAACATGCATGTCTTGAACTCTTTATAATTCAGAGAGTTTATTCTTTCCTACAGAGGGCAATTTAGATGGTAATCACCAACTTTTAAATTGTGGGCACCTAAATTGAGCAATTTTGCATGAGCAAAATTGGTGATTACATGAGCAAAAAAAAAAAATAATGCATAGATCCATCTTGTTTTATATAAACTAATATAATTATCTGTATGGGTTTCCAGTGCAGGCAAAGAACCTATATTTACTCATGCAATTGGGCATGAGCGAATAAAAAAGATAATAAAAAAAAAGTATGACAGACAGATAGTTGCCCATTTTTATGTGAAAAAGTGGGATTTGTATGCAATGAGTGCTTGTATAGGGCCTGATATGAAGCCTGCTGAGATCAAGGAACACGTTCCTGTTGACTCCAGTGGACTTTGGATAAGGCCCATAGATTTTGCAGGAACAAGTTTGATAGCAAATTTTAATATTTAGCCCAAAATACATAACTGGCCCTCTTAATGACAGATGGTTGAGGATAGTGTGCTGTGTTTTCTAAAATCCAGTAATCTGTAGGATAAATTAAGGACATTTTAATTCCCTGATGTAAACAAAAAATGTGATAAAATGGTTCAAATGAAATGTGTTAAAAAACTTTAAGAGCATATAGTACAAAATTAGTATAGATCACACTCATCTGAACAATGTATGAACATACAGATGTTCTTGGGAGTAAACCCAATGGATTGGGTTTTTTTCTCCAGAATAAATGATTGCATCAAAAATAAATTTAGCTCAACAGTACAGGCTGTTGATTTAGACATATCCACTGAGAATGATTAAAGCATCATCTAGCTCTGCTTGTTTCTTCTCTAGGACACTGCAAACATTACATCAAAACAAATCTGCTTAGCTGCTTGTAGAAAGAATGATATAATAGAAAAAAAAATTTGTTACCTCCCTGCCTGAATAACAACAAAAGCATTTGAGATTTCAGGAAATAGACAGCAGCATTGAAGACAAAACAAATTAAGTGGTCAGATCACGTCTTAAATTGAATTGCTTCCTGAAACAATATTTGACTCCTGGGTCAGGACCCTGTTGTCTAATTCATATGCATGGTTAATATATTAATGTTCTTGTTGTCTAATCAAAAGAAGGATAAGTGCTTCTAGGAAAGGCATCAGTTTTTAAAAGGTTATTTTAAAAACAAACAAACTCAAAACTAGAAATAGGAAATGCTGGAAGAGTCTCTGTAGACACATCAAATATGTCAGGAAACATTGTGAGGGCTCATTTTGCCTGTGGCTACATAAGCAATGTACTTTGTATTTAATTGAACTTTGTTTCCACCTCAGCAGGAGAGAGTATGTGAACTGAAAACTACAGTATAATTATCCATATCTCTGAAATGGATGTATTTCTTCAGGCAAGGGCGAGATCTAAGAAATTACACAGCTTGTGAATCATGTAATTTCTGGTGGCAAGACAATAGACCTGAGAGCTAAATTAAATCTAAGACCTGTTCAACCTTATTCACAGATGGCTTTTTGAACTAATTAATGCACTATGGTTTATGCAGCTAACATATGAATTTATCCAATGGATATTTTTCCTTTTGGAAATACAGATTATTTTATTTTGTTTTGCAATGCTGCTATTCGTGGAAAAAGTTGCTTTCATGTGGATTTTCACCCTTTAAAAGCTGATCTAGGTAATAAACATTTTGGCTTCTATTCAGTAATAAAATTGCATCTTCACAGTTACCCCAGGAGCAAGGATTTTGTAGGCCCACCAAAAAGTGTACATACAGAGATTACATACCTAACAGCTGACAAACATGGCTAATGGGCCCACAAGCAATCTTTGATGATTCCTATTGAAAACTAGGAATTAAATTCTAACACCATTGAATTCAATGGCGATCTCCCATTGATTTCAACAGGGTCAAGTGTTCGCACTCTGAGTGCACTTTGCACTCTGAGTGCAAAGATTATATTGTCAATTTGCATGGGAAGATTACTGAATCGTCATAATTCATTTCATAGTGGTAACATCCTTTGAAGACGAAGTACAAACTTTTGGTCATATATACAAAAACCTATACAGGGCAAAATAACTTTCCCATGACTTTCTAAATATGTAGCAAGATTGTCTTTTTAATTGTACCTATTGTTTGTTGAAGGGCAAAAAGCAAACCCAACGTGCAAGTGATCACTAAGGCATGCTAACTGTTGAATTGAAATGTAAATAAACAAGCTAACATGCATGACTATGAATTATATTTTGGAAGACTTGAGTTCAAATCTATGCAGAAGACCTATGTGCACCTTTTCTAGTTACAATTTGATTAGGTCTGAACTGGCCGTTCTTCTGCACTTGAGTAATCCCACAGACTTTACTGAGATAATGTGCATATAGAAGTTCTTCAGGTTCTTCAGGACTGATCTTTTTTATTTTTTAATGGATTTACATTCACAACTAAAGACATGCTAACCACAGGGAACATATTTTTAGTCATGAAGAAGCAGCTAAAATCTTTGGAAGTGGTGGGAAATGTCACTGTCATGAACTCTCCATTCTCATTGGCCTACCTGGAGGAATTAAATCAACTCAGTCTGCTGCAGTTACTCAGTGTCTGAATAGGTCATGGGGGTGAAATTCAGCCATATAGAGATTGGTCCAGCACAAGGCCTACACACCAGATAAATCTTTATTTTGAGGGTTTAAGTGGAAATTAAATAATGCCTAGGCCTTATGTTGCTCCTCTGCATAGGCTGAGTTTCACCCTAGGGGTAGAAACTAGTTACCTTGTCATATTTGTACCATAGTCAATATTTGACATATGAATTTTGAAGACACTCTAAATTATTATAATTTTGAATCTATTATGATTGCTTGGGCCTGTATATCAAAATTACTGAGAGAAGTGGTATATTTAGCATGACTGAGATCTATTAAGTATCATTTTGTTGTGAAACATTAATTACATTCACTTTTAGGAGATACTGTTATATACACAAATTATCTTTATCAGCACTACGCCAAATGAGAATTTTACGGTGTGTAAAATACAATCTTCTTCTGCTATATGTGCGACCCAGAATACGTAGCTTACCTTTTTGTCTGCCTGTAGTGCAGGGGTCGGCAACCTTTGAGAAGGGGTGTGCCAAGTTTTCCCCCCTCATGTGCCGTGGACCCAGTGCCCTGGCCAGTGTCTTACTGGGTATTTGGCAGTGGCGGCGGGGCGGGGGGTGTCTGCAGGCCTGTTTCCTGCTCTTCCTCTTCCCCCCCCCACTGCTGTGAAGGTGCCAGGAAGTGGGAGTGAGAGGGGGGGAAGGCTGCTTGGCCTCTGTGCACCTGGGGTCCCAGGAAGGGGAGAGCAGCCATCGCGTGGCCCAGCTTGGGGCCGGGAGCAGCGCGGCATGCTGCTCAAAATCATTGTGCATGCCCCCTTTGGCACATGTGCCACAGGTTGCCGACCCCTGCTATATTGTGTAGATCGGATATTTCCAATTCTACGGACTCCATCTGTCAGAGCCACACAAAATCATTTAAATTGTATCACATGCCTTAGGCATAATTAGATAATGAATCATACTAATTAGTGGTCATGGAAATGAAGGAAAGTATAACTTGAAAAGATCTGTAAAGAAGTTAAGGGTTGTTCTATCCTTTTTAAGCTGTTTAGGCAAGATGCCAGCATCTATATTTGTGGTTTGTGGTTTGAAGCTATCTTTCTAACTGTTTCTTTATAACTTTTGGTGGTAGCAACACAACTTTCTCTCTTCCCTTCTACCATAGCACTGGTTCCCAAACTGTGGTTTGTGAAACACTGGGACTCTCTCTCATAGCACAAACTGGTGACCCTCAGAGTTCTGGCAGGCCACTTGGTGATGGCTCTCCTTGTTTCTAGTTCTTTCTGCAGGTGTCCAGGCTTGTCATTGTAAAGAAGAGGAAACAAGGGGAGAAACCAACCTAGCTATCCTACTAGTCAGAGAAGAGGAAACAGCAGCTGTGATATTGGCATGCCCTCACACACTGCATACAGTTCATCAACCATTCCTTGGCGTGTCTAGCACTGCTGTAATTTGCCCTGTTCTTGTGACCAGGGAGTGAAAGGCTGTAACTGCTCCCAGTGGAAGGCTGAAAGGAGCAGCATGTCTTATAACCACTCATTCATGTATGTGCACTCACACAGAGCCAGCAACAATCTTAACCTAGAAATTACAAGTCAATATACTGTGGTCAGTATGTTCAATACAGAATAATTCTTCAGCTATAATAGAAAATGTAGTTCCAAAATTAATCTCTATCCCAAGAAGGGCATAGGTGTGTTGCAAGCTGTAAAACAAAATGAATTACCACTAGATTACATCCAGTCATAGAGCAAAGAAGATACTTTACCTATTGGTTAATTGATAGCCATTTTAATGAAAGCAAAATAGGTCCACAACAAATGGGTATGGCATTTCTTTGCTATTGCTACTAGTCAGAGCTCAGCTATGCTGCAGTAAGACTGAAGCAGAATGTTAATGACTGCTATATAACAAAAAATTCTGAATAAGAATGCCACAGACTTTCATGATGATATATCTGCAGTTTATGGTCCATTCAAATTCAATGAGTAAACTGTTTAATTCTCTTTAGCCTACTGATGACTGAAATTCTAAGATGTTTTTGCTTTCATTGTCTGAGACATAAATTCATCTTTTTCAGCGAATTTTTGGATTCCTCCATCCTAAAAAATATTAACAGTCAGGCTGATCAGAAATAATACGATGAAACAATTCTTCATCATAATTTGTCCATTTGCTGAAACTGAAATATTTCACAGAGAAGTTTTCATTTTAGTGAAGTTCCTCCAGAAACCTGCCATGCCATGCAGGTTTCTGATGGAAACCTTCTATGAAAGTTTCTGGTGTATACAGAAGGTCAGACTAAATTATCATAATGGTTCTTTCTGGCCTTGGAATCTGTGAATTTATTATGGAAATCTGTTGTGATACTGGCTGGATTGGGGGAGGGGGGCATTTATTATATTATTTAACATCAATATGTCAAAATCATAATAATTCATATGAGATATGCCGTGTCAGGTACCGTTAGAAAGGCTATAATGTGCTAAGTAAGATGATGATGTTTATGTTCATGTGTTATATGTATAATGGAAGTTATGGATATGTTTGTATCTATATTTCAATTTGTACTGTATTTCTGGACAACACCCCAGAACGGATGGCTGCAGCACTTGCCTGCTTAATGGCCCATTAAGAAATTCACAGGTACAATGGGCCCAGAGGGAGAAGCCAGGGATATACCTGATGAGTCACCAGTCACTCATTTGACCCTGGAGTCCATTTTATTCCTGTAAATTTCCACAAGTAGCATGGCAAAGGCCAAGGACATAAAAGGCAGCTGCACCACATCCATTTTGTCTTCTGTCTTTAGCCTACCTCTGGATCAACTCACCTACAACTGAACTGAAGCTGTGAAACAAAAGACTGAGACCCATCCAGGTACTGGATGTACACCAGAGGGACTATACAAGCCCGCAAAACTCCCCAATTCTATTAGAAACCTGATATATATGGACTTTCAAATCAATTGTATGTGTCTGATTGCTTTAATCATTTAACATTTCTCTTATAGTTTGTTTCTTTCCTTTTATAATAAACATTTAGTTTTAGTTACTAAAGGATTGGCTGGCAGCGTGGTATTTTGAGTAAGATCCAAACTTATATTGCTCTGGTACTGTGGCTGTGTCAGGGGTCAGGATAAACCTTTTTGGTAAAGAGCATAGAGTTTTAAATAACTGATCTCTTTACTGGACTTAGTGGCCGATTGGGAGCCAGAGACTGAAATGCAGTAAAGGGGGCTGTGTACATTTTTATTTTGGCTTCTTGGTAACCAGTGTGGGGAATCAGAAGCACAGTTTGTGGCTGGTTGGGAAGTCTGACTTCAGTGTCACCCACAGTGCTGGGAGAAACTGCTCTCCTTTTGCAGCCTGCCCTGACCTTGGCATTGTCAGGTGGCTACCTTAGGCATGGATGGGTCACACCTGCACATAGCTTTCTGGTGAAAACCTGTCTAATTTCCTGTTGGATTGCCCCAGAGATTCCAGGGTTTCCAGCCCCATCCCCTTTTGGGAGACTTTAGAATTTCTTTGCTTTCAGTCTAAATCAGAACTAAGCCAAATTTTAAAATAGCACAATCCTTTGCAATGCAGAATACCTTTCTCTACCAATCTCCATTACAGACGTAACACTACATGTAGCTTGACAGAACAACAACCTCCCGAACACTAATAATGAAAATATATATATATAAGAACTATATGTTGAATTTCACCCCAGATGTCAAATAGAAATGTTTCATATAAAATAAGGTAGAAGAAAGGAAATGACAAAAAGTGTGGCTTGTAAGAAGATTTCTCACAGATGTGCATGATTTCTTTTTCCTCTTGATTTTTGCTTTAATAGACTCCAATCCTGTAAGGATTTATTCATGTGCTTAACTTTAGCACTATTAATGTGATTGCATATGCTCTCCAATTTAAGTATAAATCTTTGAGGATTAGTAAGCAGTGTGAATTGTCTCCTCTAGTCGTCCATCCAGAACTATAAAATCATAAACCAAACTAAACATAAACTAAAAAATCATATGGGCCATCAAGGAACATTGCAATACAAAAGGCTAGTTAATGGCCTAATTGCACCTATGGAGGAGTATGCACAGAAGGCCTCATCCCATCACTTTGAATGCTGGAAGAGGGAAATAAAAATAGCTGATGTGAAGATTTTTCTTCTATTTGCTGTTTGAACTCTCACAGGGCCAGAGAAACCAAATTGAAGCCAGAGAGTCAGAACTCTCTTATTCCTTTTTCCTAATTAATAAACCTTTAGATAGTTTATAATAGGATTGACTAGAGGCATTATCTAAGGTGCCAATTGATCTGGGTAAATGATTGGTCTCTTGCGACTGGAAGCAACCTGAATATGGTGTGATTTTTGAAAGATAGACTGGAGAATCTAAGGGGACTGTCAGTGACTCCTTCATAAGACTGTTATAGTGATCCAGGAGTTCACATTCATTACTGACTTGGTGAAGAATAATTATAGAACATACCACCAGTGTTGGGTGTCTGCCCCGTTTTTGACTGTGTGCTCTGAGATAGGTACACATTATCGTGAGCCACTCCTGTTTAACTGAAGTACAATATGAATAAATGTGTATGATTTATTCTCTAGACTGTGGGCAAATACACTGATTAATATGGCAAACATTCATTAATAATCTTTGTAATTTGACAACATCTCATGTCTAACTATCTGTGAATTGGATCACAAGTAGTTTATTCACTCCTTCTCTCAACCTTGTCCAAAGTATATAGAATTTATGCTTTCTGTGCAATGAAGCACCAGTAGTTTGTGAATGACAGTTTCTTTCCCTTCTGTTTATTGCAAATATGTTTTACCATGGAGTGAAAAAGTAACCCCAACCAGGGAAATTATGACTTGATCTTGAATTTGTAATGTAATGTTAGCAAATCAGCACAAATGTAAAAAGTCATAAATCATTCAGACATTAAAAAATTGCACACCCTCCCAAAGGGTAATTCAGTATAAAAGACATCTCTCAGTTTAAAGGTCAATCTACGTCCCCATCTTCACCTATGGTCATAAACTTCGGGTTTATGTAACTTAGTTCAACTTGGTGTAAAATTATATACTGAGCAGAAAGAATTAGGTGTAAACGGTTAAAGTAAGGAGTAGCTTAGCGCATAATTGTCCATTATGGGGGTTTTCATACCTATCTCTGAAGCATCTGATTTTGTCTACTAGCAGAGACAGGATACTTGGCTGGTGGGTCATTGGTCTGATGCAATATGACAATTCTCACGTTCCTAGCATATATAAGGACAAATTGTGTACATTGGCACAGCTCTAGACTGGAGCTACTTTATTTGAATCAGCTGAGGGTCTTCCCCACAGTTTGTTAAATAATGCTCTGCTCAGTAAATGCGTGATTGGGTCTTTAAAGCATCACTCCATATTGAGGGTGTGGGAGCTATAGCAAAGACAAAGAGCAACTGCCAAAACTCACTGGGGAAGGGTATGTCATCCAGTTCCCTCTGTTTCTAGACAGCTCTGCTGAGTCATGGGGTCGGGGTCTCGGCCTCGCCCCTTCACGGAACTTAGCCCTGGCAGAAATACATGATTTGGCATTCTGTTATTTGTATATTTAGCATTTACATAGCCCTTCACATGTTCAAAGCACTGTACAGACATTAATTAGTTAATCCATACAACACCCCTGTAAGAGAGTTAGGTAAACATCAGCATCCCCATTTTATAGATGGGGAAATGGAAGCAGTGTATACAGTAGGAAAAGTGTGAAAACAATTTATGACTGCTTCTCCCTGGAGATCCTCATTAAAATGAGCTTGTATGACATGAGACTATCACTGTAAGAACAATTTTAAATAAATACATGCCTCTTTGGATAAACTCTCCTTCTTTATTAAAAAGGTACACACACACACTGCAATGTAATCTAATTATCTATGGCAAAAGCCAAGTAAGTCACTTTAACTATGTTTTCATGACTGAATTTGATTCTTTTGCAAATATTTTAGTGTTAAAACTACAAAGTATACAGTTAAGACTGACTTCAATACTTCAGTGAATGACAAATGAGCTACAGTTTACAAATTTAGGAGTAAGAAAGGAATATTGATTAAGTAAAGACAGTGTAATAACAACCCACTATTAAATCTTACCTGTGCAGGAAGCAATTTTAAACATAACCATTCTTCCCAAGTTTCAATTTACCACTTCTAATTTGCATTTAATAGTCTTCAAATTCATGATATTTTTAAGACGAGAAAAAGGAGTCATAGGTCCAGGACTGAAATTTGCTTTCCTGGGTCTCATTTCAGTCTAATATTTTAGGGGGAAATTCAACACTTTGCACATAGGAAGAGGAAAACTGTTTGGTAGGTGATTGATTTGTTTTTTAATATAACAACTGTTTGAAGTTGCTCAGGGCCTTGGTATGTTACAATAGGTTCTGAGGGAGATTGATTAGTGGGTAGAAGCTAGGTGAGCTGGTCAAAAATTTCCTCTAGTTCTGTGATGATGTTTTGGGAAGGCCATTTCTAATTAATTTCATTCAATAACAACTTGGATAATGGAGTGGAGAGTATGTTTAAAATATGTCTGGATGATACCAAGCTGGGAGGGGTTGCAAGCACTTTGAAGGTCAGGATTAGAATTCAAAATGACCTTGACAAATTAGAGAACTGGTCTAAAATCAATTTAATAAAGACAAGTCCAAGTATTTCACTTAGGAAAGGAAAATCAAATGCACAGCTACAAAATGGAGAAAAACTAGCTAGGTGATAGTGCCACTGAAAAGGATCAGGGTTTATAGTGGATCACAAATTTCATATGAATTAACACTGTGATGAAGCTGCGAAAAAGGTGAACATCATTCTAGGGTATATTAACAGAAATGTCATATGTAAGACACAGTAAGTAGGTGATTGTCCTACTCTACTTGGTATTAGTGAGGGTGCAGCTGGAGTACTGCATCCAGTTCTGGGTGCCACGCTTTAGGAAAGATGTGGACAAACTGGAATGAGTCCAGAGAACAGCAACAAAAATGAGAAAAGATTTAGAAAACGTGACCTCTGAGGAAAGGTTTAAAAAAACTGGGCACATTTAGTTTTGAGAAAAGAAGACTGCAGGGGGACTTGATAACAGTCTTCAAATATGTTAATGCTGTTGGACAGTGATCAGCTGTTCTCCATATCTTTTAAAAGTAGGACAAGAAGTAATCGGTTTAATCTGCAGCAAGGGAGATTTAGGTTAGATATATAGGACAAACTTTCTAACTATAAGGGTAATTAAACTGTGGAATAGGTTTCAAGAGAGGCTGTGGAATCCCCATCTTTGGAGGATTTTAAGAACAAGTTGGACAAACATTTGTCAGGGATGGTGTAGGTTTACTTGGTTCATCCTCAGTGCAGGGCCTGGACTAGATAACCTCTTGGACTCCCCTCCAGTCCTATATGTCTATGATTCTGTTAAAAGGGGGGGAAATCATGGCTCAGGTTTCACCCAGCTCTTATTGAAAGTCAATGGGTTGGGGTATCTAGCTCCCTGAGTGTTGAAATTTTTTTGTTGTTCCTTTTAAAATCCCAGCCCATGTATGGTAAGTACATGTCCACGTAACAAGTTCATGCCATAGTCACAATTGTAAAGCTCTTTTTGAGAAATCAGCTGGAGTTTCACCATTATAAGTCTGCTTTTATTTATACTGCCTCTGTTATAGACATAACATAGAAATTGCTCAGTCTCATTGACTTTGCAGACTCAGCTCTGAATTACTCCATGGTTTTCATTCAAATCTAATTCTATCTCTTAAATGAAATAATTTAGATGGATAGAAGCTTCATTTCCTTCCCAAAGGGACTATTGTGGGAAATGCCAAGGACAGAACTAAAGACAACACGTTGTATCCTCATGAAGGATTGGCCCGAAGGCTAGGCTAGAAGTCATTTCAAAGGCAGTGATGGGGAAAAACTATTTATGAGAGAACATAGAGGTCACAGAGAAGAGCACTTTTTTCACATTTGTTTTTCTCCTAACTAGGATGAACATGTACAATATTAGATCTCACTGCTTTATCAAAAGGGAAATGGGGGCTGGTTTGTGTGTTTTGAAATTACAAACTTTATCTTAAAGTACATGAGTGAATCAATGTTGGCCTAATGAGGGAACATTTTTAATGTCACACTGGAGATGTAAAACAACGAGAGTTCTGTGGCACCTGAAAGACTAACAAATTTATTTAGGCTAAGCTTCCATGGGCAGAAACCACTTCGCATGAATCATGCATCTGACGAAGTGGCTTTCTGCCCACGAAAGCTTAGGCCCAAATAAATTTGTTAGTCTTTAAGGTGCCACAGAACTCGTTGTTTTGCTGAAAACAGACTGACATGGCTACCCCTCTGGAACTGGAGATGTAGTACATGCCGTAATATGCTGAAAAGAAGTAAAATGTAAAATGCTTACTTGATGCTGTCAATCTGCAAAATCTTAGGACAGAAGATTCAAGTTTAAATAATGATGGTGAGAAAAGTAAGAAATATTTCATTTATTGAGAGGTATAATGCCATTATATGTCTTTTTCTAAAGTTCAACTTTTTCTAAACAAAAAGTTAACTTCAAGAGGAAAATGGATTTTTGCCACTTGAAGTGGATTTGGGCTAGCATTATGTTCCTGCATGACATTTGAGATGACGTGTTGAGATACAAACACATGGAGCAGTATGCTGTCAAAGTTGTTAGCATCAATTACTCTAAACTTTATCAAATGCAAAACCAAGATGTATCTTACGTTGTGGAATATGGACAGGTTGCTAGACACCTTTGGAAATTAATTTTCTTAGTATGCCCTTCACTATAGCCTCAGGGTGTATCACATTTAAAAAGAAATATCAAACTAACACACGCTAGCTCTGACAGAGGAAGTGAGGTCCGCTGTCAAAGTCCATACACCCAGATTCTGTTTGGAGCAGAAGGTGGGTTTTCATAAGCATGTAAAGGCAAATTCAGTTTTGTGTAGCAACTTGTGAGGATGAAATACATTCTAGAAAACACTGATTACACTTTCTCAGTAACACTGTAGCCTTAAGAAAATACTAGAAAAGTGACATGAACTACAGAAAAAATAAACAGCCACCCTTTGCTAATCAGACAGTAACACAAACTGCAAGAGGAATTTTCAGTTAATTATCCATGACTTACAATGAAGAATAGCGAGCACATTTCACTAGTTCATTTCAGTTTGGGTGATATCACTGGCTCTGGAGGTACTACCCATTTTAATTATAGGGAGTATTTCTGAAACCTTGTAATATCTCAAAACCAGGATGATTCAAAGTGCTCCCACTGTAAATTGACAAAAAGAAAAGACATGCATATCTCTTGGACAATTTCTCCAGATTCTATTTACATCCCCATTCTCCCCACTATAAAATATATGAATAAAAAGAAAACATTAAAGAAGAAATGCAAGAGAAGTGCATCTATTATCATCTTGATTGTTTTGTTTGAATGCAGTATGCCTTTCTTCCACCTTCTTTTATTTTATTTCAGTTGTTTAGACTGTAAGCTCTTCAGGGCAGGGTTTGTTTCTTCTTATATATTAGTAAAGAGCTTGAGCATAATGCAGCCAGAATCCTGACTGGGGCCTTTGGACTTCATTGTAGTGCTACTAATAGTAATAAATACACACAGCATGTACAACCAGTGAGAACAGAACAGAGTCTGACATGCAGATCTGGTTTGGAGCTGGAAGCAGTAAAGCATGGATTGTTGCAGTGTGTTTCCATAGCAATCTAGTGCAATAAAAAGATGCTCTCTAAAGGTATAACTTGCTTTTTTCATGTTTTAGACTTTTCTTTATAGTTTTCTATCCAATATAAAGTATGATTGACTTATGATGTTCTCTTTAATTACACACATGTAAATGATCTTGGATTTATCATCACACTATTCGATATTTTTTTTACATGCTTGTAATAGCAGAAAAGAAATAAGGGCTGAGAGGGGGATAAATATTCAGTGTGGCACAAGAAAATGTAAGCTATGGACTGAAACAGCATAGTAGAATGTACCCTAAAATGTACTGTGTTTGGATTCCTTTGTTGAATGCGTTTTGATTTTCATGTACTGTAGATAATAGATTATTTTCACTCATATAAGATCCTATTTTTCTATACAGATAAGGGGAGCCTGAAGAGAATCAAACACAGTAAATAGAAAAATTAGAGATGGAAAAGTCCATCTCTTTGCCAGTGCAGTATTATATATTTAGAACACAAATGCTTTCCATTCCAAGCAGCTAGCATCACCAGCACAAACCACAAGCAATTCATTTGTAAAAGAGCTAAAAGATAAATCATTTTGTCCCAATGATGAAACATACATCACTTGCTGTATATGTTGGCAGAGGATTAGCTGGAGAATTGATGCAAAGTGCTTGGGTATCTCAAGCCTTCTAAACGACATTAAAGTACAGACATGCATCAGTACATGATGGTAATACATAAATAAATATGTGCATAGATAAGCAACTGACCTCAGGTGAACTGCCTTCACTCTAATGCATTTCATCAGGGCAAACAACTCTGTTGTTCAAGAAGAGAATCAACTAGAGCACAAATAGCATGAATATTACTTGCCCTTACAAAAAGTCCAAGAACCAGTGCCATGACCCAGTCAATTTTTGAACTATGGAAAGTAGCGGCAAGTAGCAACACATCCGTGATATGTCCCTGTTGTTAGGAGACAGATTTTTCTCTCATTCTCATATGAGAAGAGAGATGACGTTCAGGAGCAGCTTTGCGGTGGTGGTCTCCAAAGCTGTGCTTTCTTATTGCTGTTTGATAATACAGCAAAGCTGATGAGTGATGATGATACTAACATCAGCTAGATAATACTAATCTTTCAAATGAAGAAAGAGAGATTCTTCATGATCCATTAGTATGGATTGAGTAACGACAATACCGCGAGGAATCAGTAGCGGGGCTGGAATTGGCAGGGCCATAACAATGGGAAGGGCTGGGTATCATAGCCAGAGCCAGCTGTACAGGAGTCAGATATCAGGACCCATCTGAGAAAGGTTGGGAGAAGTAGCCTAGAGGTTATTACTCTTGGGCCAGGAAACCAGCCAAAAATCGTGTGGCAGAAGTTGTAAAGAAAACCTGTTACTGACAGTGGCAAGTCAGCACATCAAGGCCAGGATGTGGTGCAGTATTCTGGTAGTCTCCTATTTTCTCTTTAATTTCATAACATTATGTCTTGTCACAGCCTTATGGACCACCCTAAATTATTCTTCTCAATACTTGGTGCTTATGCTGTTCATGTATTTGTATATGGATATCAACCCTTCCAGACTCAGACATTTAGGTATCCTGGATATGTATTCCCCTGCCTCCATCCAGTCCTTTGCTCCTTTTTCTCATCAATCATTAATGAGAAATTCATGGGCCAAGTTATACCGATTTTGCTCTCAGTCCTTCTTCATTAATTAATTCCTCCGCTCTCTTAATCATTTGTTGTCTTTTTCTGAACTCCTTCCAATTTGTCAATATCTTTCTGGTAATGAGCTGTTGAGAAGTAGACTTAATATTACTGTTGCAAGCACATCACAGAGGTATAAGAGACAAAATATGGTAGATGGAATATATTTGTATTCTAGTAAAAGAATTGATGTGTTGACTAACTGATGTGTTGACCAGGTCTGGATGTGCTCAGGGTATTAAAAGAATTAGCTAATGAACCAGTGACCACTATTTTTAAAAAGTCATGGTGAACTGGAGAGGTGATGGAAGACTAGATGAAACCAAATGCAATACTGAGCTTCAAAGCTTTTCCCTTTTCTTCACTCAGACTCGCAATTTCAGTCTAGTAAGTCTAACACCTGCCACTAAATAATGGCACAAATATTAAGAGAGAAGAGCCTAACTATATAGAGGAAGATAGAACTATGAACAAAAACCGGCAAGGTTTTATATAGTGCATTTTTCACTATTCTCCTGTTTCAGTCTCCAATTAAACAGCAGAAATAAAATTGTGGGGTACAGGTGGCTAATCATACACCATGAATAATTAACAGCAAATAGTTGGAATAATCATCTTAAAAGTTACCGATAAGCTCATACATTGAAAAAGACTTGTTCAATCATTGGGAGAATACTTATGAAGAGCAAATACACTAAAAAAGAAAATCAGGGCTAGTTTGCAAATGATTCACCAAAAAAAAATTTTTTTTTGACCCACTCTTCACCTTTCTTCACTCGCACTCGACACTGATAGGGCAAGCATCTTCAAGCCAGAATCCATAGACCTGTTCTGGTTAAGATGCTTTGCTTTATATATTTTACATTGCTGTTTAAATTGACACATGGCACAATATCTTTATTTCTTCTTATTCCTAGGAGCTCTCAGAAATGGTTTCTGCACCCTCAGAAATTCAATTTTAGGGTGGATCCAGTACCCAGAACATTGTGCTTATCAAGTACATTAGCTCAGGAAAGGATAATAAGCTTACTGTACTCACAATAATTTTTCCATAGTCGTTGAATCTTCACTCTTTCAAATACAATTGAACCAAGTGGGGCAATCCAGTAGCCACCAAAAACAAACAAACAAAAAAAAAAAACCAACCAACCAAACAAACAAACCCTAAAAAACCTCCAACTATTAATTTATATACAAAGCAAAGATCTGTTTTTCATAAATCTGTACTAAAATGCAATTGAAAGGTTATAGAAATTGAAAACATGGGAACAAGAAACTTCTTAGTGCCAACTGGCAAGGGGCACAGAGTGCGTGCATAGGGCTACAGGGATCTCTTAGGTTTAGTAGGTACATTCTAGTACACCAAAAAGTGTCATGTGATGTTTCAAATAAAAGCCAGTGTCACAATAGTCATCACTATCACCGAAAAATGCCTGTATGGATGCTGTGTAAGGATATATATACACTGAAAATTATGTCTTTAAGGTTTGTGTCCAGGGACTGGTCAGTGGCAAAGGTAAAAAACAGATTTTCTGTCAGATGAGAAATGTTTATCTTCCTGGCCGTTTACATGTGCGTTAAGTATTGTCTGGTTCACAGTGAGTCTCCCTTCATAAGTGTAAACTGAATGCTAATGAAATACTGTAAAAATTTCAAAGATAGGAAAGTAACAGAGAGACATAAATAGTGGGGAGGAGGTCTATCCTGAAGGCTACATTAAAAGTTTGCTCTAGTATATTTGGGGGACAAAGAAGACATTTTGTCATCCTTCACCTAGGAAGTAAAAGGAGAGTGGTTTTGCTTCATGAAAGAGGGGTCTCAATCAGGCTTGGTTAAAAATGCTGGAGAGAACTTTGGATAAGATAAGCTTCTTTAGACAAGAGGATAACTTGTTAGTCAAATTTGGTCTCTAGGAAGCAAGTTATGATTTTGTTTTATGTTTAACCATTTGTTTCCAGTACTTCAATCACTATCACTTGAATCTCTGTTATTGGATAAAAAATTATTCTTGTTTTCACTATAAATAGACCTCGGTGCTGTGGTGTTAAGCAATGCACTGGTCCTGAGTTGAATCTTATAAGCTGGTGTCTACCGTTCCTTTGGGAACAGCGGGTCTGGTAATTCTGTGGGTGTGCAGTGGAGATGAAGCTGGACACTGCAGGGAATGCTCGGAGGATTCAGGTTGGTGTGTGGCTACTGCTAACCCGTACAGAGTGATCAAGGCCTGGCAGAGGCCTGGAAAGCAGTGCTTGTGTTGCCAGAGGCTGGTGCTTTCAAGGAGCTGATCCACAGCAGGTGCAGACGAGACTTCCTCACAATAAGGGCAAGAAGTGGAGAGGTGCCTCTCAACTTTGGGTACCTCTGGGGAGCATCAACAACGCAACACTGCTTTAGGCCCCACCCAGCAAAGTACATTAGCATTAATTTTAATTGATTTTAGGCATGTGAGTAGTTCCACAGCTGCCAATTAGAATATTCATGTGATTAAAGTCAGGCTTGGGTAATTTTCTGACCTGAGTCTCAGAAAGTTAAAGAGTAAAGTAACTAATTCTTAAAATTATTGTTAAAACATTTCCCTGCAAAATGATGGGAATGTTTAGCTTATGCATTTTGAATAATTAAGCACTCCATGCTGGCATGCAAAATCTAGAACAGTAGTCAGCGTAAATGTCTCTGTGGGCATGAGCTAGATCAGTGTTACTGCCAGTTAACGGAAATAAAATCTTGCATGCAATTGACTTAATCAAAATTAATTAGTAAGGTAATTATTATGATGAAACGTCCATCAAAAGGTGGTCTTTGGGGGACTTAATGTAATACACAATGATCTATTTCTTTCTTTTTGCTTTATTTTAATGGATATAAACCCAATTCAATTATAGGAAAAGGCCAAAGCACTTAACTTTTAATAATCATGAGCTTTATTTACCACAACTTCAGAATGTAATAAATCTGTCCTCCACAGCTGACCAAATGATTCACCAGGAAATCAGACAAACCTCACCAATCAATTTATCATGCTTCTACTAGTGGCAGCAATGGAGAGGCTGGAAGCAAGAAGCCTTCATGCTAATGACTCTCCCCATCTCTAGATCTGATTTGGGAAAGAGAAAAAAATTATTCCAATGTTCACAGAGGCTATATTTCAAAATTCAGTTTATCTACTACTAAAATAGATTAACTGCTATTGTAGTCCCACTCACCAGCTAAGTGTTAGTTTCTGGCTAGGAGAAGCACAGGAAAATATAAAGAAATGTGCTGCTGCATTTTTCCTGTTTTTTTGTCTGACCACCTATGATGGCTCTGGGGCACAATACCCTGGGTCAACCTTTTTTAAATGAATAGCTAGCTGGAAACTAAAACTGGCTGTATAGGTAAAAATGTTAATATTCTATGATGAAGAGCTCTGAGCTAGGTTCACCAGGATTCATGGGGTCATATAACTGATTTTGTGGGTGACTGCTGGGTATTTTTGAAGATGCTCATCAATCTGAAATATCTCACAATATATTTGTCCAAAAATTCATTACTAATGTTCATTATTTACTATTCGTTTTTTCATTGTTCAGAATTTCTGCATAAACACTTTTCACTCATCCAGCCAAAGAGAAGAAATTATTCTATGTGACTAGTCAGTGGGAAATGTAGACCCATGGAGCGTATATCAGAGAGCATGCAAAGGGCTACAGAAGTTGTAGAACAAAAAGTAATGTTATAATAGACAAACAAGGGGAATTTTTTGGCTGTCTGTAGCTGCTTGTGTCTTCTCTGGACATGCTCTCTGGATCCATGTGAACACATTCACTAATCATGCATATGTATCTTTTTCCACTGACTAATTTCTCCTCATTCAGCTGTGACAACCCATAATCGACTGTTCTAGTAGCCAGGACTCTTTGGAGCATAAGGGCAGTCCAGCCAAAATTGCTGTGCTACGGGGACTAGAAGGAGGTACTCGAGTCAGCTATGACCAATGCTCACCTTCCAGGGAGTCCCAGTTAAGCTATCTTTTTGGCTGCTTTGAGAAGGAAGATTGATGCAAAACACTGGGAACCAGGATCTGGTCCTCAGATTTATTAGGAATTTTTCTTCTCAGTGTTTAGTCATACAAATTACAGTAGAAGATGTTGGGATTCCTGTTGTATGGCTGTGAAATGGAGCTGCTGTAGATGAGTTATGAACATGGTATAAAAAAGAATCAGACATCCCTGAATTTTGTCATGTTTTTGCCCATATCCAGACTTCTACACTAAGTTTAGTTCATGGCTCGTACAACACACCTGGACAACAGAAGTTATGATAATGTTTTACGACTTCATTCAGAGTTTATGATGTACATTCATTTTTGTGGCGTAAACAAAGCTAGATGTTGTTGAACAATGCACATGTTATTTCAATTTGTATGTTTCTCAGTGTTTCAGTGTGAATCAAATAATCCATACAAGGATGGATTCCTTTTAGGGGAGAGAATGAGAGGAATTGGCCCCTAGTATTTTGTATGTGCATTCCATTACTACCACCATTTTTACTTGTAAATTCCTTGACTCAGGGACTCTTCTTTGTTTGGCATGTTTAGCCCTTTATACAGTATAATCCTCCTTAATAATATATAAATGATAGCAGCGGATAGGATCAGATACCTCCAACACATACATGTCGA